>NW_024429199.1:15978415-16695915 GCF_017639785.1 Mesocricetus auratus | reverse complement strand
CTGCTTCAGTCTGCTGCAGGACCCCTTCTCCAGCCCTGTCCAAGAAGGAGACATCTCTAAGCTGTGAGTCAGTGGGTGAGAGGGTACCACTTGCAAAAGGCTTGGCACTGTGCTTAGGATGAGTCTGCCATTTTCCTATCCTCTAGGACAGGTTCCTACAGCAACTACAAATGCTCCAATTAGACCCTAATTAATTGTAGCTTACTTCTCCACCCGCAGAGTCTTATTCTTGTCAAGAGAGTCAAGTCAGCTGCTCTTGTAATGGATATTTTCATTGAAATAGTAAAAATTTTGGAGACCGCTTTTAATAAGCAAATTACACCACTGCCATGGTTTACTTATTTATTTTGTTGCTATTACTTCTGAGACAAGGTCTTCTTATATAGCCCAGGCTAGCCTGGGACTCCCTCCAAAGCCCAGGCTAACCTCCACTCTTCATCTTCCTGCCTCAGCCCCCTGAATGCAAAGATAACAAGCGTGCGCAGCCACACCTGCTCTGCCCCACGGTTGCCAACACATTCCATCTGATTCTCAAGCAATTAACTTTTGCACAACATCTCTACACTAAGGAAAACACAAAGCACATACTTAACAGTGTTATTGTGGATTACACAGCACCACCATCCACTCAACTTTACCACTGCAGACACTACCAACATTACAAAAGCACCTTGGAAAAAAATGAATCACCCTGGGGTGTGTTCATTTATGACGCTTCACTACACAAAAGACAACGTAACTGCAATATGGGACCTGTGTTGAGCAAAAGATAGAAAGAGAAGATTACTACACATACCTGAACTAATTCTGCCTTTAACTCGTCCTTCTCCTCCTCAGAGAGCATGCTAGAGAAGTCAGCACTGGCTAGTGCATCCTCATCTCTTCCTTGCAGTGGTTCTGTCTCCAACAAGCCTTCAGGCAGAAGGGACAAAACAGAAAGTGAGGATTATACATTTAACCATCTTCCATTTCCGTAACCCTGGAGAACTCCATACACCCATTTACCCTCATGCTAAAAGACAACTAAAAATTCACCAAGAGAACAAAGCCTTCATCCTACATATGTAATGAACTCCAAGAAGACAAATACTGAGAAGCCCAAAACAAAAGAAACAATAAAAAATGTGAACGACGGGCTGGCGAGACGGCTCAGTGGCATGTACTACTCTTATAGAGAGTCTGAATTCAGTCCCCATGCCAGGTAGCTCACAACAACCTGGAATTCTAGCTCCAGGGCATCCCACACTCTTCTTGATAGAGGGGACCAGAACTCACATATACCTATACTTTCCCAACACATACTTACACACATAATTCTGAAAAAAAAGACACCTTAAAATATAAACAGCTGGGCATTGGTGGCCCACACCTTTAATCCCAGGACTTGGGAGGCAGAGGCAGGAGGATCTCTGTGAGTTTAAACCCAGCCTGGTTACAGAGTGTGTTCCAGGAAACACACACACACACGTATATGTGTGTGTGTGTGTGTGTGTTGTGTGTGTATGTGTGTGTGTAAAGTAAACTGTCACAGAATTTACCTGGGTCATACAGATTCACCTTTAACTGCCTCGTGGGTTCAGGAGGCAGAAAATGAAGGGCACGCAGGAAAAGAAACACAGTGTGAGACTTCACATATACCTTCCTTCCCTGAAGGCATCTGCAAGGCCACCTACCTGGTTTTGAAACTCAGAACTGAACAGACAACAACAACAACAAAACCCATTCACCCTCAAAACACATTACCCTATAGTGGGATGCATGCAAACTTATTGCTTAGATGCACTTTCCCTGCAAACAATCAGAGTCCCAAAAGTTATTTTCTATTTTTGATGGGGTAATATGCAGAAGCTGGAACACCCGCACTTAAAGGAAACACAGAAACAAATGGTTCCCCAAAGAGGAAAATGTGGGAAGTACTTAGTACCACAGACTAATCCCATGAGAACTCAATGTATAACTAAAATACTTTCTTAGTTAAGACACATAATCCTTGGAGGGCCCTAGGCCATCTGGTTGACCCACTCACTAGTCTGTGATACCTGGAGGACCCAGAGCATATCCACAAATATGTTCAGGCAATATTTATTTATGACATGGAGGGTTTTAAACATTATGCATGTGGAAATAATAATGTACACATTCATATATGTCTCACAGGACACAACCAGTTCATATGTGTCAACCTCTATCAACCTTCAGGAAGGAAGAGATTTCTCCAACAGGAAACAGAGCAAAACATGTAAGAAAGATTAAGAATATGTCTTAAATACTACCAGAAACAAAGACATAAGAACACATTACTACATAAATGATTAAGGAAAGATCAGTTCCTAGAATATGTAGAATTTCTACAAACCATTTTTAAAATGGGGTCCAGAAATCTTTACTTCCCTTCCTGTCCTCCATTTTATATTCCCCATTCTCATCCCCAGTCCTGTAGAAGAGCCCTTACCAAGGGTCTGTCCTCCCTTGGTCCAAAAAAAATGTTAAGGCTAAAAAAATATCTGGGCACAAAATACCCAAGAAATCTGGGACACTGCGAAAAGACCAAATCTATGGATAATAGGAATAGAGGAGGAGAAGAAACCCAGTTCCAAGTCACAGAAAATATTTTCTGTAAAATTATGGAAGAAAATGTCCCTAACCTTAAGAAAGAGGTGCCCACCAAGGTTTAAAAAACATACTTGAGAAGACAAAATAGACTATACTGAAAGACCACAGAATGGGATGTATGGTTTAGCAACCTTAATTGCAGAAGGGCTGTAAACCCACAAAAGGCCAATTCCAGGCTGCTGACCACCTGTGACGAACCGACCAGGGCATCAGAGATGGGCAAACAAGATTCGTGGGAAACAAGGAGATGATAACCACCATTTACTTAGGGAGAGATGATTAACTCATACCAAGGTCTGAGGAATTTACAACAGGAAGACACCTACTTCCCCTGGCCAGTAGTCACGTATCCCTGATCACAAGATATGGACCACTTCCAAAGGCTTGTGGTTTTTGTCTTTAAAAGCTGATTGTAACTGAACCTCAGGGCCAATCGGTCTAAAAACTGACTGAGAGGCCATCTGCAGATGCCTAATTAAAGCCTCTTGCCTGTTGCATCAATTGGCGTGTGGACTCTTGATTCTTGGGGCGGTGAATCCAGCTTGGGGACCCCTCCTCAATTCGGGGAACCCCAACAATACCAGAGAAAAAATTCCCCATGACACATAATAGCCAACACACCGATGTACAGAACAAAAAAGAATGTTACAATCTGCAAGGGAAAAAGACCAAATAGCATATAAATCAAAGCAGAACTATGATAAAAAGCACTGGACTTCTCAGTAAACAGTCTAAAAGCCAGAAAGAGCTGGACTGATGTTATATAGACTTTAAGAGAACACAGATGCCAAACCAGACTACTGTACCCAGCAAAAATTTAAATATAATAAATGGAGAAAATAAAACATTCCATGATAAAAACCAAATTTAAGCAGTATGCATCTAACCAACTCTACAGAAAGAAAACTTCAACCTGAAAAGGTTAACCACACCCAAGAAAACAGAAATAAACAACTCCAAGAGCAACAAATACAAAGAGGAGGAGGGGAACTCCACACCATAGCAATAAAATAACATCAATGACCTCAATTCCCCCATTAAAAAGGCAGAGATTAACAGACTAGATTAAAAACAGGATCTATTCTTCTGTTGCATCCAAGACACACACCTTAACACCAGGGATAGATATAATCTTAGAGTAAAGTGCTGGAAAAAGATATTCTAAACAAATGGATCTAAGAAACAAGCTGGTATAGCCATTGTAAAAGCTGACAAAATAGACTTCAAACCAAAACTAATTAAAAGAGATAGCAAAGGAACTAAATATTCATCAAAGGAAAAATCCACCAAGAGGACACTGCAATTCTTTTTGTTGGTGGTGGTTTTTGTTTGTTTTCTGTGTTGTTTTGTTTTCAAGACAGGACCTCTCTATGTAACAGGTAGGGAATTACCTTGAACTCATTGGCACAGGAAAACACTTTCTGAACAGAACATCATTAGTACAGGCAGTGATATCAACAACTAATAAATGGAACCTCATGAAACTGAAAAATTTCTACATGACACAGGACACCATCATTTATAGACAGTGGCAGGCTACAACATGGGAAAAGACATTTGCCAACTATACATCTGATAGAAGGCTAATATCCAAAATATATAAAGAACTGAAACAACAAAGTAAAATAAACAAAATAAAAAAAAAACCCTGAACATTAAGAAAGCAAATAATCCAATTAAAGCCTGGGTACAGATCTAGAAGACAAGCACAAATGGCAGAGATGTACTTAAACAAATGTTCAACATCCTTTGAGATTTCATCTTATACCAGTCTCAGTGGCCAGGATCAATAAAACAAATAACAGCGTATGCTAGAGAGGACATGGCGTGATCGGAATAATCATTCATCTATGATGGGACTACAACCTTAAAAAAAATCAGTCATACATACTGTATGCATGTAGTAACATAAATAGAATTGTTTAATAAATTTGAGTCTGAGAGCAGAACTGGAGTATTCTGTTGACCATGTGAGATCTTTGAAATCCAAGTAGACTGTAAAGCACCAATCAAATGGCCACATGCCTGTATTTGCAAGATCAAAAACTAGCATGAAATATTACATTTAACTCACATATGTAAATTGATATAGATCCAGGTAAAGAGTGATCGTGCTGGTGCCATAGTCCCAAGATAATGGCCCAACCTAAAGTAAGTCTAGCTACAAAGGCCATGTCCTTGTCTGCATTTTACACTTCTCTATTAGGGACCTGACCTAATTAATTTATAAACACAGAGATTTATGTCTGACATTTCCAGAGACTGGGAAATCAAACGTCAAGGGGCCCACATCTCTAGAGGGTCCTCTGAAAGTATTGTTCCTTGGGGGAAGGAGGCAGAGCAAGAAAGCATGTGTGAGATAGTGAGGAAACAAGGAGGCTGAGTTCAATATTAAAGGATCCTATTCCTGTGCGAACCCTCTTCACCAATAGCTGTGTGGGAGGACACAACTCTTGTGGCCTCACTTCTCATTCCTATGGGGATTAATACTGGGGATTAGCATCTACTACGTAAACCTCAGGAGATCTATTTGCTACACACCAGTGATTCCCTGTACCTGTTGAAACAGGACCCATCCACGTGTTGGCAGCTATAAATCAAGAAATGAGATCTAGGTTAAAGTGACATCTTTAACATTGTGAGAAAAATCACATACCGGCGTCTCCATATTCTCAAGTGTATCTTTGCAATTGGAAATTCAGTAATGGCCGGGCGGTGGTGGCCCACGCCTTTAATCCCAGCACTCGGGAGGCAGAGGCAGGCGGATCTCTGTGAGTTCGAGGCCGGGCTGGACCGACAGCCTCCAAAACAATAAAAAGAAACCCTCTCTCGTAAAAAAAAAAAAAAAAAAAAAGGAAATTCAGTAATGACTTGTAGCCTTCTGTGAAGTTCTACAGGCAGCCATACATCAAAAGGATCATAAACACTATGATCCTTTTTTGAAGGATCAGTCACACATTGTTTTGGGATCAGTCATACATTGTTAGCAAAGATTAGGGAGTTGCAGATTTCTTTGAAATATAAAATCATCTTTACTATACCAGTGAATTAAATAGGTCCAGCTCTGTAACCAAGCAAGGGGAGAAAGGTGTATTCTATCAGAAAGAGCATGAAATTGTCCCAAGATTTAATAAAAGAAGGAATGCAGTAAGCAGCTTAAATGAAAAATTATCATGTTTTGAATAGTAGATTTAAGACTGTAATATTTATTGCTTAATTATATTTTCTTCATGATATATGAGGTAAAAAATAACTTCAAGATACCTGTTTATTATCAAAGCGATAAAATATTGCGCTAATCTCATTACTGTGGGATTTATGATTATCTTCAAATGCACAAAAAACTCTCATATAAAGTGATGCATAGAAATTAAAGATATAAAATATGTTGATTTATTAGTCCTGTAAACTCTGCATTTTTACTTAACTTATCCCTCAGACTGAAGCATTATTTTTCGTGGACCTCCATCATTCACCTGCTTCTCTTTCAACTGTTAGCCGCTCTTATCTCATCTGTTACTGTATTGTGTTTCCTGTTGCCCTGGCATTCTGGCAGAGGCTTTAAATGCCAGGCGAGGTACAATGGGTGCCTTACATCTTCACATCCTGAATTCAAGGCTTGAAACCTGATGCAGAGCATGCCAAGAGATACTAAAGCTGGTTTTTCTGAAGCTGAGGGCTACTCACTCTGGCCTTTGAGACTGGGGTCAGGGTGGTTCAGGGAGACAGGGTGATATGGGGAATTTCCATACACATATAAGTTGTTAGAAAAAATAAATCAGAACCTTACCTCCTAGAAATCTTCAATAATATCACCACATCTTTCACACATACTATACAATATGCACACTCTCCCTTCACACGCAGATATCAGAATACCTCCCAATTGGCAGTGTCTTAACTGACAGCATTAAAACCTTAGTGTATATAAAATGATAGTCATATTAAAACTTTGACATTTTGGTCTTAAAAATCATACAGTGGAGGGATTTGTTCCAGGACTCCTCGATGTTCCAATGATCTCTGATGACAAAGTATTTTACATAAAACAACTTAGTATTTGCATATAACCAAGGTACTTTCTCCTGATATGTTGATGTCTAAATAGCTTATAAAATAAAACACAATGTAAATGTTACACATCATGTTTTTATACTACATTGTTTAGTGGATAATTAAGGGGACAGTTTTATGTGTTCAATACAGTTAAAATATTTTAAATACAGTTTGTCTTATTTACGCTTCTTGTGCTGTGATGAAACACCATGACCAAGGGGACACACAGAAGGATTCATTTAGACTTATGGTTTTAGAGAGATAAGAGTCGATCAGAACCATGGCAAGCATGCACAGAGACAGAGCGTAAGCTCAGAGCTCACATCTTGGACCCAGGGCTGGAGAGATGGCTCAGCGGTTAAGAGCACTGCCTGCTCTTCCAACAGTCCTGAGTTCAATTCCCTGCCACCACATGATGGTTCACATCTTGAAACCAAGCATGAAGCAGAGACAGCAAACCAGAAATGGTTTGAGTCTTTAGACTCTGAAAGCTAGCCTCCATTGACACACTTCCTCCAACAAAGCCACACCTCCTAAGCCAAACAGTGCCAACAACCTGGGGACCAAGTATTCAAAAGCATGAGCCCCCAGGGAGAATTCCCATTTAAACCACCACACAGTTGGTTGAATCTGTAAGAAACCCACAGACAGAGAGGGCAGACGACATAAATCTACATGTGTATTCTTAAGAATAAAAGCACATCGTTTTGTAATGTGATCTTTTTTTCCACATAACCTTCTCCACTCATTCTTAATCATCTCACTTAGAATCTGACCATATCAAAGGTTCCCAGTTGGTCCTACAATGTATTTAAAGTGGATATTTTCCAATTCAGTCATGAAGTTCACAACGATATATTTGTCTGTATGTGTTTTTAGGCATCTCTTTCTTTGGACCTCTGATGACTCATGGATGAGAACTAACTCAGTTCTTCAGATTTCATCATAATATCTTAATTAATGGTTTATTAAGTGACTATGTAAAAAGGCAACAGACCGCCAGGGGGTGGTGGCACACGCCTTTAATCCCAGCACTCGGGAGGCAGAGGCAGGCAGACCTCTGTGAGTTCAAGGCCGGGCTGGACCGACAGCCTCCAAAACAAAAAAACCAAAAAAAAAAAAAAAAAAAAAAAAAAAAGGCAACAGATCACTGCAGAACAAACTCCTTTTCAACTTTGTACTATAATAGCTTAAACCCATCTTTTCATCTAGAACATAGGGATAATAATGTTATTCATAAGGATACTTTACAAGGGATTACAGTTTTGCCAAATTTCCAGTGTCTGGTATCTGATAATCACTAAGTACATTAGTTCCCCTTTCATTATAATAAGGCAATATTATTTTTATTGGAATCACTATAAAGTTCAGGTGCTATGAGAGTAAAAAATGGTTATTACTTTGACCTTAAGTTACTAAAAAAATTTCTCTATGGAGATAAACTACTAACATATAAATCCCTAAGTAAAACCACTACATGGCAGGCTTAATGAATGAATTCACTAAATGAATGCCCTACACCAGCCATTCTCAACTTTCTTAATACTGTGACCCTCTAGTACAGTTCCTTATGTTGTGGTGACCTCCAACCATAAAATCATTCTCATTGCTACTTCATAACTGCCATTTTGCTACTGCTATGAACCATAATGTAAATATTTGTGTTCTCTGGTAGCACTGTGGGTCATGCCCCACAGGTTGAGAACCACTGCCCTAAACCATCACACTGTGTTCTATCATTTGATTTTTTGAGAGGTACCCTTCATTCATTTATCACTACCCTTCCTGGCCACTGCTTAAAGGACTAGGGAGGACACTGAAGTAGCCTGTGCGATCCATGCTTGGGGTGCTGAACTAAGGCGGAAAGACCAGGAGCACAGTTGACTCTGGTCCCTGGGCCATGGTAGAATGCACATGGAAATCTCCCGCTGAGCTGCCCTGCATCCTGCCCTTTGAACAAAACTTAGGCTTTTCCTCTTTTGGGGTGTACTTACCTTTCCTTGCTGGGAAACCTGTTTGTCTGAATTCTGTATGTGTGACTTTTTTTTTTCTTTATCCTTAAAATAAACTTCATAGCTTTAATTTGGACTCATCTAAATGTCTTTTTATTTTTAAAGCAACACCAAGTTAAAAAGACACAACATCACAGAATCCAGCTAAAAGACAATAATCTTGAACTTTTCATATTTAGCTCTATAATATCAATGCCTAGTCATGACTTCATATTAAATTAATTAAATAGGAGATAGATTGTTACTTCAAACTGGTTTTCCACAAATTCTGAGAAGTCATTTAGTCATTTTCACAGATGTTAAGCTCTTTTCTAGCATAAATGGCCTACTAGACTAAACTACCCAAGAACAACAAATGTCAGTTTCCTTCTTTAGTCTTGCTGGGTCATCCCCCTCCACTTTGAATGGGATCAACAGTCAGTCATCACCCTGTCCCATTGCCCCTAGGGAAGCAACATCCCAGACATTTCAATTTTCAAAGCCAGATGGGACTACAGTTACCAGTCATTGGTCTGTGGTCTCTTCATGAATCCTGAAGGGAGGTCTTACCATCAAGGAGTAGGATTTCAGTAGTGTATCTGGAAACATCTTATTCATGTGTAGTAGAAACCCCAGCATAATGTTTAGAAATAGAATGACCCCCATAAGCTCATATATTTGAATGCGTGGTCCAAAGTTAGTGGAAATGTGAAAAGGATTAGAAGGTGTGGTCTTATTGGAGGAGATATATTATTGGGTTGGGCTTTGAAGTCTCAAAAGCCCACACCATTCCTAATCTGTCTCCATTTCTGACTGTCTTTATCTGTTTCTGTCTGTCCTTATCTATTTCTGTCTCTCTGTCTCTCTGCCTCTAATTTGTGGATTTCAGCTCTAAGCTACTACTCCAGCAACATGCCTACCTGTCGCCATGCTTTCTGCCATGATTGTCATGGACTCACTCCCTGGAACTATACACAAACTCCCAGTTAGCTCTCTTTTATAAGTTAGCTTGGTTATGGTTTCTCTTCACAGCAGTAGGAAAATAACTAAGGTACTTGGGTATCCTGACTAAGCCAAAGAGTTGCAAATACTTTTGCAAACATTTTGATTTGCTTGAGAGACCAACCAGGGATCTTTCGGAGGTGGAGGTTACAGGACAAGTTTCTTGGGAGTTTCCTGAGGGAGGAGTCTGTATTTGGCACCATTTCTATAGCCCACACAAAGGGGGACTTGTCATAAGGAATTGTGTTCTTTCCTTGCTCTGAGACACAGTATGTGGACATTCTCTACACCATATTTGAAGTATTGGTTTATCCTGCCTGGCATTCACAATGGGAACCTCTTGATAGCACAGGCCAAGCAGAACCAAAGGATCAACTTGGGTCATCCTATGGTAAATGGCAACTGATAGTTATGTGTTCAACTTGATGGCAGGAAGCATCCAAGGTTAACCCTAAAGCCCAGGACCTAAAACAAATTTGACACCTTTTCTAAGAAACTAACTAGCTAGACGCAGGTAATATCTGGTTCTCCCAGCCCAAAGTTGTGTATAGGAAATAATAAATAAATCTCTCTGGGCAATGTTATCAGCATGGACCTCCTGATCACACAGGACCTGTACCACCTCAGGTCCTGGATGCTTTCTCCCTCGTGCTATACCTATTTGATTTCATGTCTGGTCCTCCTCTCTGGAATATAAACACCTGAAGAACAGAAACATGTTTTCCCACCCAAGCTCCACAACATATTAGCTTAGCATGGTGATGACTCCTAGAGTGATAGTAGAGGAGGGAATTTTAGCTACCACAATAGCTTCATCCACTGATGGCAAAGTGTCTCTGAATATGGTAGCCCAAAATCCATACCTAGATGCCATATTAAGGTGTGCAAGGGAGACAATAGGTGACTAAAGAATTTCAAAAGATCTCAAAGGTGATCTTCCTATTCCACCAGTCCCTTCTGGGAGCTTCTGGACCCCCTTAGGAGGATAGTTTCCACCATCTTGCATAGGGTGCTAGGCCCCCTTTCTTCTCTTATAAAAACACAGGTGTGCTATTGAAATACACAAAGGAATGCAACCAGGATGCTCTTTGTTGCTCTCCAATGACAACTTGTTGACTTTAAGAAAAGTTAGTGAGGGGTCCTAGCCTGTCAATTGCAAGAAAACAGCACAACAATTTATGTTCTTAAACTTTAGGGGGAGGGTGCTTGAAATATATCTATATCTCAGAACTTAGGTGAAGAATCTTCCCTGGCTGAAACCGCAATGAAAAATTGCATAAAATGACTGGAAGAACTGCTGTTAGAAGCAGCTCAATTGCTTTCAACGGAACAAGGGAAAAGTCTTGTTTTTAACCACACGGTAGGCACCAAGTATGCTCCATATCTCGTCTTCTCCTCCCCAGAGTCACATTAGGAAGCTGGCACAATGACCCACTGACAAACGTTCTGAGAGTTTACTAAGCCTGCAAGCCAACAAGTTGCTCTGGTACAATTCCAAGGCTGCTGCCAGAAGATCCAGAACTCCTGAGTCTGTGACTCATGACTGAATGAGATCATGGGCATTGCATCCAGGTAGGTTTCCTTTGCCACCAAGTCCCATAGAGGGTGATATCAGAAGGACACCATGCACACAGTGGCTTTGAGTTCACTCGAGGAACCCCGAGCTTAGGGAATCTGAACATTTAGCAGGTATTAAGTGAAGCTGCCTGTTCTTTGCTCTGGAGGAAGACATGCTCTGTTACACTGGATGGAAAGTAGGGCTGACTTCTGCTTTCCCAGATGCTATCTCTCTTACCTGACTGTTCCCATCCTTGAAAAGGCAGACCAGGAAAAATAAATGAGCAAACAACAATAAAAATGTCTCTGCTTGCATAATTTGAAGAAATGTGAGGTTTTTTGTTTTGTTTGGAGATTCCTCTTTGATAAATGGTATTTTCTCATCTTCCCAATGAAGAAACAGCAGTTTAAGAAAGTTTGTTGGTTTTCCCAAGTTCATGAAAAGTGGACTTGAGTTTTGAATGAAAAACTCCAGTTCATGGTATTTTCACCTAACCACACCATCTCATGTGGGGACTGGACGGAATAAAATATCTCTTTGTACTAACCAAACCCCCATATCTCTGCCTCAGGGACTGGGCCTTTTAGAATCTCAAGTTCTGGAGCTTTGATAGCTGAGGTCTCCCCACTGGGTAGAGCCCTGGGTGATCTTGTAGCTCCTAAATTTGTCTAAGTCATATTTGTTTAAAAATAATCTAAATACTTACAAAAATCAACCTAACCACCCAGTTGTTGTACAACACTATTTTTAAGATGTGTTACATTTGTTTATGCTGTGAAACATTTGTTTAATGATGCAAAGATGTGCTGCTCTCTTTTATGTTGTATTTGTTTAACTCTGTGAAGCTGTGTTGCTTTACCTGTCTAAAATATCTGTTGGTCTAATAAAGAGCTGAATGGTCAATAGAAAGGCTGGAGAAAGGATAGGTGGAGCTGGCAGGCAAAGAAAATAAATAGGAGAAATATGGGAGAACAAAGAAAAAGGAGCAAGAGAAAATAAGGAGAAGAGGACATCAGGGGCCAGCCACCCAGCTACACAGCAAGTCACCAAGAAAAAAAGAAAGATACACAGAAATAGAGAAAGATAAAAGTCCAGAGGCAAAGATAGATGGGATAATTTAAGATAAGAAAAGCTGGCTAGAAACAAGCCAAGAAAAGGCCAGGCATGCATAACTAAGAATAAGCTTCTGTGTGTTTATTTGGGAGTTAGGTGGTGGGTCCCCCAAAAAAGCCAAAGGAGTAAATCAGCCAACAACATCCAGTGTTCTGGATGCTGGAACTGTGCTGTCCATCATAGCTTCTATCATTTTTAATTTTCATTGTTATGACAGTGACTTAAATTTCATATCCTGCTTGCATCCTTTCCCCATGACTCAACTATACAACACTTAAGTAAATATTTTGAGATGTTGCTTTGAGATATTGCTATCATGTCAAAACTCCGTTCAAGAAACATCCCACTGATGACATCCATAACTTCTAGCCCAAATGTGAAAACTCTTATACATATGGCAGCCGTGAATGATATTCATGCTGCCTGCCTAAGATTTCTCCCACCAAAGCTCCATCCCAGCCAGGCTGTCTGTCATACCCAATGCTCGTCAGTAGTGTTTATCTGTTCCTGAGTGTTTCCTGCCACCATGTCAGTTTTGAAAGCCGTTTTCCACAGTTTCTCTTCCACGAAGTCTACCAAGCTGTCAGTAACACTAGAATAACTACATGTTAAATTACTATAATTATAATCAAACAAGTTTAAGAAGCAAATATTTCAGATACTGCCTAATGTTTACTGTCCTTCTTAAAATATGAAGAATTCATGAGTCACCACTATTAATAATATTACTTGCAAAGCTTTGCTTTCATTACGTGACTAAATCCAGAAAGTATATATCTATAATAATCAGCCTGCAATTATATCAATCAGATGAACAAAGAATTTTGGATTTTATCAATAATTTTGTCTCAAGATCATTCTTAGGCTGCAGAGATCAGATTAAAATTTTAGACTTTGGCTGGTTGGTGGCGGCATATGCCTTTAATACCAGCACTCTGGAGGCAGAGGCAGGAGGATCTCTGTGAGTTTGAGACCAGCTCCAAAGCTACAGAGAAACCCTGCCTCAAAAAAAAAAAAAAACAAAAACAAAAAAAAAACCAAAAAAAGTGACAAACTATTACAGATTGAAATAAGCAAATATATGGGGCTATTTCCTTCAACCTCTCAATATTCCAAAAAGATAAAGGCAAGGACTCTCTTTTGACTGCCAGGGGAAAATCACTGATGCAAAATCCTCCAGTTAACTGTGTACTCTTAACTGTCTGAAAGCCCAAATCAAAAAATTCAAAGGAATACCAAAAGTTATTTAAAAGGCATATGTTCTCAAATTGTTAGTCAAGTGCCACTTGTAGCTAAAAAGTAGCCAATATACTTAAAGCCAATGGACTTAAAACAGTAAAAGTTCTCTGGACACCCATTAACCTAAACTATCAATCTCTGTGGTCAAAATGTGGCCAGGAATAAGAAACTCTTGAGATCCTGGACTGGCCTCATTTGCAGAAGGCTTCCTGGTCTCCATGCCCAGATTATGTCTGTAGGGTGCTCAGGAAACCAGTGAAACTGCTGAGAATTTGAGGTGTTAGCTAGGACCTGCTCACCACGCGATACAAAAACACTCTCCAGGCCCACGAGAGTGGCTTGCCTCAGCTTATCATCTCACTGGAGTAAGGACAGAACATGTCACTATATTAAGACACGGATTTCATTGTTCTGTAAGAACTTCAGGCCCTCAAGGTCAGGAGTCCCAGGTTATCTCCACATTAGAGAGAATCCATATTCTGTTCCAAGCTGTCATCTGTGTCCACCTAGGCTCAGAAATTTTAGCTCACAAGTTGAAAACTATTTCATTCTCTCTCTCCCTCTCTCCTTAACGCCCCCCTCCATCCCTCCTTCCCACCCTCACCTCTCCCTCATTTGATGATGGTGGGTATCACACCTAGGGCTTCATGTATGCAATCACTCTACCCGCTGATCACACTCCACCTACTTCATATTCTCAAATAAAACAAATCTTAAATACCCTCTTCCTTGTAAAACCCAGATGATTAGGATAAACGAACCTGGAGGTTAATCTGAAGGCATACACACAAGAGGAGATGAGCGTGTGGGTGGCAACGTATGCTAACAAATCTCCTTAGGGAGTCATCTGTCTAGCTGACTAAATAACACAGGATAAATTCTGCATGTTTCACTTACAACAAAGCATGCATCACATACATTGAAATGAAGAGCCAAACAGAGAACCAAAGTTATCTGACAAGAGTTGTGGACAGTAAACAGAACTGGATGATTTCACGGTATTCGGACATATAATATTTGTATTTTGATTGCATAACTCATTGTATTTTTTCCCTTTTTAGACTATGAACTGCCTTATTCTTTGTAGCTCCCTATCTTGCTCATAGTAGGTACTCAACAATTATTTATAGAATACCTAAATCAGCCATCATGGATTTGCAAATGTACTTTCAAATGCATATAAAACTCAGCAGGGGTGTTGATGTCTAGCCTCTGTGATTTTATGATGAAATAACCAAGGCTGAGATCCAACAAGATGATCATTGACAAGGATGACAGTAAGTCAGGCAGTGCCCATCAGACTATCAGCTCTGTTGTCATCATCCCTCTTCCTCTTTGAGCATCTTGCCCCCCCCAAGGTTACATGATGCCAGAGGCTAGTATTCATTCTACCAACATTCCACTCAAGTGTGTGTCTTCATTTTCCTCTATAAAACAAACACCAAACACCCTCACCCTTGGGAAAGCTCCAGGTCAGTAAGAAGAGAAACATTAAACTGAGTAAGGTTGCCCACGACATGATGGATGGCCCTGGAATCTTAGTTTCATTAAGTGACAGAAGACAGCCGCAGCAAGGTCTTATCCAATAGCCTGACAAGTTGAATCGTGGTTATTTGTCTGGGACCATTTGCATTAGAATCATTGCATATCTCAGGAGAGAGGTGTGTCAGGTTTTCAAACCTCACTTGTTATTTATGTTTTTGACAATATATCAGTTTCTTTTAAAAAGTTTTACTTGACCATGAATACTGTTGACATCAAAAAAACAAAACTGTTTTACAATGAGGTCAAGGGAACAAGTATAGAGGAATCAAGTTTTCAAAGAACAAAAGAAAAGGCAGAACAGAGGATCTTAAGTTTCTTACAGAGAGCTGGTGATGTGTTCTTCCAGGAACTGCCTCTGAGCTTCACTCTGCTGGGGCTGACTTGACTGAATCAGTTGAGCTCTTAAACCCCAGCTTTTATTCCTGACATGAGGTCACATGACCTTGTCTGGTGATGTTAGTGTTTCCACAACCACATTCACAACCAGGAAGACACAGTGAGTCAGTCAGTTTTCTTTAAAAGGTGTTATAATATATTTATCAAAAAACCCCAGCTTCTCTAATCTCCCACATTTCAAAAAGAAGATTAAGGCATTTCAGATATTTTTGTTGTTTTAAAGGATTATTTGCTAGTCTTGAAAGACATCATTTGACACATGTAAAAATAGAAGCACACTGGATAAAAACTAAGAGTGAGACAAAAACAACCCCCAGTTCAAGTCTTAAAAACACAACAGCCACAAGTTGATGACTAAAAATGTAAATACATAACTACAGAAAAAAATATTTAATGTTCCTGATGGATAGACTCTAAGGACTTCCTTCTGAATGAACCCTCCCATTGTCTGGGGAAATGCATAAACTACTGCAGGAATGCATACCCAGAACAGATGAACCAGGGAAGCCTTACATCATCTTCCTCCTCTCTGCATTCAACCCTCATTTCACAGCACCCACCCTCCATAGTCAGAATCACCTCTTGGGGCTGGAAAAGTGACTCTGAGGCTAAAAGGGCTTGTTCTGCAAGCATGAGGGCCTAAGTTCAAATCTCTAGCACCCATGTGAAAATTTGAGTTTGGCTGCATCAGTGCATGCTCACCAGCACTCACACATATGCATATACCACACACACACATACACACACACACCTCCCCTGACACACACCTTTCTCTCACACATATGCATATACCACATACACACGCACTCACACACACTCACACTCACACACACACACACACACCTCCCCTGACACATACCTTTCTCTCACACATATGCATATACCACACACACACACACACACACACACACACACACACACACACACCTCCCCTGACACATATCTTTCTCTTCATACAGCAAATCATCCCTTGTCGAAGCTGGAAAGAGAAGTCAAGCCTGAAGAAAGATAAACCTCTGAATTCAACAACTAGCTTGCAATTTTACCACAAGCAAAGACCTTATTTATATTCCAAAAATCTCCAGAGTAATAAATTCTTTGGAATTCAAACTCACTAGTAAAAATTAGCATCTATTTTGTTTTGTTTTGTTTTTAAATCCTTTCTTGTCTTCCCACCTTTGTCCTTTTCAAACCACCAAAAGTAGACTTCAGAATTGGTTTTCCTAGTCACAAATTTACTGATGTGGATTTTCCCAAGATACCCCACCTATAGTCATGGGCTCTGAGTATTTTTTATGTCCTACACTCCCTGAGGGAATGAGGCAGAGACAAGCCTCTTCAGGACAGGCTACATTCCATTCTAGGTCATTCCTTGAATGTTCACTCGCCTTTTTAATTGAGGGGTCAACCTAGCTCAGGAAAAACAATAACATCATTCCCTTAGCAATGGAAGACATCCCATGTAAACATGAAGCAAGATAAAAATGCAACTTTGGATTGAAGATGTGGCTCAGTGGTTAAGGGCACTGACTGCTCTTGCAGAGAACCAGGGTTCAATTCCCAATCACCCACATGGCAGCTCACAACTCTCTATAACTCCAGTTACAGGGGACTTGACATCCATGGCAAAACACCAATGCATATAAAATAAAAATAAATGAATTTTTTAAAATGCATCTTTCTTCCAAGATCTCGTTAAAGACAGGAATAGGTAGTGAGAAAGACCTTCTCTGATGGACCAGGCCTCTTAAAACTCCCTGGTTCCTAAGCAACGATGAGGGCAGGGCAAGGGTTAGAAAGCATAGCAAACCAGGTAGCAACACTCAGAGTCCTGAAGCTCCGAATTGGTCAGAGTACAAATAGCCATCTTCTAGCTCAGCAAATCAGTTCTGAACATCACCTTTCTCTAGATTCTGCAATGATGGCTGCTATTGAGTGCATCCTAGTAAAATCGCCTTTACTCATGAAATCTGCTCAGGAAAACAAATGTGAAGGGACATAAGAACAC
The DNA here is from genome assembly GCF_017639785.1 of Mesocricetus auratus. Lineage (NCBI taxonomy): Eukaryota > Metazoa > Chordata > Mammalia > Rodentia > Cricetidae > Mesocricetus > Mesocricetus auratus. The sequence goes on along the minus strand of NW_024429199.1, from coordinate 16,678,394 downwards.
ATGTTTCTGAACTGTGAAATGTTTTGCAAGAATAAAATGTACAAGAATTAGAAAATTTTAAGACAAGCCTTAGATATGAAAATGCAATGGATATATGAAGTATGAAAAGACACCCAACCTCATTGAGAGTTAATGTCAAAAGGTATGCAAATTTCCATCTAAGCCACTGTCAAACTTCATATGCAGGACAACATGTTGTGTTGCAAAGCTGGGGAAGCAATGGGACCTCTGGACATCATTGGCTTGTGATCTATGACAGGCTTGGGCAGCCTTTGACCTACCGTTCCTGCTTTTGAAAATGAATCTGTAAGAAAAAAAGGGTTAGACCTAATGAGATATGTGTAAAATATTAAAGCATTGCTGGTAATAGTGTGAGCTACAAAAATTAAACCAAGCACAGTATAACTGTATTGTTTATTATTTTTTCAGCTATTAATTAAAAACAATGTATTGGCCATAAGAGATGCAAAAGGCAGTTACTGAGTTGTGTTTGCATATGACCCATTTCAAGGAGGAGTGAAACACCTTTGATGTGTAAACATGACTCTCCATAATTACCGATCTGCATTAAAACTTGAGGAAGGTTAGAAAAAATGTGCAGTAAATAAATCTTGGCAACAACAGAAGGTGACATTGAGAGGAAGAAGAAAACTACCATTTATGAATGCTTTACCTGACAGGTTACAATAAGCACACAATTATTAACTTTTGTTTGTATTTTAAATGAAAGTTTTAATATAAATGAATAAATGAGAAGAGATTTTAGGTGACAGTTTCAGAACTAGATATGAGATACTGTAGTCAATTATAATGATAGATGGTGCTTAAATTCTGGCTGCTTGATTTTTTTTTTACGTATCCAACCAATGAGACCTTTAGTTTGGTCTCATGATTACTGTAAAAGGGAGTCTTTCTGAACTGTTAACAGAAAATTATTCTCACAGCACTGTAGCAAATGCAGCATTTCCATTCATCACAACCAATGACTTAGTATTGTTCCTTTTCAGTGGAATCAAAGTACATGTGAGCTCACAACAACACCAATGTGGTATGATTATAGCCAACAATATTTACTGAGGCATTTATTGAAGACTGATAACAATAAAAATGTGAAATATGCTAATCATTCAAATGAGATTACATATATATAGGACAATAAATCCATTCATCATAAAATATCAAATTCCAGAAAAACAAGAGATAATAACACAAAGTTCAAAATACCATGTGTATTTAAAATATTTATATCAAATATAACATATATTTCTTCTACATAAAAAAGACTATAAGAAGAAAATTCACAATAAATATTAGTGGGAAGTGAAACTATGAGTGAGCTTTTCATTACTTCCAACTACTTTCTTATATTTTTCATACTGTCTAAATAAATATGGATTAAGTAAAACCAGATCTTTCTGGAACTGGTACCCTGGGGCTCTCAGTCCTGCTCTCTCACCTAGTAACCATCTGGTCTGTAAAACCCCAGTAGGACTCCAATGCATTTCCCTGAGAGTAAACAAAAACACAGATTTCTCTGCAGCATTTGAGCCAGGAGTGGCTCTGCTCTGGTCCTTGAGGCCATTCACCACCAAGAACCCCTGCCTGCCACAAAACTCCATCATTCAGCCACCTTCTCCTCCCACGCAGCAGCTCATACCCTTTCTTCTGTGTGTGTGTGTGTGTGTGTGTGTGTGTGTGTTTAATTTCTCTTTGTAAGCTCGATCGAAACGTTTCCAGACTGCAACTCCTTCTCTCCTAAGAAATGCTCCCCTCAAATGCCCTACTATTTATTCCAGTTCTTATCACATGATTAGTGGTGACCAGGAATTTCCCATAGACTCTGCCAGAGGAGAGGCATAGATAGCCTAAATCATCTCCCAGAGCTAGAGCATACCTGAGGTGTTAAAAAGTTTTTGAGACCTGAAAACATATACATACAAATAAGACTGTACAGCATCAACAGGTTGTACTTACGTTTTTAGAAATATGGATATGTATGTTTACATACACATATACATACACGCATATATGTTGTTACATACATACATGTAACAACAATTAAAGAAAAAAGAGGCCACAAATTTGGAAGAGAGAAGGGTGAAGAGAGAAGGGAAGTGGTTTGGAGAGGAATAAGAAGGCAGAATGATGTAATTATATTATAATCTCAAAAGTATACATAAAAAGTATTTGGTGGATAGTCAATGACAGCTGAATAAAAATAAAGGACAATATTAATACTGTGAAATCATTTAGATTTACTATAGTCTCCACCCCCAAATGATTATATAAAGAATAAAAACAAGAAGGCACAGTTCCTCATGAATGGGACAGTCCTAGAAGCCTAAGCAAGAGAAGTTTCAAGATTCAGCATCAGAATCAAAGGTCATCTTCCCCCATGAGGGGTCAGTCAAGGGGCCATGGTTTTAAAGGGTGGATGAGAAGCCATTGGAACTCTTTGCTGTCTGGTCTGCCCCAAGCTCCTAGACACAAACCCTTCACACACACATGCACACACACACACACACACACACACACACACACCAAGCTCCTAGACACAAACCCTTCACACACACACACACACACACACACACACCAAGCTCCTAGACACAAACCCTTCACACACACATGCACACGCACGCACACACACACACAGAGAGAGAGAGAGAGAGAGAGAGAGAGAGAGAGAGAGAGAGAGAGAGAGAGAGAGAGAAATAAATGACTATGAAGGAACATTTAAAAATGAGGACATGTTGAATTATTGAGAACAGTGTCTATCATTTGTCTCTAGTTTCTGAAAACACTTTCTGCTTTGCAAATGGGGGTTTTGTCAAAGAAAACACATCACTGAATCTATTGTTATTGCGACTGCTGTCGATTTTCAGTGTATTCTTAACTGACTGAATTCTGAAGCACCATTTAAAGAAAGAAGCTCAAACTTTCTTCAGAATTTATTCATGGAATTTATGACAGACAAAACACAGAAGCAGGAAGAAGCCTAAGTCCTCTTGCAAAGTCCATGCCAGACGGCAAACACAACTAAACAATAGGAGTCTGAAATGATAAATGAAAGCAGGGCTTTATACTCAGTGCTACGAACACGCATGCTCTCCTACAAGGGCACTACCTCAGAAGAGGAGGAGTCTAGAAACTGTGAAATGTGCCACAATCACAGGTCCTTCCCTGGGTCCTGGGACCTAGCTAGGGCAGTGAGGTAGCAATTACTCCAGAAAACATTATCCAAGTTAATGGAGATTTGTAGAAACACAACAAAAGCAAAGCCTGAAAGAGTAGTCTCAGAACCAAAGGCACTTTATACCTTTTATTCCCCCTTTAAATTTTTTGTAACTCTTTTAATTTTGTTCTTTGACAATTTCACACATGTATATAGTGCATTCTTATTACTGTCACCCTACCCCATTTTATTACCAATCCCCCCATCCTATAAATCCTTTGTCTTTTTATTCTGTTTTGTGACTTGCTGAATTTAAGCAGGGCCATCCATGTGACCATGGGTATAGAACCATTTTTCGGAGCCTAATAGTTTAGCATCAGTTTCTTAACTAAAGACAGTATCTGTCTGTCTCCCAGAATTGATCAGTAGCCAATAGTTCAGAGGGAAAGGGCAGGGACCTGTGAGTTCCTCCCCATCCGTGACTGAGAAACTATTGATAGGCTCAGTCTTCTGCAGCCAGACAGCAACTGCTGTGGGATCATGGCCGCATTGGCCACGCCCAGAAGCTTCTTAGGGTTCTAATATTCCTTCCCACCCCTCTTTCTGCTATGTTTCTGAAACTTAGAGGAGGTGGCTTGAATGATGTGTCTAGGAATGAGCACTCAGTCATTACCCTTCTTAGCACATCTGTGGCCACAAACGTCTGTATGGACATTTGTGGAAGTGCTCAGTTCTGGCATATTTTACTTGAACATTTCAGGCATTCTAAACATAGTATTTTTAATGACATTTTATTTTGCTTGAAGTGAGTCTCTTTGCACATAGAATTTAATGTGTGACCCTTTTTTTGGTCCTATGTCTCACAAAAATGTAATGATTTCATAGGTCATATCAACCTAACAAAATATTTTTAGGCTGTGCTATGTGTAAAATTAAAATAAACATAACCTAGCCTTTGACCCTTTAGTTTATACTTAATTATCTAGTTAAATAGCTAGAATTCTTGTCTAAATTTAAACTGAACAAACAAGAACATGAAAAATAATGATTTAAAAACATTTTTTCTTTGGGTATCAAAGAAATATCTATATTCCTTTTTTTTTTTCATTTTTCAAGACAGGGTTTCTCTATGTAGTCCTGGCTGTCCTGAAACTCACTCTGTTGAACCCACAGAGATCCACCTGCCTTTGCCTCCCGAGTGCTGCAATCAAAGGCCTGCACCACCACTGCCCGATTTGAGACGTCCATATTTCAAGGATACTATTTCCTCTGCTCAGAATGAGGTTCTAGCCTCTCAGAGTGTGTGTAGATTCCACAGAGACTCACTTTGTCTCTTTCAGTGCCACCAGAGATCCTTGATGAGAGGATGAGATACGTTCTAAGTTCTGAGGGACAGCAGCTAAGTTCACACCCCTTTCATCTAGAACTACAGTCTGCGGTTTGCAGCCTCAGCATCATTGACGTTTTTATTGTAGAATTTTTTCTTGCAGGGACTGTACTGTTCACTCACTGTAAGGTGTTCACCAACATATCTGGTCTCTGCCAACCTCATGTCAGAGGAACAATGAAAACAGAGAGAGTGGTGATATGGCTCAATGGGTAAACCCCTACTGTGTAATCATGAAGACCTAGATTTGGATCTCGGCACACATGTAAAAAGCCAGAGTTAGTGATGTCCCCATAATCACAGCACTGGGAAGTGTGGATGGGAGGATCTCTAAGGCTCACTGGCTAAACAGTCTAGCTGATTGGCAAGCTCCAGGTTCAATGAGAGGCCTTATCTAAGAAAATAAGGAAGAGGGCAATACAGGAAGACACCTAATGCCAACCTCTGGCCTGTACACATGAATGAATGGGCAAACATACCCATGCATACATGTGTACACACATGCATATCACACACACACACACACACAGAGAGAGAAAGAGAGAGAGAGATTGAGAGAGAGAGATTGAGAGAGAGAGAGAGAGAGATCTCAGGGAAGAGGAGGGTTGGATGTTCTCAGATATGGCTAAAAGAGATGTCACTTACTTGTATTCAGTATCAGACACTGTGTCAAGTATGTTTTATTTCATATGGGTAGTTACCACTATTCTCAGTTTGTAGATAAAAGAAATGAAAACTGAGTTCTGCTTTTGCTACATTCAGGTGACCCGACCTCCCTGGCTTTAGGCCACATGTTTCCCTTACACTATACATCCTATTTGAGTGTGAGGATGGCAAAGGTAATAATTACATCCAGTGTATAGAGTGGAAAATGAAGGAACGGAGCTTCTTGACTGTTCTGCCTCCAGTAAGGAGCTGAAAACCACTTGTCAACAGCAGTCACTAAAGTCACTGGTGAAAACAGTAAGCCCAGAGGATTCAAATGACCTGAAAATATTGAAATGCCTGTAAGGACCTTTGCAAAGTATTATGAATGCCTGGAAACCAACTAAAGACCTTTGTCTCCAAAAATAGGTGAGCCAAAGTCTTGTTCTCTCTGAGAGCAAAGCAGCAGTCAAGGTCACACATAGTTTGGGTAGAGAGCTTGGTCTTGTTGGTCTTGGCATGAAGTTTGACACACAATCCACTTTCTGTGAGAGCTTTGATTGTATTAACCTTTCAAATCTTGGCCTCAGGAGCCAAGGGCTCACTCAGAGGCTCCAGAGCTAATCCGTTCAGTGGCTTGCTCAATGCATGTGATCTGAAACTGAGGTAAATATCCAGCCCCATCCAAATCCTGTAACAATAAATCCAGTTAACCATGTAGTGTGAGGCATCTTGTACCCCCTACTCTCTTACATTTTTCTCTCTCTGGAGATATCAGAAATTCTATTTCAGCCACATGCCTAATAGAGTCTCAAAACTGAAAGAGTAAATGCTAATTGCCAAGATTTGGTGGACTTTGTGTTCCCTTTGTCTCTAATCACCATTTTCTTAGTCATGCATACTCTCCATAGTTCTTGCCATCAGCTGTACCTGAACTTTTAGACGAACGTGAATATCCAGATAAATGATTACTATCTTTTGGGGGAATCACTTTGTTGAAAGTTGTCATTGACAAGGGGCCCTTGTTTATAAAACACGGGCTAACCTTAAGAAATTATTAAATTATATGTTATTTTATGTATTGATCAACACCCCCTACTATATTTTACCTTAGAGAGGAAAATGAGTCTGACTTTAAAAACTCCGTTTACTTGTTCTGCCTCTTACGGGTTCTGCACCTATACTTTCTAAGAATTTACTTCCAGATGCAGCAGGCAAGAAGGAAGGGGTGTCTCTTTATGTGGAGGGAAAGATTGTCTAATGTTCTTTTTGGGAGAAAAGCAAGGCAGCAATAAAAATCAGCTGCAGGGGAAAAGGGTGGGGTGGGGAGAAAGAGAAAAGAGAGTGACATTCTTACACTTTGGGGTTTGTGAACTCACTTCAATCCCACTTCATTTTCAGTTGGGTAGCATGGAAGATGTGTGTTCTAAGAGAATGGACACCTGGATGAAATGGTTTAACGGCTGGGCAGCCCGAGTTATAGGATGGAGGAAGATCTTTTTCTGGAAAGAGGATGCAGCTGCCAAGTCCGAGGAAGGCTTACTTTAAAGGGAAAGGCCCAGCTCTTTTCTCATCAAGAAATGAGAAAGGCACACTAAAATCCCAGCAAGAATGAGTATGCAGTTGTTTGGGGAAACATTTCCAGACTATACATTAAACACAGCTCTGTGTGGCACAGACAGATTGAGGAGATCTTTTTCTGCTGCCAGTGAGAGATGTCACGTTCGTGTGAGGCTCAGGCGTGGTCAATTTTTCTGAGAAGTATTTCTTTTCCTTGGGTGTCTCTTCCTGCTAAGCACTTTAGGATGCAGCTAAAAGGTGGGGGTGCGAAGGCTGCACCTGACACTGACTAGCTAAGGGTTCTGAGCATGGTTCTGACTGACTCTCACCTCTGTGCTTTACGTATCAAATTATCTGACACGATGTCACAGCTCTAAGTCTGCTTTGGGTACCATGGTGATGAGGGAAGTGTAGAGCCTAAGAATAGGCTGGTATCAACGATAGAAGTGCAGGGAAAAGGGAAGTTCTCTTTCCAGGCAAATCTGTTGTACATTTTAACGGAATCAGATAAATACTGAAGTGTATATGATGGGGAAAACAAGCACCTATTTCAGTTTGTTAAATATCAGGCACTTTTTTAAAAAGCCAGAACACAAAACAATTCCTTGAAGTTTTTATATATGTATACATTTGGTCATATTCACCCTCATCATTATGCTTTGTCTCCTGTTCCACTGCCCTGGTCCTCTCCCTCAAAGCCTTCTTCCTTCTTCCATGCAAACAAATACATACATATGTGTTTCACACATGAGAGCATGCAATGTTTGTCTTTCCTTCTTCCCCTTCCTTCCCTTATCCTCTGTAGTTCTTCCTTCATCCCTTTCTTAAGACCTCTTCCTCCCAGATAACTTCCCTTTTTGTTTCTATTCTTATACCCCATGTGTGTATTAAATCTAGATTCTGTACATGAAAGTAAAAGAATCTATCCTTCTGAATTTGGCTTATTTGCACAGTACGATGATCCTCAGTTCCATCTACTTTCCAGCAAAATATCATACACTTTATGTAAGCCAACAGAAAACATAACTCAATGACCATTCATCATGCTGTATATTTCTTAGAAGTAGTTGGGCTGTGGTTGGGATGGGGAGAAGCCTCCATGGTTAACTGGTTTGCTGTGCCATCATCAGCACCTGAGTTTGGATCCCAGGGCCTTGCTCGTCAGGCAGTCTAACCAAAATAGTGAGTTGCAGGTTTAGTGAGAGAATCAACCCAAAAAGAAAGGGTGGAGAGTTATAAAGACATACATGTATACAACACACACACACACACACACACACACGAAAGTAATAGGTGATTATCTATCTTACATGGAGAAATAAGTTCAGTTAGTAATTATTTCTATTTTCCTTATTGGTAAAGAATGTGCCAAAACTTTTTAGGGTTTACAGTTTTTTAAATGGAAATATAATTACATAGTCCCCTTCCTCCCCTCCTTTCAACTCCTCCCACAATCCTCTCAAATCCATGGCCTCCTTTTCTTTAATTATTATTGATACATGCACACACATACACCACACACAGATACAACCTGCTGAATCTCTTTAGTGCTGTCTATATGTATATAATTTCAGGGATGAAAGTTTGGAATTGGATAAGAAAGTAGGGGGCTCATGCTGGGGAAGACTAATTCTCCCTCTCTCAGCAGTGGTGAAGTGCCTGTAACTCTCATCTAGGGGTAGAGGCCTGTGGTGGTTTGAATGTTTTTGAGTACTTGGTCCCAGTTGGTGGAATTGCTTGGGAAGGATTCGGAGGTGTGGCTTTGTGGTGTGATTTCCAATTCTCATCTCTACCTGGTGGTTGTGCATCAAGAAGGAGCTCTCAGCTGTTTCTTTGCTCCTCCATTGTGAGCATTAACGCTTTGAAACCATAAGCCAAACTAATTGCTTTCTTTATAAGTTGCCTTGGTTACAATGTTCTATCACAGCAACAGAAGAGAAACTAAGACAGGGCCAGTGAGTGTTCCCCTTCTTATTATATAAGCAAGTCCTTTGGTGATGTCATTATTCAGAAAGTCACCAAAACTTTTTTTCTGCATAACATTCAACTAATCACTTACCTTACTGAGGCAGTAATTAAAACTTTGGAACTACCATAGGCGTTTCTGGGACCCATGCAAGTTCATGTTTGATTTTGTTTTCTCTCTTCAAAAGTCACAAGGATTAAGAATGTGAGTTTGAAGTCAGCCTGGTCTACAGAGAAAGTTCCAGGACAGGTTCCAAAGCAATATAGAGCTTTAGAAGCTACAGAAAGCCCAATTTCCCTTGTTGTCCTGAGTCTTTGATGATTCATCCATCTAAAGCCAAACTTAAGGGCATCATTCCAATCCTACTGAATTGGAACCTTTGAGGTAAATCTGGAGGATACATGTGTTTTTAATCTCTGCAGGTGACACTGATGGACAGCTAATGTGCAAGATCAGTGATTTTTTATATCAAATGATATTATGCAAGAGGCACCTCTGTGGGCTCAGCATTATTTTAAGTCTCAGAGATGTGGTCATTATTAGATCCGGCAGGACCCAAGTTCTCTGAAGCTAGAAAGATGAGAAAAGCAGAGAGACATCAACTTTCTTAGCTACCACAGTGCTACCAGAACACTGGGGCAGGAGACAGTAGAGAGGATGTCCCAGTGTGAGACCAGGAATAGCAAGGGAAACCCTGGAAAGTTCCTGGTGAGTCAGTTGCTTTACCCTTGTGAAATTCCAATAAAAACAGCTTCCTGAGGAGAAGTCAAAGTCAGCTCAACCATCCTGTCCCATGACTATCTGGAGATTTACTTATTTTGTCCTTGTTGATTGAGATAGGATCTCCCTGTGTTACTCAAAACTCTTATGTCTAAGTGTATCTCAGCTTCAGTTCCCTGGGTAGCTGAGACCACATTTTCACCAACATGCCCAGCTGTCTGCAAAGCTTTAAAGGGACCCTCCACTCTTACAGGAAATACTGAAAAAATGCTGAGAATGTAACACTTCCTCCTGATCTTTCCCTGCTGTCAGCTGTCATTTCCAACTGATCATGAAGGTGAAACTTCCAAAGGGAAAAGAAAAATTACACTTACTATTTGTCTTATAACGGAATATGAAACCAAGTCCATAAACAGTCTCAGCCTGTTTTAGTTTTCCATTGGTTCCTGGTTGTTCTTTCCCCCAGTATTTGAAAGAGTCTTGTCTTGAATTCTGTTTGAATTATGATATCTAAGAGTACAAAACTATAAACAGCACTGTCGGTGTTCTCAAGAAAAACGAAGACCCTGTAAGCTCTGTGAGAGCCTGAGTAATGCCTCCAACAGCACCAATTCCTCAGTACACCCAGAAAGGCACCTAGCAGCTGCACAATGAGAAGCTGTTGCATTACCAATGCACGTCAGTTTGCATTCTTCCAACACTTATGCTGGACTCAGAAACGAGGGCCATCTATGCCAAGATGCATACTTTAATGTATTTATTTTAATAACAACATATATCCTACTGCTACATGCGTTGTATTTGTTTTTCATGTATATGAAAATGAATGAGTATAAATATATGTATATATACTATATAATGTATATACTGTATACTGTATATAGTATATAATAAATATATGCTCATATGTATATACACATACACTCATTTTCTTATATAGGTGTTCTACACACGCACGCACACCCAAGCGCATGTCCCATAATGCTTGCTGTTCTCTCTCAACACCCTGCCACTGTGTAGTGCCACATGTGGGTAGGTTATCACATGAGGCTTCCTTGGAGGAGTATTCAACCGTCCTTCAGACTACTGGCTCTCAGCTGTTCCTCCATCACAGTCTTCCTGAGGGCTGCATACCCATCAGAAGAAGGAACTGACAAGATAGGGTGGACTGGTTTTAGCTCCCAGTGTGAGGGCACACTCCATCTAGGAAAGGCGTAGTGGCAGAAGCGGTTCAGAGCTGTGGCAGAAGGAGCAGGAGCCCGTTTCTTCACATCTTAGCAGATCAGGAAGCAAAGGGTTAGACTAGAAAAGGGGTTGGGCTACAAACGTCAATGCCTAACCCCCGCCCCAGTGGCCCACTTCCAGCTAACTCCCATTCCAAAAGTTTCCACAATGTCTCAAAACAGGGCTACAATCTGGGGACCAAGGGTTCAAACACAAGCACCTGTGACACTCTACATCGAAACTGTAATATGCGTGGAGTCTTCCCTGTCCTACCCCGCCTGGGAACCAGGAAGGAGGGAAAAGGGCAAGGCAACATAGGCAGGTTTAAAGAGCCCTTACTAGCATTCTTACTGCACTCAGGTCTTAGCTGCAGTTCCATCCCCCAGATTGAGAATCACGGTGCAACCCAGTGAGGGCTCTGGAGTTGGGTGAGCCCAAACCTAGCTCTGGGGTTGGGTGAGCCCAAACCTAGCTCTGGGGTTGGGTGAGCCCAAACCTAGCTCTGGGGTTGGGTGAGCCCAAACCTAGCTCTGGGGTTCGGTGAGCCTGAACCTAGATCTGTCAATGCAATTAATTCTAAAAAGACCCTTTGTATCTCTCTTGACTTCTCTGATGTTTACTTTTCTCATCTGCAAAATACAAGAGCTGACAGCAACCATTTCAAATAGTTCTTTTGAGGATTAAATGACATTCGGTTACATAAACTATTGGGCACAGTGTCTAACCCCATAAACATAATGAATAAATGCTGGCTATGCTTATGATGACCAACCAGTCAAGCAGAGCTGAACTGCCAGGTCAACACCCTTATAATTAAATATTGGCCACAGACAACAGGGATGCTAATAAATTGTCCAAGAACTCAGATGAGACACACCCATTACACAGCCAGCTCTTACCAGGATACATCACAAAGATCTGGCTTTATTAAAAATGTTTGTTAAGGGGGTGGCATTCACGTGAGTGTGTAAAGCAAGCTAGGCACGCCATGGAAGCAGCTGAATAAGAGGCTGGGCCGGGGTTTGGAACCTATGGCAAGTGTTAGCTTTTCTCTCTGGGTTCCTGGGAACTCAAGAGAAGTGGGCTCAGCCCTAGCTGACAAGTTACCAAAACAAAACACACTGCGCATTCCCTCAGAAATGGCGATGGACTTGTGATAAAGGTGAAGATCTCTCTGGCAAGAGCAATCCCCCGGTGACCTGATGATGATGGCACGGAAGTGTCTCTCCATTCACGGAGAGAAGTTTGAATGAGTCATAACAGCTGTGGCAGATGTTCCCCAGCACACACATCACGCTGAGACAAGGGAATGTGGGCTTTCTTCTATTCCAAAATTCTGATTGCTACAGATTAGCCCCAAAGAAATGTCTGCTGCTCCTGTGGTTTAAAGTTCTAATACTCTTCTATACTGGGGGGAGGTGGGGAGGTGACGGCAGTAGGCAGTCAGAGGCCTCAAGCTAGACAGGGCCACCAGGAAAATAGAAATTTCCACTCGGAGTCAAGGCCAATCCTGGACACTCCCACTCCCGTGCCCTGGAACAATGAAGAAGGGGCAGGGTTTAATAGAAGAACCAGAAAAGCACATGGCCACAAGGCAGCTGTACCAGGCTTTCATCATAATTTCCTTCAACTCTTTAATGGTTCCAATTAGATTCTACCCCAGACTACCATCCCTTACACTGTTATGCCACGTGGGTGCTAGTTATTTAGTTATTTGGTCTGTTTTTTAATGAATCTATCTTGTTGATAAAAACTAGTCAATCATGACAAAAGATGGTGACATCTCACGAACATGAGGGGAGAGAAACACACAGCTATTTTAAAGGTGCCTGAGAACTGTGAAGTGTCTGCAATTGTTCATTTATTTCTTTTCTGGCAAACTTTTTGTCCCTGCATCCCCTCAGCTGGTAGGGAGGAAAGTAGATTTACAGTGCACGGTGACAAGCACTTTCAACAGCAACCAACAAAATGGAAACTTGGTTGGGCCTGGGGAACTCTGATGTGACACAATCCAAGCCAAATTTTCTAACAAGTAAGCTCCTCTAAACTCTTCCTACCAGAACATATACTCCACCTCAATTTAAGTGTGGCATCTCTTTGTTCTTTCCCTTAAAATTAAAGAAAAGCAACAATATCTATATTTCAGTGTGACCAGAAAAAGGACATTGGGTTTTTCTGCACCAAGAACAGGAAAGCTCACCTATCTTCATGAAATTTATCAAACACCCAGGCAACAGGTGAGATGCAAGCAGCAAAAGAGAGTTTGTTCTTCTATAAATTCATGCAGAAGATAATGTGGTTCAGAATATTCTTGAGAAACCACGCATGCAATCAAACAAAATAATACTGATAAAAACAAAAAAAGGCCACCATCAACAAACAAAATCCAAGGCCAGTCAAGAATAACTTAGCCTAAGGGGAAACCACATAATTTGAATTGAAAATTGAAGATTGCAAGATTCCATGTGACAGAATGCGAATCATTGAACCTAGTGCATGGAGTGGAGAGAACAAGAATTCGTAATCTCACATTGTTTCCTTGTTCTAACATGAGAAAATGACAGACAGGAGCAACTGACACTTGCGGTCATGCTGACGCAAAACTGATGCCTGCTTTCATGGGTTTCCTACTACCAATTTCTCATGGTGACGTGCCCGTGCCACTTTAATTCAGTACAGTTTTTAAACAGGATATCCTAAGAGATCAACTAAGAAAATGAACGATAGAAATTGAGACATAGCAACAATAGTTCACTTCACCCAGGGTGACTGGTTTTTAACAAGTTTAATAGATTATATTTGGACAGTCCTACAAACCAAACAAAAAGCATATTGATTCCTGTCATTCACAGAGATTCAACTGACAGAAATAGTTCAAATTATGATCAGTGCAGTTCATAGAGGGAAGCTATTTCTACTCTGGTACTTGAAGTGACAGTGTGGCTAACTATTCACTCACATATGGAAATGACAAGTGACTCGGGAGCAGAGCCCTTTCTCTGTCCTATTCTAACCCACAATACCTCCAGGCTGGTAGAGGATTCTAGAAAGGGACCAGAAGTAGGAGGCTCTGCGCTAGGGCTAATACCTTGACTTCCTGCACACTGCTGTGCCCTTTGTCCTGTGGTTTTTGTCTATGCAGGTTATTGTTGCTATGTTTCTACTTTAGATCCTTCTCTGAGGGGTGCACAGTAAATACCTTTGTAAAAAACTGCTTACTTCAAATCTTCATGCAGTCAGAAAATAAAATCAAGTTGCCCCACTATCAGATTTGGAAGGACCTCAGAGTGGAAAGGAAATAACAATGAGGTTGCTGAAAGAAAGCAGAGAGAGGCTCTCATCCCCACTCACCGCGGGATGCATTAACTTTGGACAATACCCATGAAATCAAAGGCACTGATGTCAATCAGCAGGGAAAAAATGTCAGATTAAAGACTCACACTCAAGGCAGTTCAGGATAGCCTTCATTTCCAGGTTGAGTATTTACAAATGTTTCTTAGATCAGACATGCTGTAAAAGGTATCGTGAAAGAGTCCACTGTCCCATCAGACTCTATGAAAATTTTTTGTTCACATCCAGTTAAATATAAGACATCATTTTTCTTTGAGGGCTTTCAAACACATCCACTTCAGGGCCTGAACATCAGTCACGTCTGTGTTTATGGCACACACACAGATACTGTATTTGGGACAGCATGTACAACTGGCTTCTAGTGTCCCCAAAAGAATTTTGCTCAAGTAGGGGAATCATGAAAATAATATGCATAATTGTCATTTAGTTCAGAGCTGAAATTTTTCTTTGACAGCCTTGAGCATGTTGTTTTAAAGGCTAGTGAGAAAGGTAACATAAGAACACTTGGGGCAGATGGATGCCTTCTATTTATACGAGATGACCAGTTTTCTCATGACTGTCCCAACTAGTAAACAAAAGTCGTTACTACAGACAGTGACCATGTGAAAAGTTATTCATTTGCCTCCAGTCTAATTGCCTAAGTGTACTGCAATCTGTACTATGGTAGAGACTTAAACCTATATTAAATCTTCAATCAAAAGGTTCTGACCTTTCTGGTGCATACTAATAGAAACAAAACATGCCTGCTTCTGATTTGACCCCAGTGAGAAACTGTCAGGCTAGCCAAGTGGAAATCTTTCCACCCTGAAATGCCAGACATGCAGTTTTGATGGGATTTCTTCTATGCTGTTTTGTTTGTTTATTTTTTCAAACTGCGGGTCATTATCACGGTTAGTGGGTCCTGAAGTTAACTCAATGGACTGACCAGATTGACTATTAATAAAATTCAGTGGAATAAAAGAGAGTAGAAGTGGCAAGGAATGGCCACAGAGAAGCTAAGTAGTATTTCATGAGGTTCTGATTTGCTTCAGTATAGTTTCTCTGTGTATAAACACACATATACACATATACACAATTAACATGAAACACTGTGATCTTTGTTGCCCAAAAGCACTTGTAAAAAGGAGAATTCCATTGTTCCATGCAGTGTCTATACTTCTACTCACTATCAATATGCTCTTTTTTAACTAGTAGGTGTGAGAGAATGAAGGAAGTCACTTTGGTCCCTGTCAGCCAACAGCTGTGGGAGGAAGAATCGGTACTCCATGCAAAAGACAGATCTGCTAAGGATGAAAATATACTTCTCCACTTGGGTGGGTCATGTGGGCATCTCGCTCAATGAGAGAAACTCTGAAAAGTTCCCATTTGAGTTACGTCTTTCTTAAGATATGGTAGATTGTTCCTAATTTACCAAACTGTGAAGGCAATGACTGAATCCACAGTATACTATGATAATTATGGGAAACTCTTCTTCAATGGGTAGTTTATGTGGCCATGTATCTCAATGCAAAGTTCCAACAAAGAGCTGCATTAATTATTCTTCAAGGTGAGTGATCCACCTGCTAGTTCTTCCAACCCCTCAGCAAAAACCCATTGTTCCTCAGTGCCAACAGCAAAGCTTCACTTAATCTCTTGTATTCCAGAGAGAAATTAAATGCCTTACTTGTCTCCAAGGAGGTATTTAAAATGCACCTGCCAATTTCTGGATTTAAAATTAACTCAAGATTCTATTATTTAGCACCATGACAATGTATATATGCATGCATAAATAACCTATGTGTGAATATATAACCATGCATATATGAACACTTGCATATACACACACTTGTATGTACAATATATAATTATATATGAAAGCAGATTTTTTTGCAACTATTTGTCAAAAAATGCCATGTTTCTATATACCCTCTCTATCTTGTTACTCTTAACAACTCACACTGAACACATATGCCAAATAGTAAAACTCTCTCTTTTAAATGACTGCTGGCTACTACATCATGGCAAACAAATACCACATGTATTCAAACACTGGCATTTAAATAGATATTTGAAATTTAGCTTCTTTCCCCTCCCCCACATCCTGTGAGAGGTGGGATGAGGTGCTGCAATAAATAATCTCTGTTTGTTATCACTCGTTATATAAGGTAGACTCAGTTCTGGAAAGTTCCAAGAGCAGAATTTAAATTTTAGCAGATGCTGACCAACTATCCCTTTCAAAGACCAAAATAATTCACACTCCTCCATCAGCCTGTGAAAGCAATCTCTATTTTTGTCAGCATTTACATGGTTATCTCATTTTTCTCTTTAACGTTGGCACTGCTTTATACTGTAACTAAGATTGTAATCTATAGGAAATTGATCTTATTATGCATACAGGAGAAGCCAGACTGTATTGTTGTTGCCTCCTCCTCCTCCTCCCTTTTAAATAAAAAATTTTACTACTTAGCCTGGACTAGCCTTGAACTCTTGAATTCAGCACCTCCTGCGTCTGCCTCCCGAGTCTTGGGATTGCAGACATGTACCACTGTGGCAAGATTCGAACTAATCTTTAAGCCAGTTATTATTAAGCTAGACTCCCCACCCCCACTCCCACCCCCACTCCCACCCCCACCCCCACTCTATTGCATACGCTCAATTTCAGCAAATTTGAAGACTTATTTTGAACTATTTTGGCGTCAGTGCCTCTGTGTTGGTGACAATGATTATTATTGTGCTGGTAAGTTTTTATTGACAATTTGACACAAGCTAGATTCATCTACAAACTAGAGTCATCTGAAGAGAAGGAAACTCCATGAGGAATTACCTAGATCATCAGGCTGGCCTATGGGCATGTCTCAGAGGAACTGTCTTGAGAGTGAATCGAGGCAGGAAGACCTCCCCCCTTGATTTCTACAGCTTAAGCCCTGAATTGTGTAAGAGAGGAAAACTAGCTGAGAAGAAGCAGAGTGAAAGTGTAAGTGGAATAATTTCTCTCTACTGTGTCCTAAAGATGTACTGTGACTCAATGCCTGATTTCCTTCCTTGACTTCCCCTCAATGATGAACTATAACCTGGAACTTTAAGCCAAATAAAACCCCTTTGCCCCTCGGTTGTTTTTTTCTCAGGGTATTTTATTCCAACCTCAGATATGAAACTAGAACAGTACATACCAATAGCCCCCAGGGCAATCACTATACTCATAATTTATGTTTCTCAGCTAGTCTGAGAACATTTAATGCAACTCCCAAAAACTTTTGTTGGGGCTTTAAGAGGGACTACACTAAGTATAGTTATTAATTAGTCTACTGAGGTTTAAGATCATTCTTGGGTTGCCTAGGTAGTTTATATTTTTTATATTTACTCTAGTTTAAGGGTTGGCCATCACAGGTCTGTTATCAAATGCTGTCCACCATCAGGTTTTATTTTGACATGCTAAGGATTGTACCCAGGGCCTTGTCCTATTAGGCAATTACAGTAGCACTGAACAATGTGCCTCTCATAACTCTGTGTGTGTGTGTGTGTGTGTGTGAGAGAGAGAGAGAGAGAGAGAGAGAGAGAGAGAGAGAGAGAGAGAGAGAGAGAGAGTGTGTTATTCAAGTGCATACATGCAAAGCTGAAATTAGTGACTAGGGGTTAACATGTGATGTCCTTCCTATTGTTAAGTGTTAATATGTGGCATCCTTCCTGTTTTGCTCTCGTTGAGTCTTTCACTGAACTTGTGACTTAACAACTAGACTAACCTACTAACCACCTTACCTTAGGAATTCTCTGTCTCTACCTCCAGAGTGCTGGGATTGCAGGCAGTCACCATTCCTGCCTGGCTTTCTTTTATGTGACCTCAAGAGAGCTGAACTCTAGCCCCCATGTTTTCCAGACAAACGCTTTACCACTAAGCCATCTCTGTACCCCTACCCCTGCATGGTTTACAAAAAGTATTTTGTGTGTATGAGTGTATGTGTACATGTGTGCATCAGGGCGCAATCACATGCCAAGGCCAGCAATTCATGTCAGGTGTCTCTATTAGTCCCCACTTTATTTTTTGAGGTACAGGCTGGGAACTCGCCAACTAGATGGTCTAGGGTGCATCCATCTCTCCAGTGCTGCAACCGTGTGTGCCAGCAAGCTCAGCCTCCTTTCCTGTATGATCTCGAGATCAAACTCACATCCTCAAATCACAAACAAGTTTATAAACCAAGCTATCCCGTTCATCCTTTACTAGCATCTTAAGTTTGGCCTTTGTTAGTTTATAGTCACTTTACATCTCAGGTTCTTGTGTGTTTTTTCGACTGATGGTTGATGTGGGAGACCCCATTCCACTGTGAGTAGTTCCACCATTTAGCAGGTGGGTTGTATAAGAAGGCAGGTTGAACAAGCTGTGGGGAGCAAGCCTGTAAGAAGACTCCCCCATGGTCCCTGTTCCAGTTCCTGCCTACATGTTTCGACTTGTGTTCCTACCCTGACTGCCCTTCATGATTGAGTATAGGCTGTATACTTAACTCTTCTACCCCAAGGTGCATTGGTCATGGTGTTCATCTCAGCAGCAGAAAGCAAACTAGGGTATAAGTGAATTCAAATCTCCTGAAAGCAAAATGCCAAATATGAGCACTAAAGTGAAATCTGATGTTTGTTGTCATATATAAACATCATTGCCAACCTGCTTCCCTGTTAGCACCTGCAGGGTTTCAGTTGGGATTTCTTCTCTGTGGACATGTCTGTCTGGCCAGCCAAGCCCTGGCCTTCATAGAACCAAAGAGGGGCTTCATTTCCATGTCTTTGTTTCCATCCATTATGTGCCTTCTAAAGTGACTTGGTAGACGTCAGTCATGTGTGTTCTTCCTGCAGCCAAGCGCAGTGATGTTGGCATCAGTGCTCTGTGGCTGGGATCCCAGTGTCTTGTCCTTAACATGGGGATGTTAAAAGACAATGTATGGCCGGTCATTTTCCTAGTACCTAGACACAGCACAGTTCTGCAGCCAGTGGTAAGAGTCACAACTCAGGAACCAGGCAGATCCTGCGGGCAATGGCTAGATGATTCTAACAGCCTTTTAGCCATTGGCAGTAGCCACATAGGGTCCCAGTCCTGGGGGATAGCACTGAGAACTGGTCATGAAAACTTAGTCTAAAACTACCGTTTCAACAGTGCCAAGATCTGCAGGCTATTCAGCATGGCTCAGTTACAGATCCCTTCCTGTTCCAAACAGATGGGTGGATTCCAACCCCAGAAGTGGCACTGAGTGATAAATGTTTCCTTTTTCTCCTTAGAGATCCTAAGGTGGCTCTCATCCTTCCTAATTCTGCAACTCTTTAATGCAGCGCCTCATGTTATGCTGACCCACCAACCATACAATTCTTTCATTGCTATTTCATAACTGTTATTTTGCCACTGTTATGAATTGTAATGTAAACATCTGATATGCAGAGTATCTGTAACTAGACCCCAAAGGGGGTCGTGACCCACAGGTTGAGAACCACTGCTTTAAGGTTTGACCAAGACCGCAACTTAGTACTTGGAGTTGTAAACTCAGTTTCCTTTCTTCTATATCAAGAGTCATTCCTTAGCTTTACATTATATATTCTCCATCACTATCAGTAGTCATTTATAGTTAAATAGGCATTGCAGAGCCGACCAAGTCGTTAGGAACCGAGTTTTGCAAGGGGGGAGGAGTGGTCCCTCTTTCATTGTTCCGTGTTTGTCACCTCACGGACATATAAACACTGTAATCTCACACAATCCGGCACTGCATTGTTCACCGTTTTTATTTAAAGCACTTCTCTGAAGCAGCCACACGGCTGTTCTCTTCAGGTTACTTCACCCATCTGTTTCTTTCAAATATTTATATTCCACCATTTCTCACTACAAAGCCGCCTGTGAACTCGCCTTGTCTAGGTTTCTTCTGTATATTCCTGTCTCTAGCTGGCTACCCTGGAATTTCTGGGGCACCCGGCTGGCTGCAGTGGAATTTTCTGGGTGCTGCAGTATATTTTATAGTCCTGAAATATTATTTCCCAGATTATCTTTTTGTTCTGATTTTATTTTATTTTTATTTATTTTCTATGAACTACTTGTATTGGAAAAATCTCCACATAAGGAAACTGTGTCCTTTTGTCTATCCTAAGTTTCTAATACTGTCATTGGTATAAACTATTTACAAAGAACATCCAGGCATCCCATATATTCTTAATCTCTGTCACATAAACGCTAGTGGAAACATGTGCTATATAAACATATACAGTAACTTTTGAGTGCTTGTCACACATGTAACTCCCATTCTACAGACCTCTGTGTACTCATCTGTAAACTGGAGGTACTATCACCTACTACATAGTTGAGTCTTGGAGGTTAAATAGAGGCCTGAATAGCAATACTTACATAACTCTTGTTCAAGACCACAGAGCCAGAGGAAAGATGACCTCTGAGAGCCAGCCCTGGGCTCTTAGCATCCTAACTCCCTACGATTTCCTCAGGGAGGTTAACATGTCTGCCATGGTGTCTACCCCAGAAGCAAAGGCTACTTTAAGAAGCTGTACCCAGGGCCTGGAACATCATCTCATATCCAGATGGCAGGGCCCCTCCCTTTCTACCTTTAACCAACCCTCGAAGCCACCCCCTCAACACCCCTCTGCTAGTATTAGAGGGGGACTCACTCGTCTTCTCCTCGCTCTACCTAAAAATACAGCACCCACATGTGGCTCACGACTTTAGCTCACGACTCTGGAAAGAGGCAGCTTGTCCTTATGCATCATGAAAAGTGACAATGAGAACATTTGCGTGCTTCCCCTTAGGCTTCTCGGTGCCTTTGATCTCAGCACACAGCCTGTGAGAAGGTACAGATCCGACGTGGATGGGTTTGCACAATATCCAGACAAGTGAAACACATTGCAGACGTTAACTCAATAAAATCTCTTGGCAAACATCATGACTTTCTACCAACCTTTCTCGTACCCTTGGTTAATATGCATAACTGGCTTCTACAAAGTACAGCTACATGGGAGTTCACTATTATCTCCCTAAGACCAGGGGTCTTAGAGGCACCTCTGCCTATAAAAAATGGACTCAGGGGTGAGTGAGATGGCTCAGAGGGTAAAGGCATTTCCTGAATAAATTTGAAGACCAGAGTCTGATTCCTGGAACCCATGTAAAGGTGGAAAGAGAGAATCAACTTGACCAAATTTGTCCTCTGACTTCCACACATATGTCCTGGCATCATTCTGTGTGAGTGTGTGTGTGTGTGTGTGTGTGTGTGTGTGTGTGTGTGTGTGTGAATGCATGTAAGTATCTGTACACACACACATGTGGAGGCCAGAATACAATGTCAAGTGTCTTTCTAAATTGCTTTCCATCTTATTTTGTTGAGCTCACAGATTTAGCTAGATTGGCTGGTCCACTAGCCTCCAGGGTGCCTTCCTCTGCCTCTCAGCTCTGCCCGGTGTTCCTCAGCACTCCTTAGCAGGGATTAAAGGTGAACATCATTGCGTCTTGCTATTTATGTGGGTGCTGGATACAGATCTAAAATCAGAGCCTCGTGCTTACATCCAAGAACTTTACTGATTAAGCCATAACTCTGACTCCAACCTTATTTCCTGTGTTCCGGCCTAAGTATTTCTTGGTCTTCTTAGGAACATTATTCAGCTTTCTTGGTTACTCCTAAATCCTCTAGAAGAGGTATTTTATAATCTGACCTTAGTTTTCCAGAATTTTGGTCCTGGGGTAGTGCTCTATGGTAAGAGTTTGAGTCACATATTATCATATTTACTCAGTCATTGAAGATTAATTGCCTCAGTATATATAAACTAATTAGGAGCATAAAAATTACTGATTTTGTTGTCATAAAATTTTTAATCTTCCTAGATTAATTTAAAGAGGAAAACAAATAGGCTGGAGCCTTACTTCCGAGGCTGCTTTAACCTGCCATTTTCCTCCCTCTAGGTTGTTTTCTAATCTGAAAAAAAACAAAAACAAAAACAAAAAACCGCCACCAGCCTCTTTCATAGCACAGAAAGGAGCATGAACCCCCGCAATTAGATATATTGAAAAGCAGCTGGCAATGATAAAGGGAGGTTACAGTGAAGGCTCACCACAGGCTGCAAGGTCTGCGGGCTTCAAGCAGGAAGCTGTGAGATTCCGTTCCTTCATTAAAAGAGAGCTCTGAGTGAATAAATAGGATGCATTCTTGCTACCTGAATGCATCATTAGAAGGACCAGGAAACAAGTGCTCTCCACAGATATTAAGCAGCCCCATTCACGGTTACATTTGGAAGCTGAGTGTTCAGAGTGGGGCAATTGACACTCGAGTTCTGTGATCAGGAAACAGCTGCATCGCAGTGCATGTACGTGAAACTGCCACATTGAATTTGCAACGTCTTCTACAGAAATAACATTGAAAACTTCAAAGTCCAGGTAAAATTCTGCACACATTGCAATAATTTACAGTCACCTTTGCAGGATGTAGGAATAAACTAACATTTATCTGGTAATTTTTTTTAAAAAGGCAAAAACTGAAGAGTTTTGGCATTTGAAGACCCAGGATCAGCCTTGGCCATAGACTAGAGTTAGGAAGGGGCAGCCAGAGTTACAGGTTACAGGAAAGCAGAAAGCACAGCAGGGGGTGGAGGTGGGAGAGCATTGTCCTGTCGTGAATGCAGGCCGCACCAACACAGATGGCAAGTGGCTTTCCTTGCTGGAATTATTTCTCACAGCTTAGCTAGTTTTCTTCTGCAAGGCTTTGCTTCCCAGAACAACAATCCTGTGGCATTTTCTTAAATGATGCAAACAATGGCATAGCAAGGACTTTGTGAAATAGAAGCTGACTTGTAGTGTTCCCATCCAGAAGAGGGCATGGGATCCCCTGGAGATGGAGTTGCAGGTGGTTGTGAAGCACTCAGCGTGGGGTGTTGGGACTTGAACTCAGTTCCTCTACAGGAACACTTAGACCCTGACCATCCCTGCCAGCCCAGCATTTCCGTTTCTACAGGGGTTTGTTTGTGGTTACAGTGGACAGAGAGAACCAATAGAAGGTTAAGCTCAGTGAAGAGAAAGTGAAGGAATGAAAAGTTCCCTTCTGCTATACTAAAGCTAATCTATGTACAAGGAACATATGCCTTAAACATATGTCTCTATGACAAAACCATAAGCACTGTAGAAAGAAAACAACAAGAAAACAGCTCATATGAACCCAAAGCCTAAACAGAATGAGATAGAAACTGCCTACTCGAGAGATATGTGGGAAAAAATGTTTTCGTTTTATGTGGGGTATTTGTTGTTGTTTTGTTTTGTTTTGTTTTGAAACAGTGTTACTCTGTAGTCCATGCTGTCCTGGAACTCATAGCAGTCCTCCTGCCCTAGACTTCTGACAGTTAAGATTACAAGATGAGTCACTATACCACACTTTAAAGGATTTTTGTTTGTTTTTGAGACAGGATTTTTCTGTGTAGCTTGGAGCCTAACCTGGCACTCACTCTGTAGACCAGGCTGGTCTCGAACTCACAGAGATCCAACTGCCTCTGCCTCCTGAGTGCTGGGATTAAAGGCATGTGCCACCACCGCCCAGCAAGGAATTTTTTTTAAAATAAGCATTCACCTTACTTATGAATAATAAAGACAGCCACAATTCCATGCATGTAATGTTTCTTAGTTAATATGATGTTTTGGTGTGGGTTACTTTCAATTACTTTTTATGTTTCAGAATGTCTACTCTCTGAGCTGCTGCCTCCAACCAGAAAACATAGTGGGACCTATGGCTTTGAGTCACACTGTGTAGTCTTAAAAAGCACACGTGAGGGTCTCCTTACATAAGCCATTGTGTTACATGGGCCACAGAAGTATGTGAGAAACAGAACAGAGGTAAAGCATAATGTTTGTCTTCTTGACGTTCAGTGTCCTCCTGGGGAACTAAATTTGATTGGGGAAATGACTGGGAAAGTTGTTTTCCAATTATAGTAAGACAAAACAAAACAAAAACCAAGGCCTAGAATCCAGTTATTTCAAAGAGCTAGTAAAATCCATAATCCAATCAAGTGATATGAATGGGGCAGGTTTATCTTTGGAAGTCATGGAATTAGGGAGTGTGATGGTTAGCAATGTCTTTGGTGGGATTATTTTAAGTTAGCTGATGTGGGAAGACCAGGCCATGGTGGGTAGCACTATTTCTCAGCCAGGAGATCTTGAACTGCACCAGTGAGGAAGTCATCGAGCAAGTAAGCATGCATGTATTTGTCTATACTCTTGACAATGGATGTGATGTAGTTTAAGTTCCTGCTGCCTTTGTTTCCTTGCTCGGATAGACTTTAGACTGAAACTGCAACCTCAAAAATATATCCTTTCTCCCATGAACGACTGTTTAACCTGGGCAGAAATGAAACTATGACAGGGACAGAGCAATTTTTTTCTGTTATTGCTGTTACTGATGTTTTGCTTGGTCTCACTTAGCCCAGGCTGACTTCACTATGTAGTCGAGGATGACCTTGAAATTCTGATCTTCCTATTGGTGCCTCCCAACTGCTGGGATCACAAGTGGCCACCACTACACGTGGCTCAAGGGACAGAGCAATTGTAAGGTCAGCTCGGTCATGGGAAGAATTCAGCCATTGCTGTACGTCAAAGCTTTGGTCTTGTCCAACTGCAGAGAAACTGCTCTCTCTAGGAAGTGACTTCGATCAGCTTGGTAAGACCTCTCTCTCTTCAGAGCACCAATCATAAAGAAGTAGAACAATCTGTGCCCACATTGAGACTCTACACCACCAATCTATTTCTCTTAGAATTTACCAAACTATATCACAAAAATGTTCAATTGTGCCATTAAGTATTTACTTCATTCTTACAATGTTTGGCTTCAAAAGACAATTTTCTTTTTTTTGACTAGTGCTATTGTTCCCCTACAACACTGACTGATATAGGGAGAGTTTAGATAATTACAGAATGAAGGGCTGAATAATTCAAAGTCAAAAATCTAGTAGTTTTGCTAGGAAGAATTCTAAATATTTGGAACTCCCATTATAAGAGAGAGAATTTGATCTCTTGAGAGACTACCAGGCTTATGATTGCAATTTTAAATGTTTAATTAGTTAAGTAATTTAAACTTGTGATTTTTTAAATGGAAGTCTTACTAAATTTGTAAGTAATATTGAATCATTAAAGAGAATTTTACTCACTATGCTTAAAATCTTAATTTTCAGATTTCTAAAATGTAAGTACTTGGAAATGCTAATAATTTAGAAAGTGGGTACTGACATATAAAGTGAGGTATTACAGTAACCAAATTTATATGCCACTTGTTATGTTATTTGAATATCATTCTATACAAAGTTGCTTTGAAAACAATGACTGTTTAATAAGCATACAAGAATTAAAATATTAATTATATAATTTTTGCTTTTATAAACAGAAAAAGATTAAGCATCGGCTGATAATATAGATTCTCCTAATATAAAGCTTTAATAAAATGTTGGTATTTATATGAAAAATAAGCTTATGGTTTTTCATTTGTCTTTGTTTGGTTTCTAAGCAATAGGGCTAAGCATAGTGGGGTATCTAATCCCAGTTTGGATCTTAGCTATCGTGTATTAATATAATTATGGTAAATACATGCATGGTGCTACGCAAGGTCACAGGCTGCCTCATGCAGAGACTGCATCAGTGGAGTGGGGATCAGAAAAACAGGAGGTTTCCTCTGCTGCTACTGCCATGCATTAGTTGGGCCAATCACTTCATCTCCTAAATGCTTCTCTCCAAAAAATCGGCGGACTGTGTGGAACTACTTATCAAGTCCCTTCTAACTCCAAATCATGATACTGATGGAGGACACAAAGCAGGCTCCAAAAGCAGCGCACACTCAGAAAAGAGAGATCGCTTTCCATGCGGAAGTCAGGAGTGTACTGAGTGTACTGAGAAACTGAAGTGAGGAGGAACAGTATTCCAGGAGACTCGGCCACCTGAGTCAGTCAAGTCTCTAGCCTGACAAAGCAGAAATGAGCTTGGAAAACAGAGTCAGAACGTACCCGAGGTGAAGTAGCTGTTCCATGTGATCACGTGTGGGCTTCAATGTATTGACTAACAGCACTCAAGACTCGGAAAAGTAAGGTATCAGCAACCTATGCTGTATCTACTCACATTCAAGGGACAGTTCAATCACCATCACACCACAATGATGACATCCCCACAGGACAGAAGCAAACAACTGCTTAGCAGGACTACCATATCTATTTGAGTTAATATTTGAGTATCCAAAATTGATACAATTTAAATTATGGTTGGGTTTTTGTTTCGTTTTGTTTTTTGAGCTTATTTTAAAATGCACGTTCACCACGGTGTCACAATCAGCTAATGATAACTCAAGCATTCATTTAACAGAATCCATTGTGAGCTCTGTGAAACTAAGAGAAAGAATACCCACATATTATTATACTTCTGTGGGTGACTTCCTCGGCTAAAATTCCCCACAAAATTAAAAACATCCACCATTGGAAGGCCACTGAAATTCAGAGATGAACCAATCCATACTCATCAATATTTTAAATTCTAGCAGGCCACCAGGGTGGCTTTTGGGAGGTGACACATTCAGAGAAGGAAATTGGCACACTGTGAGTTTGGTTCATTAGCTTCTGGGGGTACTATGATCTTCCAATATCTATATACTAGATAACCAGAATGGACCACTGAGCAACAAGCAACCTGGAAGAGAACGTTACTAAGCTATTGTAGTTTTATTTCTGTCCATTAGACTGTCTGATTGGCGACAGGTATTGCCAGTCCACTGAAAATGAGATGCCAGTTGCGGCGTCTCCGATCCTGCACCCTCTGCTCCAGAACAAGCGGGAAAGTGTGTTTACCCAAAACATGGATCCTTTGCTCATCTCACACTGGTGGTCCTCTCTAAGTGTTTCCTCCCTCGACACTTGTTTAATGCAGACTGACTGGAGAAATAGGTATTTGTTAGCAAAATACACATTGGCACTCCAGTGATTTCTTTTGAGCTCTTAAACCTCTAAGGCCACAACCACTTAAGAGAACAGCAGAATTTACTAACTTATGCGGGGAAGGAGGAGTTGGTCCAGAGAGTTTCCCGAAGACCACCATACCAGCTCTTGCCCCAAGTTTCTCTTCTCTGTCTTGAGACAGCTTGTCTTTTCCCCTCTGTGTATTTTTCTCTCACAAAGGCAATTTTTTGTGGATTTTTCCCTCCCTATTTTCTATAACTTCTTAACCTCTACATAGCTCCCTCACTTTTTCTTTAATAGAAGAGCAACTTAGTTCTATTCTAGCTTCTGTACTGGATATCCTGATATCCCAACTTTAACATTGTCTTCAAGATTTTACTATCAGGGATATATAATAATAGCAGAGTATTGAAATTTTCTTTTGCTTTTTTCCCCTTATTCCTTTCCACTTTTATCATTTTTCTCTTTTCTTTTTTGAGTACTGAAGATTGGACGTAGAACTTTGTAGATACTAGGCAAATTTTCTGTCAATTGTGTTTTTACATTTATTTCCAAACAGCATCAGTCCAAGTTGCCTAAGCTGACTTTGAACTCGCTCTGTAACCAAACCTCCTGCCTCATCTTCCTTCCTTAACCTACAAGGATTGCAGGCCTGCACCACTAGATGCCTCCTGAAAATTCTTTTTTTGTGTTTATTTTTTATTACATATTCACTGTGTGTGTGTGTGTGTGTGTGTGTGTGTGTGTGTGTGTGTGTGTGTGTGTGTTGTATAGGCCTCTTTTCCTGTGGTGCTTAATTTTTTACTAATTTATTTAGTGTGTGTGTGTGTGTGTGTGTGTGTGTGTGTGTGTGTATGTGTGTGTGGTACATCCCTGTGAAGGTCAGAGGATAGCTTTCAAGAGTTTGTTCTCTCCTTCTACCATTTGATTTCCAGATATCAAACTCATGTTATCAGGCTGGGTAGCAAGTGCCTTTACCCACTAAGCCATCTTAACAGCCCTTAACGTTTTCGATATTTTGTAGCACTTTAATGACATTTATTATCTTTAATTTTAGGAATTCTTTGTATTAAAAGTTAAAATAATTTTTTAAACAATTCACTTCCCACAAAAGTTGAAAGATCATTATCCTGCTCCCGTCTGCTAAGATTACCTGTGATTATGTTCTTTAAATGTCATTCATTCATTTATTATTTCATTCCTTCATTTTTTAGAAGTATTTTCCATGAACCAATCATTATTGTAGCTAAACTGAGGAAGTAGTGATACAAGAAAACTGTCTAATTATCTGTCCTTATTGAGCCTATTTTCTATATGAAAGGAAAAGCAAACACATAGTATAGTATATATACTATAAAATACTATCAACTGATGAAGAAAAATCCAGAGTAAAAGCTTTACAATGTATATGCATATGTGAAGTACTACATAAACACACACATATTTATTTGTGCTAGCATAAATATTAAAATGTTTTTGCTTCCATAATTAGATTTGATGTGTCTGGCATAGCAAGAGCTGGGATCCCAATTTGTGATTAAAAGTTCCCAGAACCCTCAGCGGTCTCAGCACGCTGCTAAGCAACAGATACCAGGATGCTTGATGTCCTGCCATCCGAGCATGCACCTTCTTCCGTCAGCAGCGCACACACACTGATTTGATGAGCCTGTGTTATTATCATCAGGCCTGAGTCAGAACAGAGTGGAAATACGAACTGCCAAGTGAAGATATGAGTATCTGGCTGTTGCCCTCTTGCTTTATTAAATTGTGATGAGATAAGCAATACAATGTGAGCAAAACATCCAATCTGTCCATTCTCCCCCAGAATCTATCTAGATGATGAATATTGCTTTGTATAACCACTGTCTATCTTTAGCTATAATCTTAGAAAATAAAAGACCCAAAGTAGCAGCCTTGAAAAAAAACAAGCAAACAAAACAAAAAATAACAAATGTACTTGTCAGCAAATTTCAATGGGTTTAGTAAGAAAAATCTATGTTTCCAAAATAAAATCTTGCCTATGAGCCAGATATCCATTAAAAATGGATATTTATTTATATTTATTTCTACCTTCAACCTATTCATCTTCCCTTAGATCCAGAGGTTATTCTTAACGTTGGGGTAGGTAGTGTATGAAAACCCAAAGGATTTTTCTGACGCAAGGATATTTTTAAAATAAAGCTCAATACCTATTTTGTACAACAAAAATGGAGGTGGTGGGGTTTAACTTTACCGATGAAGAGCTTTGGTTAATTCACATTTGCCTACCACCTACTTTAGAATCCAGCACGGAAGCTGTTCAATGAATACTGGATGGAAAATTAATAAAGAAATTGTCTTCCTTTTTATTGCCATGACAGTGTCTAGCCACTATCACAAACATTTCTCACAAGTCATCACACTCAATCCAAACCAAACCCACCCGGAAGCTGCCACTTTCACCATTGTAAGTGAGCAAATGGAATGAAACACAGTAAGTTAAAACATACCCAAGAAATGACTGAATTGGAGGGGGAAATTCAGATCTGTGACAACACCTACGATCTTCACCTTGATATCAGAGTCCCTTTAAGTGACAGAACCTTTACTTTTCTTTCTTCTGTTTCTTTATTCTTGACTCTCACATGATCACAGTCCTGGGAGACAGGAAAGATGCTGATGTGGACATTCAGTCATCCATTATATATCAGTATCTGCACCCAGAATAAAATTGCAGAGACTGCATTAGATAGTAAAAATATCTAATGTGTTTGAAAATTTTCCACATAGAAAATAGGAACAAGAAACCCTCAGACACAAATGTATGTGCATATACATCTGAAAAACAACTTGCATTGACGGAATTTAAAAAGACTTCTTAAGGATGGACTAGCTAGGACCTCGAAGGACATGTGATCCAATCCTTTCAGGTTAGAGGTATGTGGTAGGCAAGTAAGCAAAGTAAATATCACAGCGGTGGCAAAGCCTGGAACAGAGCCCAACACCTGGCTCCCAGCCCCTCCTCCCCTATATCCTGCTGCCTCCCTAAAAGATTACAAGCACTACATAAACGCTGCAGGACAGTAAGAAACAACCACTCATACTTAGACTGGTGTTCAGAAGGATAATAATAGGGCGTCTATAACCCAGTCCTTTTGGGCCATCTACCTGATTCAAAGGCAAAGTCAGCATGAATTGGTACTGGATGGGAGGACTTCTGGCCGGCAAAACTCCAAACAAGTTAAGTATGACAAGATAAGCAGAATTCATTTCTTGGGACTTTAGCCTGAGGCAGTCAATGCTACCTTGAACAGAAAGGGCTCAGCAGTGATGGGGTGACTGCTGCTCATTGAATAGAATAGACGGTCAGCTTTTATCTTTTTTTTCAGGGTGAAAATCAGTCTGGTCCTTGGCCAGTTATCATCCATCCACTTAAAGGCTTTTAGCATCCACAAAGGTGCTTTTCCTTCTTGGCTTGCAGGCTAACAAGAAGACTTAACCCAGAAACTGATAGGTCCCTTATCATCTTGCACAGATGTCTTGACTTCATGGTTGAGTCTGGGTTTAGACAAGGTTTTAGACACTTAAGCTGCCAAGAAAGCACAGGGTTGTGTAAGAGAAACAGGTGCCAGCTCCAGCAAGTAATTAGCTAACCTGGGTTAAGGACATGAATAAAACATTTTGCAAATGACTGGCATGAAAAGTCTGCATGAAACGCTAAGTAGAATCTGACCCAAGGGTTAAAACCTGCAGACAGAGATGGCAAGCTTTGCAGTAACCCTTCAGATGCAATAGACTCCAATGAAGAATCAACGTATTTAGCAAAAGTGCTCTTCAGGTTTCTACAAAAACAGTCAAGGCAGCTGTTACCGTAACCCTTGTGTCAGGTGTGTTATCTACAATAAAGCTAGGAAAAAATAAAACCAAGTAAAGGAAGCAGACCTCGGGTTTTGGCAGGTTGTTTTTGTTGTTGTGGGACTATTTCATTTTATTTATGTTTGTTCGGTGCTGGTGTTTTGAGTTGTTAGGACATAAGGGAGAGAGGGAGGAGACAGAGAGACAGAAACAGACAGTAGTTAGGAAAGGTTATGATTCTACTCTGGAAGATCATCTCACATCTGAGCTGATTCTGGGGCCTTCCAAGGGCGTTTTATGGCATGAGGGTTTTTCCTTGGTAACATTTGGCCCTTGTCTTCATCACTTGTAACCATCTCAAATCTCACCAGTCTTAGCTTGGCCTAATCATAAGGGGTCCATTACCATAGGCTGCAATCTTGTTGGCCTTGTTCCAAAACAAAGCTGTTGAAGGAGTACAAGGATGTGGGCAGCAGAAGGCATACACCAGGCTTTTTATCAGGTGTCAGGTGAAGGGCCAGAAGCTTATTTACCTTCTCTCCTCTTGGCAGCGGTCCCTTCCATTCTAAAAATGACTGAGGACCATCTTGTCTTTAAAAGAAGAGAGATAGGAAAACTGAGCAGAGATTAACAGAGAAACTGGACACTCTCTTCCTCTTGGAGTCCTTCTGTGGGTATGCTCTCACAGTCCCACAGACACACAGGGCAGCCAGACTGCCACGCATCCTGACGAGATTGACCACAGAGATGAAGTGCTGTATGCAATAGGACTTTTGGCAGATGAACCCTCACCTCACAAGAACAACAAGTTACAAGCCTTTTTTTTTAAAACAGGAAGAGGCCAAAGGACGCAATCCAGTTTTTCCATTTATTTAACTACTTTGTTTAAATTATTTCCCGCACATTTATTTTTGCCATTCATGCAATTAGCCGATACTGAGCAAAGACAGCAGTAAAAGCCTGTTGATTTTAGTGAAGCTTTTACTAGAAACCAGCAGACTTTCAAAAGAAAATCATGGCCTCATTTGTTCTACAAATATTGCCTGAACCCCCATGAGATGGTCAAACTGTGTTCTAGAAGCTGGAGATTACACAGTAGCCACCAAATTAAACTACCCCGGCCCTGCAGAACTTACCTGTGAGGGGTGTGAGGAGAAAAGAGTGAACAAAATACATTTAAAATATAGAGCACATTAAATGGAGGATGTAGGAGTGAACCCCACAAAGCTACCCGCCCAACAGGGCGGGGTCAAGGTAGAGATAAAAGGTAGTGAAAGGAAAAGGGGCCTCCTCTTTTTTCTCCTGGAAGCCAGCCAAGCTTCTAACGCCTGGTATGTGCGACTCTCTCTCTCCCTGATAAATAAATATATTGTTTTTCCCTATATAGCCTCGATTATCATTATACCTGGAAAATTAGCAGGGTCGATTCAATCTATGTCTGATAATAATGGCAATCTAGCGGATCGAATGTGTTTTCTGGAAGGAAAAATAGATGCCTTTGGAGTTTTTAGGGAGGATGGTATGAAAAGCTTGGAATTTCGTTTAACTGAACAATCCAAAGAGTTAAAACAATCTTTAATGCAGAAAATCCAAGACCTTAATGAACAATCTGAGGACTTGGGACAATTTTTAATGGAGGAAATAGAAGATCTCAATGAACAGTCCAAGGAATTGGAACAGTTTTTAATGCAGGAAATACGAGACTTAAAGGATGACATGGTTGCAAAATTTCAATCTTTAGAAGATACATCCTCTGAAATATCAGAAGTGGAGTCAATGGATGCTAGGCCACTAGGAAATAAACGAAATATGGCTACTAGACATCCTAAGGTGGCCTTTCCAGTAACTGTAGTAGAAAGGTCATCATCACGGAGGCACCAATCTGGTTCCACTACACAGAAATGGGAACCTATTCCCATGAAAGATATGAAATCTATTAAAAATGCGATAATGACTTTTGGGGTCCACAGCCCTTATGTGAAACAGTTACTAAGTACATGGGCTACGACCAATAAGATAACTCCCTCAGATTGGAATGATTTAATATCTGCAGTGTTGGACCAGTCTACTCAAATACAGTGGAAAGCTTTGTGGAGACAGGAAGCCAAGGCCCTTGAACTTCAAGGTTTGAGGGATGGATTTGATGCTTCTGAAAGTAAGATTATGGGGGAGAAACAATTTTCTGACCCGCAGGTCCAAGCTGGTTATGATGAGCGTACATTTGATTTATGCAAAACAGCAGCACTAAATGCTTTGGATAAGGTTCGTGAACCAGGGGAAAGAGTTGAAGCATATTCGAAAGTGATACAGGGTCCGAGAGAAAGATTCTCTGAATTCTTACAAAGATTATCCAGAGCAGTAGATTTACAAATAACTGATCCTAATATTAGGCGACTTCTTACAGAATCGTTGGCTTATGAGAATGCAAACCCACATTACAAACAGATACTGTGGCCATTAAAGGTAAGATCAGCACCGTTGGAGGAATGGGTCTTATATACAACTAATGTTGAGTATGACAATCCAGAGGCAGGAACTTGGATGGGAGAAGCCATTTCTAAAGGATTTAGGAGGAATCAGGATGAAATATGGCCTACCCAAGAGGAGATACCAAATTGGGTTGGGGACGCGTACTACCTCAAGGTATGTTAAACAGTCCAACTTTGTGTCAATATTTTGTGAATAAACCTCTAGAAATAATTCGTAAAAAATTTCCACATTCGTTAATATATCATTATATGGATGACATATTATTGTCTGATTCAAATAAGGATACATTGGAAAAGATGTTTGAAGCAGTAAAAGAAACTTTGCCTCGCTGGGGATTACAAATTTCCCCAGAAAAAATACAAAGAGGAGATTCTATTAACTATTTAGGTTATAAAATAGATGCTCAGAAAATTAGACCACAGAAAGTACAGATTAGAAGAGATCGTTACCGGACTCTTAATGATCTTCAAAAACTATTAGGAGAAATCTCTCAATTACAGACAATTATCGGTGTAGAAGGGCATGATTTGAAACACTTGAAAATGGCTTTAAAAGGAGATAAAGATCTAAACAGCCCACGAGTACTATCAGCTGAGGCTGAAAAAGAATTAGAATGGGTAGAAAAGAGAATATTAGAAGCACATGTGGACCGTGTGGATCCAAACCTGGATTGTATTCTAGTTATTTTACCATCTAGAGAATACCCCTCAGGAATATTAATGCAGAGGGAAGACATCATACTAGAATGGGTATTTCTGCCACATAAACAGAATAAAAAATTGAAAACATATATAGAAAAGATCTCTGATTTGATATTAAAAGGTAAGTTAAGGCTTCGTCAACTGACTGGGAAAGATCCAGCTGAAATTATTGTACCTTTAACAAATGATGAAATTTCCTCCTTATGGAAAGATAATGAGTATTGGCAAATAGCTTGCAGTGACTTTTTGGGAACTATTAGTAATAACTATCCCAAAACAGAGAGAATCAAATTCATAAAGAAAACAATTTGGATTCTTCCACGTATCGTGAGACAAACACCTATTTCTGGAGTTCTTACCTTCTACACGGATGCAAACAAATCAGGTAAGGCAGGGTATAAATCAGGAAATATAAGTAAAGTAGTTCAAAGCCCTTACAACTCCGTACAAAAGGCAGAGTTATATGCCATTCTCATGGTACTTAAAGACTTTACAGAGCCTCTCAATATAGTCACGGATTCTCAGTATGCGGAAAGAGTTGTCTTGCATATTGAGACTGCAGAATTTGTTCCTGATAGTACAGAATTAACCTCATTATTTTTACAATTACAGGAAACCATCAGAAACAGGACTCATCCTATATATATAACACACATCAGGTCCCATACAGGTTTGCCAGGTCCTCTGGCACAAGGCAATGATGAAATTGATCGTTTGTTAGTAGGTAATGTGTTGGAAGCTTCAGAATTTCATAAGAAACACCATGTCAACAGCAAAGGTTTAAAGAAGGATTTTTCTATCACCTGGCAACAAGCCAAAGAAATAGTAAAAAATTGCCCCAGTTGCTCCTTCTACAATCAAACTCCATTACCAGCAGGTTGTAATCCTAAAGGTATTCATAGAAATGAACTTTGGCAAATGGATGTATTTCACTTCCCAGAATTTGGCAGTTTAAAATATGTACACCATACCATAGACACGTTCTCAGGATTCCAATGGGCTACTGCCCTCAGCTCTGAAAAGGCTGACTCTGTTATTACACACCTCTTAGAGGTGATGGCTGTTATGGGTATACCTAAAACGATAAAAACTGACAATGCTCCAGCATATGTCTCCAGTAAGTTGGAACAATTCTTCAAATATTATAATATAAAACATGTAACTGGTATACCTTACAATCCCACAGGACAAGCAGTGATTGAAAGATCTAACCGAACCTTAAAAGAAATGCTTCATAAGCAGCCGGGGAGAACAAAGACTCCTAAACACAGGTTACATAATGCTTTACTAACATTGAATTTTCTTAATGCTGATGAAAAAGGACAAACTGCAGCAGAAAGACACTGGACTACAGAGAAGACTTCTGAATTGAACCAACCAGTGTATTTTAAGGATGTTATGACCTCAGTCTGGAAACCAGGATATGTGTTACGTTGGGGAAGGGGCTATGCTTTTGTTTCCACAGGAGAAGAAAAGCTTTGGATCCCATCTAAATTAATTAAGATTCGATCAGAACAGAAAACGTCTCAGGAGGAGGAAGGATGACAGCTCATCTACAAGGTCTGCTAAGCATAAGGAGACCTCATAAAAGGAAAGAGAAGTATTCTGTTTGTGTCTTTACAGGACAATTAGTTATGAACAGTGAAAAAATCCTAGGTATATGGATACCTAAAGAAGAAAGGATAGCTACTCAGAGGACCAACAAACATGAAATAATGTGATGTGTTATCAATGTCTACATCTCTGTATTGTGTTATTATAATTTCTATTTCTTCCACTTCTTAATATGCCTGAGTCCCAATTCATCTAATTATTGCTGGCTTTGGAGTTGGATTGGCTCTCCTGCTTTAAACCCAAGCATATTGTTAAAATGTAATTCAGACTTTCTGTATTATATCAAAGAGCCATTGATATAAGACAGAAACAACATCAAAAAAGATATACATATATGGGGACTGTCATCTGTGTATATTTGATTTTTCTAAAACTCTAATCTCCTTCATGTGTATTATCTTCCTCAGGGTTGCCTTTTCCAGTATTCATACACATAGAAGTTAAGAATTTCTGTGCTAACATTAATATTTCAGTTTTCTAGAGACAAAGGGATTTCTGGACAGTGATCTTCAACTGCTTCAGAAAGAGAATGTGGATTCACTTTCCCAAATCTGCTTGATTCGACTGGATACATCTAAACTGCCCCACATCATCGACCCCACCTGACAGGCACCATCCTGAAACCAGCTTGGAACTACATCACCCGACACATTGTCAGGCCAAGGAACTGATACAGTGCATCTTCTACAATCTGATCAGAGCTTCAGACAAGAGCTTCAATCAAAATCAGAAATCTAATCCGGAACTTCAGTCAAGCCTCTCCTGCAAAACGACCTATTTAAGACTCTTGTTATACTAACAATTTTTTCCCACAGGTCCCCATGATTGTCATCGTCCCACTTCAGCAGGAAGTAACTTTGAGAATTCCACGTCCCCTCTCCCTACTATTGACATAAAAGGATAGTTTACCCCTGTTAGTGTAATTTGCAATTATTTAGGGTTGGAACCGGAAGGAGGTGTTCAGACTTAGGCATCCCTTTCGGATAAGTTTAGAATTTAGGTGGAATGGATATGTTTAGTTTAGGATAAGTAGATTATAACTTAATTATCACCCTCTATGTATATATGTTGTATATGTTTGAGTTTGTATCAAATTTAAATCTTCTATTTAGACTAAAAGGGGAATTGTAGGAGTGAACCCCACAAAGCTACCCGCCCAACAGGGCGGGGTCAAGGTAGAGATAAAAGGTAGTGAAAGGAAAAGGGGCCTCCCTCTTTTTCTCCTGGAAGCCAGCCAAGCTTCTAACTCCTGGTATGTGCGACTCTCTCTCTCCCTGATAAATAAATATATTGTTTTTCCCTATATAGCCTCGATTATCATTATAGGAGGACTACTGCAAAGATCAGGGGAGAGAAATATTAAGTGTGTCTATGGGGGAAGCAAGGTGTGATTGTATCTAGAAGCACCAGGACACGCCGTCAATCACACAGAACCCAAGGCTGGCTCCCAAGGGAAACACACACAGCCTGTCCTCCTCTCTACATGGACTTTTATTGATTGCTGCTTCTGCTTGAAGCAACACATAACCATTTTCTTCAATTTCTGTAGGTCAGAAATTGGGTCCTCTGCTCAGGGTCTCACAAGGCAACAACTAAGTGTCAGGAGATTCATGGTCACCTAGCAGCTCAATGGGGCCGGGAGGGAGGGGCAGGGGGCAGGATGGGACAGGACAGGACAGGACAGGACACCACACACACACACACAAAACAACTATATCCAAGGTTCATACAGCTGTTAGCTGATTCGTTTTCCCTGACCTAAGAACCCAGGTTTTTGCTTTCCTGGTTAAATACTAGAAGAGCTGCCAGCTTCCATAAACTAACCCACATTTCCTTGGCAGGTCAATTTCTACAGCATAGCTGCTTGCTTATCTGCTCACAAGGAGGGTCTCCCGTCTGTGAAGCTGGACCTTTACTAAGCAAGGTAAACAGGGGAACTACCTCTCAGCACGCCTGTCACATTTGTTTTGTGGGTTGGAAGGAAGTCCTAGCCTTGGCTATGCTCTCCAGGACAGGATGTGTGTGAATAAAACGCAAGTCAGCAGTCACTAGGACTCAGCGAGAGTCTGTCTGCTACAAGCACTCATTCCAGACTGCTGACTTTACATCAGTGGCCCATACCCAGAGATTCTGACTTCGTTGGCCCAAGATAGAACCACCAAGTTTGCTTTTCTAACAAGTTCCCTGGTGAAGTCCATGATGTTGACCAAGGGAATAGACTTTGAGAACTAGTTCCTTAATGGCAAGTTCAGTATACTCCTTCTAGTACCCCCAAAATCAGACAGCTCTTCATCTCCTCTGAAACCTATGTACCAGCTCTTCAGCAGCAGGCTCTGCCCATGTTAAGTTCATGTAAACAGAGCCACACAGCAGAACTATTTAACCAGGAAACTCTGGACTCTTGGGAACTCAGGGCATGATTTAGAAGACAGAAGAGAGGTTCAAGTCAGCAAACGGAGTTCTCACTTTAAACAAAGGCTCACCCAGAAATAGATTGTTGTAGAATATTAAAGATGTTTTACATTCTATATGCTATGGAACATCTGATTAAGGATACAAAGGTGTGTTGCATTCTTTTATGTTGCATTTGTTTAACCCTGTGAAGCTGTGTCACTTTGCCTGTCTAAAACACCTGATTGGTCTAATAAAGAGCCGAACGACCAATAGTGAGGCAAGAGAAAGAAGAGCTGGAGCTGGCACGCAGAGAGAATAAATAGGAGGAGAAATTTGGGGAGAGGAGATCACGGAACATGAGAAGGAGGAGAAGAGGACACAAGGGGCCAGTCAACCAGCTACATGGCCAGCCAGAGTAAGAAGTAAAGAAAGATATACAGAAATAGAGAAAGGAAAATCCCAGGGGGAAAAGATAGACAGGACAATTTAAGAAAAGCTGACAAGAAACAAGCCAAGCTAAGGCAGGGTATTCATAAGAAAGAATAACACCCCTTGAGATTTATTTGGGAGTTGGGTTACAGGCCTCCAAAGAATACAGGGCCAAAAGAAAAACCAAAACAAAACAAAAACAAAAACAAAAACAAAACTATAGCAGATGGACATGGAGATAACAAAAAAGATTCAGCACAGGAAGCAGAAATTCTGGAAGGCAAGATTTTACCCTACTTGCAAGTTGAAAAATAAGCAGTCTAGCTTCATGGATGCTGACAAAAGCAACACAACATCTTGGTTGGCTAAAGGCAAAAGACAGTTTGCTACACCCAGCAATAGCAGTTGTCAGAATAGCACCCGTGTACTATTTCCCCGGGCCCTGATTCCAAGGCTGATGTAACCAACTGATGTAGGCCAGGTCTGTGTTTCTACAGTGGTGTGTGTTGCAGAAGAGTAATACTGCAATAGGAGACTTTGATTTATAATAGGAGCTGCAAATGCGTTCTGTGTCTGCCAACAGCAATTAACGCTGTTCCATACAATGGGACAACCTTGGAAACCTGTCCAGAAAAACAAATGAGCCATAAATGCTCAGAAGATGAGCTGTGCACAAGGGTGAGATACCAAAGAAGAGCTTCCTCCCAACAACATGGTCCAGCTGCCAGGTCTTCAGGTCAGGCTGAGAGCAGCATTTGGAAAAGGGTCAAAGAAGGGGAGAAAACAACCAGAGGGGGGCATCTGAGGAAGAGCGCTGGAGGAATAAGGAGGGAAGACCTCGAAAGGTTCTCAAGAAGCAGCAAAGGGATCGAAGAGTAAGAGCATCGATCTGACTAGTTCTGCTGAGCTTTCAAGGCCAAAGAGAAGCCTGAGAAAAAGCAGAGAAACAAAGAGCTAAGGAGTCCTGGGAGGACGGGAGAGAGACATACTGGTCTGGCCCAGAGCAGTATAAGCAGAGGTAGGGGGTGAGCTACTCAAGTCTAAGTATACTTTGAAAACACAGTTGGTGTTGCACACTGGAAATCTACGTGTACATCTCAGTGAGTATGCAGACACAGCAAGCAAAATGGATGGGAAAAATAAACACTCTGGTGGCTATCAGGTAGACTGAATCCAACACCATGTTTCATGAAGAGATGGCCAGGACAATGAGTGTACGCATAAAGGAAGTGCAAGCCAAGGCCTGAGTTCTAGGGTTTGCCAAAGGAGAAGAGGTTTGTGAAGGAGAGAGGGCAGGGGGAGGAGAAAAGACAGAGGAGAGAGGAGAAGAGAGTCTGGGATACTGAAACTCAAAGGAATGAAGTGATAATAGTCAACTATATAATACTGCAGACATGTCTGTCACATGTGGACTGGGTGTTAAGAGAGGGAGAAATAGAGGATAAGAAGGGAAGGGGTACTAATTCTCTCTTTTTTTCAAATCAAATAGATACCAAACATAATTTAAAAGATAGCATTATGTAATATTTAATTTCCTTAACCTTGTGAGTGAGACAAAAGGGACAAACAAATTCTGAAGAGTTCAGGTTTGGTCCTGGCCTTCAGAGATTCATCTGAGGGAAAAAGTGATACACCTCTATGATAGCCTAGAGTCAACAGAACAGAGGCACTGAGCTCTGAGTTTACCTGAGGTCACACATCTATGATACAGCTGTTTATTTCAAGTTATCAATTCCTTGGTTGCTGCAATCAAGTAGACTTAGCAGTGAGTACCTAAAACATGGGGTTAAGACAAATATGAATGTGTTTTTACTGTTTCTCCTACTAGAAAAGCTCATCAAAATTCCTATTTACATCTTACTATAAGATTTTGGATAGCAAGATATAAAATGGCAGTCCTTGATAAAATTAATGTTTTTGCCCAGCTCTCTTAAGAAAGGAAATCAGCAACTTTATAAACAAGTGAATTCAAAACACCATGACCCCAATTCCCCTCAACCCTTGAATTTCTACCAGTTGTTTGAAACAAATTGTGCATATCCTAGGACCTCCTGGAATTCTTCAGCAGTTAAAAAGGAACAAGGGACAAGAAGTATACTTCCCTCCTAGCCTGCCTTGTGAAGTAAGGGAAATTATCTTTCCCTGATGTCACTATGTAGAAATGAATCATTTTGGAAACTGAAATGTTGGGAAATATACACAGTGTTTTTCTCTCTCTCTCTCTCTCTCTCTCTCTCTCTCTCTCTCTCTCTCTCTCTCTCTCTCTCTCTCTCTCTCTCTCTCTCTCTCTCTCTCTCATTATTGCTGCTCTCGGTTCATTCATGTGTAGAATAAAAAATGGGGAAAAACCCCACAAACACCCAACATCCAGACTCTAAAATAGAGATATCTACAGAAGTCCTTCCCACTCCCCTCACCCCAAATTTTCCTTTTCTTTCAAATGATTTTAGATCCTTCTGACAGGATGCTCTTGTTAACAATCCACAGAAGAAATTTCTAGCTAGAAGAAGAAAACCCTATTTTGCAATTTTTCAGGGGTTGAAAAGGATGACACATTTTAAATCATGTCAGAGAAAATACAATTTTCCCT
Source organism: Mesocricetus auratus (assembly GCF_017639785.1). Lineage (NCBI taxonomy): Eukaryota > Metazoa > Chordata > Mammalia > Rodentia > Cricetidae > Mesocricetus > Mesocricetus auratus. The sequence goes on along the minus strand of NW_024429199.1, from coordinate 16,637,405 downwards.
AGGATAGAAATAACTATGGGCAACTTTGGAGACAAGGTCTAACATACTCACAGATTTTCAGTATGGGGCATTTTCTGGTTACAGTAAAGTACGAGTTTGTCCCATACAAAAAAAAAAGCAATTTGTTGATGACTAAGGGTATTGTAGACTTGTGGTTTTATTCTGGGAATATCATGTCTTATATATCAAATACACATTTATACACCAAACACACTGAGAGATGCTCTTTAAAACATATCGTTACATGAGGACAGGATGCTTCGTTTTAGCCTGAGTTTTATTCAAATACATCAGTGTTTTGTTGCCTTTCCCAGTCAGTATATCAATAATAATTCTTAACTGAATGCATATATTTTAAGCAAGTTATGTCTTACTTCCATAGACACTCGACTGGAATGCGGCAGGGCAAGACATGTTTGAAAGTTTGCATTTTACAGTCATCTTCCATGTGTTCTTAGTCATGTCATAACTCAGGAAGCTTAACAAGTGGCTTCCAAGAATCACTGGGAGAATTCCAGAACAGCAGTAATGGTGACTATGTCTATACATTGAGAGCCAGCCAAGTGGGTGACTGAGGTAGACTAGTCTAAGGTGTTAAGTTGAACCATCTTAGACTAGTGGTTCAACCTTCCTAATGCTGCCACCCTTTCAAACAGTTCCTCATGTTGTGGTGACTCCCAACCACAACATCATTTTTGTTGCTGCTTCATAACTGTAGTTGTGCTGCTGTTAGGAATCATCTGATATTTAGGATGGTCTTAGGTGACCCCTGTGGAAAGGTCATTCAATCCCCAAAGGGCTGAGACCCACTGCTTTAGACCATGGTAACAAACCTTGCTAGTAGTTTAGTGGCACATCCTCTGTTTTTCTTTTCCTTTCTTGGCCCCCCCCCCAGTTTCATCAGGTACTCTCTTAAAGTAGGTGTTATGCTAATATGCACAGGAGAGAATTAAATGAATAAAACATTTTTCATCTAAACAGTTATGTATTATAATGTTTAGGTGACAAAACAAAATCTTGAAGGGGGATACTTTTTACAGTTAGTCCTTTTAGTCAGTGTTGGAAGAATAAAAGTCCCATTTTCCAGAAGTAAACACAAAGATCCCATCACTTTTAGTTTCTTTAAAAAGTGCTGAGAGTGAGGATGAGGGGATAGCTCAAGTATAGAGACCTAAATTTAGGTCCTTAGTGTCCAAGTGAACTGCCAACCATCTATAATCCCAGTGATAGCAGGGAGGGACCCCAGGGGCTTGGTGGATGGTCAGTCTAGCCTAAACAGTGAGCACCAAATTAATGAGAGAGCCTGGCTTTGAAAATACAGTGGATAGTAATAGAGAAAGACTTCTAGACCACACACACACACACACACAGAGAGAGAGAGAGAGAGAGAGAGAGAGAGAGAGAGAGAGAGAGAGAGAGAGAGAGAGAGAGAGAGAGAGAGAGAGAGATGACATCCAAAAATACTGTTATTAATAGATACGGGCAAACAAATGGAACATTTAAACTATTTAAACTGACTATTCCTAGAGCTGGTGAGAAAACTCTGTACTATTTCTGTGAAGCCAGGTTGGATGATTTAACACAATTCTTCCTCCTGTAAACAAACCCAGCTACCTGATTCTAACCACAATCAGAATATAATAATGTAGGTGCTGTAGTCAGATTGACTCAATAAGCTCCTAACCTCAGCCCCCAACCTGCCATATAAGGAAGAAAATTCTCAAAGGTCTCAGAGATGCCAAATCACCTTTAATTCCATGACCTCGACCTACCCACGTACAGAATGAACAGTGCAATTAACATCTGCCTTTCAAAAGCTGCTCTGAGTGTCAAATATAAAGTGAGTTTATTATTTGCAACTGGGTACACCAATTGCTATGCAAGCCAGCACAAGGGGTTGACACAGAGAGTAACTGAAACCTCAAGTATGGAGTCTAACTGAATTCAAATCCAGGCTCTGACAGTTTTTACATTTAAATTTTTAAATATTTTGAGAATTTCATACATGATGACTGTATCTAGCCCCATTCCAACTTCCTTCCATGTCTGCCCTTCATAATCAAATTTTTGATCTTCTCTAATTATATATATACATATATATATACATACATGTATATGTATGTATATATACATATATATATATATATATATTCTACTGAGCCCATTAGTGTTGCTTGTACATGTTTAAGTATCTGGGAGCTCATCTCTGGAGAAAACTTGTTCTCATTTTCCCAGCAGTCATTGATTTCCTGTGGCTCTTCATCTAGGAGGAAGGCCCTGTGAAATTTCCCCATCCACACTGGCATACTCCAACATTTCTAAGTTTCCTAAGATAAGCAATATTGGATTAACCATCCTATAATTCTGTATCCTTACCTAAGACAATGAAAACAGTATTACCTTCCTTTTAAGTTTGATGGAGTTTTTAACGTTTACAGTGTGTAACTGGGAATAGCAAGTCTAACGTTATTATCATTTTCAGTGTGAATTAGTTCTAATTAGCTTTCTGAAACTCCCATTGGGGTGGAAATAGCCATCTTCCAGCTCTATGAAGTGTCACTCATGGTGATGGATTCTTAACTCTGCTACCTGTCATTGTTGCACCCTTTGGTGTGTGGCTGAGTCCCCACTGAGAGACAATGGAGTAACCTGGGGAAGCATGTATTTCCAATTCAGCAGAACTGGAATTGGAGTTTGTCTTTCTCACTGCAGTTTTCCTGTCTGCAAAGGAGTTAAAAGTAAAGATCCCTACTGGATGGCATCACTACACATACTTCACTAAAACAATGCAAGTGCTGGGCTTCGCATGGGCGGAGACAGGCAACGACAAAAATGACCCAGTGCTGCCATGTTCAGGGAAGCATTTCAAGCACCTTGGATAAATTAACTGACACTACTTTAGGACCCAGAACATCAGAGCTATTATCTTCAGTCCACTCGGGAAGAAGTCAAGGCCCAGAGAAACCAGTACCTCAACAGAATCTGCTGAATTTTCAGGTAAGGATGACAGAACTAAAGTTGAGGCAGGTTTCCTTGATTCTGAGAACTTAACTACACATGCCCCAATGTCTACTGGAAGCAAGCACTTGTCAATTATTTGTTATTATGATAACGATCAATACACACTTGCTAGAATGTTTATTTATTTAATCGAATCAATATTTTTCTGAACTGTTTACTAGTTGTTATATAATGGTAAGTAGGAAGTCTTCCAAAATGGACACTCTGCTTGTGAGTTTTTTGAAAAATAAATTTACAGAATCCACCTACTCAGAATATTAAGAAGCTAAGTATGTATATGTTAGGGAGAGCAAATCAAGATGGGTTCCAGCTGACTACAGCATCTATATTATCATGCTCTGATTTGAGATCTGTTTGAACTGCAACAAGAATTTATAATATGACCAAATATCTGCATGAGATGGTTTAGCAGGTGAAGACACTTTCTACCAAGCCTGATGTACTGGCTGGTTGTGTCTGTCAACTTTACACGAGCTAGAGTCATCAGAGGAAGTGCCTCCTTGAGATCCAGCTGGAGGGCATTTTCTTATTTAGTGATCAATGGGGGAGAGCCCAACCCATGGTGAGTGGTGCCATCCTTGGGCTGCTGGATCTAGGTTCTATATAAAGGTGGGTTGAGCAAGCCATTGTAAGCAAGCCAGTAAGCAGCACCTCTCCATGGCCTCTGAATCACTTCCTGCCTCTGAGATCCAGCCCTGTTTGAGTTGTTGCTCTGACTTCTTCAGTGATGAACAGAACTACCGAATTATAAGCCAAATAAACCCTTCCCTCCCCACCTTGCTTTTTGGTCATGGTGTTTCATCACAGCAACAGAAACCCTAACTAAGACACCTGTTGAACTGAATCCATACAGCAGGAAGACCAGTTCCCACAGATTGTCTCCTGACCACCACAAGAACACTGTGGCATATGTGCACCCCTACACTAAATACATACATATATGTATTAATTTTTACAAAATTTTAGCAGGTAAAGTTCATTGTGCTAATCTTGTGATTATATTGTCTGAAATGAAATACAATTTTTGAATAAAATGTAAATTTTCTCCTAAAGTAATCTAATCATATAGGCATCTGTTGCTACTTGGCAGGGAAGAAAGAATATTATTTTGTAACACAATGGCTTACTTTTTATACAAGCAAGTCCTCACTTTTGGGGAGCTAGCTAGATGGCTAGTAGATAAAGAAAGGTGCTTGCCACTAAACCTGATGACCTGAGTTCAATCCCTGGGAACCCCATGGTCAAAGGACAGAACCAATTCCTGAAAATTGTTCTCTGACCACCCCACATATGTATGGCACGTGTGCTCATACCCATACAAAATAAATTAATGTTATAAAAGAGAGTTCACTTTCTGTAGAGTAAAAGCTACACAATTGAGTATATTTCACAGGCCATCATTCCTGGCTGATTTTCTGTTCCTACCTTTCTTTATTTCTTTTCTAATTTATATTGAGTTGTGTTTTATTTATATAATCCATCTAGTTCCTTTCTGGAACTAGGGTCTTGAGCAAAGTGTAATATAAGTCAATATGGCACTGTCATTTTAATAGGATTTGCAAACAGGTAGAAATAATCCAGCATTTATTAACTTCGTGTCATTTATGGGCTTTAGGAATTCTCTCAAGTAAAGTGTCTGAAAAGGGAGTTATTGCAGTAGGCTGAATAATGGACCTCAAATCCTACAATCTGGAGTGTTCAAATATTAATTTACATGAAAAAGCTATCATTATAGATGTGGTTAATTTGAGTCTCTTGAGTTGTGCAGTTTAACCAGATTTAGCCAGGCAGAGTTTTAACACAATCATGTGTTTTTACCAGAGGCAGGCAGAGACTCTCCATAGTCAGAATGGGAGAGGCTGTGTGACCTCGAAGCAGAGATGCAATACAACATTAAGATACAGTTGAAGGGACCAGGAACTTGCATTTAAAATGGCTGCTGCATGTTTCAGGAGGATGGTACATTCCTATCCAAATTCCCTTACTCCAGGTGTTTCTCAGTCATGGGGTTCTGCCCTAATACAGACATCAAAAACTGAAAATGCCATTCGATGAGAAGAATGTGAAGCCATTTCAACTATTAAACATCATAGCTCAACAAAAATTGCTCCCTGTAGAGTGTCAGCTATTCCCTTTGTCAAGTAGTTGACTAGAAATTGTAGTTGGCTGCCATGGTCTAGTATCAGAATACTGTGGGCCAGTTAGCACTTTTTGCTGTGACACAATGCTTTGAGAAAACAACTTGTAACTTGAAAAATATTATTTAGGTTCATGAGTTCAGCAACTTTACGGGGCAGAGTGTCATAGCATTTTGGACACCTGTGAAACACAGTTGCTTGCCTTGTTGCAAGCAGACAGCAGAGCAGGATTCCATTCAACAGAAAAGTCTCAGGCACCCACTTCATTATCTGGGTCCCACTTCCCACTAACACCCAGTCCTGCCAACAAATTATGAAGTCATCAACAGATTAACACATTGATTAGGCTCCAGTCTTCATGATGGAACCACCTCTCAATAATGGCAAATACCATAGAGAAATTAAGCCTTCACCACATGAGGTGACAGGGAGAGATAATTCATACACGTCTGCGATCGAAATTCAAACTTTGATACAGTCGTGAATGCCCATCTCGTTCACAGTTGTGTCACAGTTGTGACAGTGAAACACCTGTCAGAGACTACATATCAAATACATGAAGGCAAACTTCTCCATGGCCAGTGAAAAGCACTTAGGCAGTGCTTTTCCCACTGGGGGCTTCCCACTTCCCTCTGCTCAACAGCCCCTTCTCACAAAATCGCCCACGCATTATCCCCCTGCTCCCACCCTGCCAACCCTTTAGCATGTGTTCTCGTTTTGCAGGAAGTAATTTCCTCTTGCACAAAGCCAATGAACATGTTTTAGAGAATTTCACTCCCAGGAGACTTTCAAAGACCTGCGTATACATTTCTGAGCTATGTGGACAGCCCACATCTCCAGCACCTGTGTGCAGCAAGGGGCTCTAGTCACTGGTGGCCAATCTGATCTCATATTTGCTTTCCTCTAGATTTAGAGGCAGAAGGAGAAAAGGGGAAGAAAGATAAACCATCTCCAGTCCAGAAAATTCTAAGATCAACCACATGTAGAAGCTTACACCTTGGAAATCGCAGGGCTATTTTAGAATATAAGAGCAAACACTTATTTAGTGTTCCACTCAGTTCCATCCAGCCATGAGGGCAGAGGGGAGGGTATCGTAGGGCAGCTGAAGAGGCAGTTAAGACTCGGGTTTTAGCTTTCCTTTCCAAGTCCAGGGTTTGAGCGGGATGGGCACTCACAACACCCACTTTGTTACTTCTTGCCTATTTATCCATAAACAAGGAATCTAGTTTCTAGCTTACCTGCTCTGAAATGGGAATGGCAACTTTACCTACCTCCTCGGGTGCTATGTACACGGTGTGAGTCAATGCATATAAAACATTGAGAATAGAGACCGACAAAAGAAACAGCCTAAGCTATTTTGACTATTGACAAGTAGGCCTAAAGTCTATGCTCTCATCATACCACATGGCCCACTTTCCTGTCATTAATATGTGGTGATCTTACATTTTAATTTGTGAAGTAAATGTCAGGTTAATATTCATCTCACCCTCTACCACAAGTTGCATGAGGGAGAAATCAATTCTGGTTGTCATCTTCCCAATACTGTGTTTGGAAAAAGAAAGCACTGAGATATTTGCTCACAGATAATGCAAGCTATTAATATCAGTACATAGTCTACTGTTTCAGATGTCTTCAGAATTTGGGTTGATGCTTTTTAATTAATATAATTCTTTCCCTACCTTATGGGGTAGTAGGATTGCTTGGATAGCTTTCAAGCATACTCATATTTAGGCCCTAGGGACTCCAAAGTGACTGAAATGGGATCAGCCCAGTCCACTTAGTCCCATATTTATGGGTTCTTCAAACTTGGATGTGGTCAAATGCACATAAATAATAACTGAATAAACTATCTGAGCATGTACAGACCTTTTGCCACTGTCATTAATATACATGTATATTAATAATATATATAATAGTTATTTCCATGACATCTGGTTGGATCAGTTTTATAAAAGATCTGGAGACAATTGAAGTATACAGGAGATGTATAAAAGTCCTTATGCAGATATACAACGGATTTGAGAATCCAGGTTTTGGTGTGTGGTGTGTGTGTCTGTGTGTGTATGTTGCTCACAGAGACCAGAAGAGAGCATCTGATTCCCCTGAGCTGGAGTTACAGGCAGTTATGAGCCACCAATATGGGTGTAGATGTTGGACCAAACTTAGATCCTCTACAAGAGGCTCTTAACTCTGAACCATCTCTCCAGCACAGATTCTGGTGTCATTGGGAGGGCCATGGAGCTAAGTTTCCATCAATACTTAGAGATAAATGCATTTTAACCTGAAAGTCAGGTTGGAAAGCTCCAATATTGTCAGTGTCTTCTTCCGTTCAGACACAAAGGTGTCCACTAGGACCTCTGCTTTTGAATTTGACCAACAACTGAGACTCTCTGCTTGCTGAAGTCAGCAGGAACTGCCCGAAAGACCCATCTGTAAGCTTCTGTTAGGTGCAGATCTCCTCAAAGAACTCTGTTCTGTCAGTTTAGCCTCAACACCAGTTCACCTTCAGCTTTGGGGCAGCTCCCTCATCCTCCACAGAAGCCCTCCCACCCCATCTCATGACTGATCACATGGCCTGCCTCAAGGAAGAATCTTTTAGTCCAGAAGCAATTTGGCAGAAATCCTCTCACAGCTTCCTGATGCTTTCCCGAGTAATTCTGCACCCACTGACCCCACATTGCCCACTGGCCGTACATCCCACTTGCTCATGCTTTGGAGGGTTGAGCCCAAACTTTCCCATTACAAGACTCTTGCAGTGGACCTTACAATTCCACACGCGCACACACGCACACACACACTGGACTGGCTTCCTTCGCAGCTATTAAAGAATTTCTTCCACCTTCAGCTGTACCCTCCTTTCCTATTAAGATAATGGGGGTGGGAGGGGACTGGAAGCTGCAGCTTCCTGGCAGGATCTTGGCTGACAGTACCAATGAGGAGTATGGTTCCTGCTGTTCAGACTATTGTGATCCTGGCCGCAAACCGGTTCAATGACTCCAGACCTAAGCACTGCCAAAATCTGCTTTTGCCCCCTAGAACACAAGTGTATGAGGTCATGAAGCGCCTTACTTTTTTTTTTCTTTTCTTTTTCTTTCTTTTTGTTTTGTTTAGGCTTTGTTGCATTTAAAAGGCACCACAGAATTCCTTAGAGTGAAGAACGGTGGTCCTGATGGCGGTAATGCACCCCCATTCCTTCTGAGTGTTGCTTCCAAAGTGGACCCCGGGGCCTTTCTCCCTTCCTCTCCACATATGGCCACCTCTGATTCTTCACTCTTAGTCTCGAACGGTCCTATAGAGTTCTCTGGACTCCTTCAGCGGACACCAGGAGCGCAGAGCATGAGTCTGGCCCTTAATTCAGCCTGGCACCTGGTGCGACTGGGGGTGGGGGTGGGGGTAGGGATCTATCCATAACCGAGGAAAACCAGGATATGGTTATCAATCTGGAGGTCAGGAGCGTGCTTGTAAAGCTCTCTTGCTTTTGAAGGCCAATCCTCCTGCCTCAGCCCTTGCATAGTAGGGACACAGGGTCTCCACAGGGCCACCACCTTAGCGCGCGTCCGTGTCACCCCCCCCCCCGCCCGCACTTGTGAACAGATGAATGCGAGCCCACGGCGGGAGTCCCAAGGATCCCGCTCCCCGGGGGCAGGCGAGCGCAACGATCCGGAGCCTGCACAACAGGTCCTTTTGGCACCCTCCACGGTGAGGAAGTGGGGGGGGCGACAGACTGCGGGAAGGGGTCAGGCAGACAGGGACACAATCCCTGCAGGAGGGCCACTCCGTTTCCGAGTCTCAGGTCCCTTCCCTGGTCCCCAGACCCACCGCAATTTCCGAGTTAGGCTAGGGATGCAAGGCTGATCCCGAAGGGGCGCGTAGGCGCGGAGTTCCCGTGCTCGTAGGGTGTCCCTGCTGTCGGTCCAGGAGTAAAGTTAGCTAGTACAGGCAGAGAGTCTCTCTGTGCATCTCAGGACCAGACCTCGGGGGCGACGGACGAGCACCCACCTTGTGCCTGCGCCTCCATGGTGGCCGCCGTGGAGCTGAGAGCGGCGGAGGACACGCGGACGCCTCGTGGAGCAGATGGCAGCGGTGCCCGAGCTCGGAAGACAGCTGGCCCTGCCGCTCTCGGGCCCTCTCCAGGCGCGCGTGCGGCGAGCTCTGCGTGGAAGGGGTGGGGGACTGCGGGCAGCCACCACTGGCCGCTGCTGGTTACCTCCGCCCCTTCCAGTCCACCTGGTCCACCGAGCGAGCAAAAGCCACAGGTCGGGCGCCACCTGCCGGCCGCTCGGCGCACCCAGCGGGAGGCTTCCCTTCCTGCTCCTTCTAGAATGCCCTGACAACCAATTTGGCCCAGAGGCTGGCAAAAGCGTTGGCCAGAGGAAGGTAAGGATTTTAAGGGTACACTGCTGAACCATCGGTCCTGGTGGAGATAGTAGTGTTTGGTTGCTGGGACTCCCGGTACCATATTTTTCTCAACTGACCATTACATAACTTTGTTTTTTATGCCTGTTTAGAGAAACCTCGCTTGACGTTATCGGTTCACCTAACATTGTGAACACAGCAATATAGCTCGGACCAAAAGACAGTTTATTAAGGCTTTGTAATGTGTACCCTTCCTCTGTAAAGTTCAGCACACTCTGCGGCACTTAGGGACACTCGACAACATGCTAGTGTTGCGCATAGATCCAGCCTCATGCGGAAGTCAGAAAGAAAAGCAACAAATGAGAGTTGAAATCACAAGGTTGAGCAGCCCTATCTGGCCTCCTGATAGGGGCGACTATAATACTCTGAGACTTTTGCTTATGACTCCAAATGGCAAAAGAAGCGCTGGGATAACGGAGTTCGGAGTTATAAGCAAATCTGAGTGAGAAAGAACGTGGAAACACGGACCTAAGACATTGATGGGACATTTATTTGCCTTGTTGCCGAGAAAGAGTGTGACTTGGAGCTCACACCTCACCTCTACCAGTCTACCTACCCAGTCTACCCCAGTGTGTCTCAACACCTCACAAACTTACGTGAAATACAAGCTAGCATTTTCTTAAGCTTAGTCTTTTCTGTGAGAGAGAGTTCTTCTCTTTAATAAATTGATGAGGAAGTCTGGTGAGGTTGAAAGTGGTTATTTTATTAGATCCCATAATTCCCTCCAAAGAGCCTCAAGCAGATTTATAGCTCAGGAAAGATAGTGAATGAGCAATCAGTAAGTCATATTTTATCCACATCCAAGTCGCTCTCAAAGCTCCACCCCAATGAATAGGAATGGAATCATGCACTTTTCCTTAAAAAAAAAAAAGGCATACTGGCTTGTACACAAACATGTCAGTATTTGTTTTGTTTTTCCTCAGTTCTGTGTTGAAGATCTCACAGGTATGTAACCATTTTCATGACATTTACCCTAAGGACTTTTGGTGACAATGACCAGGCTGGTACAAAGTGGCAACCAGATAATTAATTAAATAGACTTTTAGAGTCTAGTCAGTTGGTCTTCTTAATCCTAGAAATTAAACATTGGGTTATATATAGTTGACTTGCAGCTGTTAAAACAAGCTAAAAGTAGTTCCTGACATCCACTTAAGTCATCTACCATCATATATACTATGACTCGTTCTGATTGCTAAAACTTTAAGTTACTGCCCCTTTAACATTTTGGGTTTTTTTTTTTTAATGATCATAAGACTTGGTGTTCATTCTTTGTGCCAAGGATCTGGCCAGGTTCCAAGGCAACAAACGCAGGGCGTGATTCTTTCCATCCCATTCAAAGGGTTCATGGTCTATTGAGAAGGAAGGATAAACAACAGATCCTTCATGAAGCAGTGTGGGGTGCTGAGGGCCATGCCAGGCTAGCCCAGGATGCCTGAGTTCTCTGCCAAAGACCTCTCAGGCCAGAACCTCGAGGGGAAACTTGTTTTACCCCAGCTGAGTCTTGAAGCATGACAAATTGTGTTACCCCTGTATTTGTTACCAGTATTGTCTCTGTGGCCAGATACCAGACGAGAGCTTCACTTTGTCTCAAGGTATGAGGGGACACTTCTGTGGCTGCAGGGACAGGGATGTGTATATGGCCATACCAGGAGAAGGGTGAGGCTTCCTGGTTGCTTTTCAACAGAAGGAGGGAGGATGAGTCTATCAAATGTGGCTTGGCTATAGCCGGCAAGGCCAGCCTTCCCCACTCCCTTCCTCCAGTCTAAGCCCCTCCCCTCGAAGATTTCACAGTCTTGCAAATGGGCACTACCAGCTGGAGATCAAGAGTTCAAACACATGAACTTCTGGAGACCATTTTACGCTCAGACCACAGCACCACAAAACTGTGGCTTAGCTGAGAGAGTATTACCCAAGTTAACACGGAAGAGGCTGGCAGTCCAAATCCTTCCATTTCCTTCCTTCTTATGATCTGGAGTTCTGAGGCCTCTTGAAAGCTTAAGCAAACTGTCACCTCATCCCTCAGGTTTCTCATCTTTTAGCTGCTATACATGCAGAACAGCATACAGGTGTGAGTCAGAGTGAGGGAATTCTGGGTCACTCTGAGAGGGTCATTCTGAAGAGGCAATGATGACATGGACAGCATCGGTGTCCAAACGGGAGGAGAACTGGCCTGAAGCAGCTCTAGGCCACTGAGAATGTCTAGTGCTGAGGGGAAGAGAAATGAGATGAAAGACTGGAAAGGACCCATAATCCTAACTAACAAATAGAGAACCAGAGTTTTGTGGTCCGATATATTCCCACTCTGAAAATTGCCGTCTGTACAGCCTAAGTTTCTTGACCTGTTTGTGCCTGGCTTTCTGCATTGTGTGGTATTCATTGATGTGTTTGTTCTCTTCCCCCTGTCCCTTTGTCACTCACATTTCCGAATCACTGGTTCCAAGCATCCTGAGAGGACCGAATGAGGGGCTTTGCATCATTTCCGTACCTGGGTTCACACTCCAGATAATCTAATTTAATTTATATTTGAAAAGCTCTCTAGGTAATACTGATGTTCTCCCAAGACCGAGGACGACTGTTAGACGTTGTCCACAGCACGGGTGAAAGGTTCTGATTCTCCGGTTTAAATTAAAAGGCTGTCACTCGGGTAAATAGACGTAGAGAGAGATGTGAGAAGAAAGAACAAGAAGTTTTGCCCCTAGATGCAGAGGAATCAGAGAGGACCAAGAAACTGGAGGGGGAGGGGTGGGGAAAGACGATACAGACATGAGTCAATCTGTGTGTCTCATTCTTCTGTCCTTCCTGCACCTGTGCCAGAGAAGGTGTGGACCTCACCATCCTGTTATGGCCTTTCCCTCCTGCTTTTAGAAGCCCTGTGAGGGACAGAGTGCTTTGTAGAAGTTCCAGCCCTTTCCAGCCGTCTAGAAAAACAACTGTGACTTTCCCCAAGCACCATGTAGGTTGTGAAGTGAGACAGAGAGAGAACCAATTGGCAAACCAATGACAACCTGAGGTGAAAGGAAAAGTATCGCCTCAGAACCCTCAAGGCCAAGTTCTCAGCACAAAGATGTCTTTGCCCCAGAGGGACAGAAGGCAGGGGATAAGAGACAAAGACAGGAGATAGAGGGTGAGGGAGAAAGGGGAACAGGAACAGGGAGACAGAGAAAGGGTTTTTGTCCCGGAATGGGGCAAAGGACTGCCTCTGGATAGAGAGGAGTCAGATGGGGCTCATAGGAAAATGACAGTTTATAAAGGTAAAGAGGGAAACCCTATGTTAGGGGGAGGTGTTTCATTTGAATTAGGCATGCTAATTAGGTGAGCCAAGGAGGCTTTTGATGGCTGGGCTTCAATACAAAGCTGGAGCTTGGTAGGCAGCCTCGGGAGGAGGAAGTGGCCAAGTAAGGGACTGGACCCTGGTGGCAGCTTTAGGAATGCAATCTAAGGGTTTTTAGCAAGGTGGAGGGCATGGAAGAGAAGGACAAGGCCTGCCAGAGCCATGCCTGCCTTGCTCAAGCTGGTCACAGTCCCTTAATGAGGGCTTGGTGACAGGACATCTGTGGAGCCACAGAATTCCTCAGTGAGAGAAGGGAAAGGAAATTGGTGTCTGGTTGGACTCGCTGACCTCACCTGCCGGTGCGTCTGAATAGGGCAAGAGAAACTGAAGAGAGACCACATGGGCTCCTGAAGAGGGCATCATTGCTTTTATTCTATCCCTGCAAATCTTCAGTTCTGGGGGGTGGCGGGCGGATAGAGAATGAAGTTCACCAGCTGCACAGCTGTCTATGGAGGCCAGGGAAGGTGTGTAGGTCAGGCTTGCCAGGACCACCAAAATTGGAAACCAAGAGGTGGATAAACACCAGATGAGAAGGACAAATGCTGTTAGCTTAGGGCTCACCAGAGTCTAAAGGAGTCTGTTGCTGGTGAGTAAACAGGCTGTCAGCATCATCAGACCAAATTATGGGTTTGCTTGGGGCTTTCTCTTCCCTGTAATGCTTGCTCTGCTCATATGGCAAAGGGAACTGTTGTTATCTCAAAGAGAGAAGGGCAATAAGACCTGAAAATCCAAAGTGCGCGCGCGCACACACACACACACGAGAGAGAGAGAGAGAGAGAGAGAGAGAGAGAGAGAGAGAGAGAGAGAGAGAGAGAGAGAGAGAGAAACTGGAGAGATTCACTTTGAGATAGAGACACCTAAATCATGTGAATGACATTCCAATATAAAATTCATTGCCCCGAAGACAGGTGAATCTGGATCAACTGCTTGAAAGACAGGTGCTATTAAGCAATTGAGGGAACGATTATCACAAAAATATAATCATTTCACGTCTATCCATCAGAAAACTGTGACTCATCAATAGACTGAGTACATTACATGAAATGCTTCACTCAGCACCTGGTTAGCAAGAGCCTTGTTTTCTCTAAGTTCCACAGTATTTTTAGACACATCCACTTATCTGCAAAGTATACATAGCTGTCCAGACAATTCAGAAGATATAGCACCTCCTGCTCATTAAAGACAGTGTGTAATTGTAGTCTCAGGATCTTATATACTAAGGGTTACACCTCTAAGGCTGTTCCCTATTTACTCGCTTTTAAATTGCCGTATCCAAACTACATAGGATTTTAAAAGTTTTAATGCAGTATTTCCTGACCTTGGCACTCTTTACATGTCTTGGATAACTCTTTGCTGTGTTGTAGGATTTAGGGACATCTAGCCAATAGCAGCTATAAATAACACTGTGACAATCAAGTGTTTGCACATGCTGTCACAGTAACCTCAAAGACAGTGTCTTCCAAGTGAGAGCCACAGCTTTGTTTCCGTCTTGAAGATTGAATTATTATGGGCAGAAATGATTATCGTGTGCTGAAGGAACACCTACAGAAAACAGTGTTCTACCAGCTGGGGGTGGGGGCAGGGTTGCCTTCTTTCCCACAAAGAGCTCTTGAAAGTCTCTTGTTCCCTGTGTCACCTGCTTCTGACATAGAAGCCTTGTCAAAAAAAGCCTAAGAGGAGCTTTGCCTCTTTATTTTTTAAGGTTTATTTTATTTATTTGTATGTGTGTGTGAACATGCACACATGTGACTGCAGATGCCCTTGGAGGCCAGAGGCATCAGGTACCCCAGAGCAGGGGTTCTAGACTGCAGTTCAACATGGGTGCTGGGAACTGACCTCAGGTAGGTTTTTTGTGTGTTGGGGGAAAAGCCCTTGAACACTAAGCTATTTCTCCATAGCCTCATCTCTTTCTTAAACAGCAAGGGAAGGAAGAATGGCTGTTACCCTGGACCTCTGCATGAGAAAAATACTGGAAACTCTTCCTGCTGTTTTGCTTTCTTTTTCAGACCTTCCCACAGAGAGGTACACTTGATGCTGCAATGTTTAATCTCCTCATTAAATCTTTCTTCTTAAGAAATAGGCAACCAAGAAGATTGGAAGTCTGATGCTTACATGGGCCAAAGACAGAATCCCTTATATATGCTCTGGATGCGTGCATTTTTGTTTATTGTTAAAATGTACCTTCTACTTAGTTTTTGTTACATTTAAAAAAATGTTTGAATCTTCAAGCAGCACCTAGGATGGAAAGAAGCTGGAGCTGGTGGCACAGGTCCATGATTTCCACTACTTGAGAAGCTGAGGCAGAAAGAGTACCAATTGAGGATCTGTCTGGGCTACAGAATGAGTTCAAGGCCAGCCTGACCAACTTATCAAGAGTATGTCTCAACATTAAAAAAAAAATACTAAAAGGGCAGAGGACATACAGCTTTGCATGCCCATCACACACGAGTCTGCAGGAAGACAGGGGAGGAGAAGGAGGGGGAAGAGGAGGAAATTGGATGCCGAAGGTTAGCAGGCACACAACAGAGCAGACGTGATAAGATAGAATAAAGACAAAGGTGTCTACCATACACCCCATGACTTGTTTATTCCCACTCCTTAAAAAAATTGTTTATTTGTTCAAAGACGTGATTTCGTTACAGCTTCAGCATGGCTCTTTGCTGCTTGGAGCACGGTCACGGTAATGGCTTCCCTTGCTCTTTGCTGCTTGGAGGACAATCGCTTTAATGGCCTCCCTGCCACAGTCAGACCTCTAGACGGGTGCATGTTACTGTGGCATCTGAGAAGACAGACAGAGAGGGCCCACCGTTGTGGGGCTCTCTTTCACTGTAGCTAACCCTGAAGAAGCAGGAAAAGGTTAAATAGAACATCACAAAGACGGTTAATAAGAATCTTAAGGAGTATTGAAGGATCCGGGTGCACATTTATCTTGGTGAGTAAAGCGTGGGCACTATCTCAAAGACATCTGTTGTCTATGGTGACAAGACAGATCACAAATGACAGTGAAAAGTGGCTAAGAATCGCCTAGTCAGTACAACAGCAATTTCCTAATTTGGGCATGTAACTTTCTGAAATAGTCTAAAATGGGTCTTAAACAGGCACATTAGATGATACAAAACAATCATAGAAACTGTGTCACAGGTCATAAGAACACTGGCTTGGAAGCTCCTACACCAGTCTGCACCAAAGTCAAGGAGGTGGCGTGGTGGGCACCTCAGTTACAGCCCAACCAGAAAACCAGCTGTGCTAGAGAACTGTGTAATGAGAGCTTGTGATTTCACAAACTATAAAGGACTCAAATACTTTGTGTGAATTTGAAATTCTGTCGATTTCCCTGTATTATAGCATATTGTAGGATAGGATCAAACCATGATTAATAATGACTTAAAAGAATCATTTGGAATTTAAAAATTCCTGTAAGCACCATAAACTTGGATGTAGGCAAGTACAGGAGAGCTTGTAAAGGGTAATTAGGATTTGTTAGAATACACTCATGAATTCACAAGGTAGATAGCCTCCATGGTCATCCATTCTGCCCTGGTGTGAATGAATCCTGGTTTGGGGGGGGGCCACAGAGACAAAGAGACAAAGAAAGCCCACCCTCCCTTTCCTTTCAAGAGGTCACAAGAAACACCCCCTATAGAGCCAGACAGCCTGAGGTCATGGGTGGTGTAAATTGAGGTCATGGGCGGGGGAGAATATTCACTGCTCTTCTCCCTTCTGTCTAAAACAGATCGTCAACACTTCAATTTTCCAGCCGGGCGTTGGTGGCACATGCCTTTAATCCCAGCACTCAGGAGGCAGAGGCAGGCGGATCTCTGTGAGTTCGAGACCAGCCTGATCTACAAAGTGAGTTCCAGGACAGCCTCCAAAGCCACAGAGAAACCCTGTCTTGAAAAAAAACAAACAAAACAAAACAAACAAACAAAAAAAAACTTCAATTTTCCAGCTAACCTGTTACTCAGTTTTTTGGATAAAGTCAGCAGGGCATGGCCATCTTTATGTGATCTCTCTTAAGAGTCACTCATCCTGCGTGGAGAGGGTTCCTCCTGAAAAACAGGTGAAAAAGAACTCCATTCTCCAGAAAGCGTTCCTACTATAAATCAATAAGCGAATCCACTTGGAAAGGCTGGTAAGTCAAATATGTCTCAAATAGTGCTAAGTAACAATCAGCTCAGGAGTGGTCTGTTTTACAATGATCCACTATAGTCAAATGCTCTCTGTGTGGGGAAAGAAAATCCATTGAATTTGAAATTGTTGTTCCAGCGAACAGAGTTGCTTTTCATTTAATTTGTCAATTCCGTTTTCTAAAAGTTGCTCAGGAATGAAGTAATAATTTCTTATTAATGAGGATTTTTGAAATGGTTCTGCTAGGAATGAATGAAATTTTGGCAGAGTTATTTTTAAAATGGGGTATGAGAGAGTAGCAAAATCCAAGAAATTTTAACATTGCTTTAAGATTATGATTAGGAATTTTGAAAGGAAATTGATCTAAGTACTCATTCCACCTCATACCCCAAGCTTAATTGATGCATTGATATTTAATTAATTTTAACATGCAATATTTAATTTAATTAATTTTCATAAATGAAAAGATTACATACTTTAAGTTATAAAACCGCTAACAGAAAATATAATTGGATATTTGTTTTGAGGTTTGATGGATATGTTCAAATTTTAATCTTGATAAAAGGGAATTATAAGCTGAAAAAGTGTGTATTTGACTTCAAAGAGTCAAAGCTCAGGGCAGGCTGGAAGGCTCATCACATAAAGGCGTCTACTACCAAGACTGAGGACCAGAATTTGATGCTCAGGTGGAAGGAGGAAATGATTTCCCACAAGTTGTTCAGATTGTTCTCTGGGCTTCAGCTGCCCCACAACACACACACACACACACACACACACACACACACACACACACAAATAAGTAAAATGAAACAAAAAAAATTAAACTTTGAGTCTGTCAAAAGTAACCAGTATTAGCCAATCAGAAAAAGTTTTTAAAACACAGAGGGGAGTGTCACAGGAGGATAAAAAATTAAATTGAGGCAATCTAGACTAAGAAGAGAAAAAACTTTAAATTATACTCTATACACAGGGGTCCCCCCAAGAATATGAGACTAAAATAAATTACCATGGGGCTAAAATTTACATGTCTTCTCCCCCTTAGAGAAAGGATAAGGCTTCTGGGAGCGGCGATACATACTTGTGAGGAAGATGAGGAGGAGACACCCTGTGGCTAAATGCTACACTAGTGTACAGAGAGATGTGTTTCTAGTCCCACACCCTCATGAAGGACAATTTCCTTTGTGGATATAAATTTCTCTTTACAAAAAGGATGAGACCTTCGACTTTTTTGTTTGTTTGCTTGCTTTTGTTTTTTGAGACAGGGTTTCTCTGTATTGTTTTGGAGTCTGTCCTGGAACTCGCTCTGTTCCAAGCTGGCCTCAAACTCAAGGGATCCACCTGCCTCTGCCTCCCGAGGGCTGGGATTAAAGGCGTGCACCACCAACGCCTGTCGAGACTTTAGACTTTTTTTGATGAGAGGAAGGCAAAAGTCTTTTCCTGATTTGGTTAGTTTTCAATTTCTTTTAGCTCAAAATAGTCTGTATGACAAAGAGTCCTATTTTGGCACATAATCATATTTCAGGATGACATGAACATGAAACAGGTGAAGCTGACAGACTTTTAAATGACTTATATAGCTATAGCCTTACTACCAAAACTTGACAAGAGTCCTAGAAGCTGGGTGTAATGGCACAGGCATGTAATTACGATCTAGGGAGGCAGAGGCAGGAGGATCGAGGCTAGCCAGGGCTGCATAGTCAGACCCCTCACGGAAAACAAAACAAACTTTTAAAAAGAGTATTCCCAGGACAGAAAATTATGACAATCTATTAATACAAATAGAGACGTCCTAAATTAAGTGAAAGCAAGCCAAACCCAGTAGTGTATCAAACGTGTGCATGTGTATTTATCAGTCAAGGTTTTAAATTAGAATATATATATAGAAGATTAAGAAACCATCTAAGGAAAATAGCTCAGTACTATAGGCAGATCACACTGACTTGTGAAAGCTGATGCTCAGATTTTCAAAGCACACAGCAAAGGTTGTTACTCAGACAAAGGGACATTGAATTTGATGATGAAAAGCCAGAAGTGTAGAGTGTGGGGAGAAGTATGACAAATGGCAGGCGAGGGAGTAGGCAAAGCCGTGTTGGCTGTGTGTTGGGTAATGAAATATATATATGTATATATATATAGAGAGAGTATAGATTTCATGAATATATGTATAAATTTTCTTTAGACACTGATTACTAATGTTTTTGCTTCAGCAGAGGAAAAGTCTAAGTCGTAGATTATTTAATTGGTTAATAACAGCTAGCATATGAAACCCAATTAAGTTTCCCTGCCTCTGTTCTCATCCACCCTGCCAAATTGCTTCAGATTTCTAATTTTCTTGATTTCTGGAACAGTTAAAATGAATGCCACGGTTCACTCTGTAACACATTAGCAATAATCAGTGAAAATAAAAATGAGCCAAAGTTAATGGATTAAATTTACTTGGATTTTGCATGACATTGATGCAATAATTCATGAAAGAAAACAACGTGCTGACCTCCTCTTGAATATGTTGCTCACACCCATGCTGGGTACTTCCTCTATGCACACCTATTCTATTTATTAATACATCTATTTTCCCACTGGAGGAAAGAGTTCTGTTCATGGACGAAGGCGATTAACACGATCTTAGAAACTGCGGGAGCTCTCACGCAGGGACAATCTACCCAGCTCAGAATGGGAAATTCAAAATTACCCCACAACTGTCTGCCAAGGGAGCAGAGAAGCCGTTCTGAAAGATGAATGCAATCCGTCCACCAGCAAACACGGTCCAGCAGGCTGGCTGCAAAACTCCATATCCCGCAAGGGAAAAACAAAACAAACCCTTCACGTCTTACTCTGCTTATATAGTCAGAGACTCACTTTCTATTTTATTATCTTTTATTTCACCTCCCCTGATCTCCAATCTACTTATCCCAAACCATCACACACACACACACACACACACACACACACACACACACACACACACACTGCACACCACACACCAAATCATGAACTTTGAGTTTTGTGGGGAATTTGTTAATATGTCATGTCCTCTGTTACAGGAAAAATAATGACTTCACATCAGGTAAGCCCACAGTCCCGTTTTTCCCAATGGCCACTGAGAGTCCTGCCTCAAGTCCAGTCAGCCGTGTGCACACAAGGGCAGTCGTTTGTAGCTAGTGGTTTGCCGCTTCCTTGATGAGGCAAGTGTTTCTGAAACTTGATGTAGTCATGTGCTTACTGTCTGTTGAGAAAGCACTAGCACCTTGTCTATCAGAGCAACTTTTCATAATTCTTGAGAATTTAATTTTAAACACTTGCTTTTCTGTGTGAAGCTTTCCTTGACTCTTGACCCTCATATCATGGAACCTACCAATATGTAACTAAGTTTGATAAATTGCTGTAGGAGGCATGGCTGTTTAATACTTACATTGGGAATTTTTTTTGCTTTGTTAATTGTTAAGCCTTTATTTTAGTGTATGTTAAATCTATACTCATTTTTCATGATGGTGTAGGGAATACTTTACTTTAAAAAAGAAATAAATTTAAATAGAAATATTTAAAGTAACAACTCATCTAAACGTGGCAAAATAGTATGTGATTAATATTAGCTTGAGGACATTATCTAAATTATTGCTTTTAACTGTTACTAGTAGACTCAAAATTGCGTTCCCCAATATGAACACCAGGTGGCACCAAATCATAAGGCTACTAAGTGAGACTGTAAACAAGGCCTTTGTTTCAATGGCAATCCCAATGAGGATGAGAGCCAACATCTCTTGATTATGTATTCCATCCTAAGCATTTGTGTCTCGTCAATTTTCTCATATAAGCTCGTTTTCCTTACAATAGCCTTAAAATTAGCTGTTATTATCTCTGTTTGGTAGATAGGATATTTCAGATGGTGAAAATGTTTTGTTGTTTTGTTTCAATTGGTGGTTAACATTGCATCTAACCCCATTTCACATTCTGTGCTAGGGTTTGATATGACCCAGCTCAGCTATAATTGTCAATAACCCCGTCATTATTTTGTATCACACTCCTTGTTTGGACGATGAAGTTTAGAGAGATTCTTCACTTTCCTCCAAACACATGTAAGACGTAACTCATGCAGACAAATCTACCTGAAGCTAAAGCTTCAATTTCACTATGTTGAATAACCTATGACAGATGCACGAAAACGTCTCTCCCCTTATCTCCTCCTGCCTTTGCTCATGCGCCCTAAGTTCACGTCTAGATCTCTTATAACCTGAGTCAGTCTGATGTTAGGCTGAGGTATCAGGGGAGGTGATCAAATCAGCAATGTGGATACAGATGCTTAATGTTTGTTACGTTACTTTATAGTTCGTGTGCTTACATCCCTGTGTGCATTATGGAAACAAGAGAATGCTCCATATTCCTGATTAATTTACCACTGCAAACTCTACTCACACTAGGGGCTCATTTCACGATAGGGTAGAAAGACCCCCAACAAAGGAAGAACAGGCTACAAAGCAAAAAAGCCTTTGAAGGAATCTTGGTTGCTTTTGAAATGAAATGATTATATTCCTTTGTACTGGATCAAGAAGGCATAATATTTTAAAAAAGAAGAAAAGGAAGGAAGGAAGGGAGATCAAAGAAAGTCTAGAGTGTTGGTAATAATTATGGCTTTAGTATTTCTTCATTTTTTTCACCAGAACAAAAGAGTGTTTACTCAAAGAAATTACAGTTTTTAAAATGTGGTGCATTAGAAATATGATGAATAAAATCTAAGGTTAGGGAAATGTAAAGGTGATAGTAGTCCTTCACTAACACACGCATTTATCCACTTAACCATTTTGAGGTACAAAGTCTTGAGTATGTGAGGAGAGTCCTAGACCGTACCCCCTTGCTTTTAGGATATTCATTTTGCTTTTTAAGTAATCTGGGAAGAGTCAACCAGCAAACAGGCCTGGGTACGATGGAGAAGATAATCCTAGAATTCTGCTCTTCCCTTCACAGGTTTCTCAGGTTTTCTGCTCTGGACTCCTGGCATGGTCTCCCTCAACTGAACAGGTCTCTCTCTCCCTCCTTCCCCTTGAGCACCACCGGCATTGCCTGAAGCTGACATGACCCAGGCCATCAGTAGGATCCCACAGTTTTCAGAGTTATGAGCATATGCTCGATTTAGTAGGTGGAATGTGAATGATAAAAATGACTTACGAACTCTAAAAGCACAGTTGCTACTGTGAGGTTGTTTTTCAAGATTTATTTCGCATGTAATGTGTATGGAGGTCACCTGTGTGGGGGTGTGTCTGAGGGGGACAGAAGAGGCCATTGGACGCTAGAGTTACAGGCTGTGGTGAGCGGCCCGAGGAAACCCACCTCAGCAGTGATTAGGCAACGCTCATAACAGCCAAGACATCTCTTCACTCATCTCTTCATCCCCAGCAGTGTTTACTAGAGAACAAGGATGGGGAGCTGTTTTTGCCCTGTGCCGTCTTTCTTGGGCGTCTGATGTGTGCTGACTAGAGTACACTCAGCTCCCAGCACTGTGCCGAGCTCCCCTGTGAGGCTGCTGAGAGTTGAGGTGGACTCCCTGGACTTGCATGTGTTGTCTCTCCTCACTGTCGAGACAGACTTGAGACGCCTCACAAAACTTCCCAGCCTCACCTACTCTTGCCCTCGTCCCTGTGTAGAGTGGCAATCTGCTTTCAGGACGCCACCACACAGTACCATGCACTGTGTGCCCTAAACAATGCAAACTTATTTTCTCACAGGCCTGGAGAGTCTGAGATCGGAGGTCAGGGCTAGTGTCAGCTCAGGTCTCTCTCTGTGGCTTAAGCAACCCCAGACCCTCCGCTGCCACACCCCATCCCCACTGTTTTCACATATCTTCCTTCTGTGAGTGCCTCTCTCCTTTCCTCCTGTGAAGACAGCAGTCAGACTGAGTTAAGACCTTCCTTAATGTCATTGTAACTTAACCATTAAAGAAGGTTCTCAACCTTCCTAAAGCTGCCACCCTTTAATACAGTTCCTCATGTCGTGGTGACACCCCACCCAGCCATAAACGTGTTTCTTTGCTACTTCATAACTGCAGTGTTGCTACTGTTATGGATTGTAATGTAAATATTTGATATGCAGGATATGTGACCCCTGTGAAAGAATTATTTGACCCTTCAAAGGGGTCACGACCCACAGGTTGAGAACCACTGCCTTACAGACTCCATGTCTAAATATGATCACATTCTGAGACAGCAGCAATATAGACTTGGAGGTGGAGAGCCCAAATCCATCCAATGACAGGCCATTGTTATAGTGTGACCATTTCCCTGGCTAAGGTCCTTTGTTTCCTCCCCTTTTAGAGTGTGGGATGACAGGCAGAGGCAGTGACATTTACTCACGTTCTATATCGCCTTCTTCACATCCGGGCTTCTGGGAGTTGTCACTTTTGGAGCTATAACATGTAATTTTAAAACTTTTGTCAATTTTATCCTTCGTTGTTCCAAAAAATATATAAATGAATTACATACCATTCATGCTTATGTATATGTATGAACATGCACACACCTATAATGATGGATTAGTTTGCCAAATCCATGCTGCTTCCCGAAGTTTCCTTCTCTCACTAAAATGTCCTCTGGTTTATAGTCTGTCTGATTCTATGGGTAAACATGTCCATTTTTGCTGATTTCAAATTACCAACTGGATGTTACTAGACAAAGTGTGTAAGAGTTTAACATGATTGACTCTGGCAAGATGACAGACACAGCCCTGAGACGTGTGTGTGTGTGTGTGTGTGTGTGTGTGTGTGTGTGTGTGTGTGTGTGTGTGTGTGTGTGTGTGTGACACCTGTAGCATCCATGTATGCATGTGATAGAGGCTAATGTCATTTTTTTTCTTGCCTAAAGAATTGGCTTGTGGAATTGACTTAATTCACATCATTGTTATTTGTTTTCCGGATGCTTCTTTGGTCCAGCCTTTCATGTTAACCTCACAGAAGCCGTGGATCTGCAACAAATGCAACCTGGCAGTGACTTTCCTCAGATTTCCTCTTGGGGTTCTTAGCATCTCCTGCACAGGGTGTCACGTGAGGATCATAAAGCCCTTGAGTCTAGCATGGAGAGGCAGAGATATGATGAATATATCACCAAGAACCTTTGACTAATGGAGACCAGGACAGGTGAGTCAGTATCTCTTCTGTCTAAGGAGCGGGCTATCTCAAGGCACATTGTATGACTCTGCTAGCAGTCCTGTAGGACTGAGACAGTGTTGCCCATGGAAGCAACCATCTTGACTCTGCGTCCTTGGTTAGTCTTCCCTCCTTCCCTGTAGCATTCTTCGGGGACACAGTTCTGTTGGTCAGCTTCACATCCCACAATAAATTGTTACCTATGAGCGAGTCCTGGTCTTGGACTCCGTCTTTGTGGGGAAAACAGCTTTAAATTAGACTTGTTTAGACTTGTGGTGATGTCGCCTTGGTGAGATGTAATTACGAGGAGCAGCACTGACCAGTTTCTTAATTAAAATTTGTCTGCGAATACCTAAACTGTTTACTTTTTGGTCGAGTTCCAGAAAAAGGCAAGTTGGCTTAAATTGCAACTTCTAAACATGAAAAAAAGCCCAGAAAAAAAAATCCAGATAAGGTCAATTAAAAGAAGAAAGAAAATGATACATAAGATCATTGACCTTGAGCAGGGCGTTGGTGGCACACACCTTTAATCCCAGCACTCAGGAGGCAGAGGCAGGCGGATCTCTGTGAGTTCAAGGCCAGCCTGGTCTACAAAGTGAGTTCCAGGACAGCCTCCAAAGCCACAGAGGGAAACCCTGTCTCGAAAAACCAAAAAAAAAAAAAAAAAAAAAAAGAATACAGACACAATTCCCAGGTCGTAGTACACTGGTTGTGGAAACAATGTTCATCATAAAGCAAGACATTGTGATTATGCTAATTTTCACATCTTTATGTACAAGGAAACAATAAAGAGCTCAGAAGCTATTTGAAATTTATTATTAATTTTCTTATCGGCATGAGGTGATCTGTGTGTGTGTGTGTGTGTGTGTGTCTGTGTGTGAGTCAGAGGACAACATTGCAGAGTCCATTCTCTCCTTCATCAGATTGATTTCATGTCCCAGGCTTAAGCTGGCAAATGCCTTTACCTGCTGAGCGCCCTCACTGGCACACAAGGAGTCTAATCCATACTTGTTCTGGGTTGCAGATGGGTCTGTTGTTTGGGGCTTGAAGTTGGACCATACAGGTACACCAAGACAGCTATTTTTGATAATATATTACTGTTTTTTGTAAGCTTCATATTTAAGCAGTCATGTTTAAATTGCTAACTCAAATGAAATCACCTAAAACACATAAAAAATCAATAAAAATATGACAAACACAAATTTTAAATCTTCTTTAAAGTTTTGTTTGGGGGAAGAAAAATAAGTATACAATCAAATGGATACTATTATATTTAATGTAGGTTAAATATTTAGAAAAAAACAATTTAAAAATTTTCTAACTTTAAAGCAAAATTTAAACACAGATATACATGAGCTCTAAAAATTCAGAAAAAAATGAGAAATAAAAATAACCCATTATTTGTATGCGGTATAATTTACTTTCTTCTTTTGTGTATGAATATAAATTTCTGTAAATTTTAAATATTTTAATTGAATTCTAGTTGGCATCAAACTCATATTTAATGTATACTAATCATTACTTTAAATGATGTTGTACCCAAATTCTGAACCCCAAAATCACCAAGAGACCCATTCTGATGCAAAAGCAAAGAATCTTTTATTGTTTAACAAGTTAACTGCCATCTTCCTTTCATCACAGCAGGTGGAGTGAGAAGGACCCAGAGAAACCTCCCAGGAAGGGGAATTTATTGGGAAGAACAAGGGGAGTGTCTAGGGGTGCGCTTCCGGCTTGGGCGTCCTGTCCTGTGTTGATTGGTCAACTGGTTGCTATGACCTATAGGCCCTCCTAGGTTGCTATGCTCTGCACATCACTATTTGCCACTTTCACTGTAAAGCACCATCAAGCACATCCAGAGCCTGCCAGCTAACTTCTGATAGGTTCGTAGTCACTTGAAGGGTATCTGACCTCCTAGTCAGGCA
Organism: Mesocricetus auratus; assembly: GCF_017639785.1. Taxonomy (NCBI): domain Eukaryota; kingdom Metazoa; phylum Chordata; class Mammalia; order Rodentia; family Cricetidae; genus Mesocricetus; species Mesocricetus auratus. The sequence continues at coordinate 16,611,320 of NW_024429199.1, read as the reverse complement.
AAGTAAGGAAGCTCAGCACATTTTGCTGAGTCAGGGGCCTTTTGTCTTGCTGGGCCTTTTCTGCAACCTATTATGGCTGCTAAAGCAGGGGGCTGCGTGAGGGTCTGGTCCCTTCAATAAGCATTTCTGTAAATGATACCATCATGGAATACTTCTATCTTCGCTCTATTTTCGGTTACATAATATAGCATTGCAGACTAGGTAAGGAATAAAGGAGAGAGATCTAATTCTGCTGCACTGTAGATCACTGTCTCAGCCATCACCCAAATTTTCACCCTGCGGTAGAAGAGAGCTCACACAGAGACCCACAATTAGACAACGTGCAGAGAGAGACCTTGGCGGACTCAGTCCTAAATTGGATGTCTCCTTCAAATCCCTCCCCTCGGGGCTCAGGGAACTCTATAGAAAAGGAAGGAGAAGTGTAAGAGGAAGAGGGATGGAGGAAGCCAAGGAAACAGTGCCTTCCAGATACAACAGGACCGATGCACCGTCATCCATAGCGATTGCCTCATATCCTCCTCCATCCCTCGATTTCCCTGCTGTGTGGGGCATAAAGTGTCTGCCTATTCAAACGTCAGTAAAATCTGCCCTACAGATGCTTTAGGATCTCGTTATTTTGCCTTCATCCTCAGCGTCTTTTCTTTCTGTTCTTTAGGTTCTTTGCAAGTACTGTGTTACAGGCAGTTTCCACCATGCCTGACTCAGCCAATACATTTTTACTGACCAACCTTAGAGTTCTGATTCTTCCGTACATGTTGATCTACGCTGTACCCTTGCATGCCCCCCATGAAAATTCATTTCTGTTGTTGCATTTTTCAGTTTTAAAACTTGCATTTGGCTTGTTTTTAAAACGTGGTTTCTAGTGTCTGCTGGGATTTGCCCCTTTGAGCAACTTCCTTCTCCAACTTTCACTCCTCCAGTACTCCAACTTCACAGATTTGCCCTGTCTGCTTTCTGCAATTGTAAAGGCAGGAAAGACAGTCCAGGGTCTACTGAGATTCTAGCAACTCTGCCATCTGTACTTGTGCCTTTGGCAAACTGCCTGGAGGCAAAACCAGGTGGGCTGCTTCTCTGGTTTTGATGCACTTGGTTGGCCTGGTTTTGCCTTTTGCCACTTTCAGGTTGCTGTCTATTGTTCTTCTGTTGTAGTTGGTGGGAGGGATGAGCTGTCTATTGTTCTTCTGTTGTAGTTGATGGGAGGGATGAGCTGTCTATTGTTCTTCTGTTGTAGTTGATGGGAGGGATGAGCTGTCTATTGTTCTTCTGTTGTAGTTGATGGGAGGGATGAGCTGTCTATTGTTCTTCTGTTGTAGTTGGTGGGAGGATGAGCTGTCTATTGTTCTTCTGTTGTAGTTGATGGGAGGGATGAGCTGTCTATTGTTCTTCTGTTGAAGTTGATGGGAGGGATGAGCTGTCTATTGTTCTTCTGTTGTAGTTGGTGGGAGGGATGAGCTGTCTATTGTTCTTCTGTTGTAGTTGGTGGGAGGGATGAGCTGTCTATTGTTCTGTTGTCGTTGGTGGGAGGGATGTGCTGTCTGTTGTTCTGTTGTCGTTGGTGGGAGGGATGTGCTGTCTATTGTTCTGTTGTAGTTGGTGGGAGGGATGTGCTGTCTATTGTTCTGTTGTCGTTGGTGGGAGGGATGAGCTGTCTATTGTTCTTCTGTTGTAGTTGGTGGGAGGGATGAGCTGTCTATTGTTCTTCTGTTGTAGTTGGTGGGAGGGATGAGCTGTCTATTGTTCTGTTGTAGTTGGTGGGAGGGATGTGCTGTCTGTTCTGTTGTAGTTGATGGGAGGGATGAGCTGTCTATTGTTCTTCTGTTGTAGTCGGTGGGAGATGAGCTGTCTATTGTTCTGTTGTAGTTGGTGGGAGATGTGCTGTCTATTGTTCTGTTGTAGTTGGTGGGAGGGATTAGCTGTCTGTCGTTCTGCTGTAGTCATGGGAAAGATGTGCTTCTGTTGTTCTGCTGTAGTTGGTGAGACAGACTTGCTGTAGGGAGGCTTCACCACTCAGGCAGGGCCTTCTGTTCCTTCTCCAGTATGTTAAGTTTTTTTTTATTAAAAGAGATTTTGTATAAAGTAATTAAAACTATTATGCAAGAGTCTGCACCTTTACTTAGAAAAAATGTTTATCTGCAAACGTACATGCATTTCTTTAGCCTTAAAGAAGGTGAGTATCTGGGATCATGGGGGTATTAAGACAACAGCACCAGTTGGGTACAGGGCATAGACCTATGATCACTGTGCTTGAAGACTGGGGTAGAATGGTCTTAGTTCAAGGCCAGCCGGGCTACCTAGTGAGTTTGAGACCATGTAGCAAGGGTCTGTTTAAAAACAAAACCCAAACCTAAACATCCAAAGAAGTGTCATCATGAAGCTGATTAAAACCCATTGGAGGGCCATTAACTTGCCCACATTACTACTCAGTTCTGTTCCAGGAGGCATTCCTAATGACTTATTGCAATTTCCAAACCTTTATTAATTCATCTGTATAGAAGATAGTAATAGGAATTGTTGCTTAATAAATAAAAGACCCAAAGACAGATATTGGGCTTCAAACTTCAAGCTGAAGATGAGAAAAGCAAGGTAGCTGTCACTGGCTCTTACAGGTCTCTCAGGCTGAAGGGGCTGAGCCCACTGCCTCTCCTCATTGTGGCTGGAGGATCCTATTCTCAACGTGGCTGGAGAATGAATGCCTGATACTGAGACCTCGCTCCTCTTATGAGTCCTGGCATTAAAGATGTGAGCTCTAATTCTCTTTTAGACTGATTCACTCTAATGTATCTCTGGGTGGCCTTGAATTAAGAGAAATCCATCTGCCTTTATCTCCTGAATCCTGGGATTAAGGGTGTGTGCCATCACCTCCTGACTTCTGTAGCTTGTGACTGATTTTGCTTTCTGAATCCTCAGACAAGCTTTAATAAATCATAAATAGTATATCACCACAAGGAATAATGTTCTTAAGGGCTCTTAGCAAACCTACACGTGATGCTTGCTGCTGCTTCTTAACAACAGGGCAGTTTTATAAAACAAAGTGTGAAGTAGCCTTATAGGAACCTCTCATTGTTTCTAGTGACCCTAAAAACTCAAATTCCATGTTTTTATTTTCACCATCAATGTTAGTCCAATACTGGGCCAAGACTGAACTCAAAGTAACAGAGCACGATTCGAGCCATCATTCAACAGAATGCTTTTTATTCAACTAAACACCATCCACAAACACGATAGATATTTAATAGTCACCAGGAAGCAAGACTTAGCAGAATGGGACCATTCTGGGTGCCTCTTGCAGTGCTCACAGGAAATTTTACAGTGATGTGTGTGGTGTTTAGGACAGATTTCTTCCTTAGAAAACTGAATGGTTTCAGCAAGGCACTAACGACATGACTCCAGAAGTTCTTTGAGCACCCTTTATTCTCGCTGCATGGGAATCCGGCTTGTGGCCTCCTGAAGCTAATTGGTGCCGCCAGCCTTTCCTGCAGAGGCAGCTGCTTTTTTTTATGGTCAGAGGAGATAAACAGAGGCTCAATGGGAGATCTATTTCTGGGCATAGAAAGGGCCTCTGTGCTGCTGGCTGAGGGGGAAGTCACCCAACCTCCCTCACGGAATGCCTGGACTGTTTGGACTGTTTCTTAGGGCTCTCCTCACTCAGGCACTTCCTGTCCCCAGTTTAACTAGGAGATAGGCTAAGAGAAATAAAGTAAGTCATAGCAAGCCGTGAAGTATGAAATCATGTCTACTTTGGCAAACAGGAATTTTAACTTGACAGAACAGTGTGTGTTCACTCAGTGTTGAATGCATAGCCAGTGCAGAAGGCACTATTAATGTGGGGGTTACAATTACAGCTCAGAGGTAGTCAATAACACTCTCAATTCCATGATAATTTCTTTGCTTGAGGGAAGGGAAGGGGGCATCTTTTAACTGAGTAGCATCCTGGGCCTCTTGTAGAACCCACTGCATATTTATTTATATTACACAGTTGCCAAAGCCAAATTTAATGTCATACAATGGTGATAGAGGTTGATTTATAATTGCTGTAGTTTGACTTTATTACACACAATTAAGCACATAGTATGTTACAGCATGTCAGAGAGTTGGTTCTCCCCAGCCCAAGGGGAGGTTGTACTGCAACAGAGGACTGATAACCCAGTGTGGGGGCACTTGTAGAGGTCAGAGGACAGCCTTCCGAAGCTAGTTTCCTCCTTCCAGTTTCAGTTCAGTACATTCCCATTAGCAACAAAGGACCCAAGAAAGGGCCAGAGCACAGCCTTTCAAGTTATCAGGCTTCGTGGCAAGGTTCCTCATTTAATGAGCCAATGGGTGAACTAAAATCTTATCTTTCGTAATGATGGTTTTGTATGAAAAGAAAGGCCTATGTGAGTATTAGCCTATAGACACTTTAAATTATTTGTCACCTTTACCAATTGAATATGCAATACTACACACTATACAGGGCTGGGGAGATGTCTCAGTGGTAAAAGTACTTGCTCTGCAAACATGACGGCCTAATTCGAATCCCCAGCATGTCTTAGTGTTTTCACAAAGTCAGGCATGGCTGTGCATGCCTGTAACCCCAGCACTGGGGACGGGAGACAGACAGACAGCTTGCTGGCCAGATACCCAGCTGAAAAGTGCAAGCTCAGGGTTCATTAAGGCTATGGTCACAAGGCAATAAGGCAGAAAGCAATAAAGGGAGAGCCTTGAAATCTTGTTCTGTCCTCCACGTGCACACACACACACACACACACACACACACACACACACACACACACACACACACACCAGGACTGTAGGAAATAGAAAAGTTGTTTCCAGCACTAGAAAAATAATTGTGCTTCCCAAATTCATTGTCTAATTAAACAGGATTACCTGACTTTTTTTAAAAAATTGGACAGTTTTCTGTAATGGTCCCTGTCTATTGCAGAGATCCTTGATGAACGGCGAGAACTACACTTATCTGTGGGTATTAGGACAAATATTTAAAGTATGGTTAGGGTTATGCTGGTTTAATAAGTTCCATCCTACTCAGCCCAAGTTCTGTCCTGCCTCAGTTTTTTCTTCATCTTGCCAATTTCATCAACCCTGCTCATCCCGCCTGTCCCACCCCAGGAGGGATTTCACTGCCCACCGACTGAGAGAGTACTGACAATTAACCGCTCTTATCTGAGTCCCTCTAGTGACCTTACCTGAAGACAGTCACCTCTTCTAAATGCCATTCTACAGTCCCAGGAGTAGCTCACACTTGGTGTCTAGTGGGCAGAACCTGAAGTTCCTCTTGCTGTGACTGCAGTTTGTGGAGCATCATTCAGGAAACAGCCTTGTAAAGGACTGTCTGTCATTCACCAAAGACACAGTGCATAGCTCCTATGGACCAGCCACTATCATAGGCACGGGGAAGGTGGAGAGGAAGGCAGAGGGCATATCCACCGTGGGTTGCACTACTCTGAAGGAGAGCTGAGCATCTGCATATGGGGTAAATTGTGACTAAAGAAGTGTTCAGGTTTTAAGTTAGAAAGGGACAAGTGATAGTCCAAGACTAGATTGGTGAAAGATGTCCATTTGAGATGAAATTCATCCTGGCCATCTAGGATTCTTCTAAAAATAGGCACTATTTCTCAGGTACCAAAAAGTGCCAAATGGCCATTAAAATATTTTTGTCCAAAGACCAAAAGAAAACAAAGTGAAACATTTTCCTAGGCCTTGGGCAAAATCCCCCCCTACCCTATGAATTGTGCATGTGGCCAGCCAACGACCAGAGACTCTGAGCTTGCCTGCACTGCTCCACCCTATATATTCATGGGCACAGATTTGCCCTTTTGCCTTCTTTTCCTTCTTACTAGCCTGAATGTACTAATCACATTTATTCATTTATTTTATATCTCAACCACAGCTTCCCTTCCCTCCTCTCCTCCCATTCCCGCCCCCTGACTCCCCTCACACATCTGCATCCATGCCTCCTCTGTTTCTGTACAGTAAGGGGCAGGCCTCCCATGTGTGTCAACAAAGCATGGCATATAAAGCTGAGGTAGAACTAAACTGCTTCACTTGTTTTAAGGCTGAGCAAGGTAACCCAGTATGAGGAATAGGTTCCTGAAAGCCAGCCAAAGCATTAGTGACAGGCCCTGTTTGCACTGCCAGGGGTCCCACAAGTAGATCAAGCTACACAACTGTCACACATAGGCTTAGGTTGGTCCCACACAGGATCCCTAGATGTTGGTCCAGGGCCTGTGAGGTCCTATGAGCCCAGCTTAATTGTTTCTGTGGGCTTCTTTGTGATGACCTTGACCACCTTGGTTCATACAATCATTCCTCCCTCTGTTCAACAGGATTCCTGAAGATTGGCCCAGTGCTTTACTGTGGATCTCTGCTTCCATCAATTACTGAGGGAAGGCTCTCTGATGACAACTGGGGTAGTTACCAATCTGATTACAGGAGATGGCCAGTTCAGGCTACGTATCTACTATTACTAGCAGTCTTAGCTGGGATCATCCTTGTAGATTCATGGGAGTTTCCCTCGCTCTAGGTTTCTATCTGCTCTAGGTTTTATTACTCCCCATCTCCACCAACCCCCACCCCAATCCCTCATGTTCCCATCACTGCCAGGCCCCAGTCTACCCAGGGTATCTCTTCTTTTTCCCCTTCCCAGGGAAATCCATGCATCTCCATGTCCCTTTGGTCCCTCCTTTTTTCCCCTAGCCTTTCTGGGTCTGTGGATTGTAGCATGGTTATCCTTTAATTTACAGTTAATATCTACTTATGAGTACATACCATGTTTGTCTTTCTGGGTCTGGGTTACCCCACTCAGGATGATTTTTTTTATTTCCATCCATTTGCCTGCAAATTTCATGATATCATTGTTTTTAACAGCTGAGTAGTACTCCATTGTGTAAATGTACCAATTTTCTTTATCCATTCTTCAGTTGAGGGGCATCTAGGTTGTTTCTAGGTTATGGTTATTACTAATAATGCTGTTATGAACATAGTTGAGCAAATATCCTTGTGGTATATTTGAGCATCCTTTGGGTATATGCCCAAGAGGGGTATTGCTTGGTGTTGAGGTAGATTGAGTCCCGATTTTCTGAGAAACCTCCTTATTGATCTCCAAAGTAGCTGTACAAGTTTGCATTCCCACCAGCAGTGGAAGAGTGTTCTTTTCATTCCATATCCTCTGCAGCAAAAGGTGTTATTAGCGTTTTTGATCTTGGCCATTCTGACAGGTATAAGATGGAATCTCAGAGTCATTTCAATTTGCATTTATCTGGTGGCTGTTGTGGAATAGAATATTTGTTTAACTATGTAAACATGTGTTGCTATTTCATCTTGCCTGCCTAAGGCACCTGGTTGGTCTAATGAAAATCTGAATGGCCAATAGCTGGGGGGGGGTGCTGATGGGCAATGAGAAGAGGGGAGCCAGTCTGCCACAAGGGGGAAGCAAGAAAGCAGGATAGACAGTACAGACATGAGGTAAACGAGTCTCAGGGCAGCACATAGATTAATAGAAATGGGTTTATTTAAGTTGAAAAAGCTAGCTAGAAACAAGCCTAAGCTAAGGCCAAACATTCATACTAAATAATTAGTCTCTATGTCATAGTTTAGGGCCTGGAAGTCCAAAAAAGCCTGCTACAGATGACTAATTATGTTGAACGATTCTTTAAGTGTCTCTCAGTCATTTGAGATTCTTTTCTTGAGAACTCTGTTTAGATTTATACCCCATTTTAACTGGATTATTTGGGTTTGTTGATGCCTAGTTTCTTGGATTCTTTATATATTTTGGAGATTAGTCCTTTGTCAGATGTGGGGTTATTGAAGATCTTTTCCCATTCTCTAGGCTGCCATTTTGTCTTCCTGACAGTGTCCTTTGTCTTACAGAAGCTTTTCAGTTTCATGAGGTTCCATTTATTGTTGATCTTAGTGTCTGTTCTACTGGTTTTATATTCAAAGAAGTTGTCTCCTATGCCAGTGCATTCAAGGTTCTGTCCCACTTTCTCTTCTGATTCAGTGTAACTGGATTTATGTTGAGCTCTTTAATCCACTTGTGCTTGAGTTTTGTGCCGAGTGATAGATGTGGATCTATTTGCATTCTTGTACATGTTGACATCTAGTTATGCCAGCACTATTTGTTGAAGATGCTTTCTTTTTACCATTGTCAAAAATCAGGTATTCATAAGTGTATGCATTTATGTCAGGGTCTTTCATTTGATTCCACTGATCCACCTATCTGCTTTAATGCCAGCACCATGCTGCTTTTATTACTATAGCTCTGTAGCAGAACTTGAAATCAGGGATGGTGAGGCCTCTGAAAGTCCCTTTATTGTATAGGATTTTTTTTCAATCCTGGGTTTTTGTTTTTCCATATGCAGTTGAGTATTTTTCTTTCAAGGTCTGTAAAGAATTGTGTTGGAAGTTTGATGGGAATTGCATTGAATCTATAGATTTCTTTTGGCAAGATGGCCACTTTTACTATATTAATCTGTGAGAATGGGAGATCTTTCCATCTTCTAATATCTTCTCCAATTTCTTTCTTCAATGATTTGACCTTCTTGCCATACTGGTCTCTCACTAGTTTGGTTAGAGTTACCCCCAAGATATTTTATATTGTTTGTGGCTAATGTGAAGGGTACTATTTTCATGATTTCTTTCCCAGCTCTTTTTCTAAATTTTAGGAAAAATCACATTTCTTCCTATCCCCACTAAAATGATTCCTGATAAATAATGTTGCAAGATATCCAAGCACATCCTACTTCCAGAGCATGCTCACCAGGATGCAAGCTGAAGAGACATAATAGTCTATCTGGAACCACAGAGCTGGGGCTGCAGCTAATGGATGAGGTATTCTCAATGTTATAAGTGTTACACAATACTGCACATGTACAGTGGACTCCTGAGCCAGCAGGTTTGGGCCTAAGATTGTGAAATACGCTCTAGGTGATCAGACAGTCCAGGTATAGAAGTAAGACCTGAAATTCTTGATTGCACAGACATCTTCCTGCTATAAGAACATCCAGGTCGAATTTGGACTTAGTGTATTGTGGACTTTGCACAACTTGCCTCTCCATCACACTTGCAAATCCTGTTAATTCTATATTTAAATCCATCCACTTCTCATTTCACCTGCTGCCACTGCCATGCTCCACACCATCCTTCGTTTTCGGCTTCACTGTTCTCATTCCCTCCAGGCTGCTCTGCCACATCTCTGGCTCTTATTTCCATTGGTCTGTGCCAGCAAGAGGTAGGGATGTGATCACTTGGCCTCTCTGCCTAACCTGCGGTGATTTCTCATCTCGCTCTGGCTGCAATTGTTACAGTTCTCCATTTGCTTCTGCCACAATGAGCCTTCCTCCTCTGCCCATCCTACCTTCCACTCCATCTATTCTAACTGCTGTAGAGTCTTGGTGTCACTGTCTCCTTCATCTTATATTCTCCTTCATCTCTCTCATGCTTTGCTCACACGTTGGCTTCTCAGCAGCCTATAGCCATAATGCCTACTACCCATTTCTCTTCTGGGAGTTTTCATCTCTGTGCTTTACATATGTAACCTACTTGTCTATTTTTCCATTCATAAAAATCAAAAATATCACGAAGGCAGGAATTTTTGTCTTGTTACTTGATATATCACCAGGACTTAGATTACTCTGGCACAAGGTAGAGACAAATGATAACTACCCCTCCAAGTCAGTCTCTCCAGGCAGGAGACCGATGACCTGTGAGTTCATCTGTGATGTATCAGCTTGTTGGCCAGGCTTTAAGAAAATGGTGGGCCTCTGCTTCCAGGCCAATTGGGACCTTTTCTCTCAGAACTCAGTCACCACACTGGTAGGAAATCAAAGAAGTTTTCTGTGAGAACTATAAGAAACAGAGCCAAGGTTTAGATCATATCATCAACTGCTTTGGAAAAACAGTGGAACATTGAGGTCTCTAAGGATAGTGCACGTCACTGAGGATGTTGAAAAGATTGCTCAGTTCTCAGCTACTGTTGGCCGCTCTGTTCTAAACTGAGTGGGTCAGAAAGGCAGAATCTTGCTGTACCTGAGTTCTGCAAGTCAAAGTATTGGCCAGTCTGTATTCTTTCTGGCAGTTCTAGGACAGGATTTCTGCTAGTGGCTTGTGTTTGTTGGCTGGCAGGTACTTCACTCCAGCCGCACGGTCATCCCTTCTCAATTGGAGACACGTGGTGTCTGGAAGCTCACAGGCGCACACATGTAACAGTCACACCCTTAAAGGAGGAAGGGAAATGCTTTCAGTGGGATCAAGTTCGAAGACCGATGGGGAAGGAGACTGATTGGATTCACTCTAGTGCCCATCTCTGTAGCACTTGGTTTTACTGTATGGTGGGGCATGAGAAGTGATGGACCCTTCCACAGAAGGGTTAGGTGAGTGAAACTGAATTATCCAGACAACAAAACAATGTGAGTTGACTAAAACAAGGTAATAGATTCCTTGAGCCAAACTACATACTTAATCAATAAGAAAGTCCCGAAATGTAGATAGTAGACATTACCCATTAAAAGAATTTCCTTTTTTGGGACACTTCAGATGACATCCTAGACTCAGTGTGTAATAACCACAGTAAGCTAACTTTCTCTAGTGTTTATGCCTGTCATCAATGATTCATCCTGTATTGGTCATGTTCCAAATGAAACAGTCACTAACTACAGTATGAGCTAATATTTACTGAAAGCTTATTATGAACAGTAAAATAGGATGCTAAGTATTTCAACATATCTTAAACACAGTTAATCTTCAAAACTGTCTTCAGAAGCATGTTCTCTCCATGTAAAAGGAAAAATCACAGCAAAGTTAAGGAACATGCCACAAATTATACAGCTTGGAAGTGGTTGGGGGACTGAGTTAACCACTGAGCTGTGCATGTACCATCTTCACAAAGCTATCTCAACTGGGACCTGAGGGTTAAAACCTGCACCAGGGTACATTTCTAAAGGATATAATCATTAACTTTTCAACAGGAAACTCCTAAAAATCATTGGTTGGAATGTAAATATGGAAAAGATTAATAGCCAAGAACAAATGGGAATGTCCATGATGAGATACTCTACATTGGTGCATCTCTCCACTCTCAACACACTATACCACCACACTAAAGACATTCTAAAAGTCTGGTACCATAATTGGATAACAGTCAGAGGATATTAAGTTTGGAAAACACTATTGCATTCCAGGAAACATTCTATCTTTTCAACGGTGGTAGAAGCACTTGAACTAGAATTCTAGAAGTTCACAATTTAAAGTGCTTGTTTAGCTTGGAGCATATGTTGTGAACATTTGTCGCATATTGTATAAATGAAATACATTTCTACTGTATTATGCATGTGTGTGTTGTTGGCAACTGTAGCTATAATAAGGGGTAGCATCTTTTTTTTTTTTTGCATTTGAATTTACAGCATGGTGCTTGGAGATGCGTGCTTACTGAGAGGAATTAAATACAATTGAAGACTCAGTGTAGTGTACCCGGCTTGACTGGCCCATTTTTTCGCCCCCCCCCATTGGTTAGATAGCAAGCATTTTAAAGAAGTTTTAACAAGGCATAAGTAGAAAGAATACTTTTGCCAATGGGGAGCATAAATATAACTTGACATCCACTTTAAGTGATGCCACCTGCATGTATGAGGGGGCATCTGCCCCATGATTATTTCCAGCCTAACCCCCAAATCCATTACTAAGGATGTATGTCAGGATTTGTGTTCAACAATGGCCTCCTTATTCGCCTGAGAGCAGGTGAGTACAAATAGCTAAAGCACATGGTAGCTGAAAGGCCAAGTACAGCTTTAACAATCCAAGGAAGACAATCTGGTAAAAATGAAGAGGCTAAAATTTACATTTCAGCAGGTGTCCTATCAAAGTCACCTTTATCGGTATCTGGGATTATGGGTGATTTTTTTTCTTCTGGAATTTTCCAGATTATCTTTTTTCCGCCTCCATTGTTCTTTCAAGTGTTAGTATAATACATATTCAAGATATGCTTAAACTGTCCAGATTTTAATACACAACAGCTAATATATGTATACATTCTGAAGACACACACTCCACTATACCAAAAAGTTTCTTCATTTTCCCCCCCACTCAACAATCCCCAACCCCCAAACAACTACCTTTTGACCAGTGATTGGTTTTGTCTGGTTTTGATCAGTGTTATTCTACACTACACTTCCGTGTCTGGCTTAATTTATACAGCATGATATCTGTGAAATTCAGCTCTTTTGGAATGGATTTCTCAGTCATTTATTTTTCATTTGATTGTTCTGTAGTGTTTCATTGTATGAATGTGTCACCATATGTTTATCAATCTTACTGCTCATAGAAATCATGTACATGTTCTTTGTTCAACAAATACCCCATTTCAGGCAACAGGACTAGAAAAAAATTGCTAGGGTATAGACATGTATATTTGATATAATAATTTCTATTTTGCTCCTTCAGTCAAGAGAATAATCCATACTCCAATAATTCCAAGTTAATTAATAATATGTGGGTGTTGACTTTGCCTTCATTTAGAATCAAAATCTACTGGAAAAAAAGACAAGAGTCTTCTCTTTTAAAAACTTTTATTAGGCATTGCTAGATGATGATGTGGTGATGCTCTGCACACATTGTGTGGTAAATAGCACTCCACAGTAATCTACACTATACACACAGTGACAATTGGAGTCATTTGACTTCCATTAGCTTCATCCAGACAATGTCTTTATCTTCTTATGAGATCTGATTATCATAATTAATGTTATCCTCCTGGTTTAAAACAATCAACCCAAAATAGCAATAATTTTCTTAAACCACAACAAAAGGATACAGGGACATTACTGAAAGCCTGTAACTTGACTCCCACAAGGTACCCACTCATCTTCTCAAGGACTTGTCCCTACAATTTGTATGATGTGATACTTGTGTTGCTCTTATCAGTCACAAGTGAGATAGTGCTTCTTCAGAAGGAACATGCTATGTGTCCTTTAGTGGATATGACACATATTATCCACTATAATTTCTTGAGGTAATGAATTTCTAAATTCCATTGCTTAAAAAAAAAAAAAACAAAAAGTTAATTTCCAGGCCCTTCCATTGGCAGGAAGATTCTTTTTCTCTTCTTTGTCAAATATTTATACATTTCCATATACAATCCATGTCTTTGTCTTGTCTTTGTACCTAGATTATTTTAATCATTTGTCATACATTCATCATGAATATTTGAAATATTATATATAAACAAAACCAGTATTTTGTATAGCACAAAATAAAAGGCACAGACCTTGAAGAGCAAATGATACACAGAATGGCTTGAAGTTGCTACAGTCCACTGGGAATGAACAATGTGTAAGATGTGACAACTATTTGTTTTCTTTTTGGCATCTATACAAAACTTAATGACAAAATATTGTCTAAGACAAGTTGTGGAGAAATGATCACATTTCTAAAGTATCACAGTTATGTTAATTTTTAATGCTCTCTGTAAAGTTTTGTGGTTTTACCCTAATTGGAGTTGCTGACAAGCTCATCACACTGTTTCCAATGTATTCAACTTTCTTTTCTTTTGTGGTTTAAAAATAAAAATTAATTCTATTAGCCTAAATTTCTGGTATTTAATATTCATTTTCTTGATAAAGCTTAACAACAAGCAACATGCTTGAGAAAAATACATCTAATTAATTTTTCTAGAGACAATCTAGTAGATTCAGTAGCAAATGCAGGCTAGGGACATCTATAAAGACAACTGATGGGCATGCTTTAAATAGATGGATCAAAGAACACTCACAGAAAATTTATGGCTCACGTAAAGAAATAAGGCACTAGTAACATACACAAATGTTACATCATCACACAAGCACCATATGGAAGGGTTGGGACTGTACAATGGTTAGTGCTACTGGAGAGTGAAATCAAGGTTTCATTTCCCTGACTTTCTTCACTAATTTTTTCTTTCTTTTCAGTAATTTGTATACCAACACCACAGTGATGAGAGTAGACACTGTGCACAATTCATGGACCAACAGAATAAAACACTCACCTAGAAGTTGATTGCTTCAACAGCATAAGAAATCAGGTCTTTTTGATACCCTTGTTTTTCAACTTTTTAATTTTGGTAGAATTTGTTTTTGTTTTTTCCTTTCCAATTGCTTTTCAGGAATGAGTTAAGGGTATCAATGGCATCTATTTTGTTTTTTCTACCTGCCTATTTCCTAAAAACATGTTCAGAATGGCTTCTTCCATGTTCTTTATGAAGATCACAAGTTAGCAGTACAACTACTGAAATGCAGAAACAGTTAAAAAATTAAAGATATAACATTTTCAACAATGCTCATTTTCAACATGAAAAACATTATGGCATGTTATTTGGAAAGGGGCCACAGAGTTTACAGAAAAATTTAAACTGTGCAGTAAAAGGAAAGTGACAAGACCTGGTACAATTCAGTAATGCAAGATGAAGAAATTAATCATCACTTGCTATTATTACTGAGAACAGAATTAAAATGGGATATAGTCTCATACTAAATAGGAGATGGTAATTATTCATTAGAACATCAATTTCTGAATATGCAATAGCAAGAGATTTAAATCACAACTATTTTTTAGCATTTTATGACTGTAAGAAAAACATGGATAATGTAATTGTCCTTCAGATTTCCAAGACAAGTAAAAGATATATTTGCTTCATGAAAACGTCATACCAATTTGGCTTAAAAGAGAAGCCAAACAAAAACTTGTGACTTTTAAATAAACTTAACAACATTTTCATGCTGCTGAATGTTTTTATTTGTTTTTGAGACAGGGTCGCACTATGTAGCTCTGGCTGTCTTGGAACTCAATCTGTAGACTATGCTGGCCTCGAACTCACAGAGATCTGCCTGCCTCTGCCTCCCAAGTGCTGGGATCAAAGGCTTGTGCCACTATGCCCAGCCATGCTGCTGTTTTGACTAGATTTTTGCAAGACTGAAAAATGTACTACTTATTAGTATATTAGCAACTTTTTTCAAAAGTAAGGAGATTGCCAACTAACCCCCCTCCCACCCAGGAGAAAAGAGTGCCTTTATTAGAAGGTGGCAGAGACGTGTATGCAGAGGGCAACAGTAACACAAACAAAGGTTTAAATTAAAGTCCCTAACTGTATCATGTCAAAGGAGGCCAGGGCTGGAGAGGAACACAGGATGACAGGTCATCACAGTCACATGCAGCAGGTTGCCTGGTGCATGTCGGACACATTCAGTATGCCTTCTGCATTTCGCCATGGACCACTTTTTAAAGGGT
This sequence comes from Mesocricetus auratus, assembly GCF_017639785.1. Classification (NCBI taxonomy): domain Eukaryota; kingdom Metazoa; phylum Chordata; class Mammalia; order Rodentia; family Cricetidae; genus Mesocricetus; species Mesocricetus auratus. The sequence continues at coordinate 16,596,071 of NW_024429199.1, read as the reverse complement.
AGACGGAGAAGGTAACAAAACAAAACTATAGTAGACCTGAACCTTTCAAAGGCATCACTGCTGACTGAGGAAGAACTGAAAGCAAATCCAGCTGACCCCAGGCCAAGGGTTCTCACTTGGCTACTTGGCAAGTGCCCTACCTGCAGGCCTTTTAATTTTCATACAAATCTGTGACTGATTGTTTTGGCCTTGGCAAATGGTGTCTAAATGTGTATATGTACATAAACTCATTAGAAATTTAATTGTGATGAAATGATCAATAATAAATACTTGGCTATTGAGGAGTTACCATTTGTAACTTAAAAAAATGGGCACTAGAGAAACGATTTGTAGTAAGCTGATAAAATTATCAGCCGATAATATTATATCTAGAATTCTCCGTAAAGAAACAAAGCATGTTGATTTTCTATAGGCTAAAAATTAGATACGTGCATCAGATATTAACATACTATGTATTTGAAACAGTATACTTAGATATAGAGGAAGTGATGCTAATGAAAAATTGGTACTTTTAAGAATTTAACTAGAAGCCGGGTGGTGGTGGTGCATGCTTTTGATTCCAGCAGTCAGGAGGCAGAGGCAGGTGGATCTCTGAGTTTGAGGTCTACCTGGTCTACAGAGTGATTTCCAGGACAGCTAGGTCTGTTACACAGAGAAAACTCTGACTCAGACGAACAAAGAATTTAACTAGAATTTGAAGAAAATATCCCTAGCTAGCAAATTCCTAGCCACCAAATGAGGTGACATTTCCTTGACATTGAAAGAACCCAATGACTACAGCACAGCCTGCCAGCTACAAGGAAAACCTAAAGTGACACTATTTCTGTACTTCCTGGGGGTAATTTAATACCCAAGTGTTACTCTCTGAACTTTTTTGGTATATTGTAAACCTATAGTAAATACATCTTGAGTGTGGCTTATGTATAAATCCAAGTAATTAAAATATTTGACTGGTTACAAATGATAAGCAGTTTCCGTAGAGTAGGACCAATCCAGGCTATAGACAAAGTGATTGCTTTAGATTATCAAACTGTCTAATAATAATCACAGAACAAGGAATTGATAGCTGCATCTTACATACAATTGTATTTCAATCCACCCCAAGTTGAAGTTAGAAGATGTTTTTACTTAAAGACCAATAATCATAACTATAACTTATTTTGAATAAAGACTTTTAGTCAGGTTGTATGAATGTCTACATGCTTTTTTGTCCATTGAGCTTCTGGTCACCATGGATTTCTGAAGTTTGGTTCTGGAGTATTATTAACCCTCTGGTCCAATTGGCATCTCATTTGTTTAACTTATTTGGCAGAGACCTAGGAAGAGTTCCTCACCTCCTATCAAGAATCAGGAAAAATGTCTCAGGCACTCTGGATCAATTTCGGCTAATAACAATTAGGATAAACGATGTTGACTATTAGAGACCTTTCAGCACAGAACTCCATTGCATTACAGTGAAAAGAGCTAAGGGTTAAGACAAATTATTCTTCACTTGGCCAAGATGAGAAGGGGAGGGGACTGCTGGAGTAAAAAGCAAGACTATCTGGAAAACTAAGAAAAAAGATAGGTGCATGGTATTGAGATATGTGTGTATTGCTATACATATGAGAACAGAGTGATAGCCTATGACTCAGAACTGAAAAAACTAAAAAAATATTTTCTGTTAATGAGTCTAACATAATCTAATAAACTAATGAAATGTCTTTTAGAGACATAATGAAATGACCCTCAAAAGGTAATATTTCATGTATTTTTAAAATGATAATTTTTTTGCATTTTAAGTCATTATTTCCAAAAACAGTCACTTTAGTTGAAAGAAAAAATGTATACTTTCTAACGTGCATGATTACATGCTTGCACGACTGCCAATACGTATAACCTATGTGACACATCAATGCTTCGGTTAACCTTTAAATAAACAACTACAACAGTCTTACACTACTGTGACTCTGTTTATTGGGTCTGAATAAAATCAATGAAAGCTGAAGGCTCACAGTGACACACAGATGTCCCATACAGCACTTGGCTGGGGAATCAGTCTTTTCTCAAAAGAGTTACAGTGGAGTTGCTTCCATCAGTTTGCATCCAAAAAGTAACCTTTCACACTCTTAAATACCCTCTCAAGCTTGGAGTTCTTGTTTTATTTAGATAAAACTGTTTCTATACAAGTATCTTAGTTTAATCGATGTGATCGTTGCAGAGACATATTTTAATATGTGATTCTGGAGGTTAATGTCCACAATTGTAGAAAAGTACACAATTAAGCTGTAAGGTGAAAAACAAAATGTGCTCCAGCTATTTTTATTTACTGTGTTTCTAGTCAAGAAAATTTTCTTTTATAGAATTTACAAACTATGGAAATACAGTTAAAACTTGTAAGAATTAATATTTTAAAGATTCAAGTGAAATTATTATGTCGCATCATTATTTGCTATGAGTTCTAAACGTAGCAAAATTGTTGCAAAAAAAATTCCAGGATTACTAAAACATTAGGAATAGTTCTCTATATTTAGGAATGCTTTACATAAACTTCTAAGCTTCCAGTTCCTTATAAATTTGAAGAATATAAACATATTTTCTGACATGATTCTATTCTCACTACTGAAAACCACATGTCACTTGTTTTGTCACTTAATTATCTAAATGGCACATACACTGGAAAGTGTGTCAATTTTAAGGCTAACCATTATGGCAGAAATTAACATAAAACAAGAGTTGAGATAGACTTCAGCCACTGACACAGAACAACTCACATTAAGGCTTTGTGCACAGTTTGTTTCTAAATCTAGCATCTAAAGTGCCTCATGACATGGATTTTCTTAGTTTTGTACTTATATGCCACCTAATGTTATGTAAGCCACTGACTTTTCTATAAGTAACAGCAGGCATCATAAAAATCTGATATTAAAAGTTTCATTTCTTCAGTAGGGGAGATGTGTTGGCAGACACATTGAAATCTGAGAAAAGAAACACTGAGGCTACACAGATCAAGGGGGAGTTTTTCTCCCCCACCTGCTTCTACTTATTCTTCTCTAAGGGTGAAAATAGCAGAGGTGTGGACAAAAATGTAGTTGAAACTCACATAGGGGCAGACAATGACCACAGCGGTGTATTTTGTGAGGATGCTGGGTCATGTATCTGGGTAGTGAAATTAAAAGATAGACTCAAGAGAGGATTCCACAGAGTACGGCATTTCCCAAGAGGTACCACTGAATCTTGATTCCACAGCAGAAAAAGATACCACACTGTAACAGGTTTGCTGTTTTACTATCTTTGACTGTATTCCTGTCTGTTCTTGTAGGAGACAGTAAGTGGCTAACTACTAGACCATAAATGTATAAAGAGAATGTTGCTTGTATCACAGGGTTTGATCCCTTCCCTTTCTTTTCTACCTTTCATAAATGAAACACACGAACACGGTGAGTGTTGTGGAAAATGTGACATACACCATCATTTGACATGAGTACTGAAGTTAAAAGTAAGCAATCCAAGAACTAATTCATCTTCTTTCACACTGTTGAAGACAGCTGATTATGTTTTGGCTTCACTGGAAACAGATCAATTTTCTCTTTTAAATTTTGGCAATGTATTCGGCTAAACCTATCAAGGACCAAGTCTTTCAAAAGATGCTTTGCTTTAAAATTAGGCACTCTCTACACTGTTTATTCACAAATAGGATCTCAAATATATTATTTCCATGATCTCATTGCCTGACTATGCATTAACAATCTTTATTACAAATACTTAGTAAAAGTAAAATTCAAAATCCCATGGAAATGGTCATAATAAGTGACAAAATATATTCATGCATAAAATGCTTTGTCTGTGATAAGTGAAAACTATCTTGTTTCCCATCCAACAGAAGACCAGGTCAATTAAAACATAGCTCTACAGTGGACTACACATTTTCAAATGGATGTAAACACTTATGGCAAGGCATTTTTCTAATATTTAAAAGCATGAAAAAGAGACACAGCAAAGGACATTATTTGTAGAAAACTAACACACAAGGGTGCATACATGCACACATACAGACACACATGTATTTGTACACTTGAAGGAAGCAGCTGGTAGGACAGGTAGCAGACCATTGAGAGTCATCCCTAGAAAAACAAGGGGTAGGTAAGCAGTGGAACTTGGACTTTATAACTCTATATGGTTTGATTTTCTTCAGGAACATACATACATTTACAACGGTAACTTATAAAGGCAAGTCGTGGGTAAAAAGTCACAACATGTAACTTCATTTTGTAAAGGAGTTTTCAGAATTTACCATAAAGGTCACTACTTATCTACCTTCAAGTTGGCACTGACATATATAAATATTTTTTCCATTTTTAAGCTCTTTTTTTAAAGATTTGGAGACTTACTAAAATATTCACAAATACTTTTAAGTTACTACCATGAAAAGGACACACATACTTGCGTAGTCTTTAAAAAGAGAAAAATGCATACATTTCTTTTACAAAACTGTGCACTTGCAAATGAGATGCCTGTGCAGTTCAAGTGTGCACACCCTTACCCTCTGATGGAGCAATCTTTCCTGATAACAAATACCACTTTGTAACTCACATATTGGAAAAATTTTCAAATCAGATAAAAATACCTGTAAAAGATAAGTTATTTAAAGAATAGAATAAAAATCCCTGAGTAGGCCAAAGACAACAGGCACAATAACCCAAGAATATAGACAATCTTAGACCCGAATGTCTCTGTTCACCCAGGTGGTGTGTATGAACATGACATGTTTATGTATGACATACAGATATGTGCATAGATCATACACAGACAGATCCATCCTACTCACACATGGCCAAACTGATGTCCAAATCCAGGAACGATGAATTTCTAAAACTTAAGCACTTTATGATAGAAACATGTATTTGGGCTAGAAGTTCTCACACTTTTGGTCCAAGACTAGTACACTTAAAGCAGACAGTAATTGCCAGATGGATGGATGAAGGCACGGGAAGATGAAATCTGCGAAACCAAGTTACTGTTCCTTACCTCACACCATAGTCTAGTGGCTATTCCACAACCATGCAGGCCGCACACTCCTCCTGCCAGAAACTCACCACTTAACAGGAAGTTGTCCAGCTCTTCTCTATGGTTCAGAGGGAACACAAGCTTGCTAGCTTATACATGGACTGTTCTTCATGGACATGATTTTTTTCATTCAAACACAAGGATACAAAGTTCTTACACTCTAGCATCCAACACCATGAAATAGCTATGTAAACGTGCGTGTTATCATATAGTCTACTTCAAGTCAAACACAGTTACATTTATAGTAAGTAGAGTAACGTATGATAAAATTCTAACTTGGATAACTTAGAGGTGACTGGAAACCTCGGGCTTTTTAATATCTCTTCTTCGTCTTGATAAAGGTCATGGTGAAAGCAAGGAAACAGAACTGTTTAGTTAAATTTCATTTTCTTAATCTTGAAGACGTCTCATTTTCCTGAAAATATTTTCATTTGTTTCCTTCTCTAAAAGCAGTTTACATTTCAGATGAAACTATATACATAAAAATCTGTTTTCAAGTTATCTCTCTATAAGGAGATATCAACAACTCATGAATCTGAGTAGTAAACACAGATAAAATTCCTCAAAACTAGTATTTATTTTTGTAAGAAAACAACTTGGGGACAAATTAAAAAAAAAAAACTAGAGGAAAGAGGGAAGGAATGAAGCATCAAATAACTTTTTTAAAACTTGGACCTAAAGCAGAATGATCTAGAATTATAGGGTGGTAATTAAATAATGAGTAGAATAGGAACTAAAAGTTTAAGCACTTTTCTTCAAAGCAAAAAAAAATTTTTTAATTAAATTATCCCAGGAGGACTGTATCAACAGGATAAAGTATGCATGCCCAAATCCAGGGAATCCTGAAAGAGCAAGCATTGGAAACTTGGGGACTTTCTAAAGCCACCCTTTCACTTCTGTCAGTTTACAAAGTTTGGGAAACCTTGGAGTGACATCGCACAGATCTCTGTGTGTGTGTGACCATAGGAAGAGCAAGAAACAGACAGGGCTACCACAGAAACAACCTGATGTTGACACTGGCTTTAATTCAGTACATTACCAAGTTAGGCCCATGAAAGGAAGCCTCATGGCTGAATGGTTCTATGAAAATAGACATGGAAATGGACAAGCACACAGTTATGGAGCCTGATTTAATACATGTTTATATACACACATTCACATCCTTACACATACGCACCAGTAACTCATGGTTCTTCTCATTAATTTAGTTTCATCAATTCCCTTCTGGGTACTGAGTTGTTGTTTCGTTTTTTTAAAAGCAATTACAGCATCCAAAGAACAAAAGAATAGTACGACTTGGGCTACAGATGGTAACAGGTGCATTTGGTGAACTGTGATTTATCTTCTGCAAAGTGGCTTTGTTTGTTTGCTGGGACAGACAGGACTTCAGCTATGCACACCAAGTCTCACATACAGCCTGGAGGGAAGCACACGGTTCAGACAGTCCAAGCAATACCCCGTGAGGTGCCCTCAAACACACTGAGGATACCCTGTTCTCAAAATATCTTCTTCCAAGAACCACAAAGGTCAGAGTTGCTATATAAATGTCTATAATTAAATGAAAGTGACCATTTTTTTAAAGCAGCAATTTGTTTAGGGAAGGACAGGATACCATGTTGGGAGTGCACCGTAGCTAGAGGCACTGTGGCCTGCAGAGAACCACAGGAGACAAGATGGCAGAAGTTCCTCTAGGTGTTCTGAGGGATCCGACTCAACAATGACGTATCATCCTGCACAGCCTCCCCTGGTACCGGTTGATGTCACGGGAAGCCCTCTGTGGATCACCAGTGCATACCTGTCCGTGATCGCTTTCTCTGTTTTTTACAAAGGCAATATATAGGAAATACAAATAAACCTGGGAATTAAAAAAAATAAATAAAGGCAATTAGAGTGGGAATGCTGAGGCATGTATGCGTGTGTGTGTGTGTGTGTGTATGGGGGTGTTCTTTCAAATTTCCCAAGTTTACTTATATGCAAATTATAACAGTTATTATTAAAGATTCACAAACATAAAAATACTTCAGGACGTGTTTTTTTTTTTTACAAGATTTCATTCTTTCTATTTCTCTGTAGACCTCTGTCCGCCTTTTAACCCTCAGTTATACCAGTTCTAAAAAAAATGTTTTGTAGCAAACCATCTAACTTTATGTCGCTGTTTTTTTGTCACAATCCTATAATTTACACACTATGATATTCATGTTTCACTGTTGGTCAGTATAACATCTTATTTAAAAACATACGTGTGGTTCCCATTCTGACAATTCTGAGATCCTAATGAGACTTGATTCCCTCTACTTGAGATAATAACATCTGTTGTATAAAGTTCCAACTGACTAAAATGACTTGAATGTGAGACACTTTATAATTCTATCTGTCCCACACATTCATTATCTATAAAGAGAAGTTTACTTGTGGAAGATCATTTAGTTCAGCAAAAGCATTCCATTTTATATAGGGAATAATGGTAAAAATAGTTTTTATCCAGAACATTTAAGTTGAAATTTCTAAAGCAATGCCTCACAAAGTGTGGCCCGTGGGCTAACAGCATCAACAACATCTAGGAACTTTTTAGAAACATAGATCCATAGGTCCAGCCACCACACTGTGTTAGACACTGAGAGTAGGGTCTATCAGTGAGTGTTTTCATCAGTTCTCCAGGCTAGTCTACATCATGCTAAGTCTGGGAGCTACTCCTCTAACACATATGTTCATCTATTAAAGAGTCTCATAAACATACCTGTTGGAAACATGTTCCCCTGACCTTATTCACCCTGTACTACATGGCTGTTTAAAGAAAGGCAGAGAGAAGAAACTATGCTCATGCACTCACTGACTCATACCATTACATACACGCTATCATTGCTACTGCTTCTGGAGAATTCTAATCTTAAATATGTCGTGTGTTTCTTACCGATTACAACTGCTATGGCCCCTAGTGCCAATCCCAAAACCAGGATGAGAGGAGCAATGAAGAGCTTTCCAGCTGGAAAATAAAATCAAGATAATTGAAAGAGTCTCAAAGCTGATTTACCGTGCACTTCCAATAATTCTTTACAGAAGTATTACAATTAGAGGCATATGTAGAACTGACACACACATGCAATTCATCACTGAATTGAAGCACACGGTGCCACAGAGTCCTGGGCACATGCCAAACATCTACAAGTCATTTATTCTTTACAACCAAAAAGACTATAATCCTTTATACTGACACACTCTTCTTTGTATTTTTCCTTTAGATTTCCTCTACCTTCAATATTCAAAATGTTGAAAGCTTAAGAAAGGAGTAGCATAGTCTAGCATGCAGCAGACAATCTATTGAGCTCACAACATTGGAGAGCTGATAGGGACCACACCGGGTATCTGACCAAGACCATGTCTAAGAAAAATGCTTTATTTACTTGTTGGGTAAAGAGGGGAAATCATATGAACATCTAATAGAGTGAGCTCCAAATGGGATGCCTTAGACAACTGCTGTAGAAAATGACCATTGAATAAATGATGTGTTGGAAGTTATTCAAGTGAATCATTGTCACAAACTTTGAAAGGAAGCACTTGTAAGAAGGCCTGCTTCTGGGAGGGATGCCACATTTGGCAACACCAGCTGACTTCTCTTCTGAATGAATAACTGATCTGTGACAATCATCACTATTGTCACATGTCACTGAAGCCAAGAAGCCACCACCAGTGGAATCCCTTTGAATTTGAAAGGCACTAACGTAGACAAAACCAGGACAGTTACTTCTGTCTTTTTACTGTGCTGCAACCTTTGAACACATGACATAACTCTACAAACTAAATTCCACAGAGTGTGAGAGGAACAGGAAGTCTGTAGTAGAATCACACCGTCACTTATGCAACGTGAAGGAGGATAATAATTACATGAGAAAAGATAAACAGCCATTTGTTGGGAATTTGGCAGAAAAATATTAACTTTTTAATTCATAGAAAATAGTCTTTGGAATTAGATGACTAGATATGGAAAAAATGCCGTTTTAAATATCCAATTAAGAATATAGTTTACTATCTAGTAAATTTATATATTGTCAGCTTAACATGATGCCCCGTCTTGAGTTTCTCTTTTGCTTTATACCAATGACAAAACTCAGCTGGGCAGTACTAAATCTCATTGGACAACTGCCTGTCCACCCATAGAGTCACAGTGAAGACTAGAATGCAGTATCCAGGTTACATTAAGAGTCTGCTTTTCTTCCCCAAACCCCTACAGCTCAGTCTCTTTAGTGGTATTTCCTCCTAAAGTAACCAAGACATTTTCATCTTAGCAACTGGACTGACTGTCAAATAACAACACTGACCTTTCCCTCCCGAACATCAATGAATCCAAGAAGCATGTGTCGTGCCTACCCTTTAGGGGCAATAAACTGGACAGTGTAGGACATAGTTAAGTCTGCTTCTCAGATTGCCTTGACTGGAGCAAGCATATGTCTTAAAACATCATTTTTAATAGTCAAATATATTTTTTCACATCCATAATTATATTTTAAATTTAAAATTTTATTTAATTTAATGTTAACACAAAAACCATTGATTGCTTATCTAGATCAACTGTTTTATTTATTTATTCTTTTGAGAGAGGGTCTTTGGGTAGCCTATGTTGGACTTGAATTTAATCCCATGCCTTAACCTTCGGAGTGTAGACTTCCTATGCTCCTCTTTCACTACCCCCCCCCTTTGGTTTTTTGAGACAAGGTTTCTCTGTGGAGTTCTGGCTCAACCTCACTCTGTAGACCAGGATGGCCTCAAACTCAAGAGAGCTTCCTGCCTCTGCCTCCCAGGTGCTGGGATTAAAGGTGTGCACCACTACTGCCCAGCGTGTCTCTCTCTCTCCTCTCTCTCCTCTCTCTCTCTCTCTCTCTCTCTCTCTCTCTCTCTCTCTCTCTCTCTCTCTCTCTCTCTCTCTCTCTCTCTCTCTCTCTCTCTCTCTCTCTCTCTCTCTCTCTCTCTCTCTCTCTCTCTCTCTCTCTCTCTCTCTCTCTCTCTCTCTCTCTCTCTCTCTCTCTCTCTCTCTCTCTCTCTCTCTCTCTCTCTCTCTCTCTCTCTCTCTCTCTCTCTCTCTCTCTCTCTCTCTCTCTCTCTCTCATTGCCTTGAACTCAGAACTCCACCTGACTCTGCCTCCTGAGTGCTGGAATTAAAGGCGTGCGCCACCACCGCCCGGCTTCTACTCCCTCTTTTAAAACAAGATCTGGTGATACAGCTCAGGTTGGCCTTGAACTCATGATCCTCCTGCTTCAGCTTTCAGAAAATGTAAAACTTCTCCATGGGCATTATTATGCCATCATAGTTCTATATTTCCTTTGAAAATAATTGATCAAAAATTTCAGTGCATTCTGTAGACTATAAAAGTTCAACACTGAGTATTAATGACAATTGCATACTAGTCAAAAGTTCAAAGTAATTCATTTTAAACTTTACATTTTTCTGACAGTGACCTCTTTTTATGTGATGTCCTTAAATCCACTTTCAGCTTCTTTAAATTGAGATGGTCTTGCTCAGTAGCTCAAACCAGCCTCTAACTCACTATGTAGCCTAATCTGGCCTTGAACTCCTGGTTATTCTGCCTCCAACTCCATTGATCTGGGGTTACAGGTGTGCATCATCAGGCCTGCTACTGTTTCTTTCCCTTTAAAGAAATAGGATCCTTTGGAACTGGAGTTACAGACAGTTGTAGCCCAACCCATGTCCGTGGGTGCTGGGAACTGAACCCAGAGCCTCTGAAGGAGTTTTTAACTACTGAACCCTCTATTTAGGCCCCCTGTGTCTCTAACTTAAATCAAGTATTTTTCAAAAGAATTTTTGGAGGAGATTCCATTGCTCTTGCTCATACTAATTGTTTGCTATGAAGAGATAAGTTAAAGAATTATCCTTAACAATTATGTAATTTCAAACTTCAAATTTTGGAGGCTCACAGGATGACTCAGGTGGTAAAGATGCCACGTCCAGCAACCTAAATTTGATTCCTACAAGTCTCCTGGTAGAAAGGGAAAACTGATTTCCACAGATGTGGCATATACACACACGAATGGCAGTGAATCCATATACAGAGTAAATAAACATACATAATTAGAAAGTTTGAAAAACACTCCAAAGTACCACTCCTTGAACATCGCTAAGTGCCTGGCTGGGCGCTCTAGCTGTTATGTGATCACAGGGAATGAAGACCAAGTTTCCCATCCTCAGCTGTGATGGACGTGTAGGTACTTGCTCCGCCTCTGGCCAAGGGCACTTAAAGGAACTCACATGGGTGACAGATGTGAGGACTAAGCTGTAAACCATATCCTCTCTCATATGGAAGCAGTAAGTAATTTGAGGGGCTACAGAGTAATAGTAATTCATTTTTCTGTTTTAGTTGGATAAGAGTGATGGGGACCCCTCCAATGGGGGAGTGGTGTCTAGCTTGTGTCAAGTTGACAACTGAACTAACTAACCATCATAAGCAACTAGTGACAGTTGTGGTCAGAAAATGTGTGGGAGGGAAACTTATTTTAAGCCAGCTGCTCTTTACAGTGTCAGGTTTATCTTGGCTTAATTAAATGTACATGTGTGTGTTGTAGCTGAATACACACATGCATCTGCATACCAGAGAGACCATACAAACACACACACACACACACACACACATACACACACACACACACCAACAAAATTCAAGATGGTGGTGAAACAGGAAAACAAAAAGAGTCACAAAAAGCAATGAGCTTTCTGTCTGAGGCTGTTCTCTCTATATATAGATTTACAGATGCAACAGAACTCACAACTCTGTTTGCAATTTTCTCTCATAGGATGACTCTTACAAATACTGTCTGTATTTCTTAGTTAGCTTCAAAGTTCATAAAAGCAGCATGCAGACACTGATTTTATCATCATAATTTTCACCTAACAAGCAAATAAAGGAACAGAAGATACTGAAAAGTATCAAAAACCAGTTGACTATTGGATGGTGTTGACTTTGGAAAAATAGTGTGTTTAATTAAAATTTAGTTGAGAGGTTTTTTTTGTTTTTGTTTTTCAGTGATCATGCACCGTTTTAGAAAGTGGTGGCTCTGGTCTCCACATATTAGAGTATACTTAAAATGAAGAGTCTGCAACTCAGACCAATCTTTCTCTACTCAGCCATCATAACTCTACAGAGGAGTGAGTCACAGCAGTGAAATGGCTGAGGACAGTCACAAAGGCATTCCCATGAACTAGGCAAAGTGGGTGGGAAAGACGCAAAACGTTTGGATGTTTGAAAAGTGCTGGATACCCAGGAGAAAGCCTGTCAGAGAAAGCAGCCCTGCAGCAGCATGCTGTAGAAAGGGAAGGTAATCTCACATTGGACACACTGCCCGGGGGGAGCTAATGTGAGAAGCCAGATGAGGTCAGAAGAACTGCAGAAACCAAGGCAGGGCACGCGGCCCGAGTGATTTGATAGGAGCAGGTATTTATGTCTCTGTCTGCACAGTGTACGTGTGTGAGCACGTGTGTTTTCTGAAGAGGGGGTTAAAGCAGTCATCTGGGTAACTGACGTGGGTTTATACGCAATTGGGAGCTTTCATACTCATTCTATTGTCCGATTAGTTGTTGATTACTAACAAAACGACAAAGATACATGACAATATTATTTCTATAGGTATTATACAATTCTGTTATAGGGTCCTGGGGTGTGTGTATGTTTTGTTCATCATTGTTCCCTGTTAAGTGCTGTACCGTGCTTATGTAATGAATTAACAGAGCATCTGTGTATTTAAGATGTTTGTTACTGTCCATACAAAAATAAGTATGACACTCTCTTTGTCACCAATTGGTTCACACCCAGTGTTTCAGAAATGGTGGCAATGCAGAGTGTTATGAACAAACTCAACTTTTCAATTTTGTCCACAAAAGGAGTGACTCTCTTCCTACATTTTGGTAAAGGCCCTACTAGAATCCTTGTCATATAGCAAGCACTCAGAATTCTCAAGGCGGGGACACTTCTACCAACACTCTTCAGGTCCTAAACACCCAAGAACAAGCGTGTGTGACACTACTCACCACAGACTGACCCTCGAACTAATCTTCTTAAATGAGGTCTCTCTGGGAGGTAGCGATATTTGCATCCAAATATACTGAGGTTTGATGTGTGGTCTCCAAAAAACCGGAGCTGGCGGTATCTCTCTCCACATCGATAACAAAAATTAGTGTTACACTGTGAACAAGTCATATGGTCACATCCTTCCGTTCTCTGGATATGGATCTGGAAAAAGGGTAAAGAGAAAGAAATGCAATTAATGTGTTTAAAGAGTAAAATGCCAAATATTTCAGAACGTTTACCCAATTAAAAGTCTTGTGTAGCATTCCTGAAGTGAAGTTTTCAATTTGTTTATAATCATATTTTTATTTAAAATATTCCCAATATTAATTTTTACCACTATAAGTTTGTAATGTTGCTTTGGGACATGTGTGCTGGTAAACACTTTAACATACTTAGAAACGTTATAACCTGCCAGAGGTTGTTTTTGACTCTCATTAGGTGAGTCATGGTCACAGCTCAACTTTACGTATTTCACTTGCCACTCCACTCTTTTTCCTTAGGTACACAGACTTAGTGTGTAGTTAAGGGCATATGAGTACTTATGTTGCATCACGATTTGGGCAATAAACTAAAGCTGTTGACTGTTGCTACTGGTGCCTTATCCTTTTACAGTTACACAGTTTTCTTTTTGTATAAGCTGCCCGATAGCAGTGGATACAGGCTTTGTGCTGGCCTATCAATTATCTTAGAGCCTCTCTTTGAGAACAGATGTAAATTGTAAACAAAACTGGGAAAACCTAAGAGAGGGCTGCGCTGATAAAGGCTTCCAAGCTCAGGCTCTACAGCCTCCTAGTAACTCAGCCCCTGGTCCAGTGAACATTCTTCTTGTGCCTATTTGTCAATACTTATGGGATCGTAGCCATGCATCCTGCAGATGGCGCTAAGAAATAACTCAGACCAGGGCTGGGAATACAGCCCAGATTCAATGCCCACGGCCTCATAAACTGAGTATGGTGACCCATGCCTGTAAAGCCAGCCATTAGAGGACAGGAAGACAGGAGAATCGGAAGTTCCAGGCCATTTTCCATCACATGGAGAGACCTCAAGGATAACCTGGACTACATGAGACCTTGTCTCAAAAAAAAAAAAAAAAAAAAAAGGTAAAAGACAAAACACAACATGGGCCAAAGTGCTCCTGACCATTTCTGATTCTTCAAGCTGCCAAGGCATTAGGAGAAGGTATGTTTGAAATCATCTGCTAAATATTTAACAACTACTGCCAACTTCTGGACTCTATGCAACACTGAAATGGAGACAGTTAATGGTTTTGTCCAGAGAACACAGCAATAGCATGGGTGACCTACAAAAGCAGAGAACTAAATTTCTTTAGAAACTGCAGTGCTCCAAGCACTCTACAAAGACTGCAAAAGGCAGCTTCTGTGATGAGGTTTCGGAAATACACTAACCTACAGGTACAGCTGTGAGTCTGTATGAACTGCTGAATTATGTCCACTTAGCAGGACGTATTGGCCAGTGAAGTCCCAGAGTCCCCCAAACATCACAAGACATTGCGATTCTTTTTGTTACCCTCCAGAACTTGATGGTAAGACCGTATTGCTAAACATCCTACATACTTGAATCACAGAACATGCAGAGATCAAGCCGGGTCTAGGAAGCTTTATTCCTACCAGCTGATTTTCAGAGTGCTGCAAGGTGCTATGGATGGAGGAGAAAGGTAATTATCAGTCTTACCCAGCTGTCAGCCTTGAGAGTACAGTAATGATGGCTTGGCAAGACATGACCACCATTACAATGGTGCCGTGGATGTCATGAAAGTAAACAAGGTTGAATTTAAATCCTGCTTCACAAGATGAAATCCATACCTGGCATCATTATTGGGGTCAAGAACCTATAGCTAGACAGGTCATAGTCTCCAGATGAGAACCTAGTGTGGTCCTTCAGCCAGTTTTCTAATAAAACTTGGGAGCACCTGCCCAGGGGTTAGCACCACCAACAGTGGGCTGAACTTTCTCATGTCAGTCAGTAATCTAGAAAAGGCCCCAAAGGCATGCTGACAGGCCAATCTGGTCAAAACAATTCCCCGGATGAAATGGCCTCAAATAATTCTGTGCTGTGCCAAATTGAGAACTGCAGCTAACTAGATCTCCTCACACAAGTAACCAAAGAAGTACACTAACTAGCAGTATACCCCGGTTATCCAGCACTTGGGAGTCTGAGGCATGAAGATGGATGGCTTCGGTGGCACAGTAAGACCCTGTTTTAAAAAGCAACCTTGTAGCATAAAAGACAGAGTACAAACAAAGCTAAAATGTATCTGTTGTTGCCAGCAGGGAGTCAATAGACAATGTCAAGGATAGAGGGTAAGAGCTTATTGTTGACAGGCAATTAGCAGAAGCTAAAGAGCAGATGTGTGAAAATCAGTTGCTTTTACTGTCAAACATGTTCTTCAAAATGAATAAGATGTTGATTTTACGATTATTTGGTGTCTCCTATTGTGAAGTCAGCTTCTTAAAGCTAGCACCAATAATTCCAATTGTCTCCAATGGATTTGATTTCAGATACGCTTTTGTTACAGGATGTTTTATGCATGCTTTTGTATTGCAGTTAGTTTGTGATGTAGTGAAGTCTTTGAAGCAGGAATAAAACACTGTCTAATTTCCAATCCCACAGTGTAGAGCTTTGGTACAAATCAGCCCCCCACTTCCTCTTTCCTCCTTTACCGTAGCTCCCCGGGGCCTGGGCCGGCATGTCCTCAGAAACCTCAGAGTTCAGGTTCTTCTGCTTCACATTCATTCTCAACCCTTCCCCTCTGCTCTGAGACCTCGAGCATCCACTAATGTCCCATGACTGTCTGGATTACTCTCATTTTGTATTTTTTGTACTCAAAAATAATACTCTGGACAAGAATATATCTCCTAAACCATAAAATTTCTATGAAGCATGGGTGGGAAAAACACTTCATGGGGGACCTTGATCTGGTGGTGGGAAGGGTGAGAAGAGGGTTATTTGAGGAGGTGACACTTGGTCTAAGAAGTGAAAGGCAAGCAACAGGTTATGCTAAGTGAAGTTCTGGGGACACACAGTATTCAAAGCACTGGGTCTCTGAATGCCTTGGCACAGCACTGCTTATTCTATATCCAGGAATGCTAATTACCTGCATCCCTCTGCTTAAGCCCTGGCTAATAAAGTCTGCACTGGTCCAGATCATGTACATCTCTTTATTTATCTATTTGTTCATGTATATATTTGTGTTTGTATTGTGTCTGCTGGGCATACATTTCTGTGAATAAGCCCAGAGGGCAGATCTGTGTCTTCTTCTACTAGTCTCTACCTGTCCTTTTCAGTTCCTTTGGAACCAAAGGCTTTCATTTTCTTGGCAAAGTTGGAAGCCAGATAACTTCAGGACTGTGTAACTCCAGAGCTGGAGTTACGGGAGTTTGTGGTTGTTACAAGGCTGTTGAAATGTAACTCTGGTCCTCAGAGTTGCAATCAAGTGCTGAGCCAAACTGACAGCCTTCTGTACATCTTTTCATTGCTTTTATTAAGGGGCTTACACATATCCTCACACAAGCATGTTCTTGACAAATACTTGCAAAAAGACAAAACGGGTATTGTCCACAATCACACAATTGTCACACCCAACGAACTTGTTTCCAGAGGGTTTGCCTCTTGTATCACCTGATGTCATTTAGTCAGCTGATTACTTCCTCCTCCTGGTCCTTGATGTACTCTTCTTTCAATGCCTCTGTTTTCCATTCCGTTCTGATCTCCCTCGGGTTGCTACTTATTCACCTAGCCCTACTTCCGTCCATACTTCCAATACTTTGTACATGTTCTTTGGGTGACCTCTCCCACATACAGATTACTGGTTTTAATTTCCCTCCACTAATATCTCATTTCTTTCTCTCATCTGTGGGCCTGGCCTTCAGCCTTTAGATCCACACAACTATTTGCTAGTTACATACATTTTCAAGTCAAATAAGCAGAACTCAAGTCACTATTTATTCTGCAGTGCTTTATTCTCATGATAACAAGATAAAACTGTATCTTGTCTCTAATATACACGTCATCCTGTTAGGCACACAGCTATCTGTCCACCGGGCAGCTTAGTTAGCTTCCTCTAAACTTCCTAAGGGGAACTAATCATCAAGAGAGATCTAGCCCAGGTGAGATGGCTGATCCTTTCTTCTCAGCCTTTTGCCAACCAGTCTAAGGTAACATCATCATCTTTCTAGCTATTTACTTTCAAAATGTCTAAAATATAAATCTAATACTACTCAACTCTTGCTCAAATCCACTTAATGGCTCCTGGATGAGACAAGAAGATTAAGTTCCTCAATATGGCATGCAACGTCTGGTTTCTTGTTCGCTTCTCCAACACCGTCTCGCCACCATTTCTGAGAAGTTTACACTAAAGCAACCACCAAGAATTTGGCTCCCACATGCCACATCATCTGCCTCTGCCCTTTGGTCACACAGAACCTGGGGCTCACACATGCTGAGTACCTGTTCTATCACTGAGCTACATGTTCCATTTTATTTTAAATGCTGAGTTGAAGTTGCTACAGAACAGAAAGCAAGTGTTAAAACTGAACTATCTGTTACCTTTCGATCCTTTAGGGAAAAAGGATGTTATCAGTATTCATATAAAGATTGGGCCTCCAATGTTTTACTCACACAGCTCTGCCTAAATGGATCATGAGATCCCACCCCTTCCAGAAGTGCCATAATATACAAGTGGTACTCAATAGGCCATTTTATCCCCCTTTAGAGAGTTCAGAGCTCTTGTTTTATTTAGCAGGAGATGTCTGGCTATCACAAATGAGGCTAATGTTGCCTTGGAGTCTTGTGGAAGAACTAGACTATTGGCATATCATTTTCAAATGCATTAGATACTTGGACAGATGCAATGTATAATATCTGAACCTAAGACTTTATGTATAAATACAAAGGTATTTATATAGTTTTTATAGCATATTTTAATTTATACTACTATTGTAAACTGAGTATATTGATTATATCTGAACTTAGACCCTAACTCCATTTTATATATTTAAGCCCAAAATGCATATTGACTTTTCTCCTGCTATAACTGCATATACACATAAGCTTTGATATACATGCACATGTATGTATTTATACATGTAAACATGTTTACACATATTCATACACTTTTTTCCTTCATTTAAAACTGTTAAATATAGGCCGGGCGTTGGTGGCACATGCCTTTAATCCCAGCACTTGGGAGGCAGAGGTAGGCAGATCTCTGTGAGTTCGAGACCAGCCTGGTCTACAGAGCTAGTTCCAGGACAATCTCCAAAACAATACAGAGAAACCCTGTCTCAAAAAACCAAAAGAAACAAACAAACAAACAAAAAAACCTGTTATATATAAAGTACAGATATTGATGTTTTAATTTCAAACTTTATTAAATATCAATATGTATATATCTACCTGCTTCTTATTTCTTTTAATGTTGTAACACATATTTACATATTATAAGAGTATATTCTTACATTATAATAGTGTCACTTGTTTCTGTTTTATAATTACAGTAACTTAAAAATTAAGGCATGAATGCAATGTATATTTGCATTATGTATATAATCTCCAAAGAGTAAGCAAGTTTGGTGGGGTTTTTTTTGTCATAAAAAAACACTTCTGGTTGGGTATATGCCAGCACATGCCCATAATCTCAGCACTTGGCCGGCTGCAATGGGATGACTATAAGTTAACTATGGCAGAGGCTGATGCTTAGCAGTAAGCGCTGGCATATATGAGACAGTACTTTTGTCATCACTAATGTGTTAACATTATAAAAGGAGAAGTAAGGATGGCACACCAGAATTTAGCATGGCCTATCAGTATTTTGGTTTACTTACATATTGCATGTGTGTGCTACTGGGGAAATAGCTCAGAGCATAAGGAAGCAAAGGTCAACACTCTGCTACTGATCACGGGTCTGACACTTCCTTTAAAAGCAGAAAAGTAACCATCCCTTTATCTTGAAATAAGGAACGTGTTGGCTTAGGATAAGTTACTGAACTACCATTGTTTCATATTATTTCACAAATCATGTTATTTACACATTAGCCTTAGAATACATGTAATCCCTAATTCATTAGTTCTCCACCGCATCTTAGAAAACGGCTCAAACAGAAGCATGCGTTTATTTCTGTAGGAGGAGACTCAAAGTGCTCAGCCGTGGACCATCTGGTTGGTTCCCTGTGGCTAATTTCTATCACATGACACAGAAGTCTGAGTAAATAGTTTTGAAATTTGACATTAAGGGAGAAAGCAACTTGGAAGGAGGAGTTTTAATGAATTCCCTTTCAACCCCTGCAGCACCCACTACCAAAAATGACTCCCTAATAATTATGGAAAATATTAACTCAACTTGGTTGTAGTACGCTCTGAATTCTAAGCAAAAATTTGCCCTTTACCCAAAGAAGGCAAAAAAAAAACAAAAAAACAAAAAACAAAGCAAACTAAATAAAACAAAAAGCTAGCTGAACCCCTAGAGGTTCTACAGATTGTATGAGATGTTTGTCTGTGAGCTATGAAACAGCACAACCCTGTGCCATCCTGTTTCCTAGTGGAATTTTATTTCTAATAATGAGCACGTTCAAATATTTTCAATTTCATTGCAGATGATGATTGAAGGGCTACCCATGGACTCGTTATGCATATTAATGACATAACAAAATGATGCATCCTTCGTGGTAGAAGTACTGAAGACAACGGTTTCTTAGCAGACTGCCTTCTTCATGTCTTAGTAAATCAGCTTCCATCTTGTTTGCACTTCCCTTAAAGTATCACCTAGAACAGCCCAGAGGTATGGACTCCTGTATTTTCAAAGTTCGTGTGTTTAAACCATGTTTGGAGGACAGAATTCTTGCCTAGGAAACAAACCGTGTTTGTCTGTCTCCTGAGTGCTGAGACTACAGGCACGCACTGTCACACCTGGACAAGGATACTAAAGTAAAACGTAAGGTTTTAGTTCAAGATTTTAAACAAGTACTCAAGGCTGGGAGTCAGATACCTTGTGAAAACCTAATCAGCTACTGACTAGACTGAGGTTTAAGGTTAAAATACATGTGGCTGTGAAACTTCTTACAACAGTAGTGTTTAATTAGTTTCATATTGCTGACACCTTTATTAATTAGAATGGAGCATCTCACTTTTATTTTATTTAGTATAGCAAATCTCAACTCACTCATGTATAGTGTCAAGATGAACTTTTGAACAGGTTTTTTTTGTCCCCAATAAAATTTAATTTCTTGTGTTTAATTTAAAGGTCAGAGCATTGTGAACTATGTTTTGCTGTGTTGTGATTAAGTTGAAGGGAAATCTGTCAAAAGAAGCTTATGTTTTCTTCAGAATCAGAACTTATATGAACAGAAAAGTCATTTTCATAAGAATGCTGTGCCATAATTTATTGAACAAACCCCTGCAGTCAAAAGTAAGAATGGGAGTGGGCCTGGCCCACATCTTTACCTAGACTCAGAAGCAGAGGCAGGCAGATGTCTGTGACTTTGAGACATGCCCTGTCTACAACCAAGGTCCAGCCAGGAGCCACACGGTGAGAATATGGTCTCTAAAAAAAAAAACAAGGAGAGGAAGGGAGGGAGAAAGAGAGGGAGGGAGGGAAGGAGAGGGGGACGGAGGGGGGGGAATGATGCTGCTAAAAGGATGGCTCAGTGGTTAAGAACACTTGCTGCTCTTGAAGAGGATGCAGGTTTGATTCCTAGCACCCACATTGTGGTACACAACCGTCTATAATTCTAGTTCTAGTTATCTGATGCCTTCTCTGAACTCTCTGAGATCCTGCTTATATTTGATGTACATAAATTTATGAAAATACTCATATATACACAAAATACATTAATTAATTAATAAGAAGACATGATTCATCAAAATGGTTAAGCAAAATAGCTCTTAACAAGGTGTTATTATAGTTTCATAAAAATAATTCATAAATAATCTAAGGAATTGTTTTTTTGTGTTTACCTCAATACAAAATAATTGCACTTATGAGTAAATATCTTGATCATAAATGATAGTAAAGAGTTTTATCACTCACTTTTACCATCTGTCAATTTCAATTATATTTTTATTATATTTTATTTGTTCATTTGTGTTTGTTATGTATGTATGCATACCGTGTCTACTTATATGCCATAACACATTTGAGGAGGCTGGACCACAATATGCAGGAGTGGGATCTCTCCCTCTATCATGTGGTCTTTGGAGAATGAACTTGGGTGGTCAGTTTTACTGGAAAGTGCCTTTACTTGCTGAGTCATCTTGCTGGTTCGAAAATTCAATTATAAAAACTAATTTTGATTTGCTTACATGAGTCAAATTTTCTCATAGTACCATACATGTATGAAACTGTATTTTCCACTTGAGAGAGGCATCTCACTGTGGGAGAAGAGCCATTGGTAAGTGATGGAGAGGGATAAGCCGTTTTATCTAAGACACAAGTTCACACAAGGGACGGCCACATTCTACTGCTGCTTGAATGGTGCATTTTACTTAGGCATAATCATTTTGAACTCAACAGTTTTGTCATAGAACTTTTTGAACAACTTAACAACAAGAATAGAGATTCCAGTAAAGACAGTATTAGGTATTATGATTTTACATTTGCTTAGTAAGAATTACAAATTAATTGGTAGGGCAGAATTATTTAATAAACACAATTGAGCCAAGATTAAGTATCTAATTCATAATAAACACTAAATAAACTATGGATGGATTAAATTTAAAAAATTAAAATATTGATACATCGAGAGGCTAAAGGAAAGGAAGAAAACAGACACACTAAATTTTTACATGAAACTTCTGGATGATAAATGATGTTTTAAGCTTAGAAGCAGATGCATATGGAAAACATGTAAGTATGTAAAAGGTATGTGTGCATGGTATTTGTGTGTGCTTGTATGTATGTCCAAAGAGAAAGAAAATAATATCTTCAGATAAATAAACTTTTAAAAATAAGTGCATATCAATTTTTTAAAAAAGAGAGAGAAAACATTACATAAAAGGAGTTAAAATTTTGAAATACAGAGTTCACAGAAGTGGATGCACACAAGTCTGCCCCAACCTCGCCCACTCAAACGGCCCAATACGAACAGAAGATCTAAGGGTTCATGACGAACTCAAAGGAACCTGGATTTATATTCAGCCTATAAGCAAATGAGGAAATGTAAATATAAGGACATACTTCACAGTCATTAAATTAGCAAGTGAGTAACAATATACTTGGAATCTGAATAGGAAAAGCTTACCAGAAAGTCTGCTGAGTTTTCTGGGGAAGTAAGTTGCTTCACCACTTTTAGAATTAAGCAGTTTTGACATTATGCACCAAATATGAAAAACTCTGTGACCCTGCACCCACCAGCTCTGCCTTTACAATGGCATGTTAACAGTTCACAATAGGAAAAAAAGATGTATCTGTGATACTTACTACTCATGTCACATTTGTGATGCAGCAAGGTAAACAACAATGAAAGGATATTTAAGCAGAGATGACACAGTTAACAGAAACGCTTCCAACAATTTAGCATCATCAGAAAAGTCTGAGTGGTTAAGTGGAAAAACAAATGACACTAAGCAGTGACGGTATTACCCTTAGAACCTTTATAGAGGTCATGTAAGAAGGGCGCAGGCTATAATAACGGTGAAATGGCTGCATTAACCGTGAATGTGGTAGTACTGTGGATGCTTGTGAATGCTTTCCCACTCCCCCAAATTTCCATCAAGCCTTATGAACTCATAAACAAACATTTAAAAATACAGGTTACTATTAATACTATAAACTTAAAAACACAATGATAACAGAATGCAAAAAAAAATAAGTTTGGTCAAAACAAAATTCACACACATTTTGTCAAAAATATTGAGAATATTTACATGAAAGTAAACCGACAATTGTGCACTTGGAAGCACCGTGTGTAAAATTCTTCAAGTTTTGAAAAATTCCATCTTCCCTTTTTGCATTGTAAATTTTAATGGATGATTTGTGGGAAAAAAAGTCTGGAGAGTACAAAATACCAGCTCACTGAATCTGTTTTCTTAATTTCTACTAGAAGAAATGTTTCCCTGGAGGAGAAGGAGGAGTAATTTCAAAGACCAAAACAGAAAAAAAGATCAAAAAATCTAGAGCTTGAAAGTCATGCCTGGAAGAAAAAGAATGCAATCAAAACAAGCCATAAAATACAACTTACACCAACTTACATTTTATGGACTTGGATTGCAGCAGCAAATGGTTGTTTCAAGCAGTCATGTAAACAGTTCTATGGCTCTCTCCTTTGAAAGCCTCTTTACCCTTACTCTAAATGGGTCACAACACTCACCCTTTCTCTTAGCTATTTATCTGTACTTGGGAGACTAAGAAGTTGTTAGTGTCCTCGTTAGTGCCCTCCGTAAACACACTGGCTGCTTTTTCTTTCAACCCTCCATTTAATGTTAGGCTAGGGCATTGATGTCAGAAAAGTGTGATTTTTCTGTATTGCTTCTCTTCATTAAGAAATCCCTCACTGCATAATGTTGCGTGGCCATTCATTGAGAGCACCGTTTAGAACCAGACTAAATGGAAATTGTTTTTACAGCTATTTAGAGAGATGTGAAGTGCACTCTTTGGGAAGTGTTCAGTAGAATGAGTTAATAACACTCCTCGATTCCTACCGGCCTAGATCGGGCGTGGAACTGAGAAATACCTCAGAATGAAGGGGTAGTCGAGAGAAAGGTGAAACCATTGGTGCAGCACAGACAGAAACCAAGATGGGTCTTCTCTGCAGGGCAGGGAAAAGTAAGAATACCTTACCACAAATCACTATGGACCACTTTGAAGAAATAAGTCAAGCTGCTATAGGTTCAGTTACTGAGGAGGCTGAGGCAGGAGGATCACTTGAGGCCAGGAATTCCAGGCCTGAAAAACGAAGAAAGAGATTTCCTCACAAAATTCTTCTGGTCACTAAGAATATAGCATAAATTTCACACTATACTATTTGCTTTCTATATGAATAAAATAAAATGTGAATTTGGTACAGCAAAATATTACAGGCTCACTAATACATTAATTTATAAAATACTTTTACTACACTTTGGACTCACCGTTATTAATTTTAAGTTATTTTCTAGTAATTTTAAGTTCCATTTATCTAGTTTTAGGTCTCAAGAAAGCAACTGCAAAACTATCCTATTGGGATCAATATGGTTGTCCAAAGTAAATTTGTTCAAATATAGAAGCCACACATGGCAGAAGTATAAACACACACACACACAATCTAAAGTAAATCTTAAAATAAAAACGTCACACTCCAACAGATGCTTGCTTATCATGAAGCATCTAGTCTCATATTTTCAAATTAAAATGGCTTGTCTCTAGAGGACAATCTTCCTTTACTATTGCAAAGCTGGTTTTTAATCATCTAGGTCCCAGCTCGAAGGCATGCTAACGCTTGAAAACATGAATGGTTGTCAAGAGAGAAATGGAAAAACAGGACTCATGTAAGTACCAACATTACATTAGTTTAGCTTTGTCCTTGATAGATTTACAAAAAAGACAAAAGTGGAATATCAAGTAATGACAAGCAATGAAAAGTAGTGACAGGTAATAGCAGCAAGAGAAGCGCAGAGAACAGGGGACTCAGTCGGTACCAGGTATGGTACTTGCTGCAGTTATGTACAGCAAGTGAAATAAACTTTTCTATTGTCTTCATAACAGCATCTACTTATGCATGCATCCTAACCTATAAGTGAAAAATAAGATTTCTGTGTTTTAGACCAATAATATTATAGCTCTTTTAAGTTTTGAACTGTAATGCTAATGAGGATAATAGACACTATATGCACACACATGTTCAGTTTGACATGCAATATCATTAGTCTTGAAAAATGAAACGGCAAAGCCTTGTTCACACCTGAGTAGGTAATTATGAATATGTCACACTTCCATACTGTGGATATTGCTCAGTTAAATGCAGTTGTCATTTTCCTTTCCTGCTACGGGTTATCTCACCTTGCACTTTGGACACTTCTGGGCATTTCTCTGCCCGTGCTCAATTTCGCTGGCCCAATGACGCAATAATTTGTCTCCTTTTTTGTACTCCTTGCAGTTAACACCTTCATGCCAAGGAGCGTGGCACTTAAAACACCAGATGAATTGGCAAGTGGGACACTGGATCTGTGCAAGAAAAACAGAATTAGTACTTATGAGATACACCGGATGTTTTCTATTGCTGTGATAAACACCATGACTGAAAGGGGTGATTTGGCTTACACATCCCAAGCACAATCCACCATAAAGGGAAAAAAAAGGGAAAGAAGTTGGGAGCCGGAACTGCAGCAGAGGCCATGTAGGAACATGGCTTACTGACCTGCTCCTTATGGCTTGCTCAGACTGCTCGCGAAAACAACCCTGGCCACAGTGGCTGGGTCCTCCCACGTCGGTCATTACTCAAGAAAATGCCCTACAGGTAAGTATGACCAGCAATTTTTCTCAGTTGGGTTTTCTTCTTCCCAGATGATCTAAGTCTGTGTCGGGCTGACAAAAATTCACCAGCACAGTGTCTAATAAGATAAGAATGTCAATGCTTTTGGAAAATTAGCTAAGGTTTTTACTTGAAATACTTTCTCCAAGAACAGACAAGACCAAATCTCAGTAAAATGTGAATACTTAGCAACTGAAAGAGGAAAAGACTGTTTGGACAAGGATAGTCTGTTGCTTAGAGACAACTCAGACATTCATTAAACATGTGGGGCATTTTGAAAATCAATTTAGTCTTATGAAAATCTCCCATATTGAATCACAGAATAAATCCTGAAGGCACCAAATCCAAACACATTGACTACTCATCTATTCACACAACCCTCGAGCCAGCTTTCCAGCCATTTTCATTGCTTTTCTTACCAAAGGCTAGCTTAACTTCGCAGGGCCTTCCTCAAAGGGAAAGCACACAGCAACGCCCTATTGCTGAATCAGCAGTAACCACTGAGCATCATGTTAGAAAGGTGTCAGTGTGCAGATCCTGAGGGTGACCCCTACGAAGCCATCACAAAGCAGCCTTCTTTGTGAATAGGAGTTTATGGAATGCGCTCATTGAAATTATCTTTCTTCCACTCCACAGGGGAGATATCTCTTACACCTTCCTTTGTTTTGAATAGCAGTGAATAGTATTACATTTGCATGCAGTGCTCCTCATATAAAAATGTCAATTGTTATAGCAAAATTCTTTAATTTCAAAATTCTGTTAAATGGTGACAATGCTACAAAATACATATGGCCTTCATAAGTGTACATTATAGATGACAGATATTAAGTAACCCACCCAAAGTAACACAGCCCATAGGTATTAAGAAGGTACTTGAACCTAAATTTGTCTGGCTACATGGTCGGAGTACTTTTTACTGAATCAAAACACTTGATCATACTCGGTGGCATTCCTTTTTTGATAAGTAAAAACTAAAAACTTTACACTCAAAGGTCACCATGGTTAAACTACTCAATTAGTCACCATTTTACAGGATTTCCCAATCCATTAATATAAGAGGGGAGATTCCTTGGTTTAGGGGGGGGAATGGTTATTACTACTCAGTGGTTTAGAGAAAAACACATTTGCCTTTTCTGTATATTAAAATTAGTCCTTCTAAAAACAATAAAAGGGAGTTTATTATATTTGTTTACACAACATTGGCTGGGTACACCAACAATAAGGGTCTATACACTAAGCTTGTTTTGTTTTTTAAAGAGAGGGTTTCACCTAGCTAACCAAGCTAGCTTCCAAGTTACTATGTAGCAAAGGATGATCTTTATCTCTTTATCTTTCCACCTCTATCTCAAGTGCTGGAATTACCTTCATTACACTGGACGAAGTAAGTCATTTATAGGGTAAGAATAATGAGTTGACATGGGTAAGCTTCAGAAAATAAAGCAAGAGAAACTGTGTTTTTCTCTTAGGTCATTCAACAGTGCAGAATAGATGCCAACATTATAAATTGGAGGCGGGTTTCCTTTTGCACACAAATGGGATGGGATGGTAGCCAGGCATTGGTGGTACACACCTTTAATCCCAGCACTCAGGAGGCAGAGACAGGAGAATCTCTGTAAGTTTGAAGCCAGCCTGGTCTACAGAACAAGCTCCAGGACAGGCTCCAAAGCCATAGAAAATCCTGTCTTGAAAAACCAAAAATAAATAGATAAATAAGTAAATAAAAAATAAAAACCAAAAAAAAAGGGATGGTAAAGAAGTGAAAGGTGAAATCAATAAAGTAGAAACAAAGAAACAATGAAACAAAGAGTTGGTTCTTTAAGAAAATCAACAAGATAGCCAAAACTTTATCCAAAAAGCAGAGAGAGAACATGCAAATCAACAAAATCAGAAATGAAAAAGGTACATAAAAACAGACACTAAGGAAATCCAGAAGAATCATCAGGTCATACTTTGAAAACCTGTACTCCACAAAATTCAAAAATCTAAAGGAAATGGACAATTTTCTGTATAGATATCCTTACCAAAATTAAATCAAGAACAGATAAGCAATTTAGATAGACCTATAACCCCTAATGGAATAGAAGCAGTCATCAAAAGTCTCCCAACCAAAAAAAGCCCAGGGCCTGATGGTTTCAGAAGAGAATTCTACCAGAAATTCAAAGAACAGCTAATATCAATTCTGCTCAAAGTATTCCACACAATAGAAGAAAAAGGGTCATTGCCAAACTCCTTTTACGAGGCTATAATTACCTTGGTAATTACCAAACCACATAAAGACACAACTAAGATAGAGAACCACAGACCAATCTCCCTCATGAACATTGATGCAAAAATACTCAGTAAAATACTGGTAAATTGAATCCAAAAATACATCAGAAAAATCATACACCATGATCAAGTAGGCTACATTCCAGGGATGCAGGGATGGTTCAACATATGAAAATCCATCAATGTAATCTACCACATAAACAATCCGAAAAAGAAAAACCACATGATCATCTCAGTAGATGCTGAAAAAGCCTTTGACAAAATCCAACACCCCTTCATGATAAAGGTCTTGGAGTGATCAGGGGTAACAGGAACATGCCTAAACATAATAAAGGCAATATACAGCAGACAGTCAACATCAAACCAAATGGAGAGAAACTCAACATGATTCCTCTAAAATCAGGAACAGGGTTGTCCACTCTCTCCATATCTCTTCAACATTGTACTTGAAGTTCTTCCTAGATCAATAAGACAACAAAAGGAAATCAAGGGGATACAAACTGGAAAGGAAGAAGTAAAACTTTCACTATTTGCAGATGATATGATAGTTTACACAAGTGATCCGAAGATTTCTACTAGGGGACTCCTACAGCTGATAAACACTTCAGAAAAGTGGCAGGATACAAGATTAACTAAAAAAAATAAGTAGCCCTAAGATATAATATAATACACACACACACACACACACACACACACTAAACGGGCTGAAAAAGAAATTAGAGAAACACCACCCTTTACAATATGTTGGGGGAAGTCCTGTGCTTGGTAGCAGCATTTTTCTCAGGTGGGCTCTGTTTTGCTAGCGACAAGCCTCACTTATGGGAGTCTTCCTGACTCTGCATTAAAAAAAACAAAACAAAACCAAACCAGCAAGGTTCTTTTAAGAGACTCTGCTAACAATTGAAAAGTTATACGTACAGCTGGAAGTGGCAGTGACCACATCTCTGAGCTGGCAGCTTTTGCTGGATGTCAGACTGAGACAGCTGGAATCAAGCTTACACCCGCCATCTTGAAAAAAAAGTCAGTGTAAAACAGCCGTGGTTTTACAAATGAACAAAACCTCTAAAGGTTTACAGTGTGTTTAAAAATATACGTGAGATTGAGAGAGAAAAATGAAATGGCAAAGTGGTAAATAAATAGAAAAGCCGGCGTTGTGGTGGCACACGCCGGTAGGATTTACTCCAAAGGCAGAGGCAGGCAGATTTCCAAAGAGAAACCCTGTCTCAGAGGAAAATAAATAAAAGTAAAATAAATAAAGTAATAATAGATAAATAAGCCACGTAAAGATGGAAAATACACAGAGAGTCTGGATACTGTACGCTATTGTGTTTTTCAGTTTTTTGATTGCTCAGGAAGGAACAACTGCTAAAGTACACTTGATTATAAATGCTGCTGAATTAATTCAACTTATATCTTTTGAAAATGCCTTGACCTCAAAATTTAAGTATAAGGATATGTTACTTGGGAAAGCAGTTTTTATTTATGTTTCTACAGAAAATGAAAAGCTGAGGATTCCTTCCAGGCTTCTGTGGTTTGACGAACCAAGACCCCCCGGAAGCAGTGGACCAGGCATTCCAACAACTGAAACAGCTAAGATGATGGAGCTTTACAGACCTTGAAAATAAGGACTTATACAGGTTTCTGAGTTTTGCCATGATCCCCATGTTATGAACAGCGCCCCCTTCCAGCACGAAGCAGTTTGGAAGAGAGACGGCCTAATTCCTATCTTGTTTATAAATCTTTGTTTTCATTTAAATGGGATTGTTTATAATTGGCTAATGATCACAGCCAATCTCTTTTTAATGGCAAAAAAGGGGAATTATGGTATGGGTATTGTTTTTCATTTATTGATACAAATTCAAGGTCAATTTTGTGATGTGTATATTTCTCCTCTTGATTAAGTATTGTGCTTATACTGATCTTTTAAAACGTAATGCATAATTGAATACAGACTATAGATAGTTACTTATAATAGAATTTATAGTTAGGTAAGTTAGATTTTCTAGATATACAGAAATATAATTTGAGATAGATAAACAGTCTTCAAACCTCTCAAAGACCTTCAGAAAATGGCATTTAAAATGGGTTAGGGTTTTTCTTGACAATGAGAAATGTCTGCTCCTGGCAGCACCAATTATGTCTGAGAGGAAGATGGGCATCAAAGAAACTTGTTATGGAGTTTGCTTTCAACATGGCAAGATTAGCCATTTGGGCAAGAAACTGCTTTTGCCTGTACTGCTTGACTGTTGCTGTATAATCTGGACATGCAGGACCCACAGAAAAGTGACTGCTGAACTAAGTCTTACAGGGTTCCTGCTTCATGGAAGAGTCTACGAGACTTTCTGCAGGACACAGAAAAATGACTGAGAGACTGCTGATGCAGATGGACAGTTTGAACTTTCCTGCTTTGCTGAGAAGTCTTCCAGACACACTGTGGCCTATGAGCTGAAAATGGATGCCCCAACGTTACAGAGGAACTTTTGGTGACTGTCCAGGTGGCAAGATGTCTCTGTCATTTCTAGTGTTTATATATTATCCTTCTGTGGTCTTTGATGGAGTTGAAGACAGATAGTTATAATTATAGTTTTCCTTAGTTATGATAAGAGATAAGCTATATATAGGACTTTGGACTCACAAGAATGAGATAGATGATATTTTCTTTAAATCTTGCTAACTGTTGATAGACAAAATATTGTAACTATGTTCTTACTTGATAACTGTTCTGTTATATATAATTTGATTATGTTAAAGTTAAGACTTTCCTTTTTGTTTAAACAGAAAAGAGGAGATGTTGGGGGAAGTCCTGTGCATTTGTCAATAAAGTACTGTTGGGCCAATAGGGAACCAAGATAGGTGGGACTAGGAGTCCAGGAGAACTCTGGGAAGGAGAAACACAGAGAGTCAAGATGTAACGCCATGGGGTAGGAAGCCCGGAACTATTCTCCAGTAAGAGAAATTCTTAGATTAACAATTATGGGGTAATTACTTAAGTCAGAGCTAGCCAGTAAGAAACAAGCAAGGCCAACAGCTTCATAATTAATATAGCCTCCTGTGTGTTTATTTGGGACTGATGCGACTCTAGAACCAGGCTGGCGGGAAGGCTTCTCTCAAGGAAAAGGCTTCCCTTCCCTTTACAACAATAGCCACAAACAACATAAAATATCTTGGTGTAACTCTAGTCAAACAGGTGAAAGACCTGTATGACAAGAACTTTGAATCATTAAAGAAAGAAATTAAAGAAGATGCCAGAAAATGGAAAGATCTCCCATACTCTTGGATAGGTAGGATCAACATAGTAAAAATGGCAGTCTTGCCGAAAGCAATCTACAGATTCAATGCAATCCCCATCAAAATACCGGCACAATTCTTCATGGACCTTGAAAGAACAATAATCAACTTTTTATGGAAAAACAAAAGACCCAGGATAGCCAAAACAACCCTGTACAATAAAGGAACTTCAGGATGCATCACCATCCCCCACTTCAAAGTTCTACTACAGAGCTATAGTAATAAAAACAGCTTGGTACTGGCACAAAAACAGACAGGTAGACCAATGGAATCAAATTGAAGACCCTGATAGTAACCCACACACCTATGAACACCTGATCGTAGACAAAGAAGCTAAAACTATACAATGGAAAAAAGGAAGCATATTCAACAAATGATGCTGATATAACTGGATGAGGACATGTAGAAGAATGCAGATAGATCCATATCTATCATCATGCACAACACTTAAGTCCAAATGGATCAAAGACCTCAACATAAATCCAGTCGCACCGAACCTCTTAGAAGAGAAAGTGGGAAGTACCCTTGAACACAGGAGCCCGCTTCCTGAACATAACACTGGTAGCACAGACACTGAGATCAACAATTAATAAACGTGGCCTCCTGAAACTGAGAAGCTTCTGTAAGGCAAAGGATACAATCAGCAAAACAAAAATGGGAAAAGATATTCACTAACCCCATATCAAACAAAGGGCTGATTTCCAAAATATACAAAGAACTCAAGAAGCTAGTCACTGAAACACCAAATAATTCATCTAAAAAGTGGTGTACAGAACTAAACAGAATTTTCAATAGAGGAATCTAAAATGGCTGAAAGACAAGAAAGTGCTCAAATTCCTTAGCCATCAGGGAAAATGCAAATCAAATCTACTCTGAGATACCATCTTACACCTGGCAGAATGGCTAAAATCAAAAACACCAAGGACAGTTTATGATGGAGAGGATGTAGAGAAAGAGGAACACTTCTCCACTGCTGGTGGGAGTGCCAACTTGTGCAGCCACTGTGGAAATCAGTATGGCGGTTTCTCCGCAAAATGGAAACCACTCTATCTCAAGATCCAGCAATTCCACTCTTAGGCATATACCCAAAAGATGCACATTCATATAACAAGGACATCTCTGTTCAACTATGTTCATAGCAGCATTATTTGTAATAGCCAGAACCTGGAAGCAACCTAGATGGCCCTCAGCTGAAGAACTGATACAGAAAACGTGGTACATTTACACAATGGAATATTACTCAACAGACAAAAACAATGGAATCTTGAAATCTGCAGGCAAATGAATGACATTAGAAGAAACCATCCTGAGTGAGGTAACCCAATCACAGACATGATATGTACTCACTCATGTATGGATTCTAGATATAATGAAAAGGATTACCAGCCTACAATCCACACCTCCAGAGAAGCTAGGAAACAAGGAGGACGGTAAGAGAGATATACACGGTCCCCCAGTGAAGCAGAAAGGGACAAGAGCTCCTGAACAAATGGGGAGTATGGAGGGAGGGAGGAGGGGAAAAGAGGAGGGGCGAAGAGAGAATATGAGGGATCAGGAAGATTGAGTGGGGAGAGGACTAGAGGAGAACAAGAAAAGAGACACATCATCAATAGAGGGAACCACCATATATTTAAAGAGAAATCTGGCACTAGGGAATTATACAGATTCACAAGGATGACCCCAATTAGGACCCTAAGCAATAGTGGAGAAACTACCTTAAATGCCTGTCCCCTATAATGAGAATGATGGCTACCTTAAATGCCATCCTAGAGCCTTCATCCAGTAGCTGATGGAAGCAGAAGCAGAAATCCACAGCCAAGCACTAAGCCAAACTCCTGGAATCCAGTTTCAAAGAGGGAGGAGTGACGAACAAAGTGGTCAAGATCATGATAGGAAAACCCACAGAAACACCTGACTCCCCGGGAGCAAGTGTGAACTCATAGACCTCAGTCTGACAGCTGGGGAACGAACATAGGACCAAATCGGGCCCCGTGATGTAGGTGTCAGTTAGGAGCACTGGGGAGTCCATAGGGCCTCTCGAAGTGGAACCAGGATGTATCTCTAGTGCATGAAAGGGCTTTGGGAGTCCATTCCCCATGGAGGGACACTCTTTTAGCCTAGATACACTGGGGAGGGCCTAGGCCCTGTCCCAAATGACTTGACAGATTTTAATGATCATTCATGGAAGGCCTCATCCTCCCTGGGAAGTGGATGGGGATGGGATCGCGGGTGGTTCGGAGCTATGGGAGGGAGAGGGAACTGGGATTAATATATAAAATAAGATCCTTTCTAATTTAAATGTGTGTGTGTGTGTGTGTGTGTGTGTGTGTGTGTGTGTGTGTTTCTTAAAAAAAAAAAGGACCATATGGAGGGAGCCTGATATCTGGTGTCTGGACCAGAGAATGTGGTGCCCAAGACAAATAAGTCCTACTACTAATTCTTATCAACACAGATGTGGAGACAAACTGAGACGGCCATTATAAAGTAAGACCTGAAGTAAGTAGTGATAATAAAAACTCATACTCAACTGCTTACTACATTCTGAACTGAAACAGTAAACAATAATAGCAACTTTGGTATTCAGAGAATTCACAGTACTGGCTTTTGTCTGAAGATGCCACGCCTTATTTAGTCATCATGATCTTAACCACATTCAGTTAGTCTTCTACAAACACAGATATCAACACTGCATCTTCCTCTACTCTTGTGTTCCGTCACTGCCCTCAGGGAACGCCAGGAACCACAGGCCTACCACAGAGAGGCTGCCTTCTGAATAAAATGATTCCATGCAGACACACTAGTCTCCACTCTTCCCGCATGGACTGGTGTGACTGTGAAATGCGATGCCTCAGGAGGTGAGGCCTTAATGGAGGAAGTGGGTCACCAGGGCAGTTGCTGAAGCTTGAGAGCCATGCCCCGCTTCCAGTCTACTCTTCTGCTTTCTGACTGCAGATGCAGTGTGGCCAGCTGCCCCCCTGCTCTTCTTGTCACAGATTCCTCAGCAGGATGGCCTGAACTCTAGGCCCAAACAACTCACACGTTCACTGCTTCTTACTGGGTGTTTTGTCATAAAAAACGGGGAAAGTCATCAGTGCACTACTCAAGGTTAAGTTGGAGAACAACAGCTGTGTCACCTGGGACGAGAGTCATGAAAGCCCATCACAATGAATCAAGAGTTTACACTTTTACAAGATTCTTTTCAGGTGATTCATAACCATGCTAAAGTTTGAAATGGACTAATCTAATGCTTCCAACTCCGTCTCTTTGACCACAGACTACTAGACCCAGTGGTTCTTCCAAATACATGTAGCCACTGGTTGACATAGTTGACAAGCCACCTGAGAGGTAGCTGATGTCTGCTTTGAAAGCAGATATTATTCACCCTTCAATGATAAGAGGCAAAATGTATCTTCCCTCCTTAGATGCAAAATGAGGATACATATACATCCAGCCTTTACCATGGAGGCAAAGACAAAAAGAGTGGGTGAAAATCTCTGGAGAACAGAACTGACATTGATTTGTGTTCTTATGCTCCCAGAACAGTCTGTCTGGTTGTCCCTGAGCCCTTCCCACTTCCGAGAGGAGGGGCGGGGCGGGGGGGGCAGACTTAGCAAACCTCATTGCTGTGGCCTAAGAAACAGCACCTATCCTCTTCCTATAATTGAAAATGGTCTAACGAACACAATCTGTCCATTGGCATATCCTGAGAAAGTGTCTTTCTTCAAAATTTCTTCCCTAGACTTCCTGGATTTGGTACCTTTACCAGGAAATGTAAGCAGGCATCCAACCTCTCCAAGGGTCTACAAATTCACTAATGACAAAGACTTCATCTGTCTCACTCTTCCCGGATTCTCTAGTAAATAAAACACAGGCAGTCAGTAAGTTCTTTGTAAGAGGGATCTGACTAAATCTATTGATTGATGTGGTGCTACCACATCATCGGGTGATGTTTACTATTTTATCTTCATGACACTTTATTGATCATCACAGTTAAGGTGCAAACTCTTTTGCATGGATTAAGAAACAGAATAGAACTTTGTAGCACATTTCTGACACTTGAAACACATTAGTTTTCATAGGAACTTTTGTCATACTAACTCTCAGGTGGTTAAGACTCAAACCCAGCAAATGATGTTTCCTGTAAACTTATCATGCCAAGAAAACACTCAAGACAAAGAAGCCAAAATAAAGAAAACTGCAGACAATTTTCACTAAATTTCCATATTTCTATATACAGTTAACTCACCATGCCAAGAAAACACTCAAGAAGATGTCAAAATAAAGAAAACTGCAGGCAATTTTTCACTGAATTTCTATATTCCTATACAGTTTTACTTTTTTGTTATTGTTGTTTTTCAAGACAGGGTTTCTCTGTGTAGCTTTGGAGACTATCCTGGCACTCCTCCACAGACCAGGCTGACCTCAAACTCAGAGATCCACCTGCCTCTGCTTCCTGAGAGCTGGGATTAAAGGCATGTGCCACAAATACCTGGCCAGTTTTTCTTTTAAAGATTTTATTTGTGTATATGTGTATGTATGCATAGATTCGTATGGATTTCTGCACTGTGTGGAGGCCAGAGAGGTTAGTGTCTGATGTTTTCCTCGATTGCTCTTTCTCTTATTTTTGAGACAGGGTTTCTAAGTGAACTTGGAACCCACCAACTGGCTATGCTGGTTGACCAGAAGGCTCCTGGAATCTGCCTTTCTCCAGGTCTTTCCAATGTTAGGGATTACAGATGCATGGTGCTGTACCAACTTTTATGTAGGTATTGGAGATCTGAACCCAGGTTCTCCAGCTTGTATGTATCAAGCCCTTACCAACTGAGCCAATCCCAGCCCTGTAATTTTAAATAAATCACAAAATCATTACTTTCTATGTTTAAGGTTAGACAACATTCATGCATTATGAAGGTAATAGCTACCTTAGTTTTCCATGGGGAAGTTCTTTTATTAAAATATCTTGTTAGACAGATTCTCAATAATGAAACACAATCATCAATTCATTCATAACAGATTTATATAGCACCTGAGTGGCAGGTACTGATCATACTGATTTTTGTTTTCACACAGAAAAGAATGAATATATCCTGTCTGTAAGGAACTTATTAGGAGCAGACAGATACGAAGCTGTGCAGGATAAGATTGAGTAATAACTGCCAGGGTTGGGGTAAAGCTTGAACAAGTCATTGCCCTGGAAAAGATGTTTCAGGGAAGGCTGGAAGATAAACTCTCAGAGTAATTCTGTTCTTGTACCATGAGCAAAATGTGGTAAGACCCTCTGTCAGGTAGAGTGTAAGGGAGTATTTAATATGGCCTCTGAGAGGGTACAAAGAAACAAAGTATTCTAACAACTTCAACTGAGACAGCCCCTCAGCCAGCTCGCCCTGAGCCTTGTGGACTTCACCAATAAAGAGTCTAAGATATATAAACGTTCAGACACTCCTTATATGAATCATCTAAAATTCAATGTATGGTACGTCCTAAACAATCTGACCAATATAATAAATTACAGAATAAGTGATAAGCCTTTTTTTAAATGGAAAATCCTTTTCTTTTTTTCCTTAATTTATTTATTGATCTGTTTGCTTTCTAGACAAGGAAATGTGAAGGTGTACAGGTGTTACAGAGGGCAGTAAAAGAATCCGATACAAAGCTTCAAACACCTCAAAGAGGCACTATTTGATCCCTTTTTAACATCCAGTCCTAAAGTCAGAGTGGCAGCCGTGGCCAGACAGTCTCATGGCAGGCGAGTACAATCTTATTCTCTGAGATTTCATTGTCTGCTGAAGTCTCTTTTGGAAGCACAGGTAGCCACAGGCTTCATGAGGCACCAAAGGTCCCTTAACAGGGCCTAGATGTGGTCAAATGAACCTTGCCGGCTGGTTGCCCAGCAGCTAAGAAACCAGGTTAGCAAGGAAAGAGAAAGTCCACAATACTGGGAACCAAAAGGACAGAGAACATATGAAGAGTCACAGAGGGCAGGAGAAGGTAGATCAAGATACCAAGCTTACCCAAACAGGTGACCTTGCTAACCTCCCATCATACCAATTTTGTTGCTAGTATTACATATTTCATACACAGTAGTTGCACAATACATCCACTTCAAAACTTTAAATTTAAAGATTTCGGCTGGGCAGTGGTGGCGCACGCCTTTAATCCCAGTACTCGGGAGGCAGAGGCAGGCGGATCTCTGTGAGTTCGAGGCAGGGCTGGACCGACAGCCTCCAAAACAATACAGAGAAACCCTGTTTGGTAAAAACCAAAAAAAAAAAAAAAAAAAAAAAAAATTAAAGATTTCCCCCACTAAGGCAGTGTATCAGAACCTGCAAAGAAGAACTGCTTCCCTCACTCGAGATCCCCATTTCATACCAGCCCAACTGGAAATACTTTACAGACTGTGCCTCTAAGCTCAGAAAGCAAGGCCTAGAGAAGTCTGTGAGTCTACTCCATCTTTTCTAGGGACGCACTTTTTCACTGATGTATAAAGGTAAAGAACTGGAAAAATCTGCCTTGAGCTGCCTAATCCCCAGGCCAGTGTAGCATCTCCCTGGGTTTGTAGTTGAGGGACAGTAAATGAAAAAGGGCTGATGTAGAGAGGACGAAAAAGAAGAAACGCGTTGTCCCAACTCTTCTTGTTCCGGGACATTTCCTGACCACCGTTCACCAGCACCAGACTTGGCTGACTTCCACTTCCCCTGGCTGCTCAACACCAGAAATGAGTCTTTGTTGTCTACTGTTCTAACGACTCAAGAGACAACAGGATGAAGAAACACAAACAAAGTCTGTTCCAAGCACCACTGCTGACTACAGGTATGGATTACTATTATTGTTATTTAAGGAGTTTGTGGGGGTAGATGTAAGGATGAAACATCAGCTGAGTTTCAGTATTTGGCTGTTAGAAGTTGAGGGCAGGAAAAATCTCTAAAAATATTATAGTTACTTGATGAAATCAAGAAAGAAAAAAAGGCAACTTTGGCAAGACACCCCATAAACAAAGAAAGAAAGAAATGTATTCATAAAATCTAGGCTTGCATCACAGTTGAGTATTCATAAACACTTCAAGGCTAACATATGCAACACACCCTTTGTTTAACTGGCTTCTCTAAATCTGGCTGGACAACTTCATTTTTATCTTCCTTGTGCAACAACATCTGAGAAACTACATTTGTCTTCTGTCAGTTGCTGACTTGGATGAGGATGCATCAATCCCGGGAGAAGTCAGAATGTGTTAGGAGCTAAGCCTGTTTCTCATTTGTAAACAGCTTGAAGTGACGGTGTGTGTGTGTGGGGGGGGTAATAGAAACACGGGCAAAGCATACTAATTTCACATTCGTGGGGAAGGCTGAAATCTTTTTTAC
The DNA here is from genome assembly GCF_017639785.1 of Mesocricetus auratus. Classification (NCBI taxonomy): domain Eukaryota; kingdom Metazoa; phylum Chordata; class Mammalia; order Rodentia; family Cricetidae; genus Mesocricetus; species Mesocricetus auratus. Next base: position 16,557,578 of record NW_024429199.1, on the reverse strand, counting down.
ACACAGAAAAACATTCTCCTGTCATTTCTACCAGAAGGAAGATTAAATCCACTTTACGACACCTACTGATACAACAGCCTTCTGAAAGCCCTTAAGAAATTATTTTTACCACACACTGAGAGCATATTTGTGTAGCCTTCTAGACTATGATTACCCAGAGGGCTTGTAACATTCTAGAAGGTGCTAAAGCTGTTAGGTCGTTTCTTCAGGACATCTGAGTGGCCTTTCCTTCTACCTGATGGTGAGTCACAGCAATACTGTGCAGATCACCACAGTTCTGCTTACCACTAGAGAGGAGTGAAGAGCTGTTATTAGTTTTACCCTCAGGAACCACAGAGGTGCCTTTGACATGTTCACTGTGTTGACATGTATGACGTTCAACTCAAACGGAGTCAGAACTAAACTAAGGCAGCTCAGTCTTAGTCTACACTTGGAAGGAGAGGGGAACTTGTAATTGAAGGACTTCAATAAACTACAAGAAGTTACTTCTGATCCTCGGTGGTAACCCCTTTCTCTCTCCTTCTTTCTCTAGAAAAACAACTCTCACTTTCTTCCCCAAAGCATTTTTTTCTTCATTTTTATAAGTTTAGTTACTGTGGTGGCTATTCTTGTTTGTCAACATGACTACATCTGGAATTACTTAAAACCCAAGTGACTGGGTACAGCTGTAAGGGATTTTCTTAATTAAATCATTTGAAGTGGTAAGACACACCTTTAACCTGGGCCCCGTCTTCTGGTGGCAGTCTCTATAAAGGACGTGGAAAAAGGAAGCTCTTCGCCTGCTTGCCCTCACCCTCAATTCACTGGCATTACAGTCTACTTCTTTGGGATTCTGGCATATACTAAAGACCAGCTGAAAGCCCCAGTCTCGTGAACTCAATAATTACTGGATTCTTGGACTTTCCATTGGGAGACAGCTGTTGTTGGACTAGCTGGGCCACAATCTGTAAGCTACTCTAATAAATCTATCATTTATTTATCAATATCTGTCTACAAAGACATATAGATTTTATCCATCTCCCCCCCAGAAATACATATTGGCTGATGGATAGATGACATAGGTGAATGACAGCTATTATCTGTTTGTTCCTCTAGACTCCAGAGTTACAAATCTCTTCCCCAACCTCCTAATACTGATGACCTGTATAAATCACTCTCTGATGTCCCAAAGGGTCTTTACACTTTGTACCGCCAACATATTTCCAACTCAAACGGTTTTCTATGACCTAACAACCTACCCTGTTCCTCTTCTTCCAGAGAGTAAATGTCAACCCTCCTCTGTTTCTACCGTCCATTTCTTGCCCTATCATTGACTCCATCTCTACTCTTTTTGACTCAGTGCTCTTTCTTAATACTCACGGCTGTTGACTTTGCTTCTCTTGCTTAACAATAATGACCATAGTGGTTTCTGTGTTGTGTTGACCATGTACTATGTGTTAGTTCATGGTGCAGGCCTTTACATGAGTGATTTTTATTAAATTCTCATCATATTCTTACAGCAGAGATGTTATTACTACCCCCAGTTAGAGATGTGGAAACTACACTCGTGGCACTAAACAAAGTGTGACATGCTGAGAATATAAATCAAGTTTAAAACCAGTGTTCTGACCTACTTTGGTAAACTCAACATTTAAAAGCTTAGTGTTTTTACTCTTTAAAGAAACCTTTCTAATCTCTTCTCTTCTCCCACACTCCCAACTCTCTCCACGTATTTCAGGACATATTTATTATTACCTCCATATTGCTCCTTTATTAGTTCCCTTAGCAAGTAGATTTCAAGGTCATATGGCTGCTTATCAGCAGTGAATGAAGTCGGCCTGGACTGGCTTCCTAGAGACCCGTTCAAAGGCGAGGCTCTAACCAAACAACCACACAAATGTACCATAAAATCACAAATGATAATCTCTATGGAGAAGACCTTCAGGATCGGGTGATGCATTTGTCTCTAGGTGTCATGGGATAAATGTAAGCCATATTGATTTTCTCATTGTGAATTTGCTTGCAACTTGATAGACATTAAGTATGACATTAAGATATTAAAGGAACAATTTAGGCTAGAAATTGTATTCTTAATCAGAAATTGCAGTCAGCCTATAGAAAAGGAACTGCACAAATTTTTGACTTTATAGCATGCGTTTCATGGATGCAAATATTTTGAAGGAAAAAAGTAAAACTGATTTGACAAGGTTGTCTCAGTGTAAATTCCTCAACTCAGGAAAGCGCTTATTCAATATGACATGAATTTGATGGGTTTTTGAATTATACAAACTGTTAACTGGGGGCCTGGGAGGACAAATAAGCACCCAGACTTCTGATTACTGGTAGTATCTTCCCATTGCCATCTGTTTAGTACAAATATTTAACAAATGGTCTTCATGTGAAAAACATTCACTGAGCTAGAAAATGACTGTGACATTTAAAATCAATTTTTAACCTGCTGTCTTAAGTGTGTCTGACTTGATAGCCAAAACCATAATAAATGATCCAAGTGATATATTAGAACAAGATACTGTAATCCAATGATTCAAGAACAGTACTCCCGAAATAAACAAACACGATAAAGGACCTGTTGATAGGTATAAAACTGGCCTCGGGATATAAATAATACCATAAATAGATAGTAAATTACTCTGTGACATTAGGGATTACAGACAACTTTTTTTGTTAACTTATTCCATTATATCAAAATGGAAGTGGATTTGGTTATTGGGATAGGTGATTAAAATACATCAAAATGAAAAAAAAAATGTCTACTTGCTCACCTAAGTACCAAGACCTTAGTGTCAATTTACAATGCTATCCTGCAAGCATGTATGCCATGGGGCTTTCTGGAATGACCATGTCAAAGTCCTCCTTACCTCAGTATCGAGATAATTTTGAGCATGCAAATCGGGTAGCGCTAAGGCACAGGTTGGAGTTTAGCAATGAGAGATGCTATGTGAATTGATTCTAAAGTGGCAAGAAGCACTGCTTCAGGGATTACTGGAATCATGCCTCACACTATGGGCAGCATGGAACAGGGAGGTTATACGTCTCTTGGCTGTTGTGATTTTCTCCTCTACAATAACCAGGGGTGACAAACATGATCAAATCCACATTCGGTGGCGGCCTGGCTGCTGTTGAAATCTGCATAGTAGCTCTGCTGCAGTTTGGATCTGGAATGTCCTAATAGTCCATGGATTCTGGTGAAGTTGCTACCTCCTGGTGCTACTGGTTGATATGAAACCTTTGGGGGTGGGGTTGAGGGGATGAAGAGGTCATTGTGTACATGTCCCTGAAGAAATACTGAGACCCAGCCACTCCTCCTCCTTTTTCTTCCTCTGCCACTCTACATGTTCCTGCTGCTCACCACAGACTCCAAGACCCAAACCAGAAGGCAATCTTCCTCCTTGTAAACTGAGTATCGTAGGCACTTTGTCACAGTGACACCAGGCTGGCCAACACATGCCCACCTTTCCATACTTTCTGAAGCCCTGACAATTTAAACTACTTCATTCTGAGCAACATTTATTTTCTACTAAATTTCTGCCCTCCTCAAAGCAACTTTCTTCTCCTGGTCCACTTGTCCCCTGTTCCTTTGCTTAACTACAAGTCAGCTGGCAGACTCTGGGAGATGCCCGTCACTGGGATATATTATCCAAATACCTTTGCTTCACTCAAAACCATGAGTAGCTAAATATATACACAAGGTGATAAATTATGTTTATCTTAACATGGCTTTGATGAAACAAGACATAATACTTTATTCTTACAGTAATTGTACCTTAAATTCGAGTACTTGTTGTGCATTTAGTAATAACATTACCATTTAAATTACTCAAATTATTTTCACTTTGATGCAACTATGCATTCATGCTTTGATTTCCACAAATTTCAAAACTGAGTACCCTCATTTTGTACATATAACTAATTCTAAAAATAATTGAGGAAAAATATTCTAAGTTACAACTAAACATGTCTTCATAACATTAATAAAATACAAGTAGAGTAGTTCCTCAAAATAAGCTAAGAATGCAAAGCATGAAATAAAAATAGTCTATTAAGATTCAATGTCTCTGTATATTATTGTTGCAGTTACACAATTTCATCATCTCAAGATGGCAGGCCACAAAAGTCCACAAAAAACTTTTCTGGACAGTTATGCCTTAAAGAGACTAGAGTACCTAACAACACCACAAATGAAATACTATAGCTATGAGTGTTGGGCAGCCTTGAGGCCAATTAGTCATGAAGAGACTTTGACTAACCAAGCAGGACTCTAGCTCCCCACTGGCACGGTGGAGGGAAGGAAAATTCTCAACAAACCACAGTCTCCTTGAGGCTATGGGATGAATAGTGGAGTGGCCACTGTTTCCAGGACACAGCATACGGGCAGCAACTGCCCCTAAATGGAGAGACTGCAATGGTGACAGCGGGAAGCATTCAGCAGACTCATGGCCTCATACTGAAAGTTCTCTACTCTGCTGCAGGCCCGGCTCCTACTGAGGTGCAACACATTGCACACGAATGTTCGGGGCAGGCTGATGCACTCTTGTGTCTCAACAGCTCTCTAGGCTGCATCCCACAGCTCAGCCTGTTTCCTGCTCTTGGTCTTGCCCTCTGTGGCAGCCTCTGTACACTGCCGGTCTGATTTCTCTCTGATGCCTACAGGATTAAACTCCAACTTGTGAGCACACTGTACAAGACTCAGCCTGACCTGCACTTACCTATCCTCCCAGCTGCCTCTCCCTTTTTTCCCCACCTGTTTCCAACACACCAGCCTCAGCCTCTGGGCCTAAGCATTGACTCATGCTTTCTCTGACAAGCTTTCCTCTGTGTCAGCCAGAACAATCCCTTCTCCAGGAAGCCATTCTTATCATCCTAGCTAGTGCCTACCCAAGCACTCACTTACATACTCATATTACATATGTCCCTTCTGCAACACCTTAAGCACTACCCCTAGATGTCTATATGGTAAATAAAGGCTTGTTCCTAGGATGGGACTAGGGAGAGATGGTTGAGCTTTAGGAGGCAAGCCTTCAGAGCACTGAGGCTTGCCCTTTGAAGGGGACCTTCCCCCCCACCCCCGCCCCCACTCTTTTGCTGTACAACTACAACAACAACCAGCTGAGTAGTTTTGCTCAGCTGATTCTCCTACATACGCTCAAAAGAACCAGGCTAAAGTTCCCTAGACTAAAATGTCTCAAGCTGGCCAATAGACAACACAAAACTTTTCCCTCTATAAGTTGATCATCCAAGATATTTGTTACAGTAACAGAAAACTGGCCAACACACCCTGATGAGACTTTTGAGGCAGGGACAGTGTCACATTTGTTTGTCACCTAATGGGAGTAAATGTCAAACATTTACAAATAGTATTTGGCAAATAGTGAATGAGTGCTAATTTATACAAGTTTTACTTATAATAAACAAAGGGTAAAGAAATGAAAATTGAGACCATTGATAAAGTCAGGCTCATTATTTAAAAATGGGGCGGGGGCTAGTATTTACTTAGCACTTAGTAACAGTGATGACTGTGACTCTAATGCTTAGCCTTCCATTAGGTCTTTAAAAGAATTTTCAACATGATTAACGTCAAAGAGAAAACTTCAGTTAAATTCTCCAGGGAGATCTCTTAGCTTTGGTCTCCCCACATGTTAGAATCACAGGCAAAGTCTGCTTACCTAGGGCTCTGGATTAGGGAATAGGAGAAGGAAGCCCAGGTCACACCCACCATTAGTAGGCCTATCATAGCTGACCCCATCCTGTGACCTTTAACCTACCGCTCAGGAGAGCATGCTTACTTTGTATCTGCTTTCTGCTCTGGAAGGAGTGGGGATATGTCCTTTCTTCTTAAAGGTTGTGAAGTGTTTGCACTGAGGACACGGCTTGGTGCTGGAGTCAATTCGGCCAAGTTCCAAGAAGTATTTATACTTGATGGAGTCTTCATGAGTCAAGTTGTAGACCACAGTAGTTTCCTCCAGGAATTCGAAACACTCTGTGATTGGGCATTTGATTTCTACTTGGCCAAGTTGTACCTGTGTGAAAGGACAGAAGGAAAAGAAAAGGACCACTGGTTATTGAAGTTCTTTGTTGCTTGTTTTTACATACAGCATTATTTACTGAATGCTTTCAAGAAAAGGTTATCAGCTCTCTTTCCAGATAGCATAAGGAACTAGCCATTTTGAAACTTACATTGAGTACGAAAAACTGTGATCCGTAGGATGCTTAAGGGCTCTCTGACAAGTATGTTTGTGAAGTTATTTGATGATCCACAGGCATAATAAAGAAGCAAATGAACATCCTACTTTTTTTTTTAAAGAAATTGCAGCACACCAGCTATAAGTCTTCAGATGAGTCAGCACCCTGGGACCCGCCAACCAAAGGCGTTCCAGAGACTTCAACCTCACTGCACTCTTTCGGCACTATGCTTTGGGCACATCTTTAAAGAGAGAAATCTTATGAAGCGTTTATGTTTAATAGCTATTAGTTTATAAAAATAATGACCCAAAATTAATGTTTTCTTTGGCCCTTCCTTTACAAGCACATAAATAGCTCTGATGTTATCACAATCTTAGAAGTAGGAAAAGAAAACCAAGAGACTTGGCCTGGGTCGCTGAGGCGGCTCAGCAGGCATAGGTGCTTTGTCATTCGACCTAATGATATGAGTTGAATCTCCCAGACCCACAGAGTAGAAGAGGGATAACTTCCAAAATTTGTCCTCCTACTCCATGTGCACACATTGGCACAAGCCAGTCTCCTTCCCTACACACATACTAAATGAATAAATGTAAAACAGTTAAAATTCATTGGTCGTGTTAAGACATTATAAGTACAATGGTAAAATATGATTGTAACTATGAGCACACTTAAATGAATATCATGAAGATATTTAGAAAATAAACCTGTTTGTGACACATTTTATAAAACTTTAATGTAGAATTATAGGGCGACTTATACTTTTAACAGTATACTAACATACTGGTACGGGTATCTATTTAAATCCAGTCAGATTCTTCTACATTAGCAGGTTAGCTCTTGCCTTTTCCTGGCACTATCATGTCCTGTCCTCCCCAGCCCCCCCCCCTCTCTCTATCTATCTCTCTCGTTTGTATCTGATAAACAGCAAAGTCAAAAGTGAGTGTGAGTTTAAGATTTTTATTCTTAGTTGCTCTTTTCGGCCATGGCTCTTTCTCTTCTCCAGACCATGTGTTTCTCCCCCCCCCCCCCATTTCTGCTTCAGTCTTCCTGTGTTCCTTTCTCCTGTGGGTGGGTGTGTTACATTTTTCAAAATGTCAGAGTAGCGTGTCAAAATCAGAGCGTTGTAATTGTTTGTCATGTGAGTTTCCAGTGCCACCCTTTGTCACATTGTGGGGTTGGGGACAAGGAGATTATAGTGCTATGGCTAGAGTCACCCTTCACTGCTTTGGAAAACATCCTAGTCCCTCTTTATTCACATTTCTTCCTCTCTCTATCTGTCTCTGTCTCTGTCTCTCTCTCATTTTAGTTTTCAAGACAGGGTTTCTCTATGTAACAGTCCTGGCTGTCCTGGAACTCACTTTGTAAACCAGGGTGGCCTCAAACTCACTGAGATCCATCTGCTTCTGCCTCCCAAGTGCTGGGATTAAAGGCATGCACCACCAATACCCGGCAAATTTCTTCATCTCTTAAAAATGAGTTGTGTTGGAATTTTTTGTTTTAATCATTTTCTGTCATGTTTATTGTGAGAGGCATCTAGTTCCCATTCCAAATGCTAAGGGTAGTATCCTTCTCTCCCAATCTAGCTCTGTGGTCTTCTGGATACATTAATGTAACAAATACATATATGTTCATTTGTAAGATCTCTGGAATAAACGAGACTTTCAGGGCTTTAGATTTATAGCCCAGGTTGGCCTCCAATTACAGCCTTCCCTGCTCAGCCCCTGAGTGCTGGGTGTACCTCTACACCCACTTTCCAACTATGTTTTATAATAAAGTATTTTAAGTTATACCTCAGGAAAGACGTACTTACAAGCTTTTCATAGAGACAAAAATACCCAAGGAATAGTAAGGTTTGGGGTTATGAAGTTTGTAAAAATGTTTAAAAATTATAAGATGCTCCTTCTTTTAATGTTCTGGAGATTATCTATGAAGCTCTGCTCAGAATGAGGCACCAAGTTAAGTGTTGAAGCTAGTCAGGTACCTATCAGGAAGGAGGTCGTCACAGGCGGACCCAGAGTGACGACAGTGTCAGTGGGACAGGGTGGTGCACGATGTCATTAAAAGATGAGGGAAGCTTGGTGACTTCAGACCTGGGTGAAGCTGGGTGAGAGCTTAAGCTCAATGGGACTCAGCCAATAAGGACGAGGCAGCTCCACGAAGCCAAATGAACCAACACAGTGAAGGCTCTAGGGCAGAGCTCTCTGGGGCAAGAGTGCTAAGCTTTATTCACCCCTACTGTATTGACTTACGCAGCAAACACGCATGTGAAGTTAAGATTACACTCTTAAAACAGGGTTGAAAAATAAGATTGGACCCCAAAGTCTGAGGGAAGAAGAAGCTATAAACATGAACTTGGATCAGAGCACAAGGACGGGGTATTAGGATATCTGAGGACCATGGACTTTTTTTTCCCTACAGAAACAGACAAGTACTCAGTGCTTAGCACATGGAGGCAGTTTCTCTCATTTACTGAGGAGCAGCCCACTTTTGTGCTTAAGAGCCCGGGCTACCTGTTTCCAACTTGATGCTTGAATTTACCTTTCATACCTTTAATTATGCAAGTGGTTGTGGTGGATGCAGCATTTCTATAGCTCTCTGGGTTTTATGGAATGCCATGCACTTTGGAGAGTAGAACCATCCCAGGCATCCCAAAGGACAAGGCTATCTTGTTACTCTTGGAGCAGAGGGTATTTATTACGTGACCACACTGGGATGCTGTCCAACATCCAGACAGGCATCTGCTCTTCTATTTCAATAGTTCTTGGCTCTTTCTGAAAATCTATTCCATTTCCATGGACACCTTATTTCCTATAGTTTTCAAACTCTCTATTCTCTCTCAAAGTTCTGAAATCCTCCCCACACCACCGAGCCAGTGACCTCATACAGCATTATTTTACTGATCACAGGGAGGCATGGTGCACATATTACCCAATCGCCCACTAGCAATTCCATCAACCTGTCTCCATCCATCTGGCCCTCTCTATTCTGGCTTCCTTGGTGTAAGATGCAATTAACTTCTAGAACAACTGCACAAAAGACCCTGGAAAAGTCTTCTGAGAGTTTAAGTTTCGTGGCCGACTCTAGACCTGCACATTCAGAATCTGACTTATTCTCAGGAAGCCAATAATTGGCAGTTGGAACAATGACTCAAGCCTTTCAATTACTCATACTTCCTCCTAAGAACAACACCCCCATCTCATGCACATTGTGACTAATGACCTATCTGACTCTTGGCAGCTACATGTGCATCATTTTTAGAGTGGTTGTCTCAAAAGATTATTAGACAAGCATCTTGAATAACTTATGTGTGTGTATACATATATGTGTGTGTGTGTGTATATATATATATATATATTCTACTAATTCAAGGATACACTTAGAAAAGCCCATTTACACTAAGAAAGTAAAAATTGTCCTACAGGCAATAGTTGCTCAGCATTAAGTCTTGCAGGGTGATACTTGGCATAATTGCATATCCTACAATTAGTCACCTGTAGGACTGCAGTAAACTGTGGGCTTCATAGGGTAGGCACCATGAAGGACTCCTAGAGAGATAGGAGGTGGCTATGCTAGGCTTGTTGAAAGAAATTTTTAAAAAGAATGCAGATTACAATCTTTGCCATGATGGAGAAGTGGCAGCTCTCCACTGAGCCTGAGAAACTGTAATACAGAGAAACTTTCCACAGACAAAGGATCCAAGGACTTCAGCTCCCAGACAGGAGGAACCTGATTTGACTATGTTCAGGACACAGGTCAGTGAATGATGCTTACTAAGCCAAGGACAGAAATGTGTGGAATGAAGCTGGAGTGCCAGGTGGGCTATGACCATATAGGCCTTGCTGATCATATTAAGAATTCCAGATTAAATTACAAATCCAATATGAATCATTTCCAGGCCTTAAAGACAGAGTAACTGGTCACAGTAAACAAGCAAACATTCAAGGTCTTCTTGGAGAATGTACCAGATGGAAGCCAAAGTGCAGGCTAAGAAAACAGCAGCTCTCAGCTGAAGCCAGACTCCACCAGATGCCCAGGGAGCAGGAAGCTGATGACTGAACTTGGGAAACTAAGCGGCAGCCAACAGTGTGAATTTTGGAAGTGAGACCAATGGGATCTTTTTGAAATTGACAAAAAAATTATGTGTGTTTATGCTACACAACATGATGCCTTAAAATATGGATTCACACTGTGGATTGGCTACATCTGGCTCCACTATTATTTTACAATGGGAACATTTAAAATCCTGTTTTCTTATTAATCTTCAAGCTTATCATAATTAACTGTAGTCACCATTCTGGACAATTGTCCCCTTGAATTTATTTCTTCTAACTGAAATTTTGTATCCTTTGAACAACATTTGCCCAATAGCCAGTATGTCGTTCCCACCACTGCTGCCAGCGAGCTCTGAATAATTATAGCTACTTCAGCTCCTCTGAGTTCATCCTTCTCAGCTTCTAAATTGACTAAGATCATGTAGCATTTTTCTTTCTGTGTCTGCCTACTTCACTCAACACGTCACTCAACATTTGTAACGCTGTCACAGATGACAGGATTTCCTCTTTTTCAAGGATGAAGTAGTACTCCAATGTGTGTGTATATGTATTTATAAATATAACAATATAAAGCAGTGGTTCTCAACCTGTACGTTGTGACCCGTGAGCAAACCTCTATCTCAAAAAAACAAAAATCCATAATGATTCATAACAGCATCAAAATTAGTTTAAGTACTAAAAAATAATCTTATGGCTGGGGTCTCCACAACATGAAGATGTGGTGATATATTGCTTATGATCTAATAAGCTGCTGAAGATCAGGGAAGCAAAGCAGCCAGCCAGTAGCTCTTACCTCTACAAAGGCTGAAATGGAAATCCTGTCTTCACTGTGACTGGGAACTGGATCTCACATGAGACCCTTTGCTTCTTCCTTATATACCTCTCCAGTGCTGGGTAAAGGTGTGAGCTGTTATACTCTTTTAGACTGATTCACTCTCATGTAGCGGTGGGTGGACTTGAACTCACAGAGATCCATTTGCCTCTATCGCCTAAGTCCTGGGATTGAAGGTGTGTACCACCACTGACCAGCTTCTACAGCTATGGCTGGCTTTGCATTCTGATCTTTCAGGCAAGCTTTACTAGATCATAAGCAAAATATCACAACATGAGGAACTGTATTAAAGGGTCAAAGCATTAGGAAGACTGAGAACCCCTGATAGAAAGCATGTATTCTTCATCTATTAATAAGATACTCAGGTTGATTCTACATCTTAGCTCTTGTGATCAATGATTCAATAAGCATAGGAGTGGAGATATCTCTTACATATTAACTATTGTGTGTGTGTGTGTGTGTGTGAGAGAGAGAGAGAGAGAGAGAGAGAGAGAGAGAGAGAGAGAGAGAGAGAGAGAGAGAATGTATTGTGGTGACTATTTAATTTGAGGGGAACCATTCTTTGCACATAATGGCTGCAGTAACTTATTCATTTTCAAATTAATTTGGGGAGTCAGCATGTGCAGCACATGTGGCAGTCAGAGGGTGATGTGCAGAAGTCACTTCTCTCTTTCCACCACATGACTCCTGGGGATTCAACTCAGATGTTCAGGTTCATCTCAAGCACCCTTTCCCACTGAGCCATCCCACCAGCCTGGCTGTGGATATTTACATTGCCACCACTAGTACCCAAGTGCTCTCTTTCCCCCATATGAGCTCTAACATTTATCCTATTTATCTAACATTTTTATTTAGTAATAGGAACAAAAATAATAGACATACAAAGTTAGATTAATCAATGAAGTCACCCTTCATGACCTTGACAACATCGATTGGTGGTGACAGTCTTTGCAACTTGGGTTTGATGCTACCACCTCATTTAAAATCTACCTAATGATTTATAAAACCTTCACTAGGAATAATTACAAACATATGGTTAAAAAGTCAACAGGGACTACGAATTCTCAAAAATTCATTCTTCAATTGAAACAATGGTCAATTTATGACCAATCCTGCTTCTTTGGGGACTTGACTCATTTAGTTCTTGCATCTTATTTTGAAGCAAATACCCAACATCACATCATTTGTTTCATAAACATTTGCATATGTTCTAAGAACTAAGAAGTTCCTTTGCAACTATAACCATGATGCCAAACATTTCCCACATGTCTATTTGTATCAAACCAATGCTTTCAATGTGCCAGCTAATTTCTGTTTACAGTACATTAACGTTCTGGATGTACATAAACTTATTTTGCATTTTTGTTGTGTTCAAAGCTGATGGCACTACTTACATCACTGAAAAATATGTTCTCTGTTTCTTCTGAACAAGTTCATTCTTGTCAGGAAAAAAATTACTTAACTGTAAAACAATCTCAAAGGTGTCAGCAGGAAGCATAATTATCCACTTAACACCTGAGCTGGATGGTTAATTTGCCACATGAGAGAACTCAAAAGTAATTTAGTGGCTAAGGTGAGAGGGACCTCTGAAGTGGTGGATTAATTAATTAAATTCTCCAAAGAAAAGAACAGAAAAAAGTACAATCTAGGACCTAAATACAATCTGTCTAATGTTTAGTGTGCTTTGAACTTTGGTTTTAAGTGTGAGACATGAGACTTTATAGGGCGTTTACAGCCTTTTGTTCACTTGATACCGAAAGACTTGCTATTGCCTCTGTGCTGACAAATGGAGAACAGTGAGTGCTGAACACCACTGGGAAATGGTTCGCTAGCTCACTGATCTCCAGCATCTGTAACCACAGGAAGGTGGATATCTGCTCTACTGGGGCACATGCTTAGGGGGGACATATGTGTACACGTGTGTGTGCACTTGGGTGAGGAGGTGTGCACTTGGGTGAGGAGGCCAAACATTAAGGAAGGTGTTTTCACTGATTGCTTTCTTTCCTTCCCAAGACAGGATCTCTTGCTGAATCACAAGCTTGCTAATTTATCTATCCAACATGGCTCTGTGACCCGTCTCTCCCTCCTGAACGCCTGGAGATTCGACCTCTTGCCCTCATTCGTGCACAAGTACTTGATCTACTGAGTCATCTAAACTGGGTTTTAGGGTTTTGTTTTGGTTTGGTTTTTTGTATACTCAGCAGCTTCCACAGCATCCTGTGATGATGACTTAAGAGTTTTTTCTTTTCATAATTGGGGAAATCTCCAAGTCATAGTTCTCTCAGGCACAATCAGGATCAGTACAAAGAAAATCATATTTAAGGACATGAAGCAAAAACACTAAGCACAAACACACATACATACCAATTGAAAATTCAACCAAATTTTTAAAAGGCGTATCTTCAAATGGAAAAACTTCAACCCAAGGTAGCTTGAAGGGAAATTCAATAAGCACCCAAGGATAAAATAACATTAATAGGACACTAATTTTTGGAGAAAAGGGGAAGAATGAGGAGAGAAGGAAATCATTGCAGTGGTTGGTTTATGAAGTTAAGCATAATTGTGGTAGCAAAACCTGCAAACAAAGTTGCAAGAAAAACAATATTGAGCAATCTCTTCTATAAAACTGATGCAAAAACCATGACAAAGTATTAGCAAGTAAACAGACCAATGCATGGGAGATGCCATGATGAAGTTGGCTATGTTTCAAAAATGCAAGCAAGATCGTCTGTTGAGGCAATTCACACATGAATATATGAGGGAGCCTTCTTGGCTCTCTAGGTAGCACCGTGGTGTTAGTCAAGAACAAGTGGCTGACAAAAGGTGGTCAAGGGCAGTCAAAAAGAAACGGGTTCTGTGGAGACATCAAGACCTAAAAGGATAGCCAACAAGTAAGGCTATAAGTATGTATTAAAAAGGGGGGTACCAAGCTAGGGGTACCAGATTAAATGTTTAGGCCCTTGCCTGACAAAGGTCAGGAAAAAAAAAGGGGGGGGAACCTAAGAGATCACCCTCAGTTAAAGGGTGGATTGGATTAAATGTCTAGGCCCTCACCTAACAAAGGTCAGGAAAAAAAGGGAACCTAAGATAAGAAGTTGCCCTCAGTTGGAGGGTGGATTGGAGGATCATCCTCAATGGGAGGATAGATTAAAGATGGGTAAATTAAAAAAAAAAATTGGTAAAGTTAATAAGTGAGATGTTAGTAGTCAGTAAAGAAAAAGACAAAGGTATATAAAATAAAAATGTTTGGTTACATTTATATGGGGTAGGTTATTGATACAAATTTAAGGTCAATTTTGTGAGTCATCTCTAAAAACTTTTGGCAAAAGCCTGGCCTTTCCACTTTGCATCTACAGAATTACAAGGAGTGGGTATGGCTGTAGCCCCTGAGTGTAGCTCAAAACTTCTCTAATGAAGAAATGACGAGGGACATACAGGACTTTTTCAACCTTTAGTTTTAATTAAAAGATTGACTGGAGTTGTTCTGTTAAAGAAGTTTCAGTTCAACAAACTAATCATAACCTAGGCAAAAGGAGAGATATGTATGCATGGTCTGTGTGTATGGACGTGGCCACGTCAGTATGTATGAAGTGTGAAATGTAAATGCGTGAATGTTGACAAAAGCAACTGTTCTAACTGCCTTGGATATGATTAAAGGGATACTTAAATCCCTTCAAACAGTTAAAAACTACCTAAATTGATTTAGATATAGCCAAAAGAAACATCCAGTCAGTCGGTTAATATTTTAACAAAAAATTCAAGTTAAGCCCTCAGAGCCAGTCAGAGAGAGAGAGAGAGAGAAAGAGAGTTTTTTTTTCAGGGAACTGTCCTGCCGCTTTGGCAGGCCCCCACCCCCAAAGGCGTCTGTGTAGATGCAAATTAGGCCTTGTCAGTTCAGATGCAAACGAGGCCTTGTCAACTAGTGAGAGCTACAGGTTAAAAAAAAAAAAAAAGGACTATTTGGGACATAGTATAGTTTACAATCCTTAAATGATTCTCAAAGGTACTTAATGGTTATGTCCCTTTTAAAGGACATCTACTAATACTTTAAATAGTGATCCCAATTCACCTAGATAGTTGACTAAGGAGGGTAGACAAATCCTTCTACTGTTATGGTCCAACTTCAACAGTTCAAACAAAATTTAAAAATAAAAGGGAGTAATGTCCCCAGTCTCCACATGATTCATTAAATAATCCACTCCTCATTTAAATATTTATAAAATATAAATGCCAGTGAGGAATCTGCTTCAGACAGATTCTGACATAATGAAAGTTAAATAACTATTACTCAGGCCAAATGGAAACATCCATACACTAGACAGTAGAGAAGACCCTAATTTGGGGTCGAGGGCATGTTTGTGTTTTCTTACAGGAAAAGAATAAAGCTTCAGTAGCAGTCACAACATCTGGTGAGATGCATAGAGCAGAGAAAACTGGACCTGAGACCGTGGGAGCCTGCTCAAGCCAGTTCGAGATCTCCTAAATCAGTGTTCCTGACTCTTGATGTCATCAAATCTACAGCAAATCTACAGCCCGAGAAAGAAATAAAACAGTCAGTTCGAGATTTCCAGTTTCTCATCAGGCTTGCTACATCAACCTCCTGGACCCATGAGTTTTCATCCCAAAGCCAACAAAACTGGAAGATTAGCAGCTAGCCTTTGATACACCTTAAAACAACAAAATTCATTTTGCCAGCTTTTCCCTTTGGGGGAAAAAAGACCCATTTAAAACATTTGGACATTGGTATGGACTGTGATGAGTGGCAAAAGCCTCTTTTCAGTATTTGAACAGGACATGGTCACTTGAAATATCAGACTTGGTAGTTCCTGTTTCTGGAATCAGTGTGTTTTTCTGGAGAAATGTGGTTTGTCCTGGTGCGACAAAAAGACTTTGACTCGGGTTGCATGTTCGGCTGATACTACTGACATTAAATCTACAGACTACATCACCACAGGAACAAATTGGTACTCTGTAAATAGTGCAACAAGCCTCTTGTTCATATTTTTTATAATGCTACATGTGTAACATCAATGATTGTACCTAATGTATCTGTGCAAGTGCACTCTCTAATGCTTTCCTAAGTAGATCTTAAAATGATTGTAAACTTTATCACTGTTTTGACCTTCAAATTGTAACTATAAATCACCCTTGTAGCAAAGAAAGGCTGGTGGTAGAATGCTAAGGCCCAGATCGGGGGATGGGCAGGTGACAGAGAGGTGCTATGTCAGTGGGGGTCCTAGGAATGGTAACAGTGGCAGTAGGCATTCTGGCTTCATGCTGAGTTCAAAGTGCCTTAGCCCATGGCAATCCCGATAGCCATAAAGCCTTATTACAAATGATTTTAAGGGTGGGGCTACTTCAAAGACGGGCAACCTGTGGGGAAGACCCACTCCCACCTAACAGGGGTTCAAGGTCCCCCAAAGACGGGCCAGGGAGGGTGACCCTACTTGACCTAAGACAGGAGTGCCTCATTTAAAAATAAAAAGGGGTGAATTGTGGGGACACCAGACCTTGAGCAGAAACCCACTTCCCCTTCGGCCTGGGAGCAGGCATCTGTGTAATGTTTACTGAAAACAATTCAGTGCTTTAAAGCTCTTCATAGGGCTCAGATAAGGGCTTGCTCACTGAAATACCATGCCTTTCACACTCCCTACGGCTAGATGCCTCTTCCTGTTTCCCTGTGGTGTCTCCCCGATTCTGGGGCCGGAGATTAAACCACCAGCCAGGAGGAAAGAATGGTATGTAGATGAATGGCAAAAGTCCTTAAAAGGGGAAGCTCCTTTTTCTTAGAGGGACTTCTCCTGAGAGCTCTCTCCTAAGCGGACTGGGGTCTCCTCCTAAGCTGACTTGGGAAGCATAAAGTTTTCTTAAAGCAACCGACCGGTCTCTGTGTCATCTATCCCGACCACCTCGCTACATTCTCGGATGCAGGCCGCACAGCAGGTGCGACAGGGTTCCGCCATTTTCTAATAAAAGCTGTCAGGTATGAACACTCTTGATAGTTCAGTATTAGAAATAGTGGGAAACCAATGGTCACAAAGACTTGATAAGATCGTTACATAGCAGGCTGTAGTGATGCACGCCTTTAGTCTCAGCACTGGGAGACAGAGGCAGGCAGACCTCTGAGTTTTGAGGCCAGCCTGGTCTACAAAGCAAGTGCCAGGATTGTTACACAGAGAAACCTGTCTCAAATCCCACCCCCAACACACACACAGACCCCATTGCTGATGATACTACATATGTGAGTCACAGGACATGAAGAAACCAAGCTGCTAAAATCTTGTATAAGTTCCACTCCTACTGGCTAGCTTTAGCAGTGCTGGAAGTCTCTCTCATGCTACTGGGGAAGAAACATAACCAACAGTTTTACCCAGTTGTGAACCCTGGAAGCTATTTTAAAAACAATGAATAGTCTGACATGACAAGATAACACCCATTAGTCCTACTAGCGAAATAGTGGCAGGAATGTTACAGGATTAACCAACCACTTTCTGATTGGATTTAAGGCCCATTGCATTAAGATGAAATCATGTCTAGTACCACTAACTGGGTCAAAAACCTGAATGTGTTTATGCCATTGGCCCTTGGGAAGAACCTAATATTATTATTCTGTCAAAAGGACACAGTATCAAATTGACCCCTCCCCCCCAACAAGTTCTTTTCTTTACACTTATAGACCATGTATTTCTCAACCTTCATTAGAGAAGCTTTTTGCAGTAGATGGAGGTTAATACAGACACCTACAACTGGTCAACATGCAGAGCTTAAGAAACTATGGAGTACTCAGTTCTAATTGGGACATCTATATCACAGCCCTCCCCTTAAGGCTCCAGGATCACCTCAGAAGAGGGGGTAGGGAGAATTTAAGAGGCAGAGGTAGTAACTGTTGGCAGTGAAGCAGTAGTTGCAGGCCATGGCAGAGCCACTGCACATATGAACGCATAGCAACTGTGACTACATCCAAAGACTTGCATAAGACCAAGCCAGCCAGAATCCCAGGATGGATGGGGAGAGCTCATGAAGTTACACCCCTAGCTATGGAACTCTTGGCAACTGATGACTTCTAGTGTGGAGTGAAGAGTCCGTTTTCTTCAGGTCAGGCATGAGACACCTGAGCAGTTAGTTGTGTTACAGTAGACAGTCCTACACCCTTGCACACACGTGAACTCAGGAGGTTTTTAAAACAAGCACATAAAATTAGGAAGAAAAAAATGGTTGAGCAGATAGGGATGAAATTGAAGAGGAAGGTATGGGGTGCATTTGATCAAAACACACATGTATATATGACATTCTCAAGCAACAACAAAAGGGTGGGCTGTTATGAAAGCTTATGGTAATGTTAAGCTTACTGACAGTTATTGGCTTTGTCTAGTCTGCATTGGCTTTATGAAACACAACAACCAGTGGGCAAGGACTCCTAAACTCACCACCAACATATCTGCTACACCCTGAAGATGATAAGAGAAACCACCATCCAAGAGGACACACAGATATCCTGAAAGAAGTAGTTAACAGAATGATTCTGGCCAGCACTGGAGAAAACATGGGACGGCTTGCCAATCCATACAGCCCTTCAGGGAGCTTTCCTTAGGAAAGGAGAAACGCTGAAGAAGGTCAGGTGGGAGAGCTCGCCGTACTTCACGGGGAAGGCAAGAGGTCTGGAAGGGCTGCTGGTGATGAGACAAGCACCAACGAACACGAAGCAGCAGTCTCAGGTCTGTCTAAACTTCAAATTGTAACAGTAACAAAGTTTTTAAAATCTTCGTTTTGAAAAACTAACACTTAAAACACAATAAAAGAGAAAAAAATCATTTGATCACCACACACAGAAAAACACAGCAAACGAGGGTCACATGGAAATTCCCTTCACGGAACGAGGAATAGCTACAAGAAAACCCACAGCAAACATCACAATTGTGAAATTTTCTTCTTGAAGTTGAACAAGGGGCAAGTTATACCCAATGTCACTATTATTCAACTCTGACTAGAGCCCATGACCAAAGCAAGATGACAAAAAGAGGAAGTGAGAGTGAAACCATTGGAAATGAACAACCCAAATCCCTGACTTACAGGTTTCAAGATCATATGTGCAGAAAACTAAGTTCTAACAGATAAACACCTAGAATTCAATGTGAATCTAGCAAGTGCAGCATCCTGCACAGCTTCCTCCTGGTAATCTGCCCTGACTGGAGTTGACGAAGGCAATGAAGAAAGGACAGACACACAGACACATGTAGAGAAGAGCAGAGGCCTGATGGAGATGCATCATCAATAGCAGCAATTGCAATCAGAAACTGGGAATGTCCATTTTATGTATCTGAATCAGAGGCAGGTTTACTGTGCACAGCAGAAAGGGGTCTCTGTGCTGCTGCTGCCTTGGGCTGCAGTCATCTGGCAGGGGGAAGCTGTGGTTAGGTTTCTGCACAGACTGTCAACATCCACACTTGGACCAGGGGAAGGCTTTGCTACTTCTCTGATCCTTACCAAGGGAAGGCTTTGCAGTTCCCATGGGTCAGAGGCACTGGGGATGTTGACATAGCTGTGCTCTTGTCAACAAAACACATTCACTCGGGACTCCATCCACCATCCACTCCTTACACATTCATTCAAGGCTCCCCCCACCACATAAACCAGTATGCTAAATAGATCAGTAATGCACAGTCTCATGTACTGTTATAGACTGGGTAGGAGACATTAAAAATAATGTTCAAGAGCCAGTGACATTTTAGATGATATAAATATTTTCAACAGAAATAAATGTAAAAATACCTCCTAGCAGAAACATCTTTTTTAGGTACAAAAAGCAGCAAATGAATGGAAGGACATATTGCATTCTTGAACTGAAAGATTCAACATTATCAGATGTACAACCAACCCTTTAGGAGCTACAAATTCAAGTTCAGTGAAATTTCTAGCAGTTTTCCTTTTTTATTTTAGAGGGAAAGTGGGCTCAAGATTCTAAGATAACTTGCAAACACATTGTGATGCTTTCTCCTGTTTGAACTCCTCAAAGCTCATATGTATTGACATTGACTTGCCAGCATAGATATCAGGAGACTGGGCCTTTGGAAGCTGATTAAGTCATGAAGGTGGAGCCCTACAAGTGGGATTAGTACCCAATGAATCATGCCCCAGAGATGTGCTTGTCTCCATCCATGTTGAGAGGACACACTGGAAAATGCTGTCTATAAGACATGTGCCGTCTCAGGGCTCAACTTCCCAAGTTCTAGTTCAGGCTCCCTTTGGGCCTTCAGTGGCACAGTGGTGCATGTGGCAGTAACGTGTGGCATCTATGAAGTAAAGAACAAAGGAAGGGGACACCCTAATATCACTTCGGGTACAGCACCAGTGTCCTACCTGTCTTGCCCTAGGTCCCACCTCCTAAAGGAACGACCACTTTGCTACAGCTCCACGGGGTGTGAACCAGTCTCCCACATGTAAAGCTTTGAGGGACCTTCAATGTCTCAATTAGAACAGCTCCCCAGTTTGTGGTATTTGATTAGAAAGGCATGAGTGGACTAAGCAAACACTCAGTCTAGAAAAACACAGCGGTAAAACTTGTTCTACAAGATTTAAAACTAATCAGAGTGCTACAGGAATTACAATAGTGTGACGCTGGCATAAGGACAGTTAACTTCAACGGTGGATCAGAGGGGAGTAGAAGACAAAAACCCACCCTACAGGAAAGCTAGACATACTGTCACCACACAGAGGGTGGCAGCCAGCTCTTTCAGTAACTCATCTGTGGCATCTTGGAAGTAAAGAACAAAGGAAGGGAACACCCTAATATCCCTTCAGGTATCCACCAAAATTAGTCTTGGACACACACTTTACATGACGTGAGCTATAGTTACATACATGAAAGGTAAAAAAGGAAGCTTGTAAAGATGACCGAGAACACTTTTGGAAGCTGAAAGGTTTCTTACACATGATAGGAAGACATTCCTTATAAAATTGGGTCAATTTAAACCTATGCTCCCTAATAAAAAGGAGTATGTAAACTCCAAATTATAAGATGGTATTCACAAAATAAAAATGACAAGTGTTACATATCCCAAAGTATAATATAAATTATATAAAAACACAGAAAACCAACCCAGTAAAAAAAAAATGGTCAAAGGATGTAAAAGGATTTCAGAAAAGATGACACCCACATGAACAGGAGGGACATCAAATTGTGCTTGACTTCATGAGTCCTCAGAGAAGAGCCACAGGATAGGTGTTTCAGAATCAACCATCTTTCATAGCACGTGAAGACTCAATGGATGGCCTGTGCGGGGAGGCATGGCTTAGTGGGTAAAGAACTCCCCAGACAAGCATAAGGACTAGTGTCTGAATTCCCAGGACCCATGTGCAGCCATGTGCAGATGCCACTCCTATGCTAACATAGGAGGCGGAGGGGAGAATCACCAGGAAGCCCAGGTCAGGCAACCTGCTACCTTCAGTAACGAAATGAGAGATTTGATCTCAAGTAAGACAGAAGCTGAAGACCAATGCCTGAGGTTGAACTCTGATACACTGACAAGCGCATACTGACACAACATATACACTGGGGGAGGGGGCAACGACAAATGTTAAATAATTAAAAGAACTACAGAGTTAATGGACTCTATAGAGTTACCACCCTCCCCTATTATTTAAGCGTTTCCCCTTCACCCTCTGGATTTTTATAATCATTTACTTAAGCACATTTAAACATTTAAGCTCATGTGTTGTAAGGCAGTAAATTCTCATGGTTCTTAAGCTAAGAAGTGCAAAGTACAAGTCTGGGTCTCCACCACGCTGTTTCCATTCACTTTCACACAGAGCTGGGATTGCCTTCTACAGAGTCTGAAGGATGACTGAGAAATGCATAGATCCACTCCATCCTCCCCAAACTCAATTAGTGAATAATGCTTGTCTTACTCTACCAGGCAATATATCCTGGAGCTGTTTTTATATTAACATGAGTCCGTTTTCCTGTTTTTTCATAACTTCCAGTACAGTATACCATTTACTGTAACCAGTCATACTGCCCATATTGATATTTATATTATTCTAAGTACTTTGCTGTGTTAAACAATGTTGGAACACATAATATTTTACACATGTTACTCAGCTGTACACAATTACTTTAGTAGATGGATGCCCTAGGTAAGAATTATTGGGTCTAAAAAAAATGTTTGCATTTAATGGCTAGTTCTCCACTGGACAGTTAAAGAGAGTGGGTGTGGAATTACACTTGTAACTCCAGTACTCTGGAGGCAGCAAAAGGAGGACCATTAAATCAGGGGCCAGCTGGAGCAAGACAGCAACATAAGAGAATACTTCATGACTAATTACAAAATAAAGCCTTGCCTAATAGGTATGTACAATGTTTAGATTCAGGAATTTATAGGGCAGTAAATGCTTTTGCTTTAATTATTGTAAAGAATCATAACTATAATGTAGTTTCCCTCTTTGAGAAGCACACTGAGATGATATCAGCAAGTTCCAGCAGTCAATAACTTATCCTGATTCTCTGAGAAGACAGCTCCCTACTTACTTCTCATCAACACCTAGCGAGTAGTACCAGACAGGGCTTTTAAAATCCAAACTACTGAACAGGTATTTGGGCTTAAGGAAAAATGAGATGCCACATATGTGTAATTGTCCAATTTTATAATTATATATTCAAGTGAATTTAAACACACATTCATCTGTGTCAAGGTGGCTGTGTCATCATCTGAACTGAAATCACTGGCACCCTTTGCATCTCCATGTCCCTCCTTTCCCCAGACCCGCTTACCCCATTCTCATCTTCACTGTTCTTAACTGGTGCTTTTAGATTTGCTGTTTACATGAAATTGTGTGGTAACTGGGTTTTGTGCAAACCTTATCCTGATTCAAAAAAAAAATGTCGTCTAGGTCACAGCAAATGACAGAGCGTCCTTCGTTTTATGGCCATCTCATTGCTTGTACATTTTTTTTTTTTTTTTGGTTTTACGAGACAGGGTTTCTCTGTATTGTTTTGGAGGTTGTCGGTCCAGCCTGGCCTCGAACTCACAGAGAGTTCGCCTGCCTCTGCCTCCCGAGTGCTGGGATTAAAGGCGTGCGCCACCTCCGCCCGGCTGCTTGTACATTTTTTATCCACTCATCCACCAATGGACATTTGGGCTGTTTCCACACCATAGCTACAACCAGGACTACAATTGATGGCAACACAACTATTGCATTTCCTTTGGGGAATATACACTAGTGAGGTCACTGGAGTACATGGTAGTTCTACTGTAACTGGTTCCTAGAACTGTGCTAACATCACTACCAACAGTATATAGGGTTCTTTTTTATTTCAAAGTGTTATTTCTAAGATACAATTCTGATCATCACGTTTCACAAATTAAGTTATTCAATACCCTTATATTCATATAAAATGAAAAGTTCTCATTATGTGAATTCATGGGAAACAAAGACCTAAGTCATGATTTTTGAGGATCCCTGTTTCCTCGACCACAGGCCATATCTCAATCACATGGGCTCTTATACATGCTAGGGTACGTTTTATATTACTTAGGACATATTTTATAAACATTTTCTTGTATAATCTCTTCAGATCTTCGTATAGATGTCAAATCCTATAGAAAGACTTCTATTTTCTCAAAATTGAATTCGGTGATCTTAAACAGTATGTGTATCTTTGGCAAATGCTGTTTAGATAATTTTATTTATCCTATGTTAGAATAATTACTTGTTTTTCCTGTTATGTTATAAACTCCCTAAGGACAGGAACTTGTGTCTTGCTTATTCCAGTACCCCCTACACCCTGCTGACTACCTGGCACAGAGTAGGTCCTTAATAAATATGTGTTGAAATTCAAAAGGAGACTAATAAAGATTGCATGAGGCTTTTTGTGTAATGATTGGGTATCACTGGTGATAAGATAAAGATGAAAAAATGGCCCTGTTATGGAAAAAACAGTGTGTGGTTCTGTATTATTTTAATGAGAGAGGAGGCATGTAAAATGGCCTCACTCAGTGGTTATGAAGGTAAAAATGACCAGGCCTAAGTACCAGGGCATTCAGGCTGGAAGGCCAACCTCGGAAGAGATGACTCATACTCCTGGCTTTCTGTGGTCTCCGATGCTACTGCTGACAGCTGAAGAAGGGCTGTAAGCAAGGGAGTTTCTCTGCCTCTTCCTTTGTCTACGGCCCTCTTCCTTCATCTGCCCATTCTTCACAGGCCAGCTTCCTGCAACCGTTCCTAGGCAGCTTAGAAGAAAAGTCAGCAAACACTGTGCTTTGGATATTAAGTGCCCCAAGAGTCTCAGATATCAAAGATTTAACCTGACGCAAGTGCTCACGAGTACTGTGCCTTTACCAATGGATTAATCCACTGATTCATTCAAAATCTCAATAGAAAGTTGGGAAGTAATGAAATTCAGGAAGGCAGGGCATGCTTGAAGGGTATGCTGTATCCTGGAAAGGCATACCTTACTTGGCTCCATCCTGTCAATCCTCCCAGCTTCCTGGAAACTATACAGCCAACAACTTTCCAACACAATGTTCACACATCCCATAGGCCAGAAACAATAGATCCAGCCAGCTGCAGAATCCTCTGAAACCATGAGTCAAGAAGAATCCCACTGAGACTTCCTCTTAGGTGTTTGCCTAAGTGACCAAAAGCTTTATAACACAAACATTCATTTGCTGACATTTATTAATACTGTGGTTATCAAACTTTCACTGGCTGACTAAGATGTTAATGAGTTTCTGCTAAACATAATAAAACTATACAAATTTTATCTAATTGTTGAATAATGTCATTATTTCATAAGAGAAAGAGACCTGAAATATCTAATTTTGCCCCTAAACCAAGAGGCTAAAACTTGGGTGTCACTGGGTAGAAATATCAGGGAAATGGAATATACTGCTGAATCTAAGTGTGCAATTACTGTAAGACTCTTAAGACATACCGTCAAAGTGACTTGCAAAAGCTGTCTTTATTTACTCTGCAACTGTAGCCACCATACTTCCCTTTTTCCTGATGAAGACAGTGGGGGTTTGCAGAGCTCTGGGAAACATGTGACATGTGGCTAGTGGATGGTCTCATTTACTGAAGGATATAATATCTGATCTTCCTAGTTGTTTTGTTCATACAGGGAAAATGAGATGAACTGTATCTGCATAATTAATAAAGGATTTTATAAAAGAGATATGGAAAATAAAAAAGTAGAAAAATCAGGCACTGGTTTATCATATAAATGCTATCAATTTAAAGAAGTTTTTTATTTCCTTGAGAAAGAACTCTCTCTCTATATATAATATGCACATATATATGTATCTTATAACTATACTATATATCGCATTAGACTACATGTAACTCGGTTTAGTATCTTACTTTTCCACACCCATGTGAGCTCTTTTCATGTTATTACTGTCTGTGATCACTTTCCGGTATCCAGGAAGCAGAGAACGTTTCTGAACATTCTGCAACCCCTGAGTGAGAAGCCATAGTCAACCTCCACGCAAACACTGTACCCAGCTTAATGCACTTCACCAGAGCAGGAAGAGTAGCTCAGCACAAAAAGTACTCTGTATCTGAGGATATTTTCTTAGGCTAGATTCTCAGAACTGAAATTCTGGTCAAAAGGAATTATTCTAATATTCTTAAAATATACTGTCAAACTGGTTAGCCAGGGTTGTATTAATACTACATAATAGCAACTATTTTACTACCCTTTTCTCTATGGAAGATAATCATGATCACACACACACACACACACACACACACACACACACACACACACACACACACACACACAGACCGAATAATCTTTTCAATTTGGCAGGTAGCATAGCAATGGCATTATGTTAATGTATGCATTCGTTGCTGACTGTAAGCTTTAGTATAAGTCAGTACATTTTCCCCCTTTCTGTGAGGTTTCTAGCCATGTCCTGACCTAACACAGCCTGACCCTGCTCCCACACCATGCAGTATTCATGGAGATTGCCCACTATTCTATGTGAAGCATGAAGAGTTTCCAGCAAGCCCAGCCAAAAGGGAGCCTTTATCCAGAATCCAGCCCTGAGCAGATGTTTACTTGGCAGCCTCACTGCAGTCATTAGCATCAGAAAGCAGGGCAATTTAAAAAAACATACAACCAGATCTCAGGTCCACGAATCATGGTTCTGTAAAGGACCCAACCATCTGGATGCCTGGGCCCAGTCCTCCATTTTGAGACAGAGAGGCCTGACAGTCGGTACACAAAGGCAAGGACCTCAGGACACCAGGCACTCACAGCTAAAGGTCCATGTGCCTCTTACAAACTATGTCCATTTTCTACCTAATAGGGGGTGACTTAACAGTCTCAAGCCCTCTTCCCAAGAATTACCTACTCACATAGGCACGTGCTGGGTTTTCTTTTTTAAATCTTGGTATCCTATGTAGCACCGGGGCCTGTGTCGCAAACAACCAGACTTACTGTTTATTTGTTGACACAAATTGAAACAGGATAATCAAAATCTCCTCAGACCAATGTCCCCAAGCCAGAGACAGGATAAATAGCTCTGTCTCATTGTAGGGCACAGGTCACGCACTCCAGCTCCCTGCACCAGAGAAACCACATGGGGGGGAGGGGGTAAGTGGGGCTCAGGGGCCTTCCAGGCTTCTTGCCCAGATCTGCTGTGCGGCTCTCCACAGGGCCGGACATCCAGAAGGCAGCCACTACCTTAATCTCATACGCAAAGCAGGCAATGTATGACTTCTTTGGACATAATTTTACCACATTTTTTCATTTTCTCAAGAAACAGATGGTTACAGGTAATTTTTTTAAGGGAAAGTGCTTTTCAAAGGTTGTACACTTACATGACAACTAAGAAGTTTTGTTTTGAGGTCTCAAAATGATGTGATCCTGTATTTCCAAAACATTTCTCAGAGTTAACCCACATTTAGGGAAATACAATGCTGTCTTCTGTTCCAATCTCCCTTGCTTGCAAATTTTAAAATGCCAAATGCCTTTATTGGAAAAGCACTATTAATATTTCCTTTTAAAAAGAAAAAATAAATATACAAGGTTATAATCTACCCAACAAATACTTTACTTCTAGTTTTCTATTTTGAAACATTTCAGATCTTCTCTCTCACACTTTTTTTTTAAACTGGGCTTAGTCCTTTGGAAGTATTTATTTAATTACAGTGTAACTATGCGATCAGAAAGCAGCACATATAAAGTATTTTTACCTAATATAAACAAATACCATATTCACATCTCCTCGACTTCCCCTCCAATGTTTTTTACGGTTGGTTTTTTAAAACGATCTAACATCGACCAAGGATCAGAGTCTATTCAGCTGTTTCAGCCCTTCATTCTAGGAGAATACTGTCATTAAAATGTGAGAAATTCAGGTCAGTTATTTTGAAGACCGTCTCACAATGCGGATGGGATGTGTTGATTACATCATCCTAAGAAAGCCCAGGTGAACTTTTTCTGGTGCTGTGTCTTCGCAAACACACCATCAGGAGGCACATAATTCCAGCTCCCCATGCTGCCCATGGCAAGTGTGCTCACTTAGTTACAGTGATGTCTGCCAGAGCTCTCCACTGTAGCCGTGCCTCTTTCTTTTGTGATTAATATATAATACAGACATGGAACCGTATTCCATCCTAAAACATCCAAGAATGGTGGCTTTCCCATCTGTTGATGATCTGTCCCTGAATCAGACATTGCACTAGGGGGTAGCAAAATGCTTAGTTTGAGTATTTCTCTTCATTTACATCTATTAGCTGGAATTCTCAGCTTTTCATGCTTTTTTTAAAAAATAACATTGTATACTCAGAATTTCCTTTTGTAATCATCATGTTATAATCCATTACCATCTCTCCAACTGTCCCATGTCTGGCCAGTGGAGACCTATTATGTCAGCATCTTTTGGCAGGTCTGCATTAGTCTTGAATAATTTCTTCTCCTGGAGCTACAATCAGCTGATTCTCCAGAGCTCTGCTTCTCTGAAGAGGTTGGGGGGGGGGGGGGG
The DNA here is from genome assembly GCF_017639785.1 of Mesocricetus auratus. NCBI lineage: Eukaryota > Metazoa > Chordata > Mammalia > Rodentia > Cricetidae > Mesocricetus > Mesocricetus auratus. The sequence continues at coordinate 16,529,526 of NW_024429199.1, read as the reverse complement.
TAATTCTACTTTAAGCCTATGATCTGGACTTTGGAGATGCACTTGTCTTTAAGTATCACCACTTCTAGACCCTTCAGCATCTAAACACATCCCCTATCTATCCCCTTCCATAGTCTAAATCATGAACAAACATCATTGCCTCCACTTCTATTCTCATTATGGGTTTGTGGCTCTTTTCTGTAGTGAGAAAACTGATGCAAACATTTTCTGCTCTTTCTGGAATGTATCTCTGAGCAACTGTCACAGCAAGGTGCCTGTAACCGGTCTGAGTTAATTATTCGGCTTAATTGCAGCCAATCTGCTAAACAGTTAAGTTCCTTTGTTCATTTCTTATTCTATTTTTAAGCTTGCTTTTTCCTTCTTTTTTTTCTCTTTTTAGTTTTTCAAGGCAGGATTTCTCTATGTAACCCTGAAACTAGCCCTGTATACCAGGCTGGCCTGGAACTCAAGAGATCCTCCTGCCTCTGCCTTCCAAGTGCTGGGATAAAAGGTATGTGCCACCACTGACCATCTTAGTTATTTTTTAATGGTCTTTTTTTTATTTAATTTTGTTTTGGGTAAGTAAAACAGCATGACTCAGGAATCAAAACTGTGTGAAAAACACCCAGAGCATTTCCATGTGGAACTCAGAGGATTTAGACTTTGAGATGGCTTCATACCATGCTTTCCCTCCGTTCCTTCCCATCTCTGCACACTTCACGGTTTCTAACATGTTTCCTTTCCACAGAAATAAGCAAGATTTGATTTTTATATCACTATGTTGCCCCAAAGCATTCTAAATCTACTTGAGTTAAGGAATTTCTGTATAAAAACTTAACTGGCAAATTCACGGCAGAGTCCTAGTGACAAAAATGATAGAGAAAATGCATCCAGGCCTATTATGTGTTCTGAAGACCTCACAGCAATGCCATAAGAAGCATTCAGAGGCAGATTCTGACAAGCAAATCAATCATGCCCTAAATCTAAAAGCCACAGTCATCCAAAGCTCTGCATTTCCCCTGGCATGTCACAGTAAAAACAGGTTTTTCACTAAATGTCTTTTTAGTAAGAAAGCAAGTAGCAGACATTATGTGCATCTATATGACACACATATGTGCCACACATATGACAAAAAAGCAGTCATTATAACAGGACATACCAGAATGACAAAAAAATATACCTTAGAAGTAAATTGGAGATGTTCCATGATGTCAGTAGATGTAAGCCAAAACTCAATTGGCTATAATGACTACACAAGTCAATGGTCTTCTAAAACAAAACTTAAAATGGAGATTTCTATAAAACGATGCACGAACACACACACACACACACACACACACACACACACACACACACATACACACATACACACACACACACTGCAAAACCAGGGACTGAACCAGGAGCTCTGTGCATGCTAAGCATGTGCTCCACACAGATACACCATCAACCCGCTTTTGACTTTTATTTTGAGGCATGGTCAAATTAAGTTACCCAGGTTGGCCTTGAACTCATTTTGCTCAAGCAAATTTGAACTAAGGATTCTCTGGTCCCAGCTTCTGAGGTCATGCCACCAGGCTACAGTCCTTTCTTACTTTAAAGATAACAAATTACAGTCAAAAGATCTTTCAGATGAAATCTGAATTCTCCTCACTAAACAAAAGCACAGATCTGAGAGCAAACACCACTATGGCAAAATGTTAAAATAAAACAATAATTCTCGGCTGTGGACATGTACCAAACACTGTATCAAAGGGCTTTACTAACATCATTTTTCTCATTGCAATTTCATGGGAGCCAATTTTATTATTATAGTTACTGCAATTATCCCCATTTTGCAAATGACGAGACTAAGGCTTTCTATGATATAAACCAACACAACCAAATCTAGGAAACTTCAAAGTTAGAGTTGGGTACATCATTTACATGTGACTGCCGATCTGACCTTTAAAATATTATACATCCACAGTTTTTGAAGTAAATAAAGTTAAAAGAAGGATGACAAAACTTATATAAGCCTAAGCCCCACTTCTGAAGCAGAGTTTCAGCTACTGGTTTTTCCTGCCCACCTTCCTTTGTGTTCTTGTGGTCATGCACCTGTGTTAGAGAACCAACATTGACAACGCTCCTGTATTTCTCACCATTTTTCCCGTCATGATCCAACAGTTACTGCACCATGTTTTATTTAACTAGATCACATCTGACATGGTGTAGCTAGATGGGCAGAATTTACTCTTGATCTGACTCAATCGTGATAACATTACCTCCACATTGTTAGTTTTCCCTGTCCTCATTTCCATGCTTCGAAACACTCTACAACTGAATTATAAATTTCCCTGACATTGGGTCAGTCTACCAAGATCCACTGTTTTCTTCTCTTAGAGCTTTCTTTTTTTTTTCCTTTAGTTTTTTTTCTTTTTGTGTGTTTTATGTTTTTGAGACTGCTCTCATTCTGTTGCCTAGGCTGGCCTTGACCCCAAGTATGAATGACAGGCATGAGCTAGTATTGAAGGATATTTGATCACACTGTGTGGAAGAGGCCTTCTGAGGAAATAGATGAGATCTCCTGGGTAAACTGGGAAGGGAGGGAAGAGCAGAGGGACTAGGTGATGAGACTATGAAGGAAGAGGATGGTTGAGTTGGGGGAGGGGTAGAGAGAGAGCAATGAAAGAGACATCTTGATAGAGGGAGCCATTAAGGGGTTAGGGAGAAACCTGGTGCTAGGGAAATTCCCAGGAATCCACAAGGAGGACCCCAGCTAAGACTCCTAGCAATAGTGGAGAGAGTACCTGAATGGCCCTTCTCCTGTAATCAGATTGATGACTACCCTAATTATCATCACAGAACCTTCATCTAGTAACTGATGGAAGCAGATGCAGAGATCCACATCCATGCACCAGGATGAGCTCTGGGAGTCCAGTCAAAGAGGGAGGAGGGATTACATGAGCAAGGGGCGGGGGATCAAGATCACGACAGGGAAACCCACAGAAACAGCTGACCTGAGCTAGTGGGAGCTCATGGACTTTGGACTGACAGATGGGGAACCTGCATGAGACCGAACTAGGCCCTCTGCATTTGGGTGGCAGTTGTGCAGCTTGGTCTGTTTGTGCAGCCCGTGGCGGTAGGACCAGGATCTATACCTCCTGCATGAGCTGGCTTTTTGGAGTCCATTTCCTATGGTGGGATGCCTTGCTCCGCCTTGATGGGGGGGGGGGGGGCGGCGCGCGTGAGGCTTGGTCCTGCCTCAACTTAATGTGCTAGGCTTTGTTGACTTCCCCTGGGAAGCCTTACCCTTTCTGAGGCGTTGTGGCAGGAGGTAGGGGGAGGTACTCCTGCACAGAGAAAGGAACTCAGGAGGATAAATCCAGGGAGACACTGAGAAAGCTGAATACACAAAATGGAGGAGAGGTAAAAAGACACGTGGCAGAATGTAGATTAATAGAAACAGGCTAATTTAACTTATAAGAGCTAGTTGGGAACAAGCCTAAGCTAAAGGCCAAGATTTCATAATTAATAACAAGTTTCTGTGTCATTATTTGTAGGCTGAAGGTCCAAAGAAAATCTGACAAGAAAGGCCTGCTCCATACAAGCTGGTATGCCGGCCTGGAGCACACGTTCTGAAGCCTTGCCCAGGACCAGCACAGACTGGCACCAGACCTGCTACTTTCTTCCTGTATCTTAAAGAAGATACTCAGAGATGAATCATGAAACCCATAGTTAAGACTAAGTAGTAGAGCCGGGCATTGGTGGCGCACGCCTTTAATCCCAGCCCTTGGAGGCAGAGGCAAGTGGATCTCTGCGAGTTCGAGGCCAGTCTGGTCTACAGAGCAAGTTCCAGGACAGGCTCTAAAACAATACAGAGAAACCCTGTCTCTAAAAAACCAGATTTTAAGTAGTAGAAAGTGATTGGAAGATGTGTTCCCGTGACTGGCAAGCTGGGAAATCACACCTGTCATGACATCAGGTTGCTGTTGCCTTAGGTTGTCCACACTCTCCAAAGAAGAATCTTCCTTTTTTATGCCCGGCTGCTGGTTGTGGGACTTGTGGCCAGAAGCTGCTGGGGAGAATGGGCACACAGATGTGCACTTTCCATGCATCCCTTTTCTCAGTCTAGAGCTTCTACGTCATCCAGGGCACCAAGCCCACCAGCTAAGGTGCAGTCATTACCCTGGAAGGAGAGGAACTGTCTATCTGTTCAAGGTTGGGCAGAAATATGCATTTCAGAGAATGGGCGTTCCTTGTCTTTATCCAGATTTCCAACTAATCCTACTACTTTCACACCCACAATTTATCATGTCTTCTAAATATTCAAATACCATCTACCCCAGTGGTTCCCAACCTTGCTAATGCCCTTTAATACAGTTCCTCATGTTGTGGTGACCCCCAATCACAAAATTACTTTCATTGCTACTTCATCATTGTAATTTTGCTACTATTATGTAAATGTCTGTATTTTCTGATGGTCTTATGTGACCTCTGTGAAAGGGTCCTTTGACATCCAAAAGGGTCACCACCCACAGGTTAGGATCTACACCAAGGATCTTCTGAGAGTCACTGGTATGGACTAACATATTTCCTCCTGGTATTTCTTTTATAACCACTTAAGCTTCAAATAGCTCCATTAATTCAATTATTTCTCCAACAATCTCTCTTCTAAAAATGAGTCTGGATTTCTGGTCCACTGTTGTCTTTCCCTTTTTTCTCATTGTCCTGGTGAGCTAAAACTCAAGTTTTGTGAATACTAATGTGTTTGGAAAGCCTTTAACAACAGCAAACAAGACACTTTGTTTTCAGTGAAAATTCTTGTGCTGAAGGACATCTGTCTCTGAAATGATACAATGAGTTCAGTCTGTGGCATAAAAATGAGATATGCGTTAAATGAGGTTTTAAAATAAAATATTGTCAATAACTCATATTTCCTCAATTCTAAGGTATCCTGGATTTGCAGGAAGCCACTTGATTTGATAAAAAATAAAAGATAACTCTAACTTTTCCCAATGTAATACAGGAGGCTTAACTAGAAATTATTAAGACTATTTACCACTGCTATACAAATCTAACCATTACATAGATCTACACTATCTATCGTCTGTGCTAATGGCAAAGGGGCCCCCATGCTATGTCTCCATATGAACACAAAGCCTTTCTAAGTTGTCCATGCTACTTCCACACAAGCTCTCAGACAGTATCACAAAAGACCCGTGGTTGTCCTCAGCACAATTCTAATTCAACAGTTTATGCTGTTAAGGGATTTGGATGTAAGGAGAACACTTTAAATGCTTCAGAAAAATCTAGCTAATGAAGTATATAATAACCTCTTGTGTAAACTGAATAAGATATGTGGTAGCCTCTTTTATAAAACCAGTAGCTGCTTTCCTACTTCATTGCTGTGTAACTGTATATGTTCTATCTCAGTGTTTCATTACTGAATGAGTTAATTCATTATAATACCGTGCTTGTGCCAAAACAACCACTGAACATAATTTGAATAGAAGGATTAAAGGGATTGTTGCCCACAATAAAAAAAAGTTACAATTCAGTGACTTCCCCGTTAAAAACTCAGTGATGTTTGAACATACGCAAACAAGGATTCAATCTCTATTCTAAACATAGGGTTACATTCCCTTGAGCTTAAAGAACTATACAGCATCTTATCCTAGTACCAACAGAGAGAATGTAGGCACCACTTATAGCAACAGTACTTAAAAGGAAAAATTTTCCCCCTAAAGTAGGTTATCTATTTTGGGCATTCATGTGGTACTTGTACTTTATTTCTATAGCTAAGTTATTCTACAAGAGAACCTTAAAACAGGTTGTAAGAGAGAGGCAACACTGTGGAGGGAAGTGGGAAACACCTGCAGGTTCATCAAAGACTTAGGACCTGAATCACAAAACCTTACGAGGCAACTTCATTAATGCCCACCTTTCTAGTTGTGAAGGCAAACGGAAAACAAAACAGTGCATAAACATGAATATAGCATTGCCATAACACAGACTGTTGCAGTGTAGCATATAGCTGTTTCTGTCCATCTGAGAGAACTAAAATTCTAGGAAAATGATATGATTCTTCATATAATACATAATGCATGTCAAAATTCTGCATTATATTCCACTTCACGCAAGCTCATTATCTTATTGGTAGGTTTGGAGGTTTTTCCAAATGCTATCTAAATTTTTAAAGGTAATACAGGATGATATCCCAAATGCCCTATATAGATGGCGTGTCTATGTCTGATAGAACAAGAAGGAGGGAATAAGAGAGGGAGAGACAGAGAAAATCTGCCTATTTCTGAAGGGAAGAAACACCTTTGCATTTGCTCAGGTCAACCAAGCACATGACTGAGTACCCAGCAACACTCTAATGAGGTAACATTCATTTTCAATTTAAAAACTAATTTTTCTTTATTACAAGAATGGCTTCTTCAGAAAACTGCACCCCAGATACATGAATGAGTCACTGGAAGCTTCGGTAACAAAAAGTTAGACTTTGCTGTTTGATGTTGAGCAGCTTCTGACTGTAATTGGCTAAAATATCTGGTCATCTCCAGAGACTGATTATCCTGTCCTGTTATACTGAATCAGCACAGAAATGGATCCATACCCCATTTCCTGAACCAGAAAGACAGACATAATGCTTGACTGAATGCTGTATCAAATGATTAATCCTAATATGAAGCTGCAGCTCACATCAATTATCATTAATTTGTACTTTAATCTCCTTGTCTGTGGGTACCATACAGAGTCGCTTCAAGGATTAGTGAGCCGGGCATTTAGAACACAGTATGGAAAGCATTAGCACCTACTGTCACTGCCATCACCATTACTCAAAATCTTCCCTGCCTACTCTACACAGTGATATTTTCATAAACGTAGAGAAAGAAAGGTTTTCTGTCCACTCCGGCTCACTGATTTTAGTTAGGACCAACCACTGTGCCCAGCTCCATGGAAAAAACCACAAAAGGTGATACCTGGGGCTGTCCAGGAAGGCAATGCCCTCCACAGCTGTGTTCACACTAAACAAACAGAGACGTGAAGTCTAACCTACAATAAATGCTTTGAAACAGTGACAAACTGACGGGAACATTTGCACACGGAGCCAAGAAGGCAATATACAGAGGATTCATGCTAAAGCATTTCACAAATTAATGAACAAGCACACCTCTTACTTACAATACTGTTACATTTAATTTACTTGATAAATGTTATTCAGTAGCTAAACGATGGTCAAGTGCAGATTTGAAGCTAGGTCAAAGGGTATAAGTCACTTCTTGGTTGTAAGTCAGTCAGGTAATGCAGTGAATCATTAGAATATAATGAATATATATGGAACATTTGTCTACGTCTCTCTTGAGGGGCTTACATATTTTCCTACTACATTATTTACTATGAACCAGATATGGTAGATGAGTAAGAACTATACAATTGATAAATCTGCATTTGAAAAATAACTACAGCTCTTATCTTGTAATGGGAAACTTTCTATCATCTATAAACCCTTCCATAATCACCCTTAAAAACAGCACATGGGCTTGGACCACCCCACAACACACACTCTTACATCATCCATCCGTATCTTCTTTAACTTGTCTGTATCCTGTTCCATATTGATATATTGTATATAATTTTGGTTAACTAGTATAGCTCTAGAACAACAAAAACTTTGTGGTATACATAGGCCCTCTATCAATATATGTTGACTCAATAGAAAAAAAATCAAATAAAATATCTAGCATTTCAAATATTTTCCAATACTTTTCACAAACCTTCAAGAAAAATGTTGAAGTAGCAGTCTTTAGTAAATAAAATGTTCTACATTTAAAACCTACCCATTAAAAAGATGTACTGTATAAAGACATTTTACTTCTAGTACTGAGAGGATACTTTCAATTTAAAGACTACAGTCATCAAACATAATGCTTATGAGGAAATATTTCAAAAATGGCTATAGATTTGGCAATAAAGTCAAACAAACAAAACCCTATATACTTTAATTCAACTTTGGTGCATAAGTCTGTTATAAAAATAAAATTAATTTTAATTCCCCAAGCTGTCTGCTACCATAGTATGCTATGACACTAATGGAGAGAAGGAACAAATTCATAAGAATTTTGAATGAAACAAATTTCTGTATAGCACGAACCTAATGCTCTCTTGGAATATATGTAACACACTACTTGTAAATCCACCTCTATCAAAAGGGCTTGAATACAATGGCAGTAATTATGAAGATGCTTTAAATAGAATCCCAAAGGCATTATAAAAATTTCTGAACCCTTAACCATAATGGCTACAGGCAGCATTAATATAACTGATATAAAAACCAGTGCAGAAATGATGGAGTATATTAAATGTCATATTCATTGCAGTCAGCTCATATTTATCAGTAAATACTAATTTGTAATACTTGTCCCAAATTTTATCCAGTGAAGTACCCAGCTCATTCAGTCAATCCAACCAAGACATCTACTTGGGAATGCTTTTCATTGTATTACATGTGCTACATTTTAAATATTTAAAAACATCTAAACTGCCTTGGTCCTTTATACCTTCATAATGTCTGGCTACTTTCTTCTAAGCATGTTTTTTCTTTGAAATGACTAGATGATAGCAAACCACTCCTGACTAACTTTCCTGATTATACTATTCAACACATACTCAATGTCTCTTTAAAAAGAGAAAGTGGTTGGGATATCCAAATGGTATTTGGCCAAAGGCCTGATATAACCTCTTGAATTCACACTAAGGTGCTTATGAAGGCAAAGAGAAAGCCAAGAACTCAGAACCCAAAGGGAGACACTAGTTAATCTAGCCAAAAGAGTTTCCTGCTGGGTGTGGCGGCTCATTTCTGTAATCCCAGAATTTGGGAGGCTTAAATGAATAGGATCACTGTGAATTCAGGACCAGACTAGACCAGAGTGAGAGTCTATCTTAAAAAACAAAACAAACAAAAGCCTTACACAGAACCACTGAGAGTGTACACAGAGAAAGAATAAGGGAAAGAAAAAAATTGCAAATGGAAAGAAAAAGTAGACTGAAACATCATTAAAGAAACCATACATTATTATTCCTACTACACATTTTTAAGGGGCTGGAGGGATGGCCCAGTGATTGGAACACTGTTTTCGAAGAGAACCTAGTTAAGATCCCAGAGCTTGTCACCTGTGACTCCAGCTCCACCAAATCTAATGTCTTCTTTTAGCCTCTGTAGGCACATATATACATGCAAATAAAAACAGCTTGGTTTTAAAAGTCATTCACTAAGACTAAAGGTGACTTTTTCAGAACCAACATTTCTTTGTTCTTCTTGAAATATGATTAGTGCCAATAAGATAAATGATGCAATTACAGCCATGTTGGCACATATTTGAGACAAGCAGAGAGATTTCTGAGTTTATTAGTGAAAATTACTGACAAGGCTGAAATAGGAGACCAAGAAACTCAAAGTCCTGAAGTAAGATGAATAAAAGCCTATGTTACTTGAATTAAACCATGATGGGACTAAAAATAAATTATTATGGCCCAGAAAGTGATGGCTTAACCTGTGTTAAATACAAAATGTCGTGGTGATCATTGCTCTGCATAGCTCTAGGCGACAGCCCAATTGCCATAAGGTTTTCTTTGTCCCCAAACTTCTACTGTCCCTGGACATTAAAATTTGTCTAGTTAATCCTAAACAAAACTTTAAAATAAAAAAATCCATCTTCTGCCTTCTGTTTCCTTACATTTTAACATCACTTGCTCTCACTTGTGAAATTCTTTGTTCCTGCTACCATGCCACCTTCAAAATTGCTGCTTTCTATAGAGACTTAACAAATCTAAAGAAGCTGGGCTAATTAATGTGTCAATCACCCCCTTAAATGGCCTCCTGCCTGAGTAATGACTTAATTTTACCCCTTGTCTATTTGGGAGCACATGTGAAGTGAAACCATGAGACTAACCACTGAATCTTCCAAGCCATGCAGACAGGGAGAGCTGGAATTTGGAGCCAGGAGTTCTCAATAATTGCTGCCCCTCCAGCCTGCTGTGCACAGGCCTAGCAACCCCAAAGAGGCTAAGACACTTCACCCTCAGAGGCCCTGTGAAGGGGCAGGTTCCTCCCCCAAGGACTGTGAAGTAATGAGATGTTTAGGAGCCAAGAAGCCAGCAGCCTTTCTGTAAATGTTGCCACTAGAATTGAGTAGCCTGGGTCTTAGAAGCAGTATATAGTAAACCAAACCAGTTACATTGCATGTCTCAAATTCCCAAAGGCTCACTAATCTCGTATACAATAAATTTTGTTGAATAAATTACACAAGATTGAAGTACTTCTGATCGAATTTCCTAGAGTTTGAATAACAAAGTTTATATCCCCAAAGTCACACTTTCGTAGATAAAGGTGTCCATGAAATTGGTAAAGACATACAAAATTTCAGAATCAGCATTCCCATGAACTGCTCACTTTGGAGACAATTATAATGCAGATCATTTTTCTCAGTGTAACCTTCTGAGATTTGCTTTTGCCACATGTGTGGGAGTCTTGCCCACACGCATTTCTGTGCACCGTGTGCACGCGGTGGCAGTGCCCACATAGGCCGGAAAGGCGAGCTGGAGTGACAGTCAGTTGTTTGCAGCCATGTGGGCGCTGGGAATCGAACTCAAATCTTACTCTTAACTGCTGAGGCTAGTCTTGAACTCACTATTTCTCTACCTCAGTCTGCAAAATGCTGTAATTGCTGGCATGTGCTATCACACATATTAGCACCAGACAGTGAGGAAGATAACTCCAGTAATTAAGTTTTTTGTGAACTTACTACAAGACAGGGTGATAAGAGAAGATAAGAGACTGGCAGGTAGGCAAGCCTGTGGGGGTATTTTCTTGGTTACTAATTGATGTGGGAGACCCCACATCACTCCACCATGTCCCACCATGATATTAATGAACTGAACCTCTGAGCTGTAAGCTACCCAATTAAACGTTTTCCCTTGTAAGAGTTGTTGTGGGCATGGTGTCTCTTCCCAGCAACAGAAACCTTAACTAGGACACATACAAGTCATTATGCCCGGCAGTCCTTTCTGAAAGGAAATCATTTCTAGTCACAATAAACAGCGCCTCTACTAGCTGATAAGTCCATCCTCTCTATTTTGAACCAAATACCTTAGGAAGCAACTTAAGAAAACTCTGATTTCTCTCCTGAGCACAGAGGACAAAGACAGTACCTAGAGGGGGCCAGACATGATTTCTCTCCTGAACACAGAGGACAAAGACAGTACCTGGAGGTGGCCAGACACTGGAGTCTCCTCCTCGTCTGGGAATGCTAACCTTGCTGCTCTGAAAAGTCTGTCTGACCCTAGCTAGGATCTGGAAAAAGAATACAGAGCTGTTGTTGTGCCATTAACATGGGGTGGGAGAGGACTAGCAGGAAGCAAAAAGCTCCTAAAACTAGTCAAAACTAACTGGAGCAACATGGGAATCTAAATTGTTCTAAGGAGTCTAGAATAGTACTACGCAGGCAAGGTCTACCGGAAGCAAAGCTGCGAGCGGCAGCTTGTGCCATTTCCCAGTCTTACATGGACAGAGTGTGGTTTCTCGGCATCCTTTGATGTGAGTTCAAAAACAAAGGCTTCAGGAGACAGCTCCGTTAGCGGTGTGCTTGCTGTGCAAGCAAGAGAACCTGAGTTTGGATCCACAGACCTGAGTACGAGGGCACAGGCATGTAACCCCAGCACCAAGAAAGCAGAGACAGGTGGATCTCAGGCTTGCTGGCTGGTCAGCCTAGCCATCAGTGAGCTGAGGGTTCAGCAAGGGACCCTATTTCAAACAAATGAAATAGAGAGTGACTGAGTGTCTACCCTATGTAGACATCTAGTCTCTACATATGCACACATATGATCATATAATACACAACACACACACAAGCAAAGGCTTTGGTATCTATGTTTTTCAGGAGGACGGAATAATAGGAAAGAGTGGAAGGGGAGAAGGAAGAAGAGAAGAAGGAAAAGAGAGGAAAAAGTAAGCTGTCAGCTAATTAGCATGACAGGAGAGGGACTGCTACTGTCCATTAAAGTACTGTGGCACCAAGACACACTTTACTCGGTAGCTATAACATCATAGCAAATATTCATTCTTCTACATACCTCTCCTCCAACATCCTTCTTTCTCTGCTTTCTCTTATTCACTCTACTAACAGAAAGAGCCGGTATCAACGGACAGAAAACTAGTTTTGCTTCTAGGAAGATGTAAAGAAAAAAAAACGTTCTCTAAAGTTCCAGTTCTATGAAACAGCTTGACGAGAAGTGATTAAGGAAATCTAAGGGCTCCTAAGACATTAATAAATATGCCTCTCCCTCTTGAAGGGAGAGATGAGACACAGTCTCACTATCATGACCCAGGAAGGCCTGGGACCTACTGTTTAGCTCGGAGTGGTATCAAATCTGTCTTCCCCCTTGCCCTGCTTCCCAATACAGGTGTGTACCACCAAGGTACAATACTTTATTTTTCTTTTACAGTACCTGGGACGTTCAAACCCATGTACTCACACATGCTAGGCAAGCACTCCACTGCTATGCTGCTGTGTCTTCCACATGATCCGCCTTCTTTCCTTTTGGGAACTGGCTCATGAAGGTGGATGAGAAGGAAACTAATTACAAAACAGCCTGATGTTCCTACTCTGAACCTTAACCTGGGTCCTGGCAACAGACCCATGAATATGAAGGTAGAAAAACACAGTACAAGGTCCGAGGACAAATCCTTTATACTCATGGCTATATTGCCCCATCTCCTCAGGAAAGTCGTTCTATCTAGTTTCTTGCTCTCTGTGAACTGATGATATAAAACTGAATGCCATGAAATATAAAAACCCACATTACCTTCAAACCATCAAATAAATGGCAACACCCCATGCTCACATCAGCATAGACAATAATGCTCACATACTGCTGGTTTCAGGACAAGTAATTTGTAAACTTTAGTTCCATACAGTAAATTGAACTTACAAGAGGAAACATCTCCTAAGTCATACATTACAGTACCAAATAAAATGAATCAAAGCAAAATAAAATATTTCTGCTACCTAATTCAGCAATGCAGCTTGGAACTAGTGAAAGAAAACGTCCAGGGGCAGATACAACCCATAGCTAAGATCGTCATCAACAGTTAGAGAAAAGAAGTCCTGTTGGATGCACAGATCTTACAAGCTCACACAGCTCCCCGCTGTATGAATCAGTTTGCTTTTACCACAATGTATACTGAAAACAACACACTTAAAAGGAGGGAAACTTTATTCTGGATCATGGTTTCAGAAGCCTTAATTCACGGATGTTAGCCCTGTTACTTCGGGCGTGTGGTGTCACACTATATCACCAGCTGAACTGATTTCCAAAGGCCTATTTACCGCATGGCCGCCAGAAAGCAAAGAGAAAGATACCATCATTCAAGGGCATACGTTCCCTTTAGTTTCTACCAACTAGGCCAGTCTCTTAGAGGCCCCACTACCTCCTAACAGTGTCACAGGAAGAAGGTTAAGCCTATAATGTACTGTCTTTTGGAGGACTCAAGATCCAAACTCCAATGCCTAGTCTTGTAAGCGCTAACTGAGCATAAAATGTCTCTGCAAAAGGCAGTACATATGGGCCTCTGAAGATCTGATGGTAGTGCCACTTAGCACCAGTGCATCTGGGTCTCCAATGGGCTGATGGGAGTGTGCCACTCAGTACCAGTGCTGCAAGAAGGCCTCCAAGGGACTGATGGGAGTGCCACTCAGTACCAGTGCTGGGACCCCAAGCAGAACAAAGACAAGACCAGGTCAGACTGAGTAATGCTCATTATCTCTGACCTTATGGTTCTTTAAGCCAGAGAATATGGCATACCTGGAGAAAACAGAAATGTTGTCACATAAAAAACATGACAATTGTAAAAAGGAGAAGGGAAAGTTCACACACAAATCTATGCCCGCGTGCACCAAAAACACTACCAAAGGACATCATCCCTTCAAGCACTGTGGACAAAAGAGACTTGAAAATATGTAGGGCCTAAAGATTCAAACAATGAGAAGAAAAGAAACTATTAGTCAGGAAAAGAAACTTCCTGGAAAAATCGTAAAATAAAACTAATTCTTGATAAGGAGAATCATTAAAATAATTCAGTTGACAAACTGATTTATAGACAGGCAAGGGTTGAAGACAAATCAATGAATTCAAATATGCGTTTCAGAAAATTATCTAGAATTTCATACTAAATCTTCACTACAAATACATAAAATAAGCCAATCATGCCTTCAATCACAGTACTTGGGAGGCAGAGGCAGGCTGTTCAGAGTTTGAGGCCAGTCTGGTCTACAAATTGAGTTTCAGGAGAGGCAGGGGTACACAGAAGAACTCTGTCTCAACCCCCCCATCTATATATAAAGTGAACATATATCCAATAGTTACACTTATTATTTTAAAAAACTAAATCTGATAAAGCTACACGTGTAGAGATGCTCTTTTTGAGTAAATTTTAATGCTAAAATTTAAAGTAAAAAATAATTGTAATAATTCAGATTATTAGGTTGTTCCATATTCGTTTGGTGGAGCAGCATACATTGATTAAGAACAAAATTTGTGAGCCGGGTGTTGGTGGCGCATGTCTTTAATCCCAGCACTGGGGAGGCAGAGGCAGGCGGATCTCTGTGAGTTCGAGCCCAGCCTGGTCTACAAAGCGAGTTCCAGGACAGCTTCCAAAACAATACAGAGAAATCCTGTCTCAAAAACCCAAAAAAAAAATTGTGAAAGAATTGGAAGATGAAATATAAAATCAAACCAAGTGGGAAAGGGCATGCTAAAGTTTGCTGTTCAATAATTTTAACTATATACCATGTTACTGAAAAAATAACTGTAGGCACAATAATGATAGGAGAAACTGCAAGGTGGCCTTGTTTGAGGAGTGTGTCATTAGGGGTGGGCTTTGAGGTTTCAACATAAACATCTCCAACATAAAGGGTCATGTTTTTACATTGGTCACTCTTTGGTCACACTTTATACTTTATGAAGTGATGTGCACAAAGCTATCTCAGACAAAGCAAGACCTCTTGGGAAAGATCTCGGGTCTCTAGTCACTTAGAGAGGCTTCCTGAGATAATGGGGACTTCTGTAACACTTTCCGGAGCCTGGCAGAGTGATTGCAAAAAAAAAAATCTACTGATTTAATAGTGCATTCCTGGGTCCCTATGAACAGCTTTCTTACCTACTTCTCAGGGCAATAGAACACAGCATAGATTATACTTAGCTCAACAGTAGATGCTATTTTTAAAAACAGGAAGATAAATCAAGACTGAATTCTCTGTGTAAATAACAATTTCCCATACTTCTTTTTTATTTATTTTTATTTTCTATACATTGGTGTTTTACCTGCATGTATGACTACGTAAGAGTGTAGGGTTCCCTGGGTCTGGAATTACAGACAATTTTGAGCTGCCATGTGGGTGCTTGGAATTAAACTTGGGTGCTCTGGAAGAGTTGTCAATGTTCTTAACCACTGAGCCATCTCTCCATTCCTATTTCTCATACTTCTTAATTTTCCTGAATACTGTGTGCTCCATGGGAAACTTTAGTAATCTACACCCAAACACTCCATACTATCAGTTTGCACAAAGAGAGTTATCAGCTGCTTTCATAATTAGTAACACAGTAGATGCATTTCTAGCATTACCACAATTCTTAAAAATTAAAGATTTTTAAATAGCCTTTAAAATTTCAGGCACAAAAAATATTTCAAAAGACCTTGCAAGGATCTGAAGAGCTGCTCCAAGATGCTTAGGTGATGACTGCTGGATGGCCCAGAGCCCAACCCAGATAAATCTGCCTTTACTGTGGCTTTACAGCTGACAGCAGGTTTATTCTGTTGTCTGAAAAACAGAATATCTTTCTGCTTTCTCATCACCATGAAGTCGTTTCACCTTGAACCCTCATGTTACGCAAGCCATGTCTGTCTTTAAACTGCAGAGTCAACATGTTCACATGAAGGCTTTTTATCCTCTGATGTCAATGTGCTGATAGTAGCATCAGACTATCCCCTGCATGGCCCGAGGAAGCCCTGTGCTGGAGACCAAGTTTACAGAACCCACCGTTCTGCTTCTGTTATAAATCCTGCACAAGGGCTTTCAGAAAGAAGCTTTTTGTGTCCTAAGGACACTGTTCACAAAATCTAAATGGGGACTTTGTATGACGGTAGAGTAGGGAGGCCAGCTTTCTAAGAAACAGGAAGAACTGACATGAGTCGTGGTCCTTGGTATTTGTATATATCTATCCATTCATAATTTTGTTTTCCCCTTTCCACAAAGTGTCTCTAGTTTAAAAAGGCCCAGGCCTCCTCAGAGCATCTGAGAGCCTTGCCTTCTTCTGAGGGTGACATCATGACTTGGCACGCTTCTTTGCTTGCCTTAAGGACTCACGGCACCGTTCTCAGTGCCTTGCATGTGGCCGGTATCTACTCTCCCATGGCTAGGACTTCTCTGCTTTGGCTAGCTCAGCTTCCACACGGGCCTCCCTTAAGGATGAGATTCTTAGGGCAGGAAACCTGGCCTGGCTGGAAGTTGACAGGAATGGCTGGAGGGGAAGGGCACAGGCAGGCTCCTAACCAGAGCTGGAAGGCTCAGGTGCGGCAGGGAAGATGCTAGTGTCTGATGACAGGCATTTCTGGGGCCACCACATGACCTCATGTGACCTGGAAGGAGTAGACTACATGCCCTATATGAAGACACATATGATGAAACTAGCATGCCCCAGAGGTTGACTAACACTTTCTGACAAGATTCAGTTTTCAAGATCATATCCAAGAAATGTAACCTTTACTACTAAATTTTTGGGGGGAGGGGCCTTATCCCATCATATGAGAGAAGATCAAAATCAAAAATCTAATTTAAAAGCAAGCATTTGAGGTAGAATTTTTTTCAGGCTTTGACATTATTTGGCTGCTGAACAATGAGATTAAGCATAAATGTTGACATCGATTACTTTTGATTTCCATCACAGGTTTTTCCTAATTTACCTGAATATACAATTCTCTTCCAGAAACCACAGACCTCACCAGATGTCACAGACAAAGGACACTGCATAAGTGAAACTGCATGGTACGAGCTGCAATAACAGACATATATAAATGGCCAAAATATATTTGCCTTTTTCTCTGATGACAATACCTTTCTTTTCTAACATTTATTATTTATTGTGTGTGTATATGTATGTGTTTATGTGTGTGTATGTGTTTGTATGAGTGTGTCTGTGTGTGCATATGTCTCTGTATGTGTGTGTATGTCTGTGTATTTGTGTTTACGTATTTATGTGTATATATTTGTATATATGTGTTTGTATGTCTGTGTGTATGTGAGTGTCTGTGTGTGTATATGTGTGTATATTTGTGTGTAGTCTGTGTGTGTGTGCACGTGCAGGTAATCCATGCATGTGTGGAACACAGTGGTGAGCACATGTGACTAGAGGACTACCTGCAGAAGCTGATTCTTGTGTATGTGTGTGTCTGTATGAGAATGTCTGTGTGTGTGTGTGTGTGTGTGTGTGTGCAGGGAATGCACGCGTGTGTGGAACACAGTGGTGAGCACATGTGACTAGAGGACTACCTGCAGAAGCTGATTCTTGTGTATGTGTGTGTCTGTATGAGAATGTCTGTGTGTGTGTGTGTGCGTGTGCAGGGAATGCACGCGTGTGTGGAACACAGTGGTGAGCACATGTGACTAGAGGACTCCCTGCAGGAGTTAATTCTCATGTATATGTATGTGTCTGTATGAGTATGTCTGTGTGTGTGTACATGACCGTGTATGTATGTGCGTGTGCAGGGAATACACACGTGTGTGGAACACAGTGGTGAGCACATGTGACTAGAGGACTCCCTGCAGGAGTTGATTCTTGTGCATATGTGTCTGTATGAGTATGTCTGTGTGTGGGTATGTGTTTTTGTGTATGTGTGCATGTGTGCAGGGAATGCACGCGTGTGTGGAACACAGTGGGGAGCACTGAGGTTAGAGGACTCCCTGCAGGAGTTGATTCTCATGTATGTGTGTCTGTGTGAGTATGCCTGTGTGTGTATGTGTTTGTGTGTATGTATGCGCGTGTGCAGGGAATGCATGCGTGCATGGGACACAGTGGGGAGCACTGAGGTTAGAGGACTCCCTGCAGGAGTTGATTCTCCCCTTCCTCTATGCGGATCCTGAGGTTGAACATTATGGAAAGTGTTTTTACCTGCCGCCGCCGCCGAGCCAGCTTTCTTGCTTTATCTTTTTAAAAACAATCATCATATAGATTATGAAGATCTGAGCAAACACTGTAGAGTGATTAAATCAAGCTAATCAATACACCCTCACCTCACCTGCTTCTGTTTCTTTGGTGGAATATTTTCAATGTGATTCTGAACTATGTGACAAATTGTCACCATCATGCACTGTATCTCTACTGATTTTATTATTTACTCATTTAGCATCTAGCATTGTATGTACGTGCAGGCATTTGCATGCCGTGGCACCCATACGAAGGTCAGAGGACAACTCTCAGGAATCAGTTCTCTTGTGTGCAATGTGGGTTCCAGGGCTGGAATTCAGGTCATAAGCACATTGTCCAGAGCCCAGGAAGTAGCAGTTGGCCTCCTCAGCACCCAGACAGGCTCCCTTCCACTCAGTCCAGGCCTGAGAGAAGGGCACTACCCCCCCTCCGGCAGTCTCCCTCCGCACAGAAAATAATCCAGTGCAGAATTATTATAGGAGCTTGGAGTCCACACAAATTTCTGTAGCTGAAACTCATTTCATCCTGAGAATCAAACAGCAGCTATAATGTACATGCAGAAGTGATCCTGGTGTTTGCCCCCACCTCTCCCCACCTGGATGGAAACAGTAATTCTAGAGGCCTGCTCAGAACTCTCACTCCTGTCAGGATGACTGATGGGCCACCCTTGCTTACTCCTCAGTCACTGTGCATTTCTCCACTTATCATCTTTGAATCATATCACTCAGCATAAAAATACAATCATTTTGTTTCCCCCTCTCAGCAAAAATCATACAAAACCCACGCAGTGAGGCGTTGAGTATTCCATCACAACACCGTCCTGAGAAATCCTATCCTTGACTCAAAATTAGAAACTTAAAACAGAAAACAAGGCAGAGTGTATGGATTTTGAATAAACAATGACTCCTGATTGAAACAGTTATGATTCAAATTTCAATGTTGTAACTTCATAAGAGAATGAACATCTAAGAATCAGCCAGAAGGAATCTACTCAATTGTTTTAATTTATTCCTATTGTCATATTTTAATAACTAGTTGACAAAGCATAGTATTAGCTTATCAGTCATGATGCATAATAATAATAATGATGATGATGATGATGCCTGCACATACATACAATGCTAGATGCTAAATGAGTAAATAAATAAATAATGGTAGCATTAGTATAGGACTCTTCACCCAACATTCACTGGATCCTTTACTACAGAATTTTCAGATATAATCCAACAAATCTGAAAGCCCAATCCACTTTAGACACTAGAGATACACAGTAGCAAGGTGAAAGAGAAAAAATGGACGCAAGAAAGCGTGAAGAGCCTCCTGCAGCGGTTCACATCTGCAATCTCAACATGCAGGAGGCTGCAGTCAGCCGGGGCAACACAGTGAGTAGCAGCCTAGCAGGCCCCTGGAGACTGAGTCCCTGTCTAAAATATCACAACAATAATAAACTGAAAAGGGGGGAGAAAACCTAACAAGATAAAAAAACTTACCCAGAATCGCATCACACAGCTCTAACAGCACTAGCCCCTTAGGATAACCTCTGCCTTCTTTTATTTCCTTGTGGGAAAAACCTTTTAAATCAGCAGCTGCAGAATATTTAATCAATAAAGAAATTGAAGGACAATTTAAAAATTAATATTCTGCAAATGCCAAATCAGTAAGTAAGAGATGGTCTCTGAGTTGGTTAGAGGCTGCCTGCCAAGGTCACTTTCAAGTGTTTTCATTTTATGTGATGGAAAGATATTTCTCTTGCATCATACTAATGAATACAGGTGTTTTGAAAACTAATTTATGGGATACAATGTTAAGGAAAGGAAGATAGGTGTTAGAGATAAGCATGCAATCCAAGGATTAGGCATATTCTATTTTACAAAAGCATTTTTTGCCAGAATAATTCATTCAGAATTAGCCATTCCATTAACACAGAATACTGCAGGACTGTAACTACAATTCAAGCTACAACATGAAGAACATACCACACAGGCATGCAAATACTAGTGTATCTCAAGTCAGTGTATTTAGGCTAACTATATTTCAGTGTCTCTATTTTTCCACTACACTCTCAAATCTGAAAGGCAAAGTGTACTCCTAGAATACTTGGTAACAGGACCAAATCTTCCTTAGGAATTCTTGAAATAGATATTTAAGGATGAAGTATCAATACTTTTAATTTTTCCTTACATAAATTTTTATTCATGTAAAAAGGATAAGTAAGCCACACTGCCATCAGATTAACTGTAATACCCTTGCATTTATGTATTACATAATAGATTATGATGTATCGTATGTGCCAGTGTTTTTCAGAGAAGATTCCTATATATATGGTGGGTCCAGAAGTGTGTCTGTTTTTTAACCAGTTTTCATTTACTTTTAATTGTATGGTGTGTGTGTGTGTATGTGTATGTGTGTGTGTGTATGTGTGTGTTAGTGCAAGTGAGTATGGAAGCCAGAACAGTGTGCCAGACGCCTTGGAGGCAGAGTGGCAGGAGGCTGACAGCAACCCTGTGTAGGTGCCAGAAACCACACTCGGGTCCTCTGCAAGAGCACTAAGTGGTCTTGGCCATCGATCCATCTCTGCAGCTCTGGTTTCAAAACCAAAACTTCCTTCTAGGGGACTAGTTTTCATACCAAGTAGCACAGATCTTTTGTTTGTAGAGTCTCACGGACATTACAGCACTAACTTAAGGGCACAGTAATGGCATGAAGCGGCAGGGTTTTGTGGTTCTAAGTGCTGAGCGACCAGGAGGAAGGAAGAGAGATCTGAATGTAAACTCTATATGCTGAACAATGAAGCCCAGGACTGACTTCTCCAAGGTTTCTCAGTGCTTGGAGAAGATAAGGCCTGAGAGAACAGCCATCACATGGCCAGTGACCACATCCAGTACAACGCAGCAGCACTGCTGTTATTTAAGAAGGTGCTGGGATAGGGAGGGAAACCATAACTGTTCTACTCTATTAATATGAAGATGTTACTAATTGGATTTGAGAATACTGTGCTTTATGTATTCGTTTCTGCTTTATAGCTGCATAACCAACCATAGGAGGGACAAGTATAAACGGTGTGGAAAGTACTAGTGGGTGTTTTACATATATTATAATGGTAAGGCCAAGGTCTATATACTTCCCAATGTTAACCAGCACTGCTTTAAACTTGCTTTCAAAGCAGTATTCATCCTTTCATTGGATGCCCTATAGGGCTCAATGCCATCTTCAACATTAGGCAAATGTGGCAGAGGTCGATCACCTGGCCAGACCTGAAGGCTATGAACTTAACACAGAGGAAGATGGTATTGAACAAAAAAGTGAATTTGAGCTATGACGTTAAAGCTTAAGGAAAACATAAACATGACTATTTGTTTTCTTCTTTTAAATCTCTGAAAAGTTATTTTTATTTATGTGTACGCATGTGTGACTGCATGAGTCTGTGTGGACCACATGTCTGTCTTATGCCCGGTGCCCGCAGAAGCCAGAGGGAATTGTTCCCCTAGAACTGGAGTTACAGTTAGTTGTGAGTCACCTGATGTGGGTGCCCAGAACCAAACCTCTGCAAGAACAGTAAGCACCATTAACCACCGAGCCACCTCAATCTTCAGCCTCTCCCTCCGTTTTGATATGTAAAAAGAGGTCGGTGGCAGATGAAGGCCCTTACAGAAAATCACAGTCAGCCAAAAGGCAGAGTTACGAAGTCTTGTCCCCACTGATAAATCTACAACACAACTCCTGCACCTGAGGCTTGACTGTTAGAGTCAGAGACCAGGGAGTTTTCTGTGAGACAGTGTCTCCTGGGAATGTCGAAAGATACACCCATAAAGTCTCATCAACACAAGTGACATTTATGCAGAATGAGTAAGTTCATTTATGTATTCAGGAACACATGCACGCAAGCACGCACACACGCACGCATGCACGCACGCACTATTAATGATTAATGAAAACAGAGATCATGAATCCAAAAGGGAGAGAGGCGGGGTATATGGGAGAGTTTGGAGGAGGGAAGGGGGAAATGACGTAACAGTGCTATAATCTCAAAAACAATTGTATAAGAAGAGGGAGAGAAGGGGGAAGGGGTACACTTAAGGGTGTCCACATAACCGTAGGTGTCCGGTGAAACTGTAGAGGATGCCTGTTGGCCGCCAGCTGAGGGAGAGATGAATTCCTGCCAGTTGCAAGTGCCAAGTTCCTTGGCCACCTGCGGTTAGCCACTGATGTCATAAACAGACTAAAAGTGGAATGATGTTCCCACAGAAGGAAATTTAAAATAAAATATCCCAAGACCAACTCCTCTCAGAACTCAACTAAGGGACTTAGAACCAGAACTGGCGAGAGCTGGCAGGCTTGGCTCATCCTCAGCACAATAGTTATGCTTTTCTTCACACATTTCTTAGACAACCAAAGTCACCTTAAGGGATGACACTTTGCTTGGCACCAAATACTGCCATTAGTCAACATCAGGTTCTAGGCTATATGTAAAGATAGATCTTCCTGGCTTACCCCTTTTCTGAAATGCTGGAGTAAAAAGTGGCTCTGACTTTAGAGTTTTTCCAGTGTTAGAATATTTCCATAGACATTAAAGGTTGAACATCCCAGCATGGGGCAGGGGCTTGGCCCTGTCTCAACCTACTGTGCCACTGTGTTAACTCTTATGGGAGCCCTCATGGTGAGGAGGAGTGGACTGGGGGTGGGCTGGGCAGGAGGAGGGGTGGGAGCTAAAACTGTGGTTGGAATATAAAATGAAATCTAAAAGAATAATTATATAAAATAAAAAGGTTGAGCACCCAATCTAAAAATGTGAAATTTGAGCCGGGCGTTGGTGACGCACGCCTTTAATCTTAGCACTCAGGAGGCAGAGGCAGGCAGATCTCTGTGAGTTCAAGGCCAGCCTGGTCTACAGAGCAAGTTCCAGGACAGCCTCCAAAACAATACAGAGAAACCCTGTCTCGAAAACAAACAAACAAATAAATAGATAAATAAATAAATAAAATCTGAAATACCCCAGAAACCTTTTGAACATTGTATGTCAGCACTCAAGTGACTTTAATTTTGGAACACTTCCAGTTTGATGTTTTCAGATTGGGGTGCTCCACCTACAGTTGGGGGGATGTAGCAGCAAAGTGATCCCAAAGCAATCTATTCAAAAAGGACCTTATCCAGTTTACATGCCAGGCAGTGCTTCTCATCAAAGCTAGAACAGGCATTTCTGGTCCATTCTAAGTTCCTAATTTTAGTCTTTTAAAATAAAATCTGTTGGCGAATGGTCCCTTCAAATTTTTATGAGGTTATGAGGAAAGCAAAATCAGTGTATATGGGAAGCGTCAGAGCCCTGGCTTTGCAGGCAGTTAGCAGAGTGAAGACCTCGGTAAGCGTGTGGGTTTCCAGAGCACTGACAACGTGAACCAGCAGAATTGGCGTCTGTACTTTCAACGGTGTGAACGGGGACAGGAGCTGAGGGAGCTGGCACGCAGGAGGCACAGAGAGGACAGAACCGTGGAAATGGAGACTAGAGGGCAGGAGCTGGGAGTTCAGAGTGCACAGTGAAGCTGTGGAGAGGACACGGCTGAGTTAGCGTTTGGGGAATAGAAGTGGCAAGGTCTAGTAACGGGCCTCTGAGGATGACAAACAGTCTAGAGGAAACATTTCCCTAAACTTTCTTTCTAGAAAGGGATGCTGACGCCCGGGGAAGGCAGAAGTCAGGTGTGGAAGCCACACAAGAGCAGATGAAATAATGGAGTTCGTGAAGTCAGGAGGGTTCTGCCAGGGAAGAAAGGGAAAGTAAAAAAGATATTTATTAATTATGCTATGAACTAACTAAACATACGTTAAGTTAACCGAGGAGAGGAGATTAGGAAATGCCAGTGATGGAGTGAGAGCAGGAAGGCTCAAAATGAAGGGAAAGGAGGAAAAGCAGGGACAACAGTGTGGAAGGCCGGAGTCAACAGGCGAACAGGCTGATCCCGGGACTACAGTCAGGGGCTTGCACACAGACACCTCATCCCAGGAGCCAGGCATGTGCTCATTCATACCAGTGTTGTTACAGAAACGTTTTCCTGTACTCAGTCAGGGCCCTTGTCTCTTTCCACTCCACTCTCCCTCCATCCTGTGTCTGCTGTCATCAGGGCAGCTATGGGGTGGCCTCTTTCCAGGTTTACCTAAGGAGGCTCTAAGTTAGGATACACTAACTTTGAATATGGAGGATGATTCTGTACGGCTTCTAGTCACCTGGGGCACACAGTTAAGTAACTGGCTGAACACTGGCATGGGAATAACTCCCAGGAATGCCTTGCTGGGACAGCACTGACTTGGCTGTGTTTGTTGAAAGTACATGGACATTGAGAAATAAACAAAGTATGAAGCACAGAGCCATAAACTCAGATATAGAAAGTTCTCCCCTGTTACCAAGCACAAAAGAATAAACAGTAGATTTGTCCCCTGTGTTTGGTCAGAACCAAAGTTTTCTTGTCAGTTTAATAGTTAAAAAAAACACATGAAAAAGAAAACTCTAATAGTAATGATTAAAAACAAAACAAAATCCAGAATCTACAGCCATTCCCATTTGTGGAACAGAAACCTGTACAAATACTACAAACAAGTCTTCAAGAGACTGTGTATATCTTATAAATCTCAGCTGTTGATACTAAAGCTGCATTACAATAACTCAAGGCAAGTGTGAATCTTTATAGTCCACTTCTTGAGAATAGCTTAGACTTTGCTTTGGGATGTAGTGTATTCTTAGCACTCCTGGAGTCCTGGATGCAGAGAAGACTAGCACTACAAAAACCACACAGAAACAAACAGAAGAACATCGCACATTCAACTAAAAGTAGAAAAGAAAGCCACAAACTGGGAGGTGATCTTCAAGGCACATTAAAATAACAAAGGATTAGTATTTCAGATGCAACTGAACTCTTAAGTCAAGACACAAATGGCTAAAATACTGATAAAAGTACAACAAAGAAAACATAACCTGTAATCTGCAAAGGCAAAAGGCAAAATTCAACCTCACTGTAAACCAGGGAAATACGTATATAAATCATGGTTGTTTTTCATATCCAGCATATTGGCCAAACAAAACACAATATGCAGATTACTGTGGAGGTAATTAGAAAGATGGAACCTCCATTGGCTACTGAGCAAATATTAGTAGGCACACTCACTTTGGAAACACTTAGGAAATCCCAGGCAAATTAAAGATGCACAGGTTTGTACAGCTATAGCTTTCCTAGGTAAAATTCCCTGTGTGGTGTCTGCAAAGGCAAAACTACACAAGAAAAAGAGTTCAAATGTCTGACATAGAAGTACATGTATGTAGGTGCGTGTGCACGCATGTGTGTGTGTGTGTGTGTGTGTGTGTACGGTCTAGTGGTCACTAGCAAGTGTCTCCCAATCATCCACCTTACTTTTTAAGACAGGGTCTCTCCCTGAACCCAGAACTCACTCATTTGACTAGACTGTCTTGTCAATGGGCCAAGCCCCAGAGATCGTCCTGTCTCTGCCCCTCCTGCCCTGGTGTTGCACAAGCACTATGGAACTCAGATACTTACTTGGATTTCAGGAGATCGAACTCAGGTCCTCACATTTGTGCATCACCATTTCACTAACTAAGCCATCTCCCCAACCTCTGAAATTTAACTCTGAGGAAAAGAAATGTTCCTAAAAAAAGCATAGCAAGTATGTCTTCATTCAAATTAAGGCGAGACCAGGTTCCACTAAGCAACAACGTTTAAATATATGCATTTGTAGAGAAACTATTGATATATGTTCTCATCAAATCTATGATGCTTTTTAAGTCTGAAGCTACAGCATGGACTATGTTTGGGGTGTGCACCATCATAGCTTTCAGATGCTCTGCTTCTTATGTAGACTGGATATGCGAACATGTGTTCCATTATTGTTTTTAAAATTTTTGATGGCATGTTTTATATATTCTTTTGTATGTATACTATATCACAAAACAAAAAACGTTAAAGGGATTAGAGAAAATCAAGCAAAGTATAGTATCTTTGTTGAGTCGAAAAAGTGACGCTTCAAATACCTGGCAAGCCACGGGTACCTCCTCATTCCAAGTCACAGACATGGTCCATAATTACTAATAATCTGGCTTTAGGTTCTTTAACAATGGAGCTGTAAGACGTGTTTGGGATAATCTGAAGACTTTGCATGCCACTTTTGTGCAGTAGAAGGAGGTTGGCTGTACAAATGAAGCTGTAAATGGCCAGGTCGTCATAGATTCCAATACGCCCTTGACTTTCTCAGAGGTATCTCTTCAGATCCAGATACCCGAGGCAGCCATAAAGCTAGGAAACTCAGGGTTACGTAGCAGGTGGACAGGAAGATGAAAGCGTAATTGGGAATGAAATGCCACACACAGCATTAGCAGCCTTGTTAGGCAGTAGAACATGCTGAGGTGGTCAGAATTTGGTACATTAAGGATGTAAAAACAAGTTCCTGAAACTATGTGTCCACCTAGAGACCCGCCATTAACTTTTCTTTTTTCCCACTTGGTGTGGTAGGCTTTTGAGGACTGCACCATTCTAGATATTTTTGAACATTTTTAAGTCCACATAATGAAAAGATGCACATAATGTACACTGACTGTGCTTTTTCCCTTTTTAAAATCCTTGTGTTGCACTCTGCTCTGATGATTTATTTTCTAAAATGGACACCATTACTTCTCTAAATGACTCCCAACTAGCTGCAGGATAAAGACACAAACACCTTGCCATGGCATAAAAGCTCTGACTCGGGGTTACTTTTCCAGAGAACCCTGGCTTCTACTGAGCCAATCTGAAGCCCTGCTATTCCAGGCCAGCTGCTTTCTCAGGCTAGCTCTTTTCTGGGAGCTTTCTTTGTCTGGCTCATTCCTAAATTACCCTCAGATGTTATCTAGGGCCTTGAGGTCACAGCCGCCTCCTGAGAGCCTTCCTGGGCTACACTGCCCCAGCAGCCACACCCAACCATAACGCAGCACCCTCTGCACCTGACACAGTGCTCTGTGTAGCTTTCTGCGGCCTAACACAGAACTCTTTGAGCTAACCCTGACAAATTCACCATCACAATGCTGTTTTGGCCTCCCTGGGCCGCCCTCCTCCCAGATACTCACCTGTTCTCTTCATGCAACTGCAAGGTTGATCCCCTGTCTCTGCTATTCTAACTATCCCTGGCTATCTATCCCCGAGCTCTCCCGCTGCTATCTCTCACTATCTCCACTGCCCGCCACCAGAGTGTTCTCCCTCCCTCACAGACAGCCCTGGCCATATCCAGTCTGCTGGTCACGTCCGGTCTGTTTCTTTTCTCTCTGCTCTGGACAGTTTCTCTCTCTGACTTACAAAAGAACCTGAACCACACCAGGAAGTGCTCCTGTTGGCATTTTCTTTACTGCACCTGCTCATATACAATTGATAAGTTAACAATGTTGACAAGCGTTCCAGAGCACTCACAGGAGAAACAGTACTTTGCAGTTTGCATAAACCAGTTCCAGGGTTTCAGACCATAATCGGCCAGGCGTTTGAGAAATCCAAGGGCCCAAAGGCAGGAATGTCCAGTATCACTGTTTCTGATGACGGAAAAGTTCTGTGCCTGTGCTGCCACATAACTGTTGTCACCAGGCATAAATGTGTGTACAGCCATACATTCAGGCAAAACACCTATCCAAATAGGTAATAGGTATGACACTGATGATGATTGTTGTAATTTATAGAAAAAGCAGCTGAGAGAAAAGGACAGACTGCATGTGGAGGGTTTTCTTTTCTTTCTTTCTTTTTTTAATTAGGGGAAAGGGAATGGAAAGGCGGGGAGGGGAAACCAGACTCTGGAGACAGGAGCAGCAGAAGAGAGAACAAAGGGGGTTGGAAGAAATAAAGACACAGGAAAGAAGCAGGGGGGGGGGAGAGAAAGGAAGGAAGGAAGGAAGGAAGGAAGGAAGGAAGAAAGGAAGGAAGGAAGGAAGGAAGGAAGGGAGGAAGGAAGGAAGGAAGGGAAAAGAAGAGAGAGATGGGAGGTAGGCAGGGCCCTTTTAAAAGGGAATGTAGTGAATCTGCACAGGAGGCACTCTTAGTGGCTGCAGCTGAGGGCATGTCCTGTCGGAACCCCAAGAGCAGGCCAGTGCAGATGCCTGAATACTAACAATGGTGACTGAAGCAGAAGTTCTCTTTGGAGTACCTACTCATATAGCCTTCATTCAGTCTTCACCAATGAAGAAAAGAGATCAAAGTGTCCTTACAGCTTATGGTCTTACAATGAAAGCAAGATAATAAAAACAAAATTGCACATGTGAAGACATTAATGTTATAAGAAAATAGAACAAATTAAGAATGCTAGCCTGAAGGTGAGGACTGGTGTCCCTCTTACATACATGCTACAAGGGATCAGCAGAAAGTGTTATTTAAGCAAAAGCTAGGAGCAGACAGAAGCCAGGACACATCAGGAGAGCAGGCAGAAACAGAAGCAGTCTTCTTGTGAGCGAAAGTGAAGTAAGAGCAAAGAGTCCCAGGAACAATGTGAGGGGAGAAGCAATACAGAGCCACAGAAACCGAAAGGAGAGGCATGCAGGGCCATGAAGGCCACGGTGAATCCTTGGTTTTACTCTGATTAGCCAACTAAAAAAGTAACACGATAGAACACAGACTTTTGAGCTCTTCCTCTGGCTTTAACTCTTAAGGTCACTCTGCAAAAGTACTAAGGCAGAAGCAGGAGAACATGGATTTTATGGCCACAGACTGGTGTGATATGATGGTGGCTTGGTTCAGTGTCGGCGGTTGGAATAATGAGAAGTGGCTTTATTCTGTTTACATGTTAAACATGGGATGAACAACAGTAAATGAAATACAGGAGTGTGTTACTAGACAGAGAAAAGTCAATCAACTCTGAGGTTCTGATCCAAGCACTATGAATATGTTTTGGCCAGCAACTGAGATCATAGATACCATGGGTAGAGCAGGATTAGAAAGAAATATGAAGTTGAGGTCTTTGATTTGTACAGTATATGTAGGATATCCAAGTGTCACATGCATTATACAGATGGGTAAACAATTCACAGACATCAGTTAGAATATCAGTGACATAGTGAACATTTGGTCTAAACCAAATCAGGTCATAGGAGCTGTGAGCATGGATAAAGAAGGGCTGAGGCTGCTTCAAATTTTCCAAAAAAGAAGTTATGAAGTGACTCGGAAAATGAATTCACTAAGAATCACAAACAATTACCTAGTGTGGAAGGAAGAAAATCAAGAGACTATAATGTCCTTGAAACAGGGCAAAGAAAGTATTTCAACATGAGGTAAGGAACCAGTTGTTTCAAATACTGTTG
This sequence comes from Mesocricetus auratus, assembly GCF_017639785.1. Classification (NCBI taxonomy): domain Eukaryota; kingdom Metazoa; phylum Chordata; class Mammalia; order Rodentia; family Cricetidae; genus Mesocricetus; species Mesocricetus auratus. The sequence continues at coordinate 16,499,999 of NW_024429199.1, read as the reverse complement.
AGAAACCAAATAATGTAAGAACAACAACAAAAATGCCACATTGGATTAAGCCTAAGGGGAGTCCAGAGTGATGCTCACACAGTCACAGGGAAGGCAGAGAAGACGCTTGGATGATGTGGGATCAGATGACATGGTAAGGAGAGGGAGAGCGGCCAATGTTAGAAGTGGGTAGCTGTGGTGAGGGGAAAGCCAGTGGTCCCACCCCACCCTGTGCCCTGCTCCTTAAGACAGAGCATTAACAGCTGGTTTCTATGCAGATGATACAGAACTCTAACTGCCACTCAGATCACTATGAACCACTATGAACAGAGACATCCCTGTGACCTGACAGTATGGCGAGGGACTTGCATCATCCTCCTGCAATTTTTTTTCAATGACTTTTTAAAGGGGTGTGTGTGTGTGCCTGTGTGTGTGTGTGCATGTGTGTGTGTGCCATATATGTGCAAGTGCCAGGAAGGCCAAGAGAGGGTGCTGGATCCCTGTAGCTGGAATTTTAGGAGGTTGTGAGCCACCAGACATGGGTGACTGGAACCAAACTCAGAGCTTCTAGAAGAGAATCAGGTAGTTTGTATTTGTTTGTTTGTTTGCTATTGTTGCTTTGGTTTTCCATACAAGGGTTTCTCTATGTAACTACTCTGGCTGTCCTAGAACTCACTCTGTAGACCAGGCTGGTCTCAAACTCAGAGATCCATCTGCCTCTGTCTTCTGAGTGATGGGATTAAGGGCTTGCACCACCACAACTATTGGGCTCAGGAAGCGTTCTTAACAGTCATACCTCCAACCCCTTACTGTAACACTTAATTATTATTATTATTACTATTTTGTGTACCCAAAGAAGAAAGAATGTAGACTGCAAGCCCCACACTTAGAAGGCAGGCACAGAGAAGTGTGGGTAAGACAGAAAAACGCCGTTTATTTAGCAGGACACTACAGCTAAGAGAGTCTTAGGAAGGACTTCCCAATTATGAATATCCACATGAGCCGGTGGCCTGGTGTAGTATTTGACGCTATCTATGTAAAAAGATGTTCAATAGTGAAATGTATAAAATCTCAGCACAGAACAACACCACAATATTGACAAAATAGCATTGATGACTTTGGACTCTCATCAAGCAAACTGTTGAAAAAAAATGTTTATATCAGTAGATAGGCATTATAAATTTTAAATATCTTGACAGTATCAAGGTGAATTTATCACCTAACAAAGGTACAAATTGATTATTTTTTTCTCTAGTACTCTAGATTTTTTACCTCTTTAACTGGAAAACTTAGAATATTTCCAATCTTACTCTTCACAGAAAGTGTTAAGCTACCCTTGGTATATGATAAAGAATGGATGAATACTAGAGAATTGCTTTGACTAGATAAACTATTGCAGATATAATGGGTTTAATTTTTAAAATTATTTTTAAAATCTACTTCAAGATTCTGGAGAAATACTTACGAGTACTTGCTATTCTTGCAGAGGAAATAGGGTTCAGTTCCCAGTATCCACATGACAGCTCATGATCACCTATAAGTATAGCGCCAGAGGATCCAAAACCCTATTTTGACATCTATATACATCAGACACACATGTGGTACACTTATTGCAACAGGCAAAGCATTCAAACATATAAAATATATACTTTCTGAAAACAATTTTAAGAGTCTACTTTACAATGATCAGTACAATTTCTAACATGAAGCTAGGTCATATAATAATCAAAATACACTAGCATGGAGGGGTAAAGGGTCAGAGACAGGCCCACAGAGAGGGTATCTCAACAATAGGAAAGCACATTTCACATGAGTCCATGATACTATCGAAAGAGGAGGTCTTTTAGCTGGAAGTTCTTATCCTCCCTCCATTATAAAACTGCAACTTTCTCAACACACAGGAAAAAGATCAGCCTGGCGCTAACAAGAGAGATTACAGAAGAGGGCAAAGCATTGGCAGAAACCATGATCTTTGGCTTTGCACATCAAAATAGTTAAAAGTTCAAAAACCCTGACAACACAGAAGAAAAGGGGGAGTAACAGGAGCATGGTATGAATTGTACTCCTTTAATCAAAATAATGATTTCGACTTCTGTGACTGACCCAGGATTTACTTTAAACTACAGAGGAAATAAAGGCAGAAGACAATAATGAAAAACAAGATAAATAATGAAACTGCCATAATTAAATCAATGCTTTGTATGCTAAACTAAAAAATCAAAGGCATGATGAATTATCATGAACTGTCATGGAAGCTGAGACAAGACCCTCCTGAGATACTGAACCTAACACTGAGTTCTGGTAGACTTTCAAACCTCCACAGCCATGGGTGGGGAGGATATGTTTGTAAATTACTCAGTTTGAGGTATTTTGTCATAGCAGCAAAAACAGACTAAGATACTGAATCATGTTTTTAAAGAGTTATTATAATTTTTTTTTGTTTTTTCGAGACAGGGTTTCTCTGTATTGTTTTGGAGCCTGCCCTGGAACTTGCTCAGTCAAACTCACAGAGATCCACCTGCCTCTGCCTCTCGAGTGCTGGAATTAAAAGCGTGAGCCACCACTGCCCGGCGAATTTTTATATTCTTGATTATTATATTACATGGCAAGCTCAAATCCAAATCTTCCAACTTTACTTAAAGCTCTACAGTTCAATTAGGTCCACAAAGGAAATTAAGTAATCTTTACTAGAGGTAAAGGTTCATTATCTATCTTCATCCCTTGTCACTACAGAACACAAAGAGTAGAATGACTAGTGTAAGTTTTAGTGTTTCTTGCTGGCCATCTCCATTCATGTAAGAATATGACTGAACCTGGGAGATCTGATACACAGAATCCATCTTTGGTCAGACACTCTCTAAAGTTCTTTTCAGTAACCTATCAGTCAGGCTCTACAGTTATATACCTGGGTATATTTTTCCCCACTTCTTTAATCTTATTTTTGCAGCCTCTTTTGTGCCCTAGATTGACTAAATATCCTGAGTACTAGCCCATACCTCATTTACCATGAAAATCAAATAATCACTGGAATTTGCATGTCTCTATATCACAAAACAGGAAACGTCAAGTTCAGTGACTCTATCTTTTTTGGGTAATAGTTCAAAAGTATAATAAATATTATAGACCAAATCACAAGGGGAAAGGATTTTGTGTAAAATTTCCCATTTTATAACATTCTTTGAAGCCAGTTTCGAGTGTCTGGGGTGGTGTGCTCAATAGGAAATATAGCAACTCCCTTTATCTACACTTTTTCTGCTCCACGGTTGATTACCCAGTAGCCACTGTAGACTGAAAAATTAAATGAAAATAGATATAGATTATCAATGTTTTAAGTTGTGTAGTATGATGGGGTCTTGCACTATCTCAGTGGGTCCTGGTGGTACATCAATAATCATTTTGACCAGCATTTCTGTATCATGTATATACTTCCTTGTACACACTTCCTACCCTGTTAGTCACTCTTGGTGAGAAGATCAACTGTTGGTATGACTAGCTGTGTTCAGATAAGCTCCAAATACTAGTCTGCTACTACTACATTTTTAATGTCACTCACGGTGATGGTTATTATCATTATCTGTCAACATGACACTTTCTAGAATAACCTGAGTGTCAATAAGGGACTATAAAGATCAAATTGGCCTGTAGACATGCCTGAGGGGGACTGTCTGGATTATATTGATGGATGTGGGAAGAGTCAGCCTGGGTCTGGGTACTGAACTACATAAGGGTAGAAAAAGGAAGCTGAGCAGCACATGTGTGCACATTCATTCTCTTCCTGCTCTGGACTATGGATGGGAGCAGCTGCTTCAGGTTCCTCCCTGACTTTTCTACAAAACTGGACTGTAAACCGACCTAAAATAAAGCCCGTCTCCCTAAGTAGGTGTTTGTTGGTGTATTTTTATCACCACAACAGAAATAAATGTAGAACACTCACCTCGCTTCGTCTTATCGTATAGGCTCTAGGTTATCATCTCACATCACCATCGTAAAATGAATAAGCACAGTACAACAAACACAATAAGGTATGCTGAGAAACTGTACTCTTATTACAGTATGCCATTATCTTTATTTGTTCGTATTGACAAAGCTACCAATTTTATTATTGTTAATCTTACTGTGCCGAATTTATGAGCTATTATACGCATAAACATATCTATAGCAAACACTAAGCATAGTACAGAGTTCAGTACCATCCTCAGTGTGGGCACCACCTAGGGTGTTTATAATGTATCTCCCACAGAGAAGGAGGGACTAAGAGATGCTTTTCTTCTTGAAAACAAGATAGTCTATAAAAGTCTTTTGACAACGATAGTCTGTTTCCCTTGACTTCCCAAAGCTACTACTAACTCAAGAACAGTGGCTGATTCCTCTTCACAACCTTTCAACATAATCAAAGGTAGCATGCGACATAAATTCATGTCCCCTCCTGAGGAACTTAATAAATTGTTTTCACTTAAAATCATCAACATTTGACTTTTCATATCTAACTTGCCAATGATATAAATGTTTACATATTATACAGATATAACAAGCTGTTCCAAATTAGTGAAAATGGCTGTATTACCAAGAGGAATCTACTTATTCCATGTAATACCCATCAAATTCTGATAACGTTCTTCACAACAAAAATAGAAGAAAAAAATAAAAAAGGTCTTAAGTCAATAACCAAAAAAATCCAGAGCACAAAAAAGCAATGCTGGGGCCATCACAAGACCTAATTTCAAATTTACTACAAAACAGTAATTGTAGAAAAAAAAAAACATAGATCTTGAAACACTGAAACAGAGTAGAAAACTCAGAAGCAAATATGCATCTCAATAGCCACCGAGGTTTCCACAAAGATCCAAACACATTCACTGGAGAAAAACCAGGCCTCTTCAACAAATGGTACTGCGAAAAACTGGCTTTCCACATGTAGAAGAATAAAACTAAGTCCCTGTCTCTCACCTGCACAAAATCAACTCAAAATGGATCAGGGAGCTTCGTTAAGACCTGGAACTCTGAAGTCTAAGAGGGAAGCGTGGGGAGACATTTCAAGTACAGGCATATGATGGTTCAAACTGTCAAGTGTTAAGGATCTAGAATCACCCAGTTAGGAGCTTTTGGGCTTGTCTGTAAGGATGATGTAGATTATACTAACTGACATGGGAAGATTCACCTTAACTATGAGTGTCATTATCCCATGGGTGGAGTTCTGGACTGAATAAAGGACAAACAGCTGAAGACTAACATTCATCTCCCTTTGCTTCCTGACCACGGATGCAATGTAACCAGTTGCCTCAAGCTTTTGCTGCCATTAGTTCCCTGCCAAATTAATTTGCTAGCCAAATCAAACCTTTCTTCCTTAAGCTGCCTTTGTCAGGGTATTCTGTCACATTGACAACACAAATACTAACACAGTCCATAAGCAAAGACCTTATCAAAAGGGTTCCAGCATCTGAGGGAACAACAGCGAGAACTGACAAAAGACAATACATGAAACTATTACGTTTATAAGCAAGGTACAGAATGGGACAAAACGACACCCAAATCAAATAATGCCATTAATAGGTGGGTCAATGAAACTGTAAGACAGTTTTCAGTAAATGAGGTACAAATGAGCAATAAATAATTGAGAAATATTCAAACATCCTAGCCATCGCAGACATGTATATTAAAACTACACTGTTTTCCATCACACACCCCAAAGCAAATGCTGGGGAGGGTGTGAAGGAAGAAACTCTGGATACTGCTGATAAGAGTATACATAACACAGCCACTATAGTCACTAGTAGGAAAGTCTGCCAAAAACACTAGAAAAAGAACTATCATAGGATACGCCTCTCCAGGAAATACATCCCAAAGATTTTAAGGCAGCATACCCAGAGGTACTTGCATGTCTGTTTATTATAGCACAGTTACACAGCTAAATCATAGAAGCAGCCTAATATATGGAGCCAACAGATGAATGAAGAAAATGTGTTTATATAGACATATATATTCATTCATATATATCAAAGTGTAAGTAAGCACACTTGAGGAAGGGTGATGGATGGCTACAGGGAGCCAAATACAAAGTACATGAAAAAGTTGAATAAAAATATATTTATGAAATCCATAATTGTGTATATGCCAAAATATGCCCCCAAAAGGATAAAAGGGCTGGACACATGGCTAAGTAGTTAAAACTGCATGCTAAGAGCTAGAGAGATAGATCAATAGTTAAGGGGGCCTGTTGCTCTTATAGAGGACCCAGGTTCAATTCTCTGTACCCATATAACAGCTCACAATCACCTGTAACTCTAATTCTAGGGGATCTTACACTCTCTTTTGATCTCTGTGGGCACTGAGCATGCATTATGCATACACATAAACACAAGCAAAGCACTCATACACATAAAACAAATTTAGAAAAAGGTTGTTAGAGTTCATGATACTACTCAAGTTCAGTTCCAAGAACCTGCCCATAACTCTTGCTCCAACTCCAAGGAATCTGATGCCCTCTTCTAGACTTTGTGAGCACCCATATATACATATCATACATAAACACACACAGAGGGAGAGGGAGAGACAGACAGACACAACACACACACACATAAATACAAAGAAACCTTTTAATTTTTTAAAATAACTTGATGTTACTTGTTGCTCATGTGCACTGTGTGTAATATGTGGCATGAAAGTTGGCTGTGCCTTTATGAAAGGATACCATTTGGGAAAACAAAGTAGGATAAAGTAAGACAAAAACAGTCCAAGTTCCTACAAAGAGTTGGAATGTTGTTATCACAAATGCAGTAAGATTATTAATATTTCCAACATCAGTTTACAAACACTGAAATACTGAAGTACTCTAGGACACTACCCAGTACCTTTCTTTCACTGACCACACTATCAACTTGAAAAATATTCAACATTTGGTAAACATTACTCATTAGGCTGCTTTTTTCAGGTGGTGAGTCACACAGAATAAGCTGCACAGCTGATGGTGCAACATATGTACATGTTTGTATTTCCCTAAAATGCCTACAAAACATACTAGAGCCCAGATCTAGGTGAAAGGTAAATTATTTGAGGTTTTTATCATACCTTGAAAAACATCACACTAACATTAACCTCAATTGAAATGTTACTGGTTTTATAATAAACATAGGATGTATCAGAGGAAATCCTCAGGCACTGAGTGAAATAAATCAATGTATTAGAGGGAGGGGCAGCTCAGTTACTCAGCACACATCCAACAGAGCAAACCTTTGTTGAAGCAGCCACTTTATCACTATATGCTTACTAAAAGCAAAGACTAGGACAGCCACATCAAAATAGCACAGCCTGTGTCTGGTGGAGTCATGACCCCAGAGTCTGTGCCATTGAAGGCAGAGGAAATGGAGTTTAGAACAGAAAAGAACACTGTTACAAAACCAGGAGTTAGAAGGAAGAACACAGGTGATTAAACACAATTAACTTAGAGAATCAGAGGGCAGTTACCAACCACCAGAACCCTTTAAGGATTCTTTTCCAAAACAGAAAAAGACAATTTTTAAAGAGGAAACAGCAAATGGTTAACTTTTCTAAAAAGAACTGGTTTCGGGCAGCTAGTAAATAACTACAGACATGGGTATCTATATTTTGGGGCAATGACTTTTTACATAGTGTTTCCAAACCACACAAGGCCAAGCAAACAAACAGAACTCCATCCTAGACAGGTGAGATCTGGACAGAGAGTCACACTAAGGAGACGTTTGCTGGGCTGCCTGGGAGATAAGGCTGCAGGGGTGTAGAGGGTTGCACAACCTCAGGCCTTCCTTTCAACAGAGTGGCTGCAGGCAGGCGCTGTCAGGGACTGCTACTCCAACAATGCACCCCCAACACCTGTGAAAGGCAAAAGGCAAGGAGGAGCTAGGACAGAGACAAGCCATCTGCGTGATAATGCAAAGCCACTGTCCCCTCTGCTCTAGTCACAGCAGCTGCCTCCGAGTCACCTTGCTATTTATTCTTCCCTTGAAACACAGATTCTCTCCACACAAGGAGAACCCTTCTAAAACATTAATGACCCCGTCACAGCTGTACCACACGCTCCAGTGATTGTTCATCACACTTGGAATAAAGTATCGATTCCAGAGACGAGCTGTGGAATCTGAACCACTGCGGCCTCAGTGCGCCCTCCCCAGCCTCCCACTGCCTGAGCAGCTGCAGCCCTGCTGCCTCCTTCAGTTCCTGAAGGCAGCCAGGCCTGGTCCTCTTCCAGGCCTCAGGCACCGGCCTGTGCTCCACTCTGTGGGAGGTCTGGTTCTGCTCACCACTTCTCACCATTGGGCTCTCGGCTTTTCTTCTGTAGCTGTGGCAAGGACTGATCAAGGCCCCTCTCCAGTCACGGTCAACATTGCTTACCTGGCTCACAAGCGCTCACCCCTTCATCCCGCCCTCCACTTCCTATGGTAACAGCTACTTTTCAGTTGTCAACTACTATTGATTACTCCTAAAAACACAGCTTTCTCTTCCTAGACCTGCTGTCTTCAACAATCACTAACGTACAGTTTAGTCTCCTGTATGACACCCTAACTTCTGCCTGGAGAACTTCTTTCCCACCTGTTGATTTTCTAAGTTTTCTGAGAAGATTGGTCATGACTTCTGTGTAAGGAGTCACCTGTCTCAAATGATGAGTGTGTGCTCCCGAATACTTTGTGCTCTGAAATTGCTTTAATAGAATAAGAACACTCGAGTTCCTCCTTTCGTTGTTCCTCTTCTGTCTCCTCTACTGGAGGATGTTCTCTAAAACCTTGGCTCTACCAAAGAAAAAGAAAGCTTTGGACAGTGTGATTCCTCTCTGTGGAAAGTTCTCGAACTCTTGGCAGCCTTTTCAACCTGCGATTTGTTCGACCAGAAAAGGTGACAAGATTAATTATTCCCCCACCTTGCCAGAGCCCTGGTCTTATGATTAGCAGCAGGCCGGTCCTCCCATGACTGTGCAGGGTTAAGGATGTGGCCACAGATCAACAAGTTGCTAACCAGCCTGTGAGAAGACTGCCCACTTGACCTTGGCCTCCTTAGCTACTGCTCTGAACAACCAGCAGGGCTGTGTCTGTTTATCTAGATTGTAACAAACCAAGAAGATACTGAGAAGGAGCAACCCACAAATTCCGGTGATTTGGGAGTTTTGTTTGTTTGTTTTACATCTTGAGTTTAACGAATTAATTACCCATATAAAAGCAATGCAATAGAACTGCCTTCAGTTTTTTTGAAAATTGGGTCAGCTGTTGAGAGTCTATGTTTCTGAAGTCTGCATTCTGCTCATTTTGACACTTTGACAACAACTACCGAAGAAAGTATCTACAATCAAGGACAGATGAAAAACATTGCAGTGTTGCTAAATCATTATACTCTCTTTTGCCTCTCACAGCTTATGGGAAAGTTGCTGCTGCTGCGCATAAATGCATATCTCCCCTGACCACAACCAAGCATTCTTGAAATTAAACACACAGCACTAAACATGTAACTCTAAACAAGTGGCTTAAAATCTCTCTGAAATCTTTGTTTAGACGATACACAGATAAAAGTAAAGAATTAGGAAAAGAAATTATTAACTTTTAGTATTTTCCTCCTAAGCATTGCCTCTAAGTACCGTCCACTTATTAAGAGTGACCCACAAAATAACATTAGAACACAGGACAACACAAAATGGAAACTTTAGAGTTATCTATTTTGGTTCGTTCAAACTACACTTGAAACAAAACTTAGCTGGAAAAAGAGTACACTTGGATTTTTCAAAATCAATAAATAGTCTTCCTGGGACACAAATAAGTAACTTTGAAAGTTGACAGGCAGACAGACACTCATAGTATACACACACACACACACACAATTTTAACACAAATATACCAACATTATACTACTTTCTTAAATTTTAGAGCCATGTCATTAGGTGTTTCTTTCAGAAACACTCTTGAGAAGAAAAAATGACAGCACATAGGGAGAAAAGGCCACTTTAAAAACATTAAGCACAGCCGGGCGGTAGTGGCGCACGCCTTTAATCCCAGCACTCGGGAGGCAGAGACAGGTGGATCTCTGTGAGTTCGAGGCCAGGCTGGACTGACAGCCTCCAAAACAATACAGAGAAACCCTGTCTCATAAAACCAAAAAAAAAAAAAAAAACTTAAGTACAACTGCACGAGGACACTTGGGATTGTACCTATCATTTCCCACCCAGGGCATCTTTGGCAGAGGAATGAAACTGGCCTTTCCTGCCAAGGTCACATATTCAAGCAGACAGTGTAGGACATTGCAGTTACATCAAAGTCACTTCTAAATTTTCCAGACAGCTGTCCTGAGATAGAAATGAACTAATTAAATTCCAAGCATTAGGAAAAATAGCTTCTAATCAACCGTCTCATTCCCCGGCTGTTTCAATTGTTCAGCAACTAGGAGAAAGGCTGTGGCGACTGTACTTGCCACACACAACCCTGAGCCTCACAGACGCTAAGAATGGCCAACGATCACGTGAGGAAACACAGGCATGAACACCACAAAAGGGAAGCGATTTGCCAAGTGGCCTATAATTAACTTCCAAGTTTTACAGTAGAGAGTAGTATTGAGGCAAATAGATTAGGAAGACTTTAAAAGGGATTAGTCGTTCACATGAATGACTAACCCTGAATTAAGTTACCTGAGCCAGGTGGGGGGGGGGAAGCCACATAACACAAGCATATATCCTCTCTATACAGATCCCTCTGTTATAGATCCTCCTCCATTACAGGTCCCCTCTATAATAGATCCCCCTCCTTTACAGGTCCCCTCTATTATAGACCCCCCTCCTTTACAGGTCCCCTCTATAATAGATCCCCCTCCATTACAAGTCCCCTCTATTATAGATCCCCCTCCTTTACAGGTCCCCTCTATTACAGATTCCCTCTTCTTCAAGAACAGAGAAGCAACTACAACAGACTTGCTTCTGGAAATGTCCAGACACTGAGCAAGCAATAAAGTCATCCATACAAATCAGACTACCGTAAACAACAAAACCCCAATAGTGGGTTAATGAGGAATAACTAGGAGAGGTAATTCTAAAGTAGCCTTAAATTTTCCAAGGGAGATTTTAACCACTGTGAGTAAAATTCTGCCAAAATGGAAAGGAAGCTGTATGAGAGAGAACACATTTAAGTAATACTAATCAGAATATTTAAAAGTTGACCTTGACCCCAAAATATTTCAGTTACAATAATATCTAAAATAATTCCAAGAAGGAATAGCTTTTATGAGTCCTTATAAAATTATTCAAACACAATGCACAAGAAAACATTAAATTGTATTAACCAATAAAATGATATATTGGAAATATGTGAATGGTTAGTAAAATATAAAAACAAAGTAAAATGCACACTCTAGGAAAGTTTTATTACCTAAATTAACAATGTTTGTGTATTTTGCCCGAAATTCTGTGGTAGTTACTAAAATATGTCACTAAAGTCCTTTGCCACAGAACTTGAAAGAGTAGAGCTAGTGTGATGATGGTGACACCGGCTGTTAATCCCAACACTGGGGAGCCAGAGGGGGGTAGATCTTTGTGAGTTCGAGGACAGCCTGGTCTACAGGAAGAGTTCCAGGACAACCAGGGCTACACAGAGAAACCCTGTCTCAAAAAAACCGAAAAAAAGAAAAAAACGAATAGTGTGACACCACTTCCCATTGAGTCTCTGTGTGGACTTGTGTGTGCTGCCCCAATGCTGCTGCTGATGGATTGAGAGACTTGCAGATGAGGGTGGGAAGGATTAGTGACATTCACCTGGCTGGACGCTGGGGAAAGCCATCCCTGAAGCAGAAGCCAGGGGCATGCAGGCACTTTGGTAGACAGCCACAGCTGAGCTCCCCGGCAACAGCTGCAAGCTGAGTGAGTGTGACATCTGACCAGAGCCACATGAGAAACTCCAAGTGTGAACTGGCCGTGACAGCAGTTCCCAGATTCCTGACCCACGGTGTCATGGTCAAAATAAAGCGGCCATCTTAAGCCCCTGGGTTCCTGACATTAGTTAAGCAGCAGGCATGGTAACCAGAGCGAGGGCTGTAGCTGAAGAAGAAACTCTTGAGTGTGGGTGAGATGGTGGAACACAGACTCGAGCCATGGTATCTACGTTCAAATTTAAATGTATTATAGAACAGTATGTCAAAAGTTCAGGTTCAAATCGTTTACCTTTTCAACCAATCTAAACACACCTCACCTTTCTGTCATTCCCTCAGGTTTTAATAAACATTAACTGAACACTTACTCTATCCTGGATGCCAACCGAAGGTGCCACTTATGAAAGTAATTAAGACACTATGGGTACTGTCACAATATCGCAGAATCAAACACCAAGCAACCTACAAGCATGTAAATACAAAAGGTACAAGTACATGCTGACGCAGTAAAAGGGACTCTGAGAGAGCTGACAACAAGACACAGTCACATTGGCGGGGATCTGAAGGCTGAGGGGAGTAAAAAAAAATTATGCCTTTAGAGAAGAGAGCTTGATGATGGAAAAGGGCTAAAAGACATAAAACAGAATGGAAAAGGCTAAAACATAAGACACAACCAGCCCTACTGGCCGTTAGGAATCACGATCTTTATGTGGGGGTGAGGGGAAGTCAAGTTTTGCAGGGTTTCGAACAAGGTAATGGAATACTGAAATTTTCATTTCAAAGGATTAATGTGGCTCTTAGCTTTGTATCATTGTGACAAAATACCTGACATTATCCATTTATAAGAATCAAAACATGAACTGTGCGATGGTGGAGCACACCTGTAATGCCAGCACGAGAGACAGAGACAGGAGGATGTCTGTGAGTTCCAGGACATTGAGGGCTACATAGAGGAAACCTTGTCTTGTAAGAGGAAGGAAGGAAGGAAGGAAGGAAGGAAGGAAGGAGAGAAGAAAGGAAGCCCTTGGCTCATTTCCAAAGTTTATACTTCCTGTCACCTGGCACTGTTACTTTGGGGCTATAAAAGCATAGTACCTCTTAGCAGGAATGTGTAAGTCAGAAAAGCGCCAAGTTCATGGCTCCAGAAAACAGAAAACAGAGACACAGCCAATAGCTTCTCCAAATCATGTCCTTAATGCCCTGACTTCCTTATACTAGCTCCTATCACCTAAGAATTTTACCCCTTCAGGAGTGTCACAAGCAGAAGAACAAGGCCTTTGAAAAGACATCCAATATCCAAACTATAGCATTATCCAGTACAGGGTTTTATATATTGACAACACCATCCTAGATGTATTAAATGCAAGTAGAATAAACAGCCCACTTCATATGCCACTTCTATGCCTATAACACAAGAGAAAGTTATTTTGTATACAAGCATAGTGCATGTGTGTGCATCTCGTGTATGCATGGTGTGTGTGTGTGTGTGTGTGTGTCTGTCTGTCTGTCTGTCTGTCTGTCTGTCCGTGTGGTGGGGTCCTAGCTGCACCTAACCAATGCTGGTTTTACTTCCTATTGTCTGTCACGCCAAGCTTTCTACCTAGCCACTGGGAATCCTAACTCAGACCCTCAGGTTTGTGCAGCAGGCATTTTATAGATACCTAGAAGTCCCTAAACAAGACAGCACTAAGATCTTACTATGAGGAAGGCAGTGTTCCAAAGGGAAATGTCTATATCGCACAGACTCAGAGTCTCTAGGTTGAAGAAAGGAAGCATAGTTACACAGTTTGAGAAAGTGGGGACTTTCTCAAAGTTATTTTATCTGCATACTGCTTTATAGCTTAATAAAACACTGAACAGGAGGAAGGTAATTTAGATACAATGGAGTTGGTACAGAAGGATTCTTACATTGCTTTATAGCCTCAGTTAAAAAGGGCAGACTATGAGAAGAATGCTTAAACCATACATAGGGGGTAAAGAACAATCCTCATAGAATAATGTCTAACCTGAGTCTAGAAGAATGAGGAATGAGAAAGGAGCAGGGATGTGGACCAGCAGAGAAGAACAGGGCTCTCCTAAGACAGAGATCCATGCTCCCAAGACAGATTCAGGCATATCACAGGCCTTCAAAGCACAAAAAGTTTAACACAGCTATAGGCTTGGGGCTTCTGGAAGACACAGCTTGGACAATGCAGGAGTCAGATCACTCAGGGCCATGTCCACACAAAGTTCACATTCTGCTCTAAAAGCAAGAGCTCACCGCTGAACAGTTAAAAAGGAGAGAGCCAAAAATGGTCATGCATTCTAAAGAACTCTGTGGCTTCAGTGTCAGAAAAGAGATTGGGGACAAGATTGGAACCAAGTCACCAGAGTACAGGAGGGAGTTAACGAAGACAGGACGAAGACAGGCTTCACAGTTAAGACTACTTCCTGTTCTTCCAGAGGACACAACACAGATCTCCAGGACCCAAACTCACAATGAACCGTAACTACAGCTCCAGGGAATCCTGAGCTCTTTTCTGGTCCCCACAGGCACCTGTATATATATGACACACATTCACTCACTCACTTACTCACACACACACACACACACACACACACACACACACACAGATAGAAATAAAATGTTAAGATCCAAGAGGGAAAAGGTGGAGGCAGGCGGAAAGGAAATGGCAGCAGGAATGAAGAAAAGCCTAGCAGGATACAAAATGCCCTTAGGAGGTGGGGCCGAAATGCGGGGGTAAAAGAACTCAGGCACGGCCTGAGGTTCTGAACTGGGTCCCACTGATGGAAGCAGGGGCTCCGAAAGCAGAAAAATAAGCTCTGGGGAGGAAGAGAACAGAAACAGGAATCCATTTAAAAAATTTAAGGAGAGGACATCCTGCTAGAGCTGGCCATGAGAGGCAGTTTAATAGTAAAAGTAGGAAGAGCAATGGGTTCAGATGGAGGCTACCTGAACCCCAGGAGTAAATGAGTCAATGTTAGCTAATGCCAGAGAGTGGGGGACAACGACAATAGAGTAATGACTCCAAGTCAGGAAGAAAAGAGGAGTACACAGGAGTACGCCATATCGCCACTAAAACTGAGCACCAGATCAAATCACTGCTTTTCTAGAGTTTCCATTGCTTATTCACGCAGAGTGGGAACCTTCCCTTATAAGTCCTACAAGAAGCTCCCACTGCAACTAAGTTTCTTTTCTTCCCTCACCCGGGAGAATTGGATTCTGTGCGATGTTGGCTTGCTCGTCTAGGGGACTTTTTCCTCCCACTCAGCTCCCACAGTGAGCTCTCCACACAGACATTAAGTTCTTCCAAAGGGATGGCCAGACCTGACAACTCCTCACTCCTAGAGCCTCCCATCCCACAGGGAGAACATGCAAATAAGCTACAGTATTAGGCTCCCATCCACCCAGCTGTGCCAGGGCCTTCTGTCATCATTACCTTTTTGATAAGATGACAAATGTAAAGACTATAAAAGAGCTGTAGGCTCTAGAACCAGACTGATGGATGTTTAAATCCCACTTCCAACATTTTGTAGCTCAGTGACTCTGAGAATGTTACTGAATCTCTCTAACTTTCACTGTTCTCATGGGACACTATACTACAGTGGTTCTCAACCTGTGGGTCGTGACCACTTTGGAGGTCAAACAGCCCTTTCACAGGAGTGGGATATTAGATATCCTGCATATCAAATATTTACATTACAATTCATAGCAGTAGCAAAATGACAGTTATGAAGTAGCATGAGAATAATTTTATGGTTGAGGTCACCACAGCATGAGGAACTGTATTAAAGGGTCACAGCATTAGGAAGGTTGAGAACCACTGCTTCTGCTACCTAGAGCTTGCAATGCAATGAGTTGTTCCTGTTCACTTGGATCTACTGCAATCGGAAGGTCGACTGCACAACTGCCAACAAAAACAGATCCATTCACATTTGGCAATCATCTCCCTATTGGGAAAGGTGATGGTCAGTTTCAGTCATCAACCTGCTGGGACTCAAACACCTGAGATGGAAGACTGCTCCTTCCCATTTATTTTATAGTGTGTGTGTGTGTGTGTGTGTGTGTGTGTGTGTGTGTGTGTGTGTGTGTGCATGCTGCGCATGCAGCTGCAGGGAGGCATGTGGTGGTGTTATACACATATGGACTTACTTGATAGAAAACCATATCAATCCCTTTCACATTTTTTTTAAACAGGATCTCTTAATAAACCAGGGACCCACCTATCTGTGCCTCCCTAGCAGTGGAGTTACAGAGCTGTGGCACAGTGTCCTGCCTTTATGCAGGTGCCTGGGCAACAAACTCAGGTCCTCATGCTTGTCCAGCAAGCCCTGCAGCCCCTGGTCCACCTCCTGCCCTCCTTCCCTTTTAAAGGCATCATTATTAAGTTCTGGGAGAACATCACATCTCTGTTCTCTTCTTGGTCAATCAGCTTCTCCCTCACAAGTTCTTTCATATGACCCACACTCCATATGCAAGCACATTGATATAACCAGTTCTCCTCTCTCTGTTATCTGTCCAGGTAACCTCATCCAGGCTTCAGGCACCAAATATTACCTACATATTATCAACGTTCCAAATAATAGCTTCTACTCAGATCTCGCTTCTGATGCCAGATACTAAGTACCTATAAAGTGTTTCATGAATATCTCAGTAGCATTTTACACTGTCTTCCAAACTCCTCCTCATTCTTTCCAAACCTAGTCCTCCTACCGTGTTTCTCGTCTTCTTGAATGGAAAACTCAGTTTTCTGTTTGGACTCAAATCTTGAATCACCTTTAATTCTTTTACTCTGACACCACAACCAACTAGTAAATCCAGTAAATTCTGCCAGCTCTATCACTGCAATATCTTCAAAATTCAAGCACTTCAAACCATACACCTCTATTTATCACTTTAATTCAACTAACCCTTTCCTGCTTGGAATAATGTCGTTGTCTTCAAACTGATCTTTTTACTTCTCCTTCATCTTCACAACACATTCTGCACAGAGACTGGAATTCCCTCCAAACAGACAGTCATAGCTGGCTGTTCTCCATTCAGTATTTCCCTGAAGTTTCCCATCTTACTCAGATGAAAGGTAAGCTCTCTATGACCTTAAATCCTGTCTTTTGTCCTCTTACCACACGCACTGTACCTGCCATACACCAACAATGTGGGTCTCCGGGCCATCCCTGGCACACCCCAGGCAGTCTCTGCCTCTGGAACACTGTTGGGGTTTTCTTAGATGTGCATATGGTCCGTTCCATGGCTGTCTTATGAAGGTCTTAACTGGGAAGGGACTTTGGAAAAGCCATCATTTCTAATAAAACCCCTCAAATGATGAACTTAATAACAATCCCTCTTTGGTATTTGCCAAATTTGCATTGCTCCCCCCGCCCCCACAGCCCTCATTGCCTCTAATATACTAAATAATTTACATACATCTTCTTCATAGCCTAGCATATAAACTCCACAAAGCCAGGGACTATGCTATCTTCCTGCCTTATTTACTACAGACAGCAGTACCTATAATACAGAGGGGGCTAACCCACAAGTCAACTAACACGAAATACTAAATATGGATGAGAGCAATTAGATGGAAGACTTGGAGTCGATGACTGTTCTCAATATTTGTGAGTACGTACACAGTCCAAGCAAAACTATCCCAAAAGGGATGGTGTACGTGGGATGGCTGAAAGCCAGAGAATGGTAAATACTGGACACTATATTCCTACAGACACGGAATTATCATTTTATGAAAGAACCTAATGTGAGAGGCTTCATTTCAGTTTAGCATGTAAAACACTTGTAGCAAAATAAATGGGAACAAAATAGGCACTTTTTCAGCTGTAGGGTTTGAGAGTGAAGCTCAACACAATGATGAGCATCTTCCAGCCCTGCCTTCCATCAGCACCATGTAAAGAAGAAACATTCTTTAAGCGTCAGCCAAACTGTCATGAACGAACCAAAACAAAATCAGCAAAAATCATATTTTCCCTGAAGTTAATGTAGCAATTATTTTAAGAGGGTACTTAGAGATATTCAGCTTCCAACAACTGCAACGTACATATTCTGAAACACGCGTTTGTGTGCGTGTCTGTGTATACATATATAAATAATGCATGTATGCACATTAACAAGTATACCTAGATTTACTATTTTTGATTAAACATAGAGAAAAAAAGTATGATGAATAAAAGATTAGTTGGTTCCTAGAATGATCTTAAAAGAATCTCCCACAGAACAAGAGAAAGGAAAAAGGTAAGTATCTAACCATTTTAAAAGACCTTTTATCAAGAAAACTGAAAACAAACAAACAAAAAAAATACTTCCAGCAAGGCTGTAAAAAGGTTTCTTGAAAGTACTTAATATGCCTAGAGTATCTCCCGGTCCAGGTCTAGCGCAAAAACAAAACAAAACACAAGCTAGCAAATAGGGTAATTCTAAGAAACCAGTGCCAGTGGTCTGTCTCCGTTGTCCATCCCAAACCCTTACTAAAATGCTGAGAACTCAAGCTTTGCTCAATAAGATTAAAAAGGTCCATCTGCATTAAGACTTAAAGGAAAAGAATTTCAGCTACACTTCTTTACCCATGAAGATTGGGTGACTTAGATTTACTAAGGGAATATTTTCCTTCTGGCCGCTAGGTCACTGGTTCTAGGGTGACTATAGTAACAGTCATTTTAGGATACTACCATGTAGCAGCTGCTCTCCTCACAACGTGTAGAAGAAATGTGTTGCTTGCTGCTATTAATACCCATTGGGCAGGTGTACACATTCCAAGTCACACGCATCTGCCCATCTCCTGCACTTCTGAACAGTGTGCTAAGAGCCACAGCAGCTGCTGCCCTTAGCTAGTCCGTTAGCCGGCTCAATTCTCCCTTTGTGTTATCCATAGCACTAAATGTTAGTATTTCATATTTACAGCACAGTTTTCTATCTAAATCAAAATCACGAAGGAAAGGCATTTGTGGGTGGCTTCTGCAAAGCAAAGATGGCAACAACTCATCTTTCTTCTTCGAAGAATGTGACAAAGGCCAAACATGCTGAGGAGACATTTAAGAGAACCTAGGGTATGGGAGGCATTGCAGGCATCCGAACTATATGCAAGCAATGCAAGTCACTGGGAAATGCATTTCTAAAAATGTATGTACGAAACATACATATACCTCAGCAATAAAGTCAGGTAACTTCCCCTCTGTGTCCTTCTGTATGCTGTAAACATGTTTCTCTTATTGGTTGATGAATAAAGCTGTTTTAGCCAATAGACAAATAGGATATAGCCAGGCAGGAAGTATAGGCAGGGCTACCAGACTATGAAAATTCTGGGAAGAGGAACTCAGAAAGTTAATTCAAGAGGGAGATGCCATGTAGCTACAGGGACATCCAGGCATTCTCCAGTAAGCCAAGACCATATGGAGATACACAGATTAACAATGTTCAGTGCCCAGTGCATCTACAGCTTGACTCTTCACCATAGTAACCAGAAAGCACATGGGAACTACTACCCTATAAAGTCATCCCCCCAAGAAGAATTCCCCTACCCAATCACGACATAGAGATCCTGTCACTGTCTAATTGCTGAGGCCTCCACTGAAATAGTGCTGATACCTACTCATCACCCGTGGCCACATCTTCAGTCCCTGAAAGACTCTTCGCTGCTCCAAGTCTGAAAGTCCTTCTGCCTCCCAAATTCCTGTCTTCTGTCAAAGAACACAGCAACTCCTCTCAGAAGAGTTCACTCAACCAGGCATGATTCCAACTCGCAATTAATATGCATTTTTAATGTTTGTGTAAAATGCTTAATACTGATTTGCTTTACATTCTTAAATGATGTTAAATAATGCACCAAGCAGATGGCACAAACTCAAATGTAAAAATGCCACTAATAGGTCTTTAAATATATGCCCCCTCCCCCCAAAGGTTTGGAGCAGTCTGGAAGTCAAGGCTTGCCACATTTGCTTAAGTCAAAAATCTTATCAGGCCAAGCAGTGGTGGCGCACGCCTTTAATCCCAGCACTCAGGAGGCAGAGGGAGGTGGATCTCTGTGAGTTTGAGTCCAGTCTGGTCTACAGAACTAGTTCCAAGACAGTCAAGGCTACACAAAGAAACCCTGTCTCAATAAAATAAAATAAAAATCTTATCATATGAGAAAGAGAAAGCAAGCAACATCTCCCTGCCTATTTTTGCTGTCATGGTTGTTGTTTGTGTTTGTTTTCGGTATTGTGGATCAAACCTAAAGCAGCACAGAAGCTAAGTAAGCACTTCACCACTGAGTTATACTTCCAGTACCTACACACACATACTCACACACTCACACATTCACACACTCACACACACTCACACTCACACTCACACTCACACACTCATACACTCACTCACACACACTCACACACACTCACTCACACACACTCACACACACTCACGCACTCACACACTCACACACACACACACACACACACACCTTTTGTTTAAAATCTGGAGACAGGGTCTCACTAAGTTGCCCGGGCTGGCTTTGAACTCACAAAGTTATTCCAGTAAGTCTTGAACTTATGCTCTGTCTGCCTCAATCTCCCAAGCAGCTTTTGCCCTGTTCAGTAAGGTAGCAACCACACAGACATGGCTTTACTGGAACACTGGTGGATTCGCCACAGATCACTGTCTAAAATTAAATTTCACCAATGAGAAGATTCAGGTACAGATGGCCGGGAAACAGAGGCATCTGAATATAAAGATGGCCAGATTTTACAATTTAGGATCACATCAGAAATATTACAACCACAATCTTGTATTCTACCAAATGGAAAAGGATCTAAATTTGCATAAGCTAAAAGTTTGCTTAAACTCTTTCAGATCTAATAACATAACACATGTAGCCTATTTCAGTTATCTGCTTTAAGTCTTCATGTTTTAAATGTAAAAATGCTCAGAGTAAGCCCTGAGGTGGTGGAGCACACCTTTAATCCCAGGGCTGCAGAGGTAGAGGCAGGCAGAGCTCCATGAGTTCAAGGCTATCCTGGTCTACAAAACTAGTTCCAGGACATACAGGGCTGTTATACAGAGACACCCTGTCTTGAAACCCACCTCCCAAAAAAATCAATGCTCAGAGCAAAATTGGACACCCAAGCTTTCTAAGGTGACCTCAGGTTCTTTACAAATTCAGTAACCACTGAGCAAATATCTGGAATATGTTAAATAGGCAGAAATTAACAGAATCATATGGAAACTCCTTTCTTCCCATAAATTAACTACTCGACTACAAAGTAATGCATTAGTGCTATGTAGAAAAGCTAAAACCCAGGAAGAGACACACAGAGTGTGTAGATAAGGCTCAACTTTTAAAAGGTGATCACAGATGGGGCTGGAGAGATGGCTCAGAAGTTAAGAGCACACTGGCTGCTCTTGCAGAGGCCCTGAGTTCAATTCCCACTAACCACATGGTGGCTCACAACCATCTATAATGAGATCTGGTGCCCTCTTCTGGGGTCCAGGCAGGACACTGTATACCTAATAAAAGATGGTCGCAGAGACTGGGGAGGTGGCTCAGCTGGTAAGAACCTGCTGCACAAGTCGGAGACCCAAGTTCAAATGCCTTAACTAAACGCGCATATCCATGCCTCTAACCCCAACACTGAGGAGCAGAGACAGGGGAACTCAGCCAGACAGCCGATGTGAAACAACAAGCTTCAGGTTCAGTAAGTCTCAAAGGAATAAGGAGGACGGTGATGGAACAGAGCACCCAATGTCCTCCTCGGGGCTCCGTGCAAGTGCACAGGCCTGCAAACCCGTGCACATACATGAACACATGTGCACACATACAAAGACGCCCAGTGAAGACCACAAAGGATGATAAGCTAACACGGCTCCAAAGGTAGGGGTGGCAGATGGCGCAAGTAAAGGAACAGGTAGGGGAATCCGCTAGACACAGGGCACGAGCACAAGGCCCGAGTGGAAGCATGCCTGGCATTCTGGACTTCACAGGCGCTGTGGGTATTTGAAATAATGCCGATTTCTTGCTGTGGAAAGCCCTGCCAGTTGCTTTGGGAGGTCAGGCACACTGATGTTACAAAGGCGGCAGACACGATCCAGACACTCAAAGGAGTTGTTGGTTTGTGCAAAACAGGACTACTCACCCCACTTGTTCCTTCTCCCCTCTTCTCGTTACCACTGAAAACACCAACTTCCTAAAACTAACTTTTGCTGACAAGAAGCAGAGAAAATTGCTTTGGCACAAGGGCCCAGTGGAAGGAAATCAAACTGCTGGGCGGTATAGCCCTCCAGGAGTACCCAACCTTGAGCTGGTGGTTATATCCAGCACTTAGTAGGTAAGGGATAGAACTGGACATAGTAGGACCACGATGTTAATCTCAGAACTAAGGAAGTAGGAGCTTTAGGATTAAAAATTCAAGGCCAATCTGGGGTACTTAGCCAGCTCATGGCCAGACCAAGCTACACAGCAAGATCCTGACTGTAAACAGCTAAGCGTGACTTGGTATTCGTGTTTACCTCTCATTAGATGCTACTGTGTACTATTTTTTGAACACATTTGCTCTCACAATGACGTCTCTGGAGCAAGGCCCATATTTGGGGGGTGTCGGAGTCCCACCACAAGGCTCTGCACACGACAGCAGCACTATCTCTACCAAGGGTGATGTCATAGAAACCACCACAAACAAGCAGCCTCACTCCTCCCGCCTTAAATCTCCATCAGCGGATAAATCCTAAAAACAGACACCACAGTCTCTCCCGAGCGTTTGAATAATCTCAGTCATTTGGGCCAAGCTCCTGTTTGTGTAACATTCCAGTCTTTCTAAGTCTCTCTCCCTGCATTTTCAGTTGGGCATGGTACACACTTCCAGACTAGACCCCAGCAATGGAGAGGCCACAAAACCTACAGGAACCACACTGTTCAGAGCCGGGTCAAATTCACTTCAGCCAGTCTGTGCAACCTCTCGTCTGAAAACTCCCCAATTCAGACATCCAGACAGTCTAGCAAGACAAGCAGGCAGGAAGGGAACAATTTCAGGGCAGGAAAGATTTGAAGACGAATTTTAAAAACATCTGAGCAGGGGCCTGGAGGATGAGGTAAAGCGTCACCGAAGAGTTGGCACCCGAACAGACAGGGTTTTGAAAGATGAATAGGCCCAGGACAATCAGACATGGGATCAAAGGGCATTCAGGATTGTGCAAAACACTGGCAGAAACGCGACAGACTGAAAAACCATGAAGGAGGGCTGCTATGTTTCTCAAGCTTTCCAAGAAAAAAAAAAAAAAAACCAACAGGCTCTCCGAAGGAGGGTGGAGGGGAGGAAAGTTCCGCGGGCAGACTGTTGGGTTGAAACCTCTCCTTGCTCCCTGTTGGCTTTGTTGGGCTCTTTCTGTTTTGTTTCTCTCTTGAGGAAATAAAAGCACTGTGCTGGCTTAAAATTTAGCAGAGAAAAGGACTTTAACTTTAGTGTAAGAAGCTGACAAGTGGGCAAGAGTTAATTTTTTTTAATTCACACTTCTTTCGATATATAGAGGGAACTCGGTTAAAATACAGGAATCACAGCCCTGACATACTTATCTCAACCCTTCTCTTCACCAGCACCACAAATATTTATTTTATGCTCACTGTCTGTTAGTTTCTGGGATGCCAGGCCAGTGAGGCCGTCTCTCTGCTCTCCTCAGAGCAAGCTCTTGCATGCAAGCCACAGAAGAAATAATCAGAGGGCAATCCGCCTCATTCCTCCCGCAGTTGCCAACCAAAACCTGAAGCTCAAGGCAGAGTTAACCAGCCAATAAACCAGTGTGGGCAAAAACACACTTAATAACAAGTACGACGGCAGTAATTGCTAGAGGGCCTGGGGAAGCGGGCCCGGTCACCTCTTCTCTTGCTAGGGAGCTTAGAGCGGAACCTCCACCCTGGTGCTTTGGCATGGTGAATGGGCTGAGTGGGCAGAGGGCAGTGGAAGTTACCTGGGAGCTCAGGTAGATTTTGAGGCACTCCTCACACACCGCCTTCTTGCAGCAGGGCAGGGGCTTGATGGGCTTGTCTTCCAGGCACACCCGGCACATCAGCACCATGAGGGGCGCGTAGGGGTCCCCTACCCCGCCCAGGCCAGAGTAGGGTGGAGCTCCTAATAGGCCAGGCACGGAGAAGGGCTCCGGAGCCAGGTAGAACTCCAGCTCGATGCTGCCGCCGTCGAGGGAGAGGGGGTCAGCCGGGAGCGACAAGGGAGAGCTGGGGAAGGAGGGAGGCGGGCTGGCGGGAATCGGCCCCGGCGGTGCTCGAGGTGGGGACTCCGGCGGCGACAATGACTCGGCGGCGGGGGCCTCGGGCAGGTCGCTCTCCACGCAGTACACGGAGCAGAAGACTTGCGGCTTGGCGGGGGGCGGGTGTCGCTGGGCGAGCACGTCCAGGAGCAGCCCGTCGGGGGGCTGCTGACCGGGGGTCGCCTCCCGTGGCCCCGCTCCCTCGGCCTCGCGCTCCAGCTGCAGTTCCAAACTCTGGGGGTCGAGGGGCCCGGTGAGTGGCAGTCCCGTGGGCGGCCCCGCCGTGGCCCGATTGCTCGCAGGTTCCTGGGCGCTCGCGTCCACGCAGCCCGGGTCTCTTCCGCAGCCGCCACTGCTCGCCTCCGAGGAGGAGGAGGCGGCGGCGGAGGCGCGCGGCCCGGGAGCCCCGGCGCGGTCCCCTCGCGGCCTGGGGGACTCGGGCTGGCCCGCTGAGCCCCCGGCAGGGACCCGCGCCTCCCAGGGCCCGCCGCCGCCGCTCACCGTGCTCTGCTCCTCGCCCATCGCCGCCCGCGGCCCGCGCCGCCGCCGCCCATCCAGCCGCCGGGACCCCCAGCCGGCGCCGGGCAGCGCGGGCAGCGGCTCGCCTCCACTCGCGGCTGCGCTTCTGCTTCCGGGTCCCTCCTCCGGGGCCGGGACGCCCCAAGCTCCCTCCGGGGAGCCCGTGCTCCCGGGCCGCAGCGCGCGGGCAGCCGGCTCCTCCTCCTCCTCGTCGTCGTCGTCGTCCTCTAGCGCGGCAGGGCACTGCCTCGGGGACGCCGAGGGCCTCAGGCTGCGGTGACCCGGCCCGCGCCTGCAGGTCGGGGCGGTGCCGCGAGTCCGCGAGCCCCGGGCAGGGCGGAGGAGTCCCGGGGGGAGGAGGCGACCGTCACTGCCGCGCCATCCCTGTCCCCGCGGCGGGGAGTGCGGCCGACGAGCCGAGGGGTCGCGGGGCCTGTGGCGTCACCGAGAGGTGACCGAGCGGCAGGCAGCCGCTGGTGCCCCCGAGGGAGAGGCGGGAGCGGGCGACCCCCCTCTCCTCGTGCTTCACCTAGGGCCCTGCTCCCTCCCCCTCACCCCACCCCTTTGGCGCACACCTCCCCACACGCACACACACACATACACACACACACACACACACGGGCACCCGCGCACACACTCGCACGCACGGCGGAGCGAGTGAGGGCTAAACTGAGATGCGCTCTCACGCCTGGAGTTCACACTTGGCCCCAGCCAACCCCTTTAGCGCCTGCAGGCGCCCCTAAGGGCTGTGCTTTAAGTGGAACTTCCTACAAAACTGCTGGCAAACTGGGCTCTGGACCGAGAAAACACTGGGATGTTGCACCCAAGAAGCAGTGGCGGGGATCCTTCCCACTGTTGGGTATTCTGCCTCGTCCCCTGTTTCCTGCCTAGTGCGACAGGATCTTTGAAATCCACAAATAATCCAAAAAGGCAGTTATCGCCTACACCTCCAACGAGAATACTTAGAATCACTAACAAACAACTAACCCAAGATTTATCCTTTTTTTGCTTCCCTCAGTGTTCTCTCCGGAAATTCTTTTTGTGGGGTTTTCTGTTCGTTTGTTTCTTAACCCTTTTAAATGAGTAGCCTGGCCTAATTAATCAACTGGATCATTGTTAGGAATCAGGGAGATTAACATAACTATATTCATATCCAAAACTGTTTCCAAGACAACAATTATATTTGAGCCAGAACTTAATTATGTGTTGCTCTATCTTTATTTTACAGGAAGTATTAGTCACCCAAACATTGATGTGTTTTAATTTTCTAAAGCCAATGAAAACATTTTGGGGAAACCAACCCTTTTTCTTTTAGCTTGGGAGGGAATTCAATTTACACATTCATGTCAAAAGAAGAAACTGTGAAGTGTGTAGACTTTTTTCTTGAAGTTGTTATTGACTTATTCCAAAATATTTTCCAAGGCAGATGCAAATGCTACAAGGTGACAAGAACTCAGTACGAGGAACCAGTGGAACCAAAGGCCATAGATGTCCATCAGGTGTAACGGCAACTCAGGTACTCTCTGGCAGGTTGAGGTTAGGTAGGACTTCCACGTGTCCCTGGAAGAACTCTGGGAAGAAGAAAGGCAGAGTTGCCAGACAGCCACAGAGGAAGCAGGATGGGCAGGATGAGATGAGGTAATGCCACGTGGCACAATGCAGATTGATAGAAATGGGTTAATTTAATCTATAAGAGCTGGTTGGGGAAAGGCCTAAGCTAATGGCCAAGCTTTAATAATTAATGATAAGTCTCCATATCATTGTTTGGGAGCTGGGTATCCAAAGATAGTCCACTATGAAAGTTTGCTACATTTGGTGCCCAACATGCAGCAAGTAAATCCACACAGGGCCTGAAAAAAAGAGTTCTGAACTCCGAGTAGATGGTGGCTTCCTGGCAACCATGGTCTCAGGGCACAACTCCTTTAAGTGGCCCTGCTATGAGCAGCCAGCACTACTCTGATGGGAGACTAGGTAGAAATGCCTGCTGCAGTGTACGCCCAAAAACTTCCCAGGGCTGGAGCAGATAGATGCAGCTCCATTCTGGGGCCCACAGGCATGAGACTTGCTCACCAACCAGCTTCCAGCAAGCAACATGTGTTAGCAGAGCCACACTCACACTGGTTTTGGCTCATGTGGTAAGAAAAACACTGAAGACTTGCAGAAAGTCAGGTCCAGACTAAGAAAACCTCTGAACAGATATGCTATGCTTAAAAATGTTTTTAGATGCTAAAGGAAGAAAAGAAAAATAGACAGTTATTTAAAAATAAATAGTTTAAAAGTAGTAAAGTAGCCGGGCGTTGGTGGCGCACGCCTTTAATCCCAGCACTCGGGAGGCAGAGGCAGGCGGATCTCTGAGTTCGAGGCCAGCCTAGTCTACAAGAGCTAGTTCCAGGACAGCCTCCAAAGCTACAGAGAAACCCTGTCTCAAAAAACCAAAAAAAAAAAAAAAAAAAAAAAAAAAAAAGTAGTAAAGTATTTAAAGAGAAAGTAAAGTAATATAAAAGGAAAAACCTTGAAAAGGTAGAAAATTCACAGGGTATCTGGAACCTGTATGGTGCTTTGTTGACTCTGAATTTTTTTTATTCTAATGAACAAAAACCAATAGCTGCCGAGAGACATTGATTCATGGAAACTGCTAAATTAAACCAATACACACACACACACACACACACACACACACACACACTTAAAATGTCTCAACTTCAGAATGGAAGTCAGGAAATATGTTGCATTGGGGGTAAGGTTATGACTTTGCTTCCACAGGAAACAAAAAGCTACGGATCTCTTCAAAATTAATGAAGATCAGATAGTATCGAGGGAGACCTGAAAATCTTGGCTATAGACATGAAGAAAAACTACAAGACAGGTGTTGTATATGCAAACCCCTCTACAAGGGAACAGCTCAGAGACTGGATAAGACATGATAAATCTTGTTGGCTACAGTGTCCTCATGACTTATTACTATATGCCATCCTTTCATATGGCATGGATAGAGATTTATATTATAACTTGGTTATATAGTCCAAACAGACTTATAAAGTTTACAGATGCCTTTTACCTGCTCAGACATAAAACAAGCAAAAAAAAAATCATCTTTAGCTAATGTGTGCATATTGCACATTCCATACTTGTGTAAGTACAAATACATATGTTACCTTTAAAAGTTCATGTATTTTTAGAAAAAAAAGGACCAGACACAAATGAGGACGAGTAGTCCAGATGGCCAGCCTCTCAGAATGCCTGTGTTGTAGTTTCCTCAAAATTCTGCATCCAGAACAACTTCAAGGCTGTTAGCTGAGATAGTTCAGCCTCACACACTACTTCAGCCAGGACTTCAGATAAGTCCAGCACTTTTCCATTACACAGAAAACCAATGACACAGCAAGCTCTCCCCGTTCTTGACCATTATCTCAAATTTCCCAGGGTCCCCTGGAGATGCTGCCATCCCCAGACAACAGCAACAGTATCTAGAGAACATGATACCAGATTCCCAAGATTTGGAGTTGATAGTTTTTGGTTGTTCAATGGATTATGTCATTTAGGGCAGGGGTGGTTACAAATTGTTGTTGGTCATGCTCAGGGACAAGGCTAAGCAAAGGGAATTAGATTCAAATATCTCTTTCTGAAAATAAAAGGGAGGGATATAGAAAGGACAGGATAAAGGATAGGACAAACTAAAAAGCAACTACTAATCTCAGAGTTTTGCATTAGTATGGATTTTTGTATTTTGATACAAATTTAAGGTTATTTTTGTTATACTGTATATATGTTTCTATTCTTATTTGAGATATAGTACCTATGCAGCTCATTTAATGATGTAATGTAAATTCCTGTTCCTTAAAATTATTATTACAAACTATTTAGGATAATTAAGAAATATAGGTTAGTAGTCAGTTATCTAACAGTCAAAATTGTGACCACGTTAGGTATGTTTTTAAGGTCAAACAGATATATTTCAGATAGACAGATGATCTTCAAACACTTCCCAGACCTACAGAATATGGCATTTAAGATGTTTTAATAGCGTAAGGTTTTCATGACAGTGAGGCATGTCTGCTTCTGGCAGCATGAATGAAAGGATGATGGGCATTGAAGAACCTCAATGTGGAGTTTCTTTCACTGTGACAAAGTTTGTCACTGGGTAAAAAACTGCCCTCGTCTCTACTGATAACAGTGTGCTGTCCAAAGTGGACAAGCAGGACACTGAGGAAGGCAACTGTCAACTTTACCAAGACAAGGTAGGACAGTCCTTCAAAATCCCTGCTTTACAGAAATGCCTCACTGTTGCAGAGGAAACTTGGGTGACTGTCCAGAAGGCCAGCTGTTTTTTCATTTATATAGTTTTGAAAGTTATTTGCTTTGAACTTCCTGTTTACTCAAGTAATATTTTATCCTTCTTAGATCTTTGATGGGGATTGAAGACTAGATTGTTATACAGTTTTTCTTGTTAGCAAATTCAGAAAAAAAATACATAAAAGATGTAAAGTTTATAAGGTTGAAAAAACTACTTTAGTTATTTACTTAAGATATTTTAAGGTCTAAAAAGATATTTTTAGCATGGTAATACAAGTTATCATAAAAAATGGTTTAGGTATAAAACTTTCGATTCATCAAGATAAGACAGATAATAGAGTATTTTCTCCAAATTTGCCAAATGCAAATGGACTGGACATTGTGATTGTGATCCTTACTTGATAATTGTTCTTATTGTATACAGTTTTACTATGTTAGAATTAAACCTTTTCCTTATTTAGACAAAAGGGGGAAATGTTTTCAGATATTTGTACACTGTGTAAAGTTGTGTTTCTGTGACTAGTATAATTGTTGTGATTGTATTAAAGAGTTGAATGGCCAAAAGCTAGGCAGGAAGAGGTTAGGTGGGACTTCCAGGAACAGAGAAAACTCTGAGCTGAAGAAAGGCAGAGTTGCCAGCCAGACTCAGAGGAAGCAGGATGGCCAATATGGAGATGAGGTAACACCACAAGGCAGAATGTAGATTAGTATAAATAGGTTAATTTAAATTATAAAAGCTTGTTGAACAAGCCTAAGCTAAGGACCAAGCTTTCATAATTAATAATAAGTTTCTGTGTCATTGTTTTTGAGCTGGCAGCCCAAAGAAAAGTTAATGCTATAATAGTAGGGTTTTTTTTTCCCTCAGTTTCTCGCAAATTCATGAAATGCTAGCAATAATTGTACAGGTGGAGTTTCTTCTTATTTTAAAGATTGATTGAAAATATAGCTACTATATAACAGGAGTTCCTTAGACATTTCATGAGGGTAATATTGTCCCAGCTCTGACCATCTGTAGAAATTTTATGTGGCTGTTATTACAACAAAAGTGTCATTCATGTCTTCCTGTACCTCTTTCAATTTTCAGCGTGTCCTAACCTGAACTGAACAGCTCCCTTAAGGCTCGGCCTTTAATGTCTGAACTCAGATTCAGAATGCAATGACTGATTTGGAACTTTATGACTGTCAGTGGCTTTTTGTTGTTACTAAAAGTTTTTTGTTACCACTTTTCTTATCCTGGCCTTTAAATATGGCTTCTTTGAAGCTCCCTTGAAAAAATTTAGCCAGATATTAGATTATTTAAAACCTAAAATTGGCTGATTAGATAAAAAAATCATGTGATAACTTAGAAACTAAATCACTTTAGTTGTGCATATAAAAGCTAAAATGAAACTCTTCGGAACTGTAGTGGAGGAATGTTGCTAAACACTTATATATAAAATATTGGACTTGTCTGTCCACAGAAAAATCCCTTCACTATTGAAAGAGGCACAAAGAAACGAATTGTTTAACTAAGCTTTGTTTCCTATAGTGGCTGAAGAAGTGGACTGTCTTTCCAGTCCACTTGCCAGCCACACAATGGACCCTGGGGCCTACTTGCTATTCTGCTATTTCTCTGTAGAGGAAGAGAATTTAGAATCGTGAAGAAAAGGGGCATTGAGAGCTTAAGACAAAGACAAACAGCTTTGTCTTCTTTTGCCACCTAAATCCCTTAAGGAAAATCCAGCCGGGCGGTGGTGGCGCACGCCTTTAATCCCAGCCCTCAGGAGGCAGAGTCAGGTGGATCTCTGTGAGTTCAAGGTTAGCCTGGTCTACAAAGAGAGTTCCAGGACAGCTAGGGCTGTTATGCGGAGAAACCCTGTCTTGAAAAAAAGAAAAAGAAAGAGAGAAAGGAAAAATCCAAAGAGGAGAAAAAGATAGCAAGAAAAGCAAACACTGTCATCTCTTCAAAATGTTAAGTAGTAATGCGTGCCCAAATTCTTGGGAAACAGGAGAAGCTAAGAAGAGGAAGAAAGAGGAGGTGAGAGAAAGAAGAGAAAGGGGGAGGGGGAAAGAGAGAGGGGAGAGGAAGGATGGGGTGGGAGGGGGAAGAAGCTGGTTGTCAATTATCAGAACCCCAAATAACCACTTAAATAATTTTACCACATAGATATGCATTGCATTTTTCTTGGCATCTGTGTTTATAAACTACACATGAGCAGGGCTAGAGAGATGTCCTAATCGTTAATAGAGGAGGACCTGGGTTCAATTTCCAGCACACACGTGGCAGCTCAGAACTGGCCTCGGTGAGTACTGGGTACACATTTGGTGCACATTGACACATGCAGCAAAATAGCCATGCATATAAAGATAAACACATATTTTAATTTAAAATCGTGTGTGTGTGTGTGTGTGTGTGTGATGGTATAGAGTTTTCTTTAGCTTCTGTGTCTTTATTAGATATTAATCTATCTTGAACACATTTGTACTGCTGTATCAGTAAGTCATCATGATTTGTAACCATTTAATACCTTTCTGTGTCTACTCTGTGTCATAGCATTATACTGCATCAAAACAGCTAATTTACGATATTAATACATCATGTTTATAATGTTAATCTTATTAATACTTAGTGTAACTTCTATATACATTTCTAATGTAATATGCCTTAAAGTTCTAAAAATTAAATTGCTACTGAAAACAGTAGATATATCTTGAAGGCTTTTAGGCACACATTATCAAAAATATTTAGCATCAACTTATAGTCTCAGCAAAACCTGGTGGGTATAGGATAACCTTCTTCTCTAAACGGTCTAAGGATTGCTTATTATTTACTATCACAAATTAAATTCAGGGGCATGTTTTTTAAATTAGAAAAGAAGAGAGAAATCCTATACTAATTGCCAAGCCCCCTCTAGCTATCAACCATTAAATCTTCATGATTTGGTTTTTCAGTCCTGAAGATAGGGTTCTGACAGTGTCTAAGTCACTGTTCTATTGCTGTGAAGGGACACCATGACCAAGGCAACTCTTATAAAAAGGATTTAACCGGGGGTTTGTTTACAGTTTCAGAGGCTTACTCCTTTATCATCATGTCAGAGAACATGGTGCGTGGTAGGAGGCACGCAGGAATGGTGCTGGAGAAGTAGCTGAGAGCTTCATCCTGATCTACAGGCAGAGAATCAGAGACAGAGACAGAGACAGAGACAGAGACAGAGACAGAGACAGAGACAGAGACAGAGGGACTGGCCTGGCATGGGCTTTTGAAACCTCAAAGTTCACTTCCACCTCTACCCCTACCCTTAGTGAATGACATACTTCCTCTAACAAAGCTACACTTCCTAATCCTTCTAGTCTTTCTCAAATAGTGCCATTCCCTGATGACTAAGCATTTAAATATAAGAAGCTATGGGGGCTGTTTTTTTTTTACAAGAAAAGATTTATTTATTTTCATGTAGCTTCATGTACAACTTTATGCCAGAAAGGGGGATCAATCCCATTATTGGTGGTTGGGAGCTACCATGTGGTTCCTGGGAATTGAACTCAGGCCCTCTGGAAGAGTAGCCAGTGCTCCTAACTGCTGAGCCATCTCTCCAGCCCTGTGAGGACCACTCATATTCAAACCATCACAGGCAGTACCCGTTCCTCACCTTTCCTGAGTTTTCTCTGTACCTAAGTATTCATACAAGTATTCTGATCAGATAAACTCAGTCATAGTTAATATTCTGCAGTTCATGCTGACAGTTCTCTGTTTCTGCATTCATAATGTGTAAAATGGGAAAACATTTGAAAAAAATAAGAGCAGAACAGTTTCATCCCTAAGAACAAAAAAAAATGGACTAGACATTAAAGATAGTTGTTTGCATGCATGTTTGTATAAAGGCAAACAGGTCTGCTTCATTTGCTATGACTTAATAGGTATGTTTGTTAGATCCTATGTAAAATTCTGCAAAACTAATTTGTTCAATGGAGAAAATAATCCTCTTCCCAATTTTTTCTTTATTATTGACTTTGTTCCATGTATGAAATACACCAAACTGTCCAATGTAGGTTTTACCTAAATATGGAAGCCTGGTACCTAATCTACATATATTTAGAAAAAAGGCAATGGCAGAATGTTATTCTGTAGTGACTTAAGCATAAAGTAGAATTGCAGTCTCCAAACTATATAACAAGAGGCCCCAAAGAACTATAACAGGAACTATGCAGGTATATAATGTAGTGTTGAAAATTCTTGAAGGAATTGCTTTATTATCTATTGGGCACCATACAAGCTACTACTGTTGTTTGGTCCTGATTATTATTAGAAATGTGTTTTGTCTTAAAGGATACCATGGAAAACAATCTAGATACAAGAATCTAATCAATTCCCCTCAATCCCAGTAAGTCTTGAGGGGATAGTGGAGATAAGAAGGAGGTGGGAGGAGCAGAGGACAGACAGACAGACAGACAGACAGACAGACAGACAGACAGAGAGCAAGCACACAGTCCACTAAAATTTAACCTTTGGATTTATAAAGCATACTTGTAAAGCACTAATTTTGGCTGAAGAGTAGCTTTGCCTTTACCCCTGGCCTCCTGAGAAATAGTCTCTAAGCCCTGGGGCTGGTCCACTGAGCCTATGTTTAGTCATTAGAGGGTTGGGTTGGTCTTTAGTTCATGCAGCACATTATATGCTAACAATATGATTTGTGGTGGGGGTTTTGAGTCATGTGGTGTCAGCCTGAGCTGTGACAAGATAGAAACTGAGATCAACTACATGGATGGTCAACTGTGTCTACATTATTGATCTCAGCTGAAACTGAACATGGAGGCTTGGGCGAGCTTCTTTGTTGGCCATATGGTTCGCCATACTCCATCTATGTTGTCATATATCATTTCTGAGAGACTGGAGCATTGTCTCTGTCAATGCCACCAGCAGAGGACAATAGGTGACTCTGTGCCTGGGCTCTGACTGTATATTTGTCTTTCCCATTGACAGTTTTTATCTGCATTTAACTCTTCATTGTAATAAATCATACCTGACAGCAGGGTGCTTTGCCAAGTTCTGTGTCCATCTAGAGAATTCTTTATCTCAAGGATTCTCTTAGGAACCTCCTGAACTACAGTACTTTGAAAAGCAGAAGTTCATTGGTCCTTTTAGGTTCTCCTTTGTTTGTTTGTTTGTTTTGTCCCCAGCAGAAAGGTGTCACTGAGAAAATAGGGCCACTATCTTCAAGATAAAGACAGTAAAATATAAGGGGAAGATAAGCCACTTGGTTCTTGTCACAAAACAAAGTTCATTTTCTCAGATGTTCTAGAAAAGAAACTCCTTTATTTCTAATATAATGGCTACTTGAAATTAATTATGATCCTTTGCTAGCAAGAGAATTAAATGTTTTTGAAAGTTTTTAAGTCAGCAGCTTAAGCCATCTAGCTAACTTTATTTTAAAATTATGCCAAATAATTTTTATCTGTTTATCTCTTAGCACGCTGCTACCAAGTTGGAATGGGAAAAACCCAGCTGCCTTTGGGGGATGTTAAATGCCACAATCTGTTTCTCAAATACTGTGGCATCAATATAGCTCAAAATATTTTCTCAAATACTTTTATTTAAATTTCTCAATATGCAAGTATCAAAAACAGCTTTTTATTCACACATTCATGACTCATTTACATTTTCTGGTATTTATATGACTCTGATTTGGCTCCAGTGAACTTTAGGGAAATCACTTATGTTCCATAATCCTGTGGGATAAGTACCAAGGTAAGTAGGTTTGTCTGTAGCTCAGTCCTGTTTTCTAATAGTTATCCATTTGCCTGCACTCTGTAGGCCTCAGTTTTTACTTCTGTAAAATGAGTAGATCTAACTGAATTGTTCTATATAGTTCATCTCATTACTAAAATTATAATTTCCTATTCAATCAGCTTGCTCATATTTCTTTTATGAATAATGTCTTGATATGCATAGATAGGGCTTGTACTTGGTGACTATAACTCAGACTCCTGATGAAT
This sequence comes from Mesocricetus auratus, assembly GCF_017639785.1. Classification (NCBI taxonomy): domain Eukaryota; kingdom Metazoa; phylum Chordata; class Mammalia; order Rodentia; family Cricetidae; genus Mesocricetus; species Mesocricetus auratus. The sequence goes on along the minus strand of NW_024429199.1, from coordinate 16,465,135 downwards.
CTTATAATTAAGTAGAGAAAGATGCATAGACAATGAAGCCATCAGACAGAGTTTGTGGGTGTGAGCCCTGAACTATATACTCAGTCCTGTGGGAATGTCAGTTCATGGTGACTTCTGTCATCTCAAATTTTACGGAGTTGGAGAAGGTGAAAAAGGCAGCAAATTATTGAAAAATGATAGTACATGAGTGAGCCCACAGTGACAGCAAACAAGATGACTTAAGTGACAGCTAACAGCGGCTCTAGGTACTAATCATGTCTCTTGACAAGCACAGAGGTGACACAAAAGTATCAAGACTTTGGGCAGGATAGTTGTGTTGACTGTTTCTTCTGTTGTTTTTTTCCTTTGTTTTTTTCTGGATATTGGTCTACATCATCACAGATCAGAAACTTCCCTTACCTTCTTACTTACAATTATCCAAGGGAAATGACTGACAAGTGATGAAAGGGCTGTGGGTGTTTACTTTCCTAGTTCCTAATCAGACAAGTCTGTGTGTGCTACCTTAGCCTTCTGACAAAGGTCTAGCTACCTACTACCTCTGCATCTAAGAAACCTTCCTAGGGCTCTTATAGTAGTTACAAACATTAAGTGCAACAGTATACAGAATGCTTCAAAGTTCTAGAAATCTGTTGTCTTGTGGTTCTGAGATTACAAATCTAGAATCAAAATGTTGGCTGAAACCCAAGAATGCAAGGTTATATTTCCTTCCCTCTTCTAGCCTTTGGTGATGCTAATGATCCTTGATGTTCTTTGCTGTGGTGGTTTGAATAAGAATGGCCCCCATAGGCTCATATATTTGAATGCTTGCTCATCAGTGAGTGGCACTACTTGAGAGGGATTAGGAGATATAGCCTTGTTGGAGGAAGTATGCCATTGGGGCAAGCTTTGAAATTTCAGGAGCCCAAACCAGGCCCAGTATCTGTTTCCTGCTGCCTGCAAATCCAGATGTAGAACTCTAGACTACTTCTCCAGCACCAGGTCTCCCAGCATGCTGCCGTGCTTCCCATTATGTTGACAATGGACTAAACCTCTAAAACTATAACCAACTAAATGCTTTCCTTTATGAGAGTTTCAGTGGTCATGATATCTCTTGACAGCAATAGAACACTAACTGAGCACTTGCCTTGTTGTGTTTTACTCCCCTCTCTGTCTTTGGCATCATATGGCCATCGGTCTATCAGTGTCTCCTTCCTTCTTCTCATAAGGACTCTAGTCAGTTTGGAGTAAAATCCTACCTTACTGCAATATGGCTTTATCTGAACTAATTCCATGTACATCCATCCTACTTCAAGTACGAAAATATTCTGAAGTGCTTGGGATCTGAAATTTGCAAATCTTCTGGAGTAACATAGCTTAATTTACATCAAGAGAAAACTACTCTACATGTTTTCTGATCCCATGGTGCTGAATTATCTCTTGCTCAAAGACCTACCTTTATGTTGATCCCTCATGGGAGCCCTTATCTACAAGGAGGAGTGGACTGGGTGTGGGCTAAGGTGGAGATGAAGGAGGGTTGGAGGAGGTGAGAGGAGTGGGAGGGAGTATTGTGGTTGGAATGTAAAATGAAATAAAAAAATAAAAAATGGAAAAAAAAATCTTACCAAAAAAAAAAAAAGAATACCTACCTCTGTCTAGTCTTTGTAATTGATGCTATTAATGAGTTCTATGAAATGCATTGTTTTGATCATCTGTATTCTTCAGAGATTCTTATTATGTGGATTTGATTACCCTTGGAGTGATTTGTCTTTGATTTGAAGGTCTTTTGTTGTCGGGTGCTTTTAACCAGAGAATCATGATCCCACCTGGGTTTAAGAAAACTAGTTAATTTTTGGCAACTTAAAATATGCATTAGTGAATGAAGTCTCAGAGGGTCATGAAGAAAGGACCTCTTGCTACTATGCTGTTAAGTCACGATGTAATGGGAAGACGGAAAGGATGTCAATGGTCAAAGGCTTCCTGTGCCTCAGGGTACCATCCAAAGTCTTCTGGCCTCTTGTTTGGTGTGTGTTTTCCCCATCACCCTTTGGCCCACTCTTCCTTAATCATCGCATGCACATTCCTTTGTTCTCCCTCCAGTATCCCACCATGCTCTAGCCTCAGTTCTTTAATCTGTGTCCTGTGCACTGACACCAGCTCCTCACACTGTGATGGCCAGTCTTCACTGTCAGCATGGCAGAATTTAGGCTATCATGGAAGGAAGATCTACCTTAAATGTGAGTGACACTATCCCTTACTCCGGGGTGTTCTCTCTCTCTCTCTCTCCCTCTCTCTCGCTCTCTCTCCCTCTCTCCTCTTCATGCTGTAATGGTAGACTGCAGTCTCAAAGTATAAACCTAGTAAACTCTCCTTGTCTTACATTTCTTTGGTTAGCCATTTTTTTCACGACAGTGAGGAACATAGATAAGACCTGCAGACCGACTTTCATCAGGCTTCTGTTCATCAGGTTTCCTTTGTCAGAGACACGTTCCTAAACGACTCCAGATCACACACCATCACCATTCCCACAACTTCACCCGAGTCCTCTCTCTATTGTGGAGTAATCCTTTTGTACACTGTGAAGATGTGTCGCTCTCGTTGATTTAATAAAGAGCCAACTGGCCAATAGATAGGCAGGAAGATCTTAGGTAGGAGAGCCAAACTGAGAGAACACTGGAAAGAAGGATGGAGTCTCCAGTCAGACAGAGAGGGAGAAAGACATGAAAGAGGACAGGTAAAGACCATGAGTCATGTGGCAACATGTAGATTGATTTTTTTTAAATGACTTAATTTTAGTTGTAAGAGGTAGTCAGTAACAAGTCTAAGCTATCAGCCAACCACTTATAATTAATAATAAATCTCTGTGTCATTTATTTGGTGGGACAGAAAGATGCACCTACATTTCTCCCTATATTTTATTCCACAAGGATCCTCCCACTTGAGTGAGTACATAATTATTCTATTAGTTCTCTACTTTATAGTATATCTATAATTCCATGAAAAAAATACTCTTTTATCTGCTGGTGGAAATTTACCCAATATAAAAATATTCATTAATTGATAATCACTATTCTAAGTAAAAATCTATAACAAATGGTAATAGCAGAATATAGTCATGAGTGACAGACATAATAGGAAGAATTAATTACGAGCCTAGACTGGTTCCACGCCCACTTAGGAAATCCTGATTTCATACAAGTAATTTTTTTATACCTTCCTTACAAAGCTGTCAAGAAGATTTACCAAAAAGGTTTAGTTTATTTTGAATTTTACATTTTGAGGGGTAGTTTCCAATATTATTTTTAAAAATCCCAATGGATGTTAGTCATAGGCATTAGCAGTTCCTGTGAGAATGCCTGTTGGTTATGTGAGGCAGAAACACATTCCTAAGATGGCCCCTCTGATTTGTAAATTGTTATTTTATACTGGCAGATTCCACTAACGCCATTCTGAGTGACATGGGCTGTGGCTACAGAGTGTCTACCTTCTTCCTTCTCCTAATAGTTATTTCTGTTCACCTTATTCTTCCTGCAATTCCTCAGTGAACTCATTGCTCAATGGTTAAGCTGCATTCTTAGCTAATGCTTGTAATGTGATTAAATAGCGTGCTCCGTGATGCACACTTTTATTTAGTCATCAGCTTCCAATTCTAGACATGACTAAGAGATGCTGTGAAACTACAAGGCCATGGTGTTTTCTACAGCTAGGAACCCAGCCAGCATGATTCCACTGATGCTGTAGTGATTGTGTGTGACTTGCATCAGCATTGAGAAGTATGATAGACTCCCAAACTCTGATTGTTGGAAAGTGACATGAATATACAAAACTCTTAGTCCCTTGCTCACAAGCCATGCTGTGCTATTTAAGAAGCACTTCCTTTAAATTTAAAGGGTTAATGAATTAAATTGGGAAAAATTTTGTTATCAGCAATGTCAATGAATTTGAATTAAACAAACCTTGATCCTTGAGGAAAGTGGCTTTTCTGTTTCTCCTAAAAACATGATGAATTAAAAAAACTTGAAATTTTAGATGTAATTTTTTTGTAGGATTTTGTTTTTGTGTTTAATTATACTTGTGTGTGTATATGTGTGTGTGTGAGAGAGAGAGAGACAGAGACAGAGACAGAGACAGAGACAGAGACAGAGAGAGGATCAAATTCCCAGGAGCTGCAGTTACAGGCTTTTGAGTTCTCTGATATGGATACTGGAAGCAAAACTTGGCTCCTCTATAAGAGTCATGCATACTCTTAACTACTGAGTTCCAACCCTTGATTCTGTTTTTTAGTTTAGTTTAGTTTAGTTTTCCGTTTCCACGATTCTGAAAGCAAAATTTGGGTTCTCTATAAGAGTCATACATACTCTTAACTACTGAGTTCCAACCTTTGATTCTGTTTTTTAGTTTTGTTTAGTTTAGTTTAGTTTTGTTTTCCGTTTCCAAGCAAAAGTACCAGTGAAGACTCACAGGGTGCAGACGTTCACTTTTAAATTAACCAACCAAAATCAGTTGAAAAGCTATGACATAAAAGTGAAAGATAGTAACTAAGAGAGAAGGTCATTCAATGACAATGTGTCTATTCTGATCTAGATATGGTAAGTCAAGATAGCCTTTTCCTGGCTGGAGATAATTAAGATGGAGGGTCTCAACATTTTCCCTCCAACCCCAGACTAAGCAGATTTGTTTGCTAAACCCTGGCTTTAGAAACATTGGGAAACAATCCACGCAGTGGTGGAACACACCTTTAATCCTAGCACTTGGAGGCAGAGACAGGTGGATCTCTATGAGTTAGAGGCCAGCCCGGGCTCCAGATTGGGTTCCAGGATAACCAGGGCTACACAGAGAAACCCTGTCTTGAGAAGAGGAAGAGGAGGAGGAGAAAACGAAGAAAAGAGAAACATTGGGAAATGATTTGTACACTGAGTTTTCCTATCCTTATCTTGCTCATGGGCAGGGACAATACATACTATACAGAAAACAGAATCTCTTGCCATAGTCCCCTGACAAGACCTAGAATTTCCATACATCATTGTGCCACCAAATCTTACTCTGGCTAATTCCCTCAGACCTTTGTGCAGCCCTCTGAATGGCAAATAGGTAATTTCTCTATTTCTATACTAGCTCACACATCTCTAGTGACTTACAGTGTGTTTTCATAGTCCCCATGATGTCTGGTTTTCAGTCAAACTATGCAGTAAGAATTCTGAATCCAGAAATAGTAAACTAGAACCCACTATCTGTTTTTATATAGCCTGTCACACTAAGAATGGTTATATACTCTTTAAAGAGCTGTTTTAAAAGGGAACAACAACAAAATGCCCTCCAAATCTGAAATATTTGCTATCATTTACTTCATAGATAAAGTTGTCTTAAGCCTGAATTGGGACTACACTCCTTGTCAGAAGATAAGTAAAAAGTGTGCAGCTACAGATGGCTCAGCAGGTTAAGACACTTTTTTGCCAGTCTTGAAGACCTGAGTTTGAACCCCACTTCCCGTTGGTGGAAGGAGAGAACTGATTCCCAATTGTTCTCTGACCTCCGCATACGCACAAATAAAATATAAAAATAAAATATAAAGCTGGGCGCGTGGTGCACGCCTTTAATGCTATCTCTGTGAGTGCGAGGCCAGCCTGGTCTACAAAGTAAGTCCCAGGAAGCCAGGACTGTTACACAGAGTAACCCTGTCTCAAAAAAACCAAGAAAAGAGAAAAACGAAAGTGTAATAGGAAAACGTTTTAAAAGCTACAGATGGATGGAGAAGTAGACGCCATTGGTTTAAATCTATTTTAAAATAATAAGAATAAAATAGAAGATTCCCTTCTACGTCCTTTTGGTGTCCCTTAGTTCTGACGTTATGAGTAGTTAATAACTAAAGGATGAGAAGTGGGAAGATGACAGTATTTGTGAGATAGGTACTTTAGTTATTGGTTTCTAATTATATTTAATTAATTTTATCGCATATTGTATACGGGATGCATACTATAATATGTGAATGGAGGGAGAGGACAACTTGAGGGGGGTCAGTTCTTCACTTCTACCTTATGGGTCCCACGGGTAGAACTCAGACATCGAGCTTAGGAGCAAGTGCTTTTACCCACTGAGCCATCTTGCTGATACTAAATATGCCTGTTATGCAAGTGGTACTCTATGATGTGTTTTTCTATACAGATAATTGAAAATTTTATTTTTCTCATTCTATATCATGATTGTCCTATGTTTATGAACTTCTGCATATTGCATGTAGCCCTACTTGATTTTCAGTGGCTCATAAACTTACATAGTATCGCTGAATTCAGTAGAAATATGGAATAAGTAACCAAGAGTGATGTAGTAGAGCAGCGGTTCTCAACCTTCCTAATGCTACCACCCTTTAATACAATCCCTCATGCTGTGGTGGTGCTCCAACCATAAAACTGTTTCATTGCTACTCCACAACTATAGTTTTGCTACTGTTATGAATTTTAATGTAAATACCTGATAGGCGACCCAGAAAGGGGTCATGACAGTTGAGAACTGCTGTGGTACAGACCCAACCTCAAGGACAACTTGCAAATCAGGGATAGTTTGCTGTTCTTTCAGCAAATGAGGAGTATGCATTTAACATTTTGCTCTTTTTTTCACATTGAATAATCAATATTTGCCCATCCTCAAAATTTATTGACTCTGTCATCTCTTTTTTGCTATTATGCCCACGTAGTGACTTTCCAGATATTGCAAACTATATTTTTTCATTACAACTCTCCCTCAATTTATAGTATCTACTTTTTTGCTGAAAATTCAAAAGCCCATCAAGAACACTACATTGCTGGTCCTAAGAGTAATGTCTTCTTAAAGACATGGGTTATCCTGTGGATACTGGGCTAAGCATTATTTTGTCTCCTAAAAACGGGTTACCTTCCCTTTTTGGTTACATCAAGAACTTTTGGATTAAATCCTGGGAATTGAAACAGCATGTTGTAGAAACTCTTAATTCTTTGTATCTTGAACGTCAGCTGGGCTGGGTGCAGCCTGAAGCTGTGAATAGGAACCCAAACTGAGGAGCTGCCCTGTCAGCATTGGCCTGTGGCATGCCTGTGAGTAATTTTCTTCAGTGCTGATTGATGTGGAGGGCCTATCTTGCTGTGGACAGTGCCACCCCTGGCAAGTGGTCCTGGGCTACTTAAGAAACCTAACTAAGCATGGTAGGGAGGAACAAGCCAATAAATACCGTCCCTCCTTGGCCTCTTCTTCAGTTCCTCCAGCTTTGGCTTCTCCAAACGACCTACTGTAACCTACAAGCACAGAAACCAACCTAACCTAGAGCAGCAAGCAACTGGAGTCTCAGAATGGAAAGTGAGCGATTCTGACTTTTGAAAAGTACTTTAAGAGAATAATAGTTAAAGCTTCCCTAATTTAACGACCACGGGTTTCAGCAAGCCACACGTACAGTAAACACAGGGAAGCTCCTCTGCTGGTCATGATCAAGTTGCTGCAAATCTGATATAAGATAGCATTTGTGAAGCAAAGGAAAGTAACATTGTGAGGAAAACACCACTTCGGTTGTTTATTGGCATGTTGAACTCTGAGGCCAAAACGATACTGCGACAGCATCTTCAAGCTGTTAAGACAGAAAAATAAAACAATCAACTCAGAGTTACTTGACAATGTCCCTATAGATAAAGGTGAAATAAATAAAGAATTTTCATGTAGAAAGTAGGAGATGTTGTCACTAACAAATCCAGCCACACTATAAGCAATGCGAAGGCCTGTCTTTGGGATGGAATGATATCGTACCAGCCTCATCCTAGTAAGGAAATGAAGAAGATAAGTATTAAAAGGGGGATGGAGATGGTTCAGTCAGCAAGGCTTGCAGTGCAAACATAAGGACTTGGATTCCTAACACCCACATAAGAAGATCTGTGTGGTGACATACTCCTATAAATCCTAGTGCTGGGGACATGTAGATTGATAAATTCCTGCAGCTTGCTGGCCACCTAGCTTTGCTGATTGAGTGGGCCCTAGTTTCCTTGGGAGACTCCTTTTCATTTCAGTGAAAGATTCTGCCATTAAAAATCAGGTGGAAAGCAATAGAGGAATACACCAAAAGCCAACCTTTGGCATTCACATATGTGCATATACGCACGAGCATGCACAAATGAGTATACCACATGCACACAAACACGTGCATGCACACCTATTAAATATTGGATGCTTTCAGTTTAAAATATCTTCCCCTTTTAATTTCCTTAAACTAGTACTTAAATTAGTACTTAAAGAATATTCTGCCACATTATTTTCTGGATAACTCTTTTGTTCTGTGTTCATTCCTCTTTTATTTTTATCCTTTCCCTCCCCCCAAGGCAGGGATTCTCTGTGTAACAATTTTGTCCTGAAACTCCCTTTGTAGACCAGGCTGGCTTTGAACACACAAAGATCCTCTGCCTCTGCCTCTGCCTCTGCCTCTGCCTCTGCCTCTGCCTCCTCTGCCTCTGCCTCTGCCTCTGCGTGCTTGGAATAATGCTCCCAGCAGTCTTGTTTTAGACTTTTAAAATGCCCTAACTTAAAAAGCAGGAGTACTCACTTCTACCATCTATACTCAACACTGTATTGGAGGTCCTGGCTAGTACTGAAAGAAAAAGACATGATGTAAGAGAAAAGGCAGAAAATGGTCTGCTTTTAATTCACAGATGATGTAATCGTTTACTAGAAATAAAATCCTACAAAATGTACAGTATGTTTTTAGAAGTAATAGTATAATTACCGAATTTTTCTGTAACAAACAATTAAACTTATTTTAATAGATCTCAAATGATAAACACATAACCAGTCCATTTAACAAAAGGTGCCAATGATGTCCATGTGTGATAATAGAAAACATTACAGAGAAATGAAAGTGAATGCAGAGTTATACCAAGTTCATGGATGTGAAGACTCAATATGAATACACCTGTTTTCTCCAGTAGATCTATGGATTCAACAAAATTCAAATCATTACCCCATGGCCGTCTCACAGCAGGCCTGAATTATGTTCTCGCACCCGTGTTTGGCAGCTCATGTCAAGCTGTAACTACAGCTCCTGGAGATGGGACACTGTGTTCTGGACTTTGTGGGAACACACACACACACACACACACACACACACACACATACACACACACACACACACATACACACATACACACACATACATACACACACACGGGTGCGTGTGTGTGCATGCATATGCACACATACAGTTAAAAATAAAATAAATAACTTTTAAGAAAGAAGTCTAGGGGCTGCAGATATGGCTCAGTGGTTAAGAGCACTGGTTGTTCTTCCAGAGGTCCTGAGTTCAATTCCCAGCAACCACTTGGTGGCTCATGACCATCTATAATGAGATCAGGTACCCTCTTTTGACCTGCAGGAATACATAATAAATAAATATTAAAAAAAAGAAAGAAAGAAGTCTAGCAAGTGCAACACTAAGCATAAAGATGGTCATGTTTATGACCTCATAGTTTTAATCCTAGTTAGTTATCCACATAAAAAAAAGCAGCTGGGCGGCAGTGGCGCATGCCTTTAATCCGAGCACTCCGGAGGCAGAGGCAGGCAGATCTCTGTGAGTTAGAGACTAGCCTGGTCTACAAGAACTAGTTTCAGGGCAGCCTCCAAAGCCACAGATAAACCCTGTCTTGAAAAAAGAAAAAAAAACAAGCAAAAACAAACAAATAAAAAACAAAGCCAAATGAATTAAAAAGACTACCACTGTGGTTATAAGAATTTTAGTACTCGGGGCTGGAGAGATAGCTCAGAGGTTAAGAGCACTGTCTGCTCTTCCTGAGGTCCTGAGTTCAATTCCCAGCAACCATATGGTGGCTCATCTGTAATAGAATCTGGTGCCCTCTTCTGTCCTGCAGGCTATATGCAGACAGAATGCTGTATGCGTAATAAATAAATAAATAAATCTTAAAAAAAAAAGAATTTTAGTCCTCATAGCTCCAACCTGAGGTGGAGAAGAGTATATTTGAAAATCCGGAAGAGCGGAACAGGAGCTGCTGATGCACATGTTAGCACAGATGAGCTTTTTGTTGCTGTTGTTTTGTTTTTGCTTTTGTTTCTTTTTTCAAGACAGGGTTTCTCTGTGTTGTTTTGGAGGCTGTTCTAGAAGTCACTCTGCAGATCAGGCTGGCCTCGAACTCATAGAGATCCGCACTCGGGAGGCAGAGGTAGGCGGATCTCTGTGAGTTCGAGGCCAGGCTGGACCGACAGCCTCCAAAACAATACAGAGAAACCCTGTCTCGTAAAACCAAAAAAAAAAAAAAAAAAAAAGCGTGTGCCACCAACACCCAGCCACAGATGAGTTTTTAACTTTTAAAATTTAAAACATTGTGTCTGATGACAAACACCTTACATGGAACATCATTGACATGAAATCCTACAATATAATGTATAGACAAAAGCAGAACGATAGTTGCATTGAAGAGAAGGGAGCACTTGAGAGGGGGTATAAGAAAACTTCCAAGGGGCTGTTATTGTCTAGGTATGTGCTGAATTATTCTAATATGTGCATTTATTAAATCTCAGATGCTAAACAGTTTTGGACACTAAATATGCCTAGTGTCCAAATACTCAGAGTGAAGTATTTAAGGTGACTACACAGATGCTAGAAATTCATTTTGAGCTACGTCAAAAACACAATATGTCAGTAGATATATGAATAGATGGGGAGATAGCATCGTCATAGGTTAATGGAGGAATCCAGGTGGTGGATAAATGAGTGCTTATGATATTCTTTGCAAACTTTCTGTTTGAAATTTTTAATACATTTTGGGGGGGGCAGGGAAGTTCCAAACTAAAAGGCATGTTTTAGAGATGATCAAAACCATTGATTGTATTTGAAATTCTTATAGGATTTACTCAAAATTTTTAGAAAGTCTTTTTTTTAATCCTATGGCTCCATGCATGATTGAGGAAAAAATACCAATTTTATGTTATCCTACAGAGTCTTTTGTTTTGTGGATTGTTTATTTGTTTGTTTTTCAGGACCGGGTTTCCCTGTGTAGCCCTGACTGTCTTAGAACTCCATCCACAGTCCAGGGTGGTCTCCAGGAATGCCCCTGCCTCTGCCTCTCGAGTACTGGGATTAAAGGCGTGATCCACCACTGCCTCGATTATTCTGTAGAATCTTAAAGGTAATTCTATTAGGAATTTCACATCATCAGTAATTACGGATTAAAAGCAAAATAGAAGTACAAACTAGGCCTAATCATTCTGTTTAGAAATTCTAACTTAATCTAGTGTGAAAACTTGAAGATAGCTCTGAAAGAACTAGGTTGTCAACCTAGAAACTGCAGGGCCCTTGAAAGGACATTGTCTGTTGACAGATGTTTTGCTCTATCTGACTCTCTACAAAAGCTTGAACATGAAAAAGTGCCTACATTATGCTTTGGAAAATACAATTGTAAAATGTAAGTTATATACCTGTGTGTGTGTGTGTGTGTGTGTGTGTGTGTGTGTGTGTGTGTGTGTTCAGGTTCACATGGCAATTAGAAATGGGCATCAGATGTCTTCCTCAATTTCTCTTCATCGTGTTTTTGGAGTCAGGTTGTCTTTGAACCTGGGGTCACCAATTCAGTCAGCCTGGTTGATCAGAGAGTTCTGAGGTTCCTCCCAACCTGCCTCATCAGCATTGTAATTTCAGACACTGAGCTCCAGGTCTCGTTTTTATGTGGGTAATGGGGACTCAAACTCGGATCTTCATACGCACACAGCCTGTGCTTTACCCACTGAGACATCTCCCAGTCCTCTTGTGTAATCTTTATTATTATTTTGTTGTTTTTGTTGTTGTTATTTTTTGAGACAAGTTTTCTCTGTGTAGTCCTGGCTGTCCTGGAATGTACTCAGTAGACCAGGCTGACCTTGAACTCACAGAGATCCACCTGCCTCTGCCTCCCCAGTGCTGGGATTAAAGGCGTTCACCACCTCCTGTGTAAACCTTTATAGCAACTTTGAAAAGGGATTTTCCATCTCTATCCCCAAACTATCATACGTTTAGCCTTGATCTTCAAGCCAATAAACTATCTACTAAACAGATGGAACAGGTGTATGATGCATACATACCCTTTGTGTCAGCAACTATAACACAGAAGACAGACGGTATTTGTCATGATATATTTTCAGCAAAAATGTTTAAGTTGGAAATTGTAACATGAATAAATAAATGACCCAGAGACTGATATTTGGGTTCAAACTTCAAGCTGAAGATCAGAAAATTAAAACAGTCTGTCACTAATTCTCACCTCTAGCTCAGGCCGAAAGCCCTGATCCACCCACAAACTTTTCCCCAAGTCTCAGACTGCAGCCTCGCCTCAGTGTGGCTGGAGAATGAACACCTCTTGAGACCTTGCTTCTGTCTTATATACTTCCCTCATGTTGAGATTAAAGGTGTGAGCCATAATTCTCTTTTAGACAGACTCAATCTTGTGTAGCTCTAGGTGGCCTTGGACTCACAGAGATCTGTCTATCTCTTAATCCTGTGACCTAGGATTAAAGATGTGTACCACAACCTCCTGCCTTCTGGCTGCTAGGATTAAAGGTTGTGTGCCTGGCTTCTATGCCTTGTGGCTGATTGCTTTCTGAATCCTCAGGCAAGCTTTTATAAATCATAGACAATACATATCATCACAGAAAATTCTAGCATTCACTATGGTAATCTGACTTGAGGTATATTTTCTCCTTCTCCAAATACTTATTTCCTAATGAACGTTTAATTGCATTATAGAGTTTGACATTGCTTATCAATTGTACCATTTTTTCCATTTTAAGAAATCTGAGTGAGTTGAAATAAATGTCTTTAGTCAAATGAAGATTTCCCCTGTTTCCTGTGTTCTCTGATGTGATTTGAAGTTATCCTTGGGTTATATCAATATTCTCACACTGGCTACTGCTTACGGCTAACACTGCAGGTATTTCACTGGCTTGGAACTATTTGCTCATCTTTCTTCTTCATCAAAACCTAATTTCTTTCAAGGCAAAGAAACCATTCATGTATGCAACATAGGATCAGTCATATAGCTACAATGAAAGAAATATTTACAAAATAAATATTGTTTTTCATTTTAATTTAAAATGTTTATTAGCCAGGTGGTGATGGTACACTCCTTTATTCCCAGCACTCAGGAGGCAGAGGCAGGTGGACCTCAGAGTTGAAAGCCAGCCTGATTTACACAGGCATACATAAAGAAACAATGTCTCAAGAAACAAACAAAAATTTAGATTTTTTTTACTTTATGGGTATGAGTTTTTATCTACATATATGTGATTGAACTATGTGTGTGACTCGTGCCAATGGAGGCTAGAACAGGGCATCTGATGCCCTGGAACTGGAGTTACAGATGGCTGTGGGTGATCTTGTGGGTGCTGGGACACCGTGATTATATTGATAGCTAACATATTTTGATATCTTGGAGAAGAAAGTTTAACTATAGAAAAATAAATGATGGTGATAAAAAAATCAAGCTATTACGTTTCCTACTGAGATATATAATAAACTAAATAATCTTTCTTTTAAAAATTTTCTACAATTCTGTATTCTTTACTTTTTTTTCTAATTTCCACACAAAGTTGTGACAATATATGATGTATTTTCTTTTTATTGCCAAATCATTGACATACAGGGCATATTTAGTAAAATCTCTTAAGTAAGAAAATAAGTGCCAAATAAAAAATTTCAATTTAGTTTACTTCTTAATCTTATTTATTGTTAAAGACCCAAATTTCACTGCTAAAACTGATAGTTCAAGTAATAACCCAGAATGCTATAAGGCTGGGAGAAAAAGTGTCTGTGACTAGCATGACAATTACAAACTGTTCATTTACTCTGTTTGAGCACACAAGAAGGAGTTACTTTTCTGTTTATGAAATTTGTCCTCTTCTTACAAGGAGGCTTGCAACTTTTGGTTACTTGCTGTATTAAATATTTTAGGGCATGTTTATTCACTATTTTTAGTTCTTCTTTTATTGCCTGAACATAATCTTTGGCCATTTTCCTACTTATTATCTTACGTATATTAAAGAAAGTAACAAAGTGCCTATTATAGATACATTAATATGAAATATTTCAAAAATATGAAATATTTTCACAGCTGTCACTTTTCTGTTATTTGAAATTTTTTCTTATGAACACCCATGATTTTATCGGTGCAGCAAATTAGATCTAAGTCAATAGGTCAGCAGCCATAGGAAATATATTCGTAGGTATCATTGCTATTTCTAATAAGCTATCGTTTACAAAGTCTCCCCATAATAACATAGAGCAGTTAGATTAAGGCATAATGCCATGCTGGGCCTGGTAGCATATACCTTTAATTACAGCACACAGAAGGCAGAAGCAGGCAGATCTCTGTGAGTTCAAGGACAGCCTGGTCTACAAAGCAAGTTCCAGGACAGCCAGGGCTACACAGAGAAACCCTGTCTTGAAAAACAAAACAAAAGCATAATGCTTCCATTAAACTGGTCTGTGCACATATATGCCTCCTGATTTCTTCCGACATTATCTGACTTCTTTCCACACAATTGCGTTTGACTGGTTATGTTCTCTCTCTCTCTCTCTCTCTCTCTCTCTCTCTCTCTCTCTCTCTCTCTCTCTCTCTCTCTCTCTCTCTCTCTCTCTCTGTGTGTGTGTGTGTGTGTTTCCCAGCATTTAGGACTTTAGCCTTCAAGAACTCAAGTTTAAAGCTCACCAATTTTAACAGGTATCTATGAAGACAAAAGAGAATAAAGACAGTAGCTACCAGTGGACTTGCTTAGGCAACTCAACTTGCTGAGCTTTGTACAGATCACACCACCACAAAGATGGCAGCACAAAGTGAGAGCATCGTTTTACTTCTAGAACTGTGGAATCAAAATGGAACAACTTTGCCCCATTTTATATTATTTGGCAAAGATCTTAAATCTAAAATACTAATCTAATTTATTGAGAGTAGAAATTTGATATGAATCCACACATGAAGAAGAAACTGTTTCCTATAGAAATATTTGGGAAATTTTAGGTTATATTCAAAATGGGAATTGAATATATCCATTGTGTTATGTGATGAAAAACAAGCAGATGAAATTATAACCAAGAAGCAAGTGAATTACAGCAGAAAGGATTAAATTAGCCAGCTGCTCATTCTAATATGCAAATGAATGTTGGAACAAATTAAGACTAAGTCACTGCATGACCTAAATTAGATCATGTATAATTCTCCACAGAACAACCATTCTTGTTATCATAGATTTCTTTCTTTTCCTTGTAACTTTATTAAGCACTGAACATTTATAAAAAGTTCATTTAGAGAAGCAGTATTGCAACCCCATTTCATGAATCAGAATATACAGATTTCATGGTAGCTTAAAAGTATTCTAGAATATAATTAAGTAGAACAGTTTACAATAATCAGTCTGTAAAAATACCTGAGGCAGTTTAAATTGCCCCCATTTTTCTTCACCTTCATGCAAGATTATTACTCAGAATAATATTTTTTGAGGTCTCTATGCTTATGTCAGTTGGATGAAATTAAGTAGCCTTTATCACCTAATTCTACATTATCCATTTTCACCCTGAAGAAATTAACTTTATTCCACACATCTCCTCTGCTTATTACAGGACTGATCTTCAAATCATAGTATTAGTTACATTTCAATAAATGCTAACTTGATTATCTATGTAAGACAGCTAGTTACCCAAAATACTATAGTTTACTCATTCTTATTTCTTCTTCATGGCATACTTCCAAGAATATATAGCACATACTTTTCTTAAATAATTCCACGATGTGTTGAAAGACAGGCAAGATTGATAAACCAGCCTGCTTACATATTGTGCTTAAAACCATCTTATATAAAGACAAACTAGGTTCATCCCTATTTATGATTAAATCTCTGTTTCTCAAGGATTGGGCTATGCTCTACCTGTAACCTTAACTACAAATGGCTCTATTCTGACTATGTAGGTATACAGCAACCATACCTTTGTTTCTAAAGGTTGTTATGACCACCTTGCAAGCAAGGCTTTATTTCAGGAGGTTGTTATAACTAACTTGTTATGCTTATATTCTGCTTCTATAACTCTGCCCATTTGCCTGTTAAATCCCCATTTGGAAACTCTCCCCCACTCCTGAGCTATAGAATCCCTTATCATGTCAAATGCTAATCTCTTGAACATCTTAGGGAGAGACAGCCCTCGTTCAGGAATTAAAAAGCTTGCTTTAATTAATTTGTCCGTGATTTGGGGTCAGAGATCTTTCTCCTGGAAATCTGTTGGGTTAACAATATAAGATTAATAAAAATGTTAACAAATTTAGAAATTTTTTTCCAGACAGGGTTTCTCCGTGTAGCCCTGGATATCCTGGAACTCACTCTACAGACCAGGCTGGCCTCGAACTCACAGAGATTCATCCGCCTCTACCTCCTGAGTGCTGGAACTAAAGGCGCACCTCACCACTGCTCAGTTAGAAATGCTTTGTCAAAGCATATTTTTCTCAAAAAAAAGTACTTGATTTAAATGGGACAGGGTTATTGGAGAGGTTGCTCAGTGGTTAAAAGCACTGGCTGCTCTTCCAGAGGACCTGGCTTCATATGCCAGCACCCACGTGATAGTTCACAACCATATGTAAGTCCAGTTCTGGGGGACCCAACAACTTTTTTGGCTTCTGTGGCCACCAGGCATACACATGGAGCCCAGTCATACATACACAGAAAAACACTCATACATGTGAAATAAAAGCAAATCAATCTTTTTTACAAAATTAAAATTTTCTTTTTCTTCAGGGTACATCAACAGTTCTTTGGAGAGGTCTTGGTAGCCTAATAACCTTGATGGGCATGCCAGAAACAGGCTAGAGTGCTGTTTAAAATTACTGTTTAGGTAATTAATCTATGATCTTTTTGTACTTGTGAATCCCTTTAGAACACAAAAATATTGTACCTTTAAAGGTCCCAAAACAAATTAGCATGTCACAGAGTTCAGAAAAGCACCTGCAGGTATACATGCCATTTAAACACTTTACTGCCTTGGACCTTTGAGGAAAATTCTCCACCTCTGTCTTATGCTCACCAAGCAGATGTATTGCCCATGTTTGCGACGTTACTCCTTTAAAATGGTGTGCTATCCTTGTCTCTATCCCTGTCCTGTCTCCTATGGTGTAGTCAAACTGGACCCACAGCACCCTGGGCAATCCCTTCCCATTGATCCACATGCCAAGCCAATGGTTATACTTGCTTACCTTTTTGGTAGAGCCTGATCTACCTACCAACCCAAGTCTTCCCGTGGCCACATTACACAGATGCATTTCCAACAAGGGATTTTTTCACATTGTGCAAAACCCCAATAAAGCAAAATCTGAAGAACCCTGAAGGGCAGAGCATGCCTCAGTTAACACATACCCACAAGAATTTAGTCTGACTATGACTATAGCTGTTTCTCCCAATTCAGGATTCAGATGTTAACACTTTAGCTAAACTTCTATTGTTCTGCATCATTTAATGTTTTCCCAATATATAGCAAGTGTTTCTTTTTTGTTGCTGTTTAACAGGGTTATTTTTAAATTTAAATTAGAAACAAGATTGCTTCACATGTCAATCCCAGTTCCCTCTTCCTCCCCTCCTCCCCTGGCCCCCACTAGCCCCCTACCCATTCCCTTCCTGCTCCCCTGGGAGGGTGAGACCTTCCATGGGGGGATCTTCAAGGTCTATCATATCATTTGGAGCAGGGCCTAGGCTCTCCCCCATGTGTCTAGGCTGAGAGAATATCCCTCTATGTGGAATGGGCTCCCAAAGTCCACTCTTATACTAGAGATAAATACTGATCTACTACCAGAGGTCCCATAGATTGCCGAGGCCTCCTCACTGACACTAACTTTCAGGGCGTCTAGATCAATCCTATGCTGGTTTCCATAGCAATCTGGGGTCCATGAGCTCTGCCTTGTTCAGGTCAGCTGTTTCTATGGGTTTCTCCAACCTGGTCTTAACCCCTTTGTTCATCACTCTTCCCTCTCTACAACTGGATTCCAGAGCTCAGTTCAGTGTTTAGCTGTGAGTGTCTGCTTCTGCTTCCATCAGCTACTGGATGAAGACTCTAGGATGGCATATAAGGTAGTCATCAATCTCATTATTGGGGTGAGAATTTAAGGTAGCCTCTTCACTATTGCTTAGATTATTAGTTGGGGTCATCCTTGTAGATCTCTGGACATTTCCCTAGTACTAGATTTCTCTTTAAACCTATAATGGCTCCCTCTATTATGGTATCTCTTTTCTTGCTCTCCTCTGTTCTTCCCCCGACTCAACTTTCCTGCTCCCTCATGTCCTCCTCTCCCCTCCTCTTCCCCTCTTCTCTTTCTTCTAACTCCCTCTCCCCTCCCCCCATGCTCCCAATTAGCTTAGGAGATCTTGTCCCTTTCCCCTTCTCCAGGGGACCATGTATGTCTCTCTTAGGGTCCTCCTTGTTTCCTAGCTCCTCTAGCGGTGTGAATTGTAGGCTGGCTAGTAATCCTTTGCTCTGTCTAAAATCTGTATATGAGTGAATACATGCCATGTTTGTCTTTCTGTGACTGGGTTACCTCACTCAGGGTGGTTTCTTGCAGTTCCATGCATTTGCCTGCAAATTTCAAGCTTCCATTTTAACAGAGGTTTTTATATTCTCTCTTTTCTATATCTACTATTAATAATTGCATTCTTTTCGGTTAACTCTAATATTTCTTGTTGATGGAATAGAAAAGAAAAAAGGAAATTAAGATATCCTTCGACCCACACTCCAAGAATGTGAACACAAAGAAGCATGTGACCCTAGTTTTTCTTTGGGTCTGTACCTAGTGTAGACTCTTCTGACTAGCTCTGGAGAGACATTTTAGGACTCAGAGATTTGGCCAATGTCCCAAACCTCATTGTTTGGCCAGTCTCCCAACCTCAGAGTGTGGCTGTGATGACAATGGAACTCCTCCATTGCACAAACGTCAGATTGTAGCAAGATCTGGCATTAATTCCTTTCCTGGAGCAAAGGCATAATGTACCTTTTTCAAACTTTCTGCCTGAGAATAACAGAGGGAACAGCTTGAGGTCTGGACCATGGCCAATCTTCACCCTTTCTAAAACTGCCAAAGAGCTCACTGTGTTTGCAGAATTGTGTCTGTGGACACATATTTTCACCAGACTGGACGACCTCCAGGTGTTTGCTTAAGGAAGCCATTGAAATTCAATGCAAATTAAGACCAGCTTTCTAGGAGAAGAGACTCATTTTTCAGGCTCAAGACTTGAGCACACATTATTTAGATGCTCAATATGTGTTTATGTTGTAAGTAGTTAAAATATGCTTAAATTTCTAAAATACAGGCCATTTTGCTCTTTAGAAAAGCAAATGCTTTGCTTTTTAAAATATGCTTAAAATTCTAAAATACAAGCCATTTCACTTTAGTTGGGATTTATAATGCAGCATAAAAATATTATTTCTAAATTCAGGTGAAAGTTGTCTACTCAGTGATGATATATGCTACCATCCCATCAGTTCCTAAGAACTGGTTCAGCATGTAAAATTCCACAGAGAAAATTCATTTATGGGAATATAAGGAAAGCAATAAGTAAGAAGTCATAAATCAAAGTGTTGTTAACCCTAAATGGAGCTAGGCTGGTGCTGTTTGAGAAAGGTAACATACAGCCTGGTATGGCCGCACATCTATAATCCTGCTACTGGGTAGACTGAAGCAGAAAGAACATGTCAGTGCTGAAATAAAGCTCCAACCAGGTGGTGGTGGCGCACACCTTTAATTCCAGCACTGTGGAGGCAGAGGCAGGCAGATCTCTGTGAGCTCAAGGCCAGACTGGTCTACAGAGTGAGTTCCAGGACAGCCAGAGCCACACAGAAATCCTGTCTAAAATGAATAAACAAATAAACAAACAGCTCCAGTCTTAAAGGGAATAAAAGACAGTTTCTTTGGGAACCAAATATGAGTGACTAGAACCCTGTAATACTTACTCAGGTTATACCAAATACTGTGTTCTGCTGTGGATGCAGTTATATGATGTTTTATTAGTCATAAGTTAAAAAAACAAGTCATGAAACAAGACATTTATAAAATATATTTGGCAAGGAGCCTGGAGAGATAGCTCAGTGGTTAACAGCACTGGTTGCTCTTACAGAGGACCTGAGTTCAATTCCTAGCACCCATATATGACAGTTCACAACTGTTTATAACTCCAATTCCAGGGTGTCTGAAGTCCTCTTCTTCTGGTCTCTGTGGGCACTGCATTCATGTGGTACACTGGCATACATGTAAGCAAAACATGTAAAATAAAAAGACTTAAAATCATAAAATAAAATGCATTGGTGGCAACTGCAGTTATGATGCCAAAGCAAAGTAGAGAAAACTGTCACATGTCTCACAACTATCTGATGATATTCTTAGCTTGGGATTGGTAGAAGTCAGTGTTTTGCTAAGAATACATATTAAAGATTTTTGATGGTAACAAGGATGTTAGGTCAGACATGGAGGTGGACAATAAATGTTTTTCAAAGGCTTCAAAATAGTACAAGATAATTCAGCTCTCTTTTTTTTTTAAGATTTATTTATTTATTACATATACAGCAGATTGAATTGTAGATGGCTGTGAGCCACCATGTGGTTGCTGGGAATTGAACCCAAAACCTCAGGAAGAGCAGTCAGTGCTCTTAACCTCTGAGCCATCTCTCCAGCCCAATTCAGCTCTCTTGTACAACATTTTAACTCAACTCTCAGTGATCACGAAATTCAGTTGTTTAGTTTTGTGGATTTGTTTTTAGACATGTCTCACTATGCAGTTCCAGTTGTCCGGAACTCATTATGTAGATCAGGCTACCAGGCCAGCCAGATTCTCTTGTCTCTGTTTTTGAGTATGGGATTAAAGGCATGTGTACCACACCTTGCTGCCTGGCTGTGTAGAATTCTTAATACAGCCTTCCTCCTTCCTTCCTTCCTTCCTTCCTTCCTTCCTTCCTTCCTTCCTTCCTTCTCCCTCCCTTCTTTCCTTCCTTCCTCTTCCTTTCCTCCCACCCTCCCTCCCCCTCTCTCTTACTTGCCATATGAGTTCAAGGCTAGACTGAGTTACGGAGTGAGGCCATCTAAAAAACCATAATTACCTGAGCTAGAGACCAAAGACCCAAGTTTGGTTTCCAGCACCAACATCAGGTGGCTCACAATTGCCTGGAAATCTAATTGCAGAGGACCTCACACCTTCCTCTGGACTTTTTAGACACATGCACCATACTCATTCTCTCTCTCTCTCTCTCTCTCTCTCTCTCTCTCTCTCTCTCTCTCTCTCTCTCTCATACACGCACACACATTTTATATCTTTTTAAAAGCACAGTCACCTTAAAAATTCCATGACCGGCCGGGCGTTGGTGGCGCACGCCTTTAATCCCAGCACTCGGGAGGCAGAGACAGGCGGATCACTGTGAGTTCGAGACCAGCCTGGTCTACCGAGTGAGTTCCAGGACAGACTCCAAAACAACACAGAGAAACCCTGTCTCGAAAAACCAAAAAAAAAAAAAAAAAAAAATTCCATGACCGAAAACTGTATAGCAACTTAGTAATGACTCTGTTAAGTGACACATTGGAAAGTCAGGTTAAATGGAAAGACCAAGTACAGTGGTCTCACTATTTCCCTGTGTTCATGTGTCAGGTATTTAATCTCTTAACACAATAGTGTCAAGAGGTGGGATGCTAAAGCCCTCAGGAATTGATGTAACACCTTTGATTGTGGGAATGGGTTAGTTATTATAAAAGAGGACTTCTGAATAAATGGTGAGTTTGCTCTCTTTCTTTTTGTTTTCTACCCTGGGAGGTTGCAATAAAAGGTTAACTGAAGATGTGAGTCCTTTGATTTTAGACTTAACAGCCTACAGGTTTTTGTTTTTCTTTTCTTTCTTTCTTTTTTTTTTTTTTTTTTTTTTTTGGTCACTTATCTAGTCTCCTATAGTCTGTGATAATAGCACTGAGCAGATGAGAACAACCAGTTGATGCTAAGAAGTGAGGCTGATGGTATAACAAACTCTTGAAAATGTGGAAGTGACTTTGAACTGAGAAATGGATAGAGATTCAAAGATGTTGAAGGAGCAGACTAGAAAAATGCTGAGATGGCCACAAAATGTGGTGTTAAAGATAGTTCTTGTGAACACTCAGAAGGGCAGTATGCCTAAATTTTCATAGGGAGCAAGCTCTTAATTGGCAGTTCTCAACTTATGGGTCATGATCCCTTGGAGGGGGGGTCAATTACCCTTTCACATGGGTCATCTAAGACCATCAGGTATTTAAATTACGATTGATAACAGCAGCAAAATTAGAGTTATGAAGTAGCAATGAAAGTAATTTTAGGGTTGGGGGAATCGCCACAACAAGAGGAACTGTATTGAAAGGTTGCAGCATTAGGAAGGTTGAGAACCATTGGCTTAAGTGGACATGCGTAATGGGAAGCCTTTTTCTTTGAGAGAAGCCTTCCTGCCAGCCTGGTTCTAGAGCCGTATCAGTCCCAAATAAACACACAGGAGGCTATATTAATTATGAAGCTGTTGGCCTTGCTTGTTTCTTACTGGCTAGCTCTGACTTAAGTAATTACCCCATAATTGTTAATCTAAGTATGCCTCTTACTGGAGAAGTTTCCGGGCTTCCTACCCCATGGTGTTACATCTCGACTCATGTGTTTCTCCTTCCCAGAGTCCTCCTGGACTCCTAGTCCCACCTATCTAGATTCCTATTGGCTCAACAGTGCTTTATTGACATAAGACTTCTCCAACAGACATGATCATATTATTGGTAGAAATATAAACAGTAGACTCATCTCTGGTGAGGGCACAGACAAAAATGAGGAACAAGGTATTAGGAAGTGACATGAACACTATCCTTGTCATACAACTGCCAAATGGAAGTATGTCTGTGTTCAAATGCTTTGTGTACATCAGAATTTAAAAGCAATGAGTTCCCATCGATGAAATGTGTAGGCAACAAAGAATTTAAGACACTGTATGGTTTAAGGCTCTGTATGGTTTAAGATTTGGCTAACTCTTAGCTTGGCTGTGTGAAAAGATAAAAGAGGTATGGCCAAGTGATCAATTGCTAAAGAGATTAATACAGGCAAGAGCAGCCAGGTTCCTTCTGTCAAGGGAAAGCAAGAATGACCCCAAAGAAGTTTAGAGATCTTCAAGGCAAACTGTAAGCTGGAGGGAACAATTGCCCAAGGATGCCTATAGGAACTTAGTAAATGAGTTTCTTCCTTGAATTCTGGCACAGCCCTCCTGAGTTACCCTAGTCACAAACGACACAAGCAACTTGAGTGAGGCTTGGCCTGTTCCTTCCAAAAGTAGAAGCTGTAAACTTTGATGCTATCCATAAACACAAGAGCTATGGGACCATGGTGATCTCCAACTAATTTTTTTTTTTGGTGTGGGGAAAGAAGAAGAAAAGAAAAGACTATGACATCATTTATAGTCACATAGAACCACTGAAAAGAATACAAAAGTCTAGTTACAAAAAAAGAGCTTTAACATTTTGTGTGTGTGTGTGTGTGTGTGTGTGTGTGTGTGTGTGTATGTGTGTGTGTATGTGTGTGTGTTCTTGAACCTGGAACTCAACAATTTGGCAAGCCTGGCTAACCAGCAACGTTCAGGAATCCTGTGCCTCCCCAGCCCTGGGATGGCAAGCATGCATTGTTATTGCTCTGCTTTGACATGAGTTCTGTGAAAACAAACACATCTTCATTCTTGTGAAAAAGTCAGGATTGGCATAAGTCTTGTCTTTTTTTGTTATGTGACACACACACACACATATGTATCTATATGTACATATATATATGTTTTTATTTAAATTAGAAACATGCTTGCTTCACATGTCAATCCCAGCTCCCTCTCCCACCCCTCCTCCCTTGTCCCTCTACCAACCCCCATCTACCCCCCGACCCAGTCTCCACACCATTCCCCAGAGAGGGTGAGGCCCTCCATAGGGGGATCTCCAGAGTCTGTCATTTCATCCAGGGCAGGACCTAGGCCCTTCCTCATATGTCCAGGCTGAGAGAGCATTCCTCCATGTGGAATGTGCTCCCAAAGTTCATTTGTACGCCATGGTAAACACTGCTCTACTACCCTAGGCCCCAGAGATTGCTGAGGTCTCCTCATTGAAACTACATTCAGGGAGTCTGGATCAGTCCCGTGCTGGCCTCAGCCATCTAGGGTTCAAGAGCTCCCCCTTGTCCGGTCAGCTGTCTTTGTGGGTTTCACCAGCATGGTCTTGACCCCTTTGCTCATCACTCCTCCATCTGTCACTGGGTTCCAGGAGTTCAATTCACTGTTGAGCTGTGGGTATCTGCTTCTGCTTCTTTTAGTCACTGGATGAAGGTTCTACGATGGCATATAAGGTAGTCATCAATCTTATCATCAGGGAGGGGCTATTAAGGTAGTCTCTCTGCTATTGCTTAGTTTGCCAGTTGGTGTTATCCTTGTAGAGCTCTGGAAATCTCACTAGTGTCAGCTCTCTCCTCAAACCTATAATGACTCCATCTATTAAGGTATCTTTCATTCTGCTCTACTCTATTCTTACCCCAACTCAACTTTCCTGCCCTCCTCTTTTCCCCTCTCTTTTTCCCAGTTCCCTCTCCGCTCCCACCCTGTTCCCAATCTGCTCAGGAGATCTTGCCTCT
Organism: Mesocricetus auratus; assembly: GCF_017639785.1. Lineage (NCBI taxonomy): Eukaryota > Metazoa > Chordata > Mammalia > Rodentia > Cricetidae > Mesocricetus > Mesocricetus auratus. The sequence continues at coordinate 16,440,508 of NW_024429199.1, read as the reverse complement.
TTCCAATTCTCTGGGGTATCATCCATATCTCTCTTGGAAACCTCCGTTTCTCAGACTCACTGGCAATGGGATTGTAGGCTGACACTCCCCTGATCCATGTCTAAAATCCGTATATGAGCCGGGCGGTGGTGGCACATGCCTTTAATCCCAGCAGTCGAGAGGCAGAGGCAGGCGGTTCTCTGTGAGTTCGAGGCCAGGCTGGACCAACAGCCTCCAAAACAATACAGAGAAACCCTGTCTCGTAAAAAAAAATCCATATATGAGTGAGTACATGCCATGTTTGTCTTTTTGTGACTGGGTTACTTCACTCAGGATGGTTTCTTCTAATGCCATCCATTTTCCTGCAAATTTCAAGATTCCATTCTCCAACTAAATTTCTAAGGATGTTGTAAACAGGCTGAGGAGAGACAGGGATTGGCTGCTGGAGAGCAGGTGAGCTTTGCTATGCAAGGCTACCTCAGAGAGCTCCCATGAATGTGGTATCTAGTCGTGCCGCAGGAGATGCTCCAGTACTATAGGGCAAGCAATATGCACCCCCACCCTGGAAAGCTACTAGCATGAAACTTCAGTCCATAAACACTTATGCATAGACTTAGTGGAGCTCAGAAACAGGAGTAGACCTACCTAAGGTCTTGGAGGTCCAAATCCCCACTCAGTGTGCTCAGGATGTGAGACATGAAGTTAATGAGGTTTTTATTGTTGTTAAATTTTATCTATTTTATTGTTTTCCAGATTTCAGACTAAACACTCTTTCCCTGTTTGGTTCTATACTTCTTTGGAAGCAGCTATTCCTTTTATTTTATTTTTCTCTTCCGACAGGAGCAAGTCTATGCTATTTTTATCCTACCACTGGATTTGTGAAGCAAATAATTGTTAGCAATCATATGCTCACAGTTGCAATGCCTCATGACGAACTATGCCTCAATTCTGAGTCATTTGATTTAGATACACTTTAGAATCTGACCTTTGCGATATTAGGGTTGACGTAGAAAATTAGTTAAGATTTGGAGACTCTGAATGACTTTTGCATGTGAGAAGGGCATGTATTTTGGTGGCTAGAGACAAAAGGCTACACTTCAATGTGACCTCTAGGCTTCATACTCAAACCCTAAAGCAACAGTTTTTGAAAAGTAAAAAAGAGATTGTGAGGTCATGAGGGCCCTGCCTTCAAGACTGCATTAATATTGTTGTTTTGGGGATGGGTTAGGTTTCACAGGAGTGGGATCTAGATCAAAAGATGAATTGGACCTCCTGACTCCCTCCCTCCTTCTGGCCATATGATTTCTTGTTCTCTTGTTTTCCATCATGGGGTGAAGACACTCCTAACAGGAAGATGCTCAGAATATGTGGGCCTTTGGATATTTGGCTTTCTAGCTTCAAGAACCATAACAAATAATTCTTTGTTCTCTACCAGATACTGAGCCTCAGCTATTCAATTATGAAAATGAATGATGACAGTGAGACTAAGAGTAGTATTATGTAAATATAAACCTGAATGTTTACATATTATATAGTTAATTCACAGGAGAAAATGTCTTTTCAATCCAGAGTCCTCATTTTACAGATAAGTAAGTCAAGAGTAAGAAACTTGCTTGCTTTTTTATAACTGATATGGTTGAATTATTTTTGGTTCTTAACCAGATAAAACAAGTAAATCAAACAGTATAAAATTATAATTAAAAATTAATTTTGGGGTCACAGAATTGGCTCAGTGGTTAAAAGGAACCATTGTATAAACATGAGGACCCAGGTTTGGTTCCACGGCACCAAGCCAGGCACTGGGGTTTGAGAGTAAAAGAATTACCAAGGTTGTCTGGGTATGCAACCTAGTGGGTAAAACAGCAAGTTTTAAATTCAGCAAGAGACCCTGTCTCAAGGGATATCACAAAGAGTGACAGAAGACATCCTTCTCTCTCCTATCTGCCATGACCTACAAGATCTGCTTGATTCTTGTAAAACAACCCTTCTCTTTTTGTTCCCATTTCTCATGGACCCTTGGTTCTTTAACAAAGGCATCTTTCAGTCATTCACACTTTTCTCTCAGCTATGATCACGACTGTTAGCTGCTCTCTGAACATGCTGGTACTCTGTTCTCTGTCACTCAGACAGATTTCTCGTTACCTGGGATTATACAATCTGTTGCCTGTCCTATTTGAAAACAACCTTTGCAAGAGCAGGAATAAACCTATGTGAAAATATATACTTTTTGTTCATGTAAGAAACAAAACATTCCTCTTTCATTTACTGTTAAGTCAGTCACTTTTTCATTATGATAACAGAATTCTTACACACACACACACACACACACACACACATACACACACACAAACTTAAAAGGAGGTAATAATCTATTTACTCATGGTTCCAGACATTTCAGTCCATGATGGCTGGGAGGGGAATGGAACAGCTCACATAGGACAAGGGAAGTAGAGCAGAATAGAAACAGGAAGAAACCAAGGGAAGATACCGTCAGTGACTTACTCCCTCCAACCAGGCCCTGCTTTCCATGGTTCAACTCATTTAAATCATGAATCCATCAATGGATAAAATTATTTATTATATCAGAGAACATGTGATCAAATTCTTTCTGATAACATCCTCACAGACAGACCAGGGTTTGCTTTATTAATATCCTGGACATTTCTCCATTCAAACAAGTTGTCAATCAAAACCAACCATTGAAACTATGCTTCCCTACATTTAAAATGCTTTACGAGCACTGTTTCATTTAATGTTCATGGTGATCCTATCACTGTTTACTAGGAGAGAAATGGAATCTTATAAATGATAAAAGCATGCCTTAGTTAAGTTACATAGGTATTAAATATCTGGGATATGATTCAAACTTGGATTTATTTTTAGCTTGAGGCCTTGAACTGAAAACAATATAAAAGAAATGAGAAGTCAAGGCACATAAATGACATACCCACATCAAATGTACATAATGATGGTGCTGTAGTAGAAAGTAGGCATTATAACTCTGTGGGAATAGATTTGTAAGGGGAAAATTTTATGGAGCACTGAAATAGGTATTTTGTCTTCTGTGGAATAACCGAATAAACAATGATCTCTTTGAAATGTTTGCTTAGTTTAAAATGTTTGCTTAGATGCAGAAGAATGTGCTCCAATATCGAGTCAATTATATCACCATGTTATTATCTGAATCTAAAGCTCTGGGTTCTTAGAAGACAGTGTTTCAAGTGTTCTGCATATCCATGATTCCTGCTTCCTTAAGGCTAGTGTTCAGTACAGCAGAGACAAGAGGGTGTCTTATGTAGACTATCTCTAAAGTGGTTTTTGACTTTCTTCCCTTTGACCACATAAATTCTTCTTTCTTTTTAACATGACTACAGTGTTAGATTATTGTTTGGTTTTCTTGTTTGTGTTAAGGAAATATAAACGTACGCTGGATAAGAGTATTGGAGACTATTTATTGTGGGAAGGTACTTACAAGAGAAACTGGCAACCCAGGTTAGTCTCAGCAGCTTTTTGAGACCCAACCGGAAACCTGAAAAGAGACTAAGTGCCTCTCTGCACAGCCCTTTATTCCACACATCTGTATGTACCTGTAGCCACACCCAAAATGGGCATGGCCAGAGGTACAGGTGCCTAGGTCTCTCCCTACAATTCCCCTTTTAGTCTAAAGAAAAGATTTAGGGGGTAGAATAGGGGGAAGAGGGAAACATAGGATAGAAGACAGATCAGGCACCAGAGTGACCTCCAGTGATCTAAAGGGATAACACCAATTGGCAAGCTAAGCAATAGTGGAGAGACCACCTCGAATGCCCATTCCTGATAATGAACTTGATGGCTATAACCATCCGGGAGCCTTCATCCTGTGACTGATGGAAGCAGAGGCAAACACACAATTAATCAATGAACTGAACCCAAGGAACCCAGTGACAGAGAGAGATGAGTGATGAGCAAATTGGCAAAGAATGGGCTGGCAAAACTAGCAAAGACAGCTGATCTAAACAGGGGAGAGCTCTTGGACCCCAGAGCAACAGCGGGGAGGCCAGCATGGGACTGATCTGGACCCCCCAAATGTGAGTGTCAGTGAGAAGGCCTGGGCAACCTATGGGGCCATGAGCTGTGGGCTCAGTGTCTATCCCTGGAATACAAACAGTCATTGTGTGCCTATAGCACAAAGAGGGATGCTCTCTCAGCCTGGACTCTTAGGGGAGTGTCTGGACCCTACCCAGAGTGAAATGACAGACTCTAGATATCCCCTATGTGGAAGGATTTGGCAATAGGGTGGGAGGGTGGGGGGGGAAGGGGAGTGTGGGAGGAGAGGAGGGAGAGGGAACTGGGATTGACATGTAAAACAAGCTATTTAAAATTAAAATAAAAAATGATAATAAAAAAAAGAAAAGAAAAGATTTAGACTTAAAACAAAACTACATTGTGTCAATATACAAAATGTCTCAGACATATATAAAGCATATATACATAGACGATGATAAGGATATTTATGCATCAAAGATTTTAATGTAATGAGCATTCTTCCTGCCAGTCTGGTCCTAGGGCTGCGTCAACCACAAATAATACACAGAGACTCTATCTATTGGTTACAATACTGTCCATCAATGTCCATGGCTTCTCATCGGCTAGTTCTGTCTTAAGTATTAGCTATAATTACTAATATATAATGTATATATATAGTCCTATAAGGTCTTATCTTACCGAGGATGCCAGCCTCATGTGTCCTCTCTTTCCAGGATCACATGGCGACTCGCTACTCTTGACTACATTTCCCAGAATCCTCCTTGACTCCTAGTCCCACCTATCTTGCTTCCCTATTGGCCAACAGTGCTTTATTTATCAACCAATAAGATAAATAGATACACAAAAGGACTTCCCCCATCATGTTTGTCTTTTTGAGACAGCGCTTTGTTATATAGTCCTAGGTGGCCTATCTGTCTCCTGTCCAAAGTTTTCTTGTTTATTGAGGATTTTATTTGTTTGTTTTTTGAGTTAGGAGAAAAGCCTGCTAATTCACCAGAACTCATCTTATAGGTGTCTATATAGTAGTTTTGCTGACAGTAATTAGACTGATATTCATTGATGAGTTTCTTCCTTGCATAAACTCTGAAGCTAGCTTGTAAATTCTAGAGAATAACCCTATTTCTTAAGTAGCTGGGAAACTGCTCATGGCTTCAGAAGTAAGCTTGCCTTCATAGTCATCTTCTTGCTGCTCTCAGGTAACCATAATATACCTCCAGAGACTAAGCCCTAGCAACACAAATACCACAGCATCAAAGACATCAAGTTATGGGACCTGGGTGAAAGGTGAACAGATTTTGGTGAAATCTGTCTAGTCAAAGCAAGTCTCTCTAAATCAGCTTTTAGAGTGAATAGAGTTGGAGCCAATTATTCTACACGTAACAAAATTGGCTCTTTCTCTTTTGATGTTTACATAGAATACCGATCATGTAGCTGTCTCTAATTAAGTTTGGAGACTCTTGCTTCCTATGGAATTAGCCAAACAATTATGTGTAGTATTGGCCCAAACATGCTCTCTGGGTTTGGAATAGATGAGGTGGTGGTTACGAGTGGGAGAAATGATCTTGATCTTGTACTTATGCTAACCACAAATATTTCTTTTGGTAGGGCACAGAGTAATCCTTGTCCTTAAAAATCTCTAATGGAATCTCTGAAAGCATGGAATATAATTAAATTCAGAGTTTCCAGGTGAATGTGGTTGTCTGTGTGAATAAAGATGAGATTTAGTTGGGCCAGTTTAGAAGTTCCTTGGTCTGCTTGTGTATTTGTTCTTGCAGCTCTCAGGGCATAAAAATGGTCCTGTTAAGTCAGACTGTCAAAATGGCAAGGCTCCCTGTTTGATTTACTTACTCCACGTAAACCCATGCAGACTGGTATGAATGCCACATTTGAGAAAATCTCCCATTTGGGAAAAACATACTGGGTCACATTAAAAAGGGATTAAATGGATTTCTTTTTTCAAGACGTGTTTGGTAGGTAGAAAGGAATGCTGAGGTGACTCCTGGGTAATGGTCTAGCTAAAGATGTCTGTTTCTCCTGGAAATTGCTCCACAGGGCCCCATGTCGTCACTTGGGGGAGGGGAGAACTGCAAGAAGCTGGCTTTCACTTACCCAGGAAGGGGGAGCTGATGAATGAAGCCCTGACCTTCTGCAGAGCCAGCAGCAGCTCACACAGTTCAAAGAAACCCCATCGTGAGCTTTGCTGTGCCTAGGCTCCACAAAGCAAGCTCTACTTCACCGCTCCACATTTGCAGAATGCAGACAATTGAACGTGGCCCACTTATTTTATTTCCACTGCATGTACTGCAGGCTTGCTTTATCCAAAAGGTCTCCATGCTCTTATTTTTAAGTGGAATTAAAAAGCCAGTGGATTAAAAGGTCAATGCCGATGTAGCATACAGATGTGCCCTATGGCTACAGAGACTGGAGTGTCTTCCAGAGTGGTGAGTGTACGAAAGCACAACAAGATCCATGGAAGTTTGTAAGATGCTCGACAATTTATCCTGGATATCTTAATTCACTGAGGAGGGAAGAAGGTGATGAAAAGGATGGGAACCATAGTGTCCTAAAACAGGACCAGGATTTATGCCCTCAAAAAAGAATGATTCTCCCTGGGCAGTGGTGGTGTAAACCTTTAATCACAGTACTCAGGATGCAAAGGTGGGCAGACCTCTGTGAGTTCAAGGCCAGCCTGATCTGCAGAGTTCCAGGACAGCCAGGGCTACACAGAGAAGCCCTGCCTCAAAAAACAAAAGCAAGCAAACAAAATAACAAAACAGAAAAGAATGATTCTCACAGTATCTGCTCTATTGGAAGTAAAATAAAAGACCTGAAAAACAGCAGCTTGTTAACTGAAAATTGAGTTGTTTTAGATAGAAAGGTTAGTAGTGTGTGGTAGCTGTAATACAATTATTTTATTTCCTTGAGTGTGGAATGTTGGGGTTGGAAAGGCATCTCAGTGCTTAAGAACACTAGCTTCTCTCTTCTCAGAGAACCTGGTTCCCAAGATCCATGTCTGATGGCTTAAAATCTACCTATAACTTCTATTCTATTCCAAGAGATCTGACAGCCTCTTCAAATCTTCACAAGCACACAGGGCATGTGCGCGCGTGCACACACACACACACACACACACACACCAGAAATAAATTAAAAAATAAAAAATTAGAAAGTTGAACAAAAGTGCATTGTGTTTTTGTTATAATTTTACTGCTCGGAGGTTTAAGTTTTATAAGCAATTAGAATGCTTATGAATACTTCCTGTACAGATGCCATTCATTTGTGTCACTTGTCACAGGTTGCAACCTAGTAAGTCCTCCTGAGTCATATTCTAGCAGGTCATCTAAATCATTTCCAAAAGCACTGCGATGCAGGAGTTCAGGGGATTAGATTCTGTAGGTTGCTGTTTAGGATCTATGTTTAGTGACTGTCTTAGTTAGGGCTTGTATTGCTGTGAAGAAACATCATGACCGTGGCAACTCTTAAAAAGGAAAACATTTACGGTTCAGAGGTTTAGTCCACTATCATTATTGTGGTACATGGCAGCATGCAGACAGACAAGGTCCTGGAGAGGTAGAGTTGTATATCTTGCAGGCAACCAGAAAGTGGTCTGAGACACTGGATGGTATCTTGAGGTTTCGTGGAGACCTCAAAGCCCACCTCCACAGTGACACATTTCTTGTAACAACACCACACCTACTCTAATAAAGCCATACCTCCTAATAATGTCACTCCTTTTGGAGGCCATTTTCTTTCAAATCACCACAGTAACATTTAACCTCTTGCATTTGATCTTTAAAGTGTTTTCTTAATTTATTTTTATTTTACTTTATGTGTATCAAGTTTTGAGTGTATATATATCTGTGCATCATGTATGTGCCTGGTGCCCACAGAGGCCAAAAAAGAGCATTAGGTTCACTGGAACTGGAGTTACAGATGGTTGTAAGCAATCGAGTAGATGCTGGGAGTTGAACTTGAGTCTTCTAAAGCAGCCACCAATACTCTTAACTACTGACTCATCTCTCCAGTCTCAAGACATTTGACACTTGGATTTTGGTTTTGGCCCTTTATCATCCAAAACAAGCTATTTTCAAGTGGGAATAATTAGTGTTTGGCATCCTAACTTTGTAGAGCAAAAACAAGTTTTGTGCAAAAAGAGCAAGTCAGCATTAACATTGTTTTATTGTTACAAATTTTCTCTTTTAGACAAAAGGAAATTCTACCAAGAACTGGAAGGAAAGACCTCTCCTCAGCCCACTTTTCAATCCTTCATAGTGTTAACTTGGTGAGTTGAAAATCAGATATACACAAAGGCTATGACTCATTTCTTAGGTGTCTAGGATTGTATCTTAAGGACATTCTACATATAGGAGATAGGTAGATATTAGTTAGACATAGGCTATATGAAGGTGTGAGAAAGGGGTCAAGCTGTAGAAATGACAGGCGTAGGCCACTGATCAAAGCCAAGTTCCCAGATAGCACCATGATTATGGCCATTTGCAGACCTCTCCCTTAACAGTATGTTCCTAAAGAGGCTCTTACATTAGTATACTACTATCCGCTGTACAAAACAGACTTTGCTGTTATTCAGATGACTGATGGGCCTTGTCCCGCAAAGTACTATGGTGATGCCCCCCATAGGTTCATGTACTTGAATATTTGGTCCTGAGTTGATGGTGATATTTAGGGAGATTTAGGAGGTGTGGCCTCATAGAAGGAAGTATGTAACTGAGAGTGGGCTGTGAAGTTGCAGAATCATTTCCAATGTACATGCACTCTCCCCCACACTCCTGCTTGCAGTTAAGACAGGAGCTCTCAGCTTCCTCCTTCTGCTCCCATGCCTATTTACCATGATAAACTCTTATCCCTCTGTAACCATATGTTGCCTTAGTCATAGTGTTTTATCATAGCAACAGAAAAGCCATACAATATTAAAATAGAGGGATTTGTCTTTTTAAGTAATTTCACCCAAAGGACACTTACAGGGGTCAGCACAGCATGATGTGAGCCTATTAATTGTTTTTCTTTGGGGGGGGATTCGAGACAGGGTTTCTCTGTGTAGCTTTGGAGACTGTCCTGGAACTAGCTCTGTAGACCAGGCTGGCTTCGAACTCACAGAGATCCGCCTGCCTCTGCCTCCCAAGTGCTGGGATTAAAGGCGTGCGCCACCAACACCCAGCTCTATTAATTGATTTTATAATTTAAGAATACAGTATCCTAGATATTATAGAAGGAGAAAACAAAAAAATCACACTACTTTATTGATGGGGGAAGTCCTTCAATAAATCACTGTTGGACAATAGGTAAACAAGCTAGGTGGGACTAGAAGTCTAGGAGGATTCTGGGAAATATAGTGGAAGAGAGTCATCACCATGTGATCTTCCAGGAGTTATGAACACATCAGGAGGGTGTCCTTGGAAAGATAAGTCCTTATAAAATACATACATATATATATACATATATATAATGGGCTAATATTGAGTCAGAGCTAATGAGAAACAATAGCAAATGGCCAACAGCTTCATAATTAATATAGTGTCTCGTGTGTTATTTGGGGGCTAAGCAGTGATGGAACCTAGGCAGCTGGCGGGAAGAATACACGTTACACTTTATTGTGTTTAGCATATTGGTGATGGTATATGAGGCTGAAAAAAGAAAGGGTTTATTGATGTATATGGAGAACCAGCAAATGAAATAGTTGGCTTGTTACATGGCCAAGGTTAGATACTTGTTAGGGTAGCATATAAAAGAGAGACGTGTGAGAAAAAGAGGAAAAACAAAAGGTGACTTAGGGAAGGGCAAGTGGAGTTTTGAAGAATACATGATGAGTGACATGAAAGTTCCCAGACACGGGCTTTTCTCTCTCTACTGTGGCTTGATGTAGTTCCTGACAGATGCTGCTCTGGCTCAGATGGTGGAAGGGTCCGAAAGGTATTGCTTCTGAGTGGTTGCCAGCCTTTCATGGTCTCTGCCAGTGGTTGTTAACTTGTGGGTCATGACCCCTTCAGGAGTTCAACAGTCCTTTCATAAGGGTCACACATCAGATATTTACATTACAATTCATAGTAGTAGCAAAATTACAGTTATTAAGTAGCAACGAAAACAATTTTATGGTTCCGGGTTACCACAACATGAGTAATTGTATTAAAAGGTCACAGCATTAGGAAGGTGGTGAGCCAATGGTCTATGCCAAAGTATCATTTACTAGAGAGCCATTTATATTCTGACCCCAGTCACTCCTTAGCCAGCTGCCATAAGAAAACTGCAAGTATGACTTAAACATGTATAAGAAGTGATGTGCATCTTTACACTAAGAGATACCATTAATGACTTCTTGGCATGTAAAGTTATGAAAAGCGACAACTAGCAAATTATGTAGCACATGTCAACATCAGTTCTAGATTTCACTCCCAAACAGATGGCCACTAATATAATGTTTCTTAAAGTTTACATAATCCTAAAAATAACAAACATGGCATTTTGATAAAAGAATACATTACAAAAATAGAGAATACTGGATTATACTTTTATTTATTTTTTTTTGTTTTTTTCAAGACAGGGTTTCTCTGCATTGTTTTGGAGCCTGTCCTGGAACTGGCTAGATAGATCAGGCTGGTCTCGTACTCACAGAGATCCGCCTGCCTCTGCCTCCCGAGTGCTGGGATTAAAGGCGTGCGCCACCACCACCTGGCTGGATTATACTTTCTTATGACAACAACAATTTAAGTTCATTGGAGAATATATTTAATAAAGCCACAATGAAAATTTGCAACATCAGTTTTGAGATATTTCCAAGTTAATAGGAAAAGCAATTAATAGATTCTTACTACTAACGTGCATTTTATTTAGAGTTTATATTTCATGACCCAAGTATTCATTTACAATTTTGAATAAAAGAGTATCATACATTGGTTGGTGATGATGGTACATGCTTTTAATCTCAGCAAAGAGGCAGCAGAAGCAGGCAGATCTTTGTGAGTTCAAAGGCAGCCTGATCTTCAGAGCAAGCTCCAGGACAACCAGGGCTACATAGAGAAACCCTGTCTTGAAAAACAAAACAAATAAACAAAAAATGTCATATGCAAACTGTGGCAGCTATCTCAGCTTAAACGAGAATATACTGCCTAGTGTGACAACATGGATGGGGTGACAGGATATGTGCTAGGCACATAAGCAAGGCAAAAGAGGGTGCCGCATGCTTCCATTCATGAGGAATCTAAAATAGACAGACTTAGAAACACAGTGGAATGGTCTTTACCATTGGTAGGTGATGGGAGATGTCATTCTGTAAATATGTCTCTCTTATTGGTTGATGAATAAAACACTGTTGGTCAAAATAGGGAAGCAAGATCGGCGGGACTAGGAGAGAAGGAGGATTCTGGGAAATGTAGTAGGAAGTCACTGTGTGATCCCGGGAGGAGAGGACTCATGAGTCTGGTGTTCTTGGTAAGATAAGACCTTGTAGAAATACAGATATTAGTAGTTATGGGTTAATACTTAAGACAGAGCTAGCCAATAAGAAGCCCTAGGCCAACAGCATTGTAACTAATAGAGTTTCTATGTGTTATTTGGGGTTGACATGGCAGTGGGACCAGGCTGGTGGGAAAAGTTATCGTAACAGATAGGGATGGAGAAGATGGGGAAGCTATTTATAAAAGGGTCCATATTAATTGAGAGGAGACTAGACAGATTGCTACAGTGTTCCTGGTTCATAATTAAGTAAATGGCAACCAAAGCCAGCATAAATGGCTGTAACAAAACAGAAATGTCAACTAATGACTCACTAAGAAACTCATCAGAATGACCTAAAGGAAGTCTGTGCTATTATCAGTTGAGATGTTTCCTTGGCCCTGCTACTGTCATTCACCCTGCGAAGTCTCTCCCACATAGCCAGGCCTCTTCCAGGTAGTATTTGCCTGGTCCAAGCATCCTGTCTGTTCAAATAAATATTTGAAATTTTTGATATAACTAGGTTGGTCTCTTAGCAATCAGTAGGAAGTTTCAGTTTTGAAAGAGGGATGACTTTAGAGTTCAAGCAACAGCTGGTATACACCTATAGCTAAATGGTGTATTGTCATTTTTGTTGTTGTTGCTTGCTTTTTGTTTTCCAAGACAGGGTCTCTTTGTGCAGCCCTTGGCTGTTCTGGAACTAGCTCTGCAGACCAGACTGGTTTAGAACTCACAGAGATCTGCCTGTCTCTGCCTCCTGAGTGTGGGGACTAAAGGTGTACACCTGACAGTCATGTTTTAGAACTTGTTAAACATGTAGATCCCATTTTAAGAGTCTTTTTTTCCATTTGTTTTCTTTGAAACATAGTATCACTATGTAGCCCTGGCTAGCCTAGAGACCTCTACATAGTCCAGGCTTGCCTTGAACTCATAGAGATATGTCTGCATCTGTCTAAGAGTAAAGATATGTGCCACTATGCCGAACTATATTTGTAAATAATAGTAGTATAATATGAGCTAACATTTATAGTGTTTTCTATGTGCCAGCTATATTTGAGAAGTTTATGCCAATTAGCTTAGTTTCATTCCAACCTTCCGAAGCAGTACTACATTTAATCAATGAGAAAGAAAGCTCAGGTATTGAGAAAAGAAAAAGATGGAAGGGCATTGACTTAATTCATACATGGAACTGGGTACATTATACCTAAAAATGTATTCCTTATAACCCTAAGGCAGAGACATCCAACACTGAGGTACCTGCAAGTCTAGTGTATGATGAAGGCTCATTTCTCATAGATGGTATCATTTAGGGTAGAAGGGCTGGAAGGGCAAGAGGGCAGAGAGAATGAACAACTCCCTTGTACCTCTTTTATAAGGTCATTGATGCCATTCATGAGGGTTCCACTGTCATGGTGACTTAACACCACCCCCAGGCCTCCTCTTATAGTCACATTACATTGGCAGCAAGTTTCAGCATGTTGTAGATGAGACACTCAGACTATAGCAGGCATAAAGTGAAATTATGAATTAAATTATTAACTATTTACTCAGTCAGTTCTCTTTGAGCCCCTCTTATTTGTTCATTGCCTGTATTTCAGAGGCTCTGGGAACACAGTGGTGAGCAATATCACTATACAAGAGGATGGCTATGGCAGCTCAATGTATTTGTATATGACTTCTCAGGAAGAGAATGGTTGCAGTCAAGATTGGTTTGTAAGTGTCTAGCTTGGACAAGTAGGGCAAAGTTTAGAGGAGAGAGACATGAATTCACTTGTGAATTGCATGCCTTTTGGATGTCTGCAGAATATGCAAATGATGATACTGAAAACAAGCTAGATATACATACTTGTGACCTCTTACTGGACACTAAGATCTGAGTTGATCTTATTCAGAGTTACTGACCTGTAGAGGCCATTACACGAGACTATGTGCCAGAAAATGTGAAGCGAAAATACAGAAAGGCTAATGATCAAAATAAAATTTCATAAATATCGTGTGAGGAAATGGACAAATTAAGATATGCCATACTACAGGACAGACAGACAGACACACACACACACACACACACACACACACTCACACTTATTTACTTATTTGTCTTGGAGACGAGGTCTTACTCTGTAAATCTGGCTGTACTTGAACTCATTGTGTATACCAGGCTGATCTTGACCTCATTATCTTTAATTAAAAATAATATATTATAAGAATCAAGGGAGGGAGAAGGGAGGTGGGAGCTGGGATTGACATTTGAAGCATGCATGTTTCTAATTTAAATAAAAAAAGGAAAAAACATTAAAAAAAAGAATCAAGCAAATAATAGACATGAGAAATTTTGTTATGAATCAGTATCGGGAAGGATACAATATTCAAATAGGAAGACATTCTTGAAAAGCTAGGTCTCCAGGCAGACATTGAGTTGATCTAGGGGACCACGGAGTGAAGAGGATTTGAAAGGGAAGTGAAAAGAAGCAAACATTGGGGAGGAGGGGAAGGAGAGGGAACTGGGATTGACATGTAAAACACGCTTGTTTCTCATTTAAATTTTTAAAAAAGGAAAAAGAAAGAAAGAAAAGAAGCAAACACACCAAGTGGACCTCCGCCAGCTCCACAAGATGAAACCAAAAAAAGAAATGATGACTTCTACCCTCACTGAACTTACACATAAAGTTAATAAGCACAGAAAAGCTTCACGAGCTACTTAGGAGGGCTGTATTTTATGCATTATGTAATTAGTAGGATAGACCTTCTCTGTAGAATGCCAGGGAGGCATTCAAACGGCTGTGCTATGCTAGGGTTAAACGAGGGAGGAAATGACATCACAGTGCAGAGCCACATCTTCACTGTCCCTTCTGTAAGTTTAAAAGCCTAAGAAAGTGCACTGGAAAGGTTTTCCCTGTAACGTTCACTATAAATGTAACTTATAATTGCTACAGTGAAGCATAATTACCTAGAGCCAGATTAGATGAAATGTGAGTGCCATTACTATCTTCCTTAATTAGGGGAGGGCTAGCTCCAGGGAAAAGGAAAATGGACCCAGGGATGGTAGCTTTTACTTAATGAAAGAACGGACATGAGAAAGAACTTAGAGTTATATTTCTAAAGCTTATCAAATACATTTAAAAATTACCATGGAGCCATGTGTAGTGGCACAAGCTTTTAATCCCAGCACTCAAGCAGACACAGGTGGGTTGCTGTAAATTAGAGGCTAGCCTGCACTGTATAGTAAGACCCTGTCTTGTGGAAGAGAGGGGAGGTTACAATGTAAAATAATTGCTGTTGCTATTTTTGAGTCACCTCTCTAATTACGAATTCTCCAATTTGACTTTTGCCCTTAATAAACCCTGTCTGTGTTTGTGTCTGTGATAATCCTGCTTCTGGAGACTGAATACAGGCAGGGAATGACTTAATGATTAGAACCGATGAATGGAGTTCTTGAACTGGTTATTTAAGCCTTTGTTTTTCTCTCAGGTTGTGTGCCATTTGCTTCATCTCCTCCACTATTTTAGTTTCTAAGGAAAACTGATTACAACCTAGCATAAATGGGCACACAAAAGAAAAGCATCTGGTTCTGTAGACAGGCCATAGCTCTGCAAGTGTGAAGTCTCTGCTGTGTTTGCTTTCTTCATTCTCTTGTTGCTAAAGAGCTGTAAGCAGTTCCTGCAGGTTATGTAGATAAATTGCTTCTGATTTGCTGATTTTCAAGGAAATAAAGCCGGAACTGACCAAGCAGCAAAAGAATCATGCGTGTTTACCCTGTGTCTCCCACCAGGCAGGATTCCCTGGAGAGTCTGTGAAGGCTCAGTAGGAGTACTCAACCAGGGATTAGTATTAACATGACTAAGGACATTTCACTCTTCTTTTCAACAATTCATTCTGGCCTGAGAGGAGCTGAAGAACTCTTTCTGATGAATTATACCTAAAGGGTCAGAAAATAGATTCACAGGGTGTGGGCTACCAACATGTTTTCAATCTGGTGAGACCCCTTCTCCCACAAGTCATAAAAAGTGGACTTGCATCTGGAGGTGGTGGTGCATGCCCTTAACCCCAACACTCAGGAAGCAGAGGCAGGTGTATCTCTGTGAGTTCGAGGCCAGCCTGGTCTACAGAGTGAGTTGCAGGACAACAAAAACTGTTTCACAGAGAAACTCTGTCTTGAAAAACAACAACAACAACAACAACAAAAAATAAGTGGACTTGTTATTTCCAGAGGCACCAAGGATAACATAGGCCTAAGGTTTGTGGTAGGGTGGTCTCAGTGGCTCAGAAAAGCTGCTCTGGAAAGATGACTCTTGTCTCTATGATCCTCACAGCTGAGGGACCCCAGCAAACAGCATACCTTGGGTTTTTATATCCTGGGTGATACATGATACACTGGATTCAAGTGCGGACAGACACTCTATCTTTAGGGACTGGATCAGACCCCAGGAATGATCAGGCCAGTTCCTGCAGAGGGAGAGGGCTTTGCTTTCTCAGCACGTTCTACACTTGCTTCAAGATCAAATGAGAGCCCTCTCGCAGGAAAGAACCAGGCAGGCTCTCAAATATTTACAGTGGGGATGTAGACCACATGGTACCAAGGTGCATGCTGCTTTATCTTAGAAAGCTACATCTTAAATCCAAAACATTTTTATTACAAATAATGCATGAGAGTTAAAACATCATAAAAGCAAGTAGTCACCTCTTGGGGATAGAGGTAAAATTAATCTTTACCCTCTTTGTTTTATTATTGATAGAAATCTACAATGACTGGCTACACATACTGCTTTTTGTTGCTCGGATGCTAATTACTTATTTATTTGGTAGCAAAAAAGGATTACGTTTATTTGACAGAACTACTTTTGAAAAACAGAATTATGAGCATGGGTAAATTGCTTTAACCTCTTTATGCTCCAGTGTCCCCAAACTATAAAATGATGATGATTAATTGTTTTTAAAAGAAGTCTGATTGGGATTAGAAATGCTCAAAACCAAGTGTTCAGTGAAGTGACTGAAAGATGGCAAAAGCCCTGTAAACTCAGAATGTCAGCAAAGACTTCACTTGCTCTCCATTCTCTGGTTGCTGCTCACACACAAGGTTTGCTGTTACACAAGACATATCACCTCAGGGCCTTGACTCAGACACAGCTCGTGAGTGATGCTTAATCAGTGACTGCTATATGCATGAACAGTTGGTGATAATTGTAGGTGTAAACACTCCACAGAGTCTGATTTTGTCAGCTTTTCCTTTTACTTTAAAAGATTGTTGGTGTCAGTGGCCTCTGTCATGCCCCTTTTCTTCTTTTCAACATGCAAATATCAACTTGCTTTGCTTAGTTCTTTCCAGACAGGGTCTCAAGCAGCCTAGCCTATTCATTCTCAAACTTACTGTATTGCCAACACCGGCCTTGATCTCTTGGTCCTCCAGTCTCCCTCTCCCAAATGCTGGGACTGCAGGTGTGTGCAACTACATCTGGTTTCACAAAATAGGTCTGAGAAAACTTTTAGGAAACAAATGCATGCCACAGATCTTGTCAAGCCCAGGACTACTTATAACATCAGTGGGAAGAAATCTGAAGGATAAAATTTTGAAGGTCCTTTCTGGGGTAGAATGGAAGCCTCATCTCCTCTTACCTCAGATCTCAGACAGACTGCCACCATTTTAAAGCATGAATCCGTTTTAGCTAATAGGATTGGTTTGTCCCAGACACGGTGTTGCTACATAGTCCCTGCTGTCTTGCAACTACCCATGTAGACCCAGGTGCCCTAGAACTCACTATCCTCCTTTTATTGGTGAGAATACAGACCTCCATTATCAGAACCAGTACCTTGTGAGAATCTGGATCTACAGTATTTGTTTGGGTACCATGAAGGATAGGGCATCTGGGGCACACTCTCATGACCCATCTTTGCAAGACACTGCAGGAAGAGAGGACTCAGGATGGATGCGAAAAAGTTAAAGATCCTGGCAGCCCTCAATGGTTGGTCCCCAGGCTTGAATCTCATTCTGTCTGGTCCACTGGATTTCCAAGGGGCGCATTCAGAATGAACACCAGGTGCTATGTCTTCATTGTAATTTCAAAATTATTCTGTCTAGTTGACTTTACATTTTGAGTACGTATTGCCTGGGACTTAAGCTGAGGGACTAGATAATCATTTTCTCTTGCATGTTTTGGAACGTGTACATTTAAATAAAAATAACTGAGTTTTGCCTCAAGAGTTGCCTGGAAGTGTTTTGCCTTCTGTAGTTTCACAATGTCAGTTCACCTACCATGGAATATAAATCCACTCATACAAACAGGAATGTCCAGTATTGCCATTCAGGTGTCGTGAATATATACAATCCTTAGATTTTTCTATTTTCCTAGCTGCTTAAAAGTAAATTCGATGGGAAGAATTCTTTTCTTCTTTTTAAAAAATATCCATTAGCATCTTCCTAGTTTTATTTGTAAACAAAAATGATGCAATGAAATTTAATCAATTATGTTCTGGAAGCATCTGTGATGTTTGTAATTTATCCCAGAAAAAAAAAAAAGAAAAAATCAACAACAAAGTCCTTGAGCTCAAAGATAATCAAATCTGACTCCTGAGTTTCCCAGAGACCTGAGGGGATTTCATGACTCCAGCATATAGCTCAGCTGCCCTCTGATATTGGAGATCCGTGGGCAGTGTGCCTGTAATAGAAGCCAGGAGGTTTCCAGGCTGTACCCTACTTCTGGTGTAAATCATATTAGTGAGGGAAACAAAGTACAGTGATGATGACTTCAGTAAACAAAACATCCATTAGAAAACAAGATTAGGAAAGGGCTGTAATAAGCCTCGAGGTGGGCGGTTATGCTTGAAGACCTCAAGCCTTTGATGGGCAGCCACAGAACTCACTGGTTGCAGGATCATGGATGTTAAGCTACTAAATCATGTCCTGTGCAGATGAAGTTTATTTGCCAAGCATACGTCATGAAGCTCCTTTGAGAGTAAATGAGTTAGTGAGTATTGACTGTCTGGCACGAATATGCACTCTATCTGTCGTTTGCCTTTGGCATGGGAACCGATGCTAGCCATGCCATAAAGAAGGGATGAAGTTGTCGTCGTCATTTTGTTGTTTTTCTTTTCATACAGTCACCAGAAAAAAATAAATGTAAGGTTTATAGAAATGAAGTCTTGAAAAGTTGGAATAACCTTCCCCTGTACTAGAAACAGGCAGGATCTCAAGAGCTCAAACCTAGCTCTGGGTTCTCTTTTAATGAACTCCTTACCACCCTGTTTCCTCTGACAGATTTCAGTGTCTCTACCTTCCTTGCCTCTCCAAGCCAATCACACCCTCTCCAGGCAGCTCATCTCTCCCTGGGGTCAGCCACAGAAAAGCAGGGCATTTCTCAGATCCCTCTACCTCGGCCATTCTTCCCATTAAGGGCACGATGGCTTCTAGCTGTAGAAAAATGAGCAGGCTACTATGTTAAGGATGGGCAAAGTTTCAGGGCAAAAACATTTTTAGTAGTCACTCTGAGGGCTGATTATGCCAATTTACAGGTAGGATTCAATCTGCCTTCTTCAAAGCCCATTTCTACCATGCTGTGTTGAGTGGTTCATTCTTGTTATTTTGGAGTCTTGTATTGTATAAGGATCTCAAACTGAACAGAAACTATACTATTAATAGGTATCAACACTGAGATAACAGACATATTAGAATTAAAGGCATTTTCTCTTGTTTGTTTGTTTATTTCTACTGCCTGACTGCAGTTTCCCCTCTCTCTTCTCTTCCTAGTGCCTTCCTCCACCCCCTTTCCCCCTCCCATTCACTACTGCTCTGTTTCTCTTCAGAAAGGGCAGGCCTCCCATTGTTATCAGTTGCAATGAGAT
The DNA here is from genome assembly GCF_017639785.1 of Mesocricetus auratus. Classification (NCBI taxonomy): domain Eukaryota; kingdom Metazoa; phylum Chordata; class Mammalia; order Rodentia; family Cricetidae; genus Mesocricetus; species Mesocricetus auratus. The sequence goes on along the minus strand of NW_024429199.1, from coordinate 16,421,224 downwards.
TGGGCACCTCCTCTCCTATTAAGGATCCCATTAAGTGGGAGGAATGGGTCACAAGAGCAGGCAAGAGTCAGACACAACCCCAGCACCCACGGTTAGGAGCCCCACAAGAAGACCAAGTTACACAACTGTAACATATATGCAGAGGTCCTAGGTTAGCCCATGCAGGTTCCCTGGTTATTGGTTCAGTCTCTGTGAGCCCCTATGGACTCATGTAAGTTGATTCTGTGGGGTTTTCTTATGGTGTCCTTGATCCCTTTGGCTCCTACATCTTTCTTCCCCCTCTTCCATGGGATTCCTCAAGCTCTGCTTAATGTTTAGTTCTGGGTCTCTACACCTGTTTAAATCACTTGTTGGATGAAGCCTTTCTAATGACAGTTCAGCTAGGCACCAATCTATGAGTATAGCAGAATACCATTAGGAGTCATTTCACTGGCAATTTTTTTGTACAGTCAAGTTTGGTTCTATCCTAGGTCTCTGTCCTATCTTACCTCTGGTTCCTGGTCCTCAGGGGTGAGCCCCTTCTCATGGTATGACTCTCAAGCTGGGCCAGTCATTGGTTGGTCACTCCTACGATATGAAATATTATTAAATGGCTGTCATACATACCTTTGAGTAGCAATAATAAGCAAATGCAGGCAAATAAAAAGACAGTCTCTGCACAGAAACTGGTGTGTGTGTGAATCAACTGTAAATGTCTGCATGGGAAGAACACAAGAAACTAAATAAAAAATTCAATATCTGGGCTCAAAAGCAGAATGGAATGGGTAGAGGAATGGATGAATAAATATGAATAAATATGGAGTAATAGTAATGATGTAGTGAGAACCACTAAGGAAAGATGAGAAATGAAAAGATCAAAACTATAGAAGAATATCTATTTCTATTAGTCTCAGACACAGGACAGAGAGAAAAGGAGACAGTATTGATAAATTGTAAGAAACAGTAGTTGAAAATATTGCACATTTGTTCCCCATAAATAAACTACAGATTCAAGATGCTTAGTGATTCTTAAACAGCTAAGTCCCAAGTCATTAAATTCTGAAATCTAGTAAAAAACAGAATACCTTGACGGGATAAGAGAAAGAAAAAAAGGAAAGAAGGGGGAAAAGGAGGAGAAAGGGAGGGTATATCTTTCTCGTAGGCAGAAACTTATTTATTTTCTTCTTACTTTTTTATATTAGGGGTTGGATTCAGGACCTTAGCTAGTCACGTGAGTGTTCCACCATTGCACGACCTCCTCAGCCTTTGGTACAAAAGTACAATTTAAGTGCTAGGTTTCTCACCAGAAACCATGCAGACTAGAAGGAAGTAAAAGTTCCCAAAGGCAGAAAGGATAGATATATAAAGCCAGAAGGATATTCATGAACAGAAGCATTGTCAGATGAAGGAAATCTAAGGCATGATTAGCCACAGAACTGCCTTCACAAATGGGCTAATAGAAAAGCCTGGAAACAGAAAGAAAACAATAGAAGAAAGAATCCTGAACATCACAAAGGAAGAAAAAACACAGGAAGCAGAGATGCAGCCAGTGGTTGGGAGAAGGAACTCTAGCTAGGGGAACAGTAGTACATCAGGTACTATCAAGGAGGAATGAGAAAAATGGTGGTGGGGTGACTTACTGGAGAGAAAGGAGTCAGGCAACAGTGAGGGAGAGGGAGGGAGGAGGTAAGATTACTAACTCTAAAGATGTTTGAAAAAGCCATATGGAACCACATTGTTTTATGCTTAATTAAACTTTCACACGTACAAGTATATACATATATGCGTATAGCAACAACAATTCATGAAAAAAAAGTCATGAATTTGAAAGAGAGCAAGGAGGGCTACATCAGAGAATTTAGAAGGAGGAAAGGGAAGAGGGAAATGGTGGTAATTACAATCTCAAAAAGCAAAAGAAGTAACAGAAATTTTTAATTAGACTTATTTAAAGACATGTGCATACTTTATCATCTATGTATCTATCTTATATCTATTTTTAAATAAAGTTAAACCACTTGGAATGACTGGCATTGTTACTCCCAAGAGCCATATAATACCCCCCCCCCCCCCGCCCCAGTGTCGGGCCCAGGAAAACTCCTTTCAAGGTGTTGACTAGGAGTCTGAGACCCCGCCCCCCCAAATGCAATTGCTGTTGCCTCTGGGTGTATCCTAAAAGTTGAAGACAAGATCATATTGCTGAAGGTGCCATACATTTCAGAGGGCATATAGAGGCACTTTGCTGAAACTGATCTGGAAGCCTTCTATCTGAGGACAAGCTTTGATAGTATCAGAAGGAGACATGCAAGCTGCTTATGTCGAAAAGCAATCAATAGTCCTACCTAGATGTGACACCTATGAACCACAACAACGACCAGCATGGCAAGATATCCCCAAAGGCACAAAATGGCATTTATATACGGGTGGTAACCAATGGTTGCTCACTGAACTTAAGGCCCATTCAGTAGGAGGGAATTCATGCCTGATATTGTAAAACTAGCCAACTACCTGTGCAATGAGGTCATAGAACTTACTATCCACTACTATCACTTTCCTGAAGTTCTATAATTTCTACATTCTGACTACATTCTAAATATTTATCTTTATAGCCACCAATAAGTGTAGCTCTCACCTTACTCCAAAGAATCTTCTTTTTGCAGCAGATAGAGACAATTACAGGAAGCTAAAATGGTCACAGTGCAACTGACAATTGTGGGTGAAACCCCAAATGATGTACTTACAATACACTAAGGCTCAGGGAACATCGAGGAAGAGGTATGGAAAGATTGTGAGAGCCAGAGGATTGGCTGTCTGTTCACTATGAGATTGTGTCTTCCATACATGTCAGGGAAGCTGCACCGGGAGATCGATCTCAGCAATATATGTGCCCAAATAATACCTCAAAAATTGCATCAGTTGACATGTCACCATGATGGGGGAATTCTCACAGGACTTTACCCCTAGAAGAAGGAGCTACGGTCAATTAAAACTGCTTTGAGAGGGAGAAGAAGTCTTCTCGAGAAAAGACAACCCCCCATAGGTTACCAAATCTTAAGATGCCAGCCCTGAACACATGTGAGCAGCACTAAATGACCTCACCAGGATATATGTTGTGTATCTATATGATGTATTATAATTAAAGGTTTATGTTATAATTAAAGAGCAAGAGGTTATGAGATTGACAAGAAGTTAGAGGGACATAAGTGGAACTGTGGAGAGCAGAGGGGAATAATGATGTGAAGATAATATTTATATCAAATTTTCAAAAATAAATAAAAATTTGAAATGTTCTGAATTTCTAAGTTTAATTTGGAAAAAGGAGACCTTGTTTCATATTCACTGAAGCCAATAATAGGTAATAGCAACACTAGTGGGTTGTTATATGATTATGTACATGTATGTATGTAGTCACTAGAAAAACTTTACAATGTCCCACAAAAATGTGTACTAAAAAAATTTACATGGATACTTAAAATAGAATTCAAAATATATGTTCCAGTCACCTTCATGGCAGGTATAGAAATAGAGAGAATTTTTAAAAACCAGAAAAAATGTTTGTCTTAAAGTAAATATCAGTATTTACACTAAATATACATGGTATACATACAGTAATTAACAAACTAAGATTGTCAGAGTGGCTTAAAAAATATGGCCCAAAAACATTTCTATAAGAATTTCAGTTGAACTGGGTGGTAAAGGTAGATGCCTTTGATCCTAGCACTTGGTACGAAGACTCAGGCTGATCTCCAAGTTCAAGGCCAGCCTGCTCTACAGACAGAGTTCTAGGACAGCCAGATCTACACAAAGAAACCCTGTCTCAAAAATAAAACAACAAAACAAAACAAATAAACAAACAAACAAAACCCCCCACCAGAATAAACTACAACTGACTTGTCTGGTAAAGTATTTTTAAAAATCTCTGTAGAAACACATTAAAGACTCTCTCTCTCTCTCTCTCTCTCTCTCTCTCTCTCTCTCTCTCTCTCTGTGTGTGTGTGTGTATGTGTAAATGTGTATGAATGTGCACTGTTTGGGAGCAGGTGAACCTTGGATGTTGTTCCTCAGCCTTCCACCATTTTTTGAGACGGGATCTCTCTGGAAGCATTATAGTTTAAAGTAACCATATTACACTGTTTGCTTTTGTTTCTTGCAATCCTGAGGCTTTGTAGAAAAAGTCCTTGTCTGTGCTAATATCTGGAAACTGGCAAGTCCATCACTGAGGGAAGCTAGGGCAGAAACTCAAGGGCTTGAACCTGGAGGCAGGAAGGAAAACATCGACCCCTGGGGAGTGCTGATTGCTGGCTTGTTTCCCCTGTATTGCTCAGCTGCTTTTCTTATGAAAACCAGGCTCATCTGCCTCAAGAAGGCACTGCCCACCGTGGGCCCTGTCCTCTTACATCAGTGAATAACTGAGAAAATATCTCAAAGACATACCCACAGATCAATCTGAAGGATCCAATGCCTTGTTGAGATCCCCTCTACGAAGACATGTCTGGGTTTGTGTCAAGTTGACAAAAACTTAACAGCACACTTGGCAATAATGGAAATTAAAGAATCAAGTTAGCATCTCAAAATTATTTTCTGGCAAACAGTATGTGACAAACAGACATAGTGCGCAAACCTTGTTTTAATCTTGGAATTAAAAAAAATTAGACACATTATTTAAAAGAACAAACAGCCAAATGTATAGGCACACCATCTGTAGACCCTGCAGCTGGAAGACTGAGGGAGGAAGATTGCGATATACAAAGCAAGACTCTATCTCAAACAGGACAGCCAACAAAGACACAATAAGGAGAGTAGTCTAGGGAGATTGGTGGTGGCATGCAAAAGAAGGAAACTTTGCCATCTCTAAGTCAACTTAGAATGGATAAGACTTAAATGCAAGCTCTAAAGTCATGAAATCACTGCTGTGGAGAGCAGACAGAGGGCTCCTCAACACTGCTGGGTTGGCGTGGCACTCTAGCTTCCACACACACAGGTTCTGCCCCAGTACTGAGGAAGCAGGGGAGAGAACCTGGTAGGGACACAGATCTTTACTGTTCCCTGGTACTTTTGACACAACCTTAGCAGGGATGGAACATCATAGTTGGCGTCCCAGATTAAGGCCTCACAAAAGTAGTACTGTGGGTTTTCTGTGGCCCTTCACTCTCTGGGGAGACTATGGTTCTCCCTGGGATGTCTGCTTTGAGCAGAGTGGCTAATGTCTGAATGGTTTTTGCCTTTCTAGGATATCCTGTGCATCGTGCTTTGGCTAGACAGGCCTTTCCTTTGAACCCACTGATGTGACTATGTAGATAGATTATTGGGCTCTAAGTGTACTAATTTATGAGACAAAAATCTAAAAAAGAAAACAACACAAAAACACTCTAGTGTGTCTTGACTTACTGTGATCCCTAGCTAGGCTCATCTCTCTGTGCCTGTCTCTGTCTCTCTGATTTTACACACACACACACACACACACACACACACACACACACACACACACACATCTGTATGTACATATATATACATGAATACACACATACATATGCAATATGATAAGTATGCATATATATGATGGGGAAATTCCTTCTGGGTATATGTTTCTCTTATTGGTTAATAAATAAAGCACTGTTGGCCAATAGGGAAGCAAGATAGGTGGGACTAGGAAAAGTGGACAATTCTGGGAAATGGAGGCACAGAGTCACCATGTAAGACTTGAGAGGAGTAAGAGGTTTGAACCCTTTCTCTGGCAAGAGAAGATCACTTGGAAATAACTCAGATTAGAAGTTATGGGTTAATAATTAAGTCAGAGCTAACCAACAAGAAACCATAGAAAATGGCCAACAGCTTCATAATTAATATAGCTTTCTGCATGTTCATTTGGGACTGACATGGCTCTGGGACCAGGTTGGCAGGAAGAATGATTGTTACACACACACACACACACACACACACACACACCAGAGTTTTAATTGCAATTAATGGGAAGAATACAGAAGTGCTTTTAATCCACTTTCACAAAGTAGATGCTGCTTGTTTCCATCATCAAGAAGAAATATATGATGGATACAGACTTAGCTTGAATTGGTTTGTTAGATGCAGTCCTTGAAAATTGTCCCCAGAAGATTCTAATGCAATACTGCTTCAATATTAGCTGTCCCTCACTTAATCCTAGACCCAACATCTCTGTCACTATGGGAACAGATTAATTCTAGCTACAATGCCATCCTGTGTTGATTAAGAACATTCCAGGTCATTCCAGACAAGTAGGGTATTACATAGAAGAACTGCTTGGAAACATTTAAAAATGAGCTGAGGGCTGGAGAGATGGCTCAGGCGTTAAAGGCTAGGCTCACAGCCAAAAATATAAAAATGAGCTGAAACATTTAGCTGGTAAGGACAGTGGGCTAATGTCTGGGCTTATGGTCTTGAAGGTCTGGAGAAACTGCCAGCTGATTTTCTTTCTGTTATGATCTTGCTTTTGTTTCATTTCAATGATCTTTAACTTCATTGCCTGTACTCACTTACATTTGTTCTGATTATCCATTTTCTCCCTTTGCCTCTCACTTGCTTTTTGTTCATCTCCATTATCACAAATAGGATAACATTCCTTTCTTTTTAAAATTCTTTTATTCATTTATTTTTTTTGCATTCCAATAACATTTCTTTCTCACATTGTTTTCTATTCCTTAAAGTCTCTGAAATCTTCACAAATAAAATTATCATGTAAACATATTCAGAAATCTGATGTGATTTATAATCATTTAGGGGCTGGGGTGGAGCCACAAGTTTAGCAAAGTATAGAATGCTTTGTGTTAACTGTTGTCCTGGTTAGGTTTTTGTCAATTTAACACAGTCTAGAGTCATTTTGGAAAGGGGAAACCTCAGTTGAGAAAATGTCCCACAAGATGGGTCTGTGCACAAACCCATAGAAGCATTTTCCTAATTAATGAGTGATACAAGTAGGTTGAGCCCATTGTGGGTGGTATCACCCACGGGCAGGTGGTCCCGGGTTATGAAGCGGTCTGAGCAGACCGTCAAGTTGTTCTTCTCCATAGCCTCAATTTTGGTTCCTGCAGCCAGTTTTTTGCTTTGAGTTCCTACCTTTCCTTCCCTTCCTGATGGACTGTGTCCGGAACATGTAAGCTGAAATAAACACTTTCCTCACCAATGTTTGCTCTGATCATGGTGTTTTATCACAGTAATGGAAATGTTAACTAACAGAACTGCTACCTTGTTAGTAACTACCCTACTTTGATTTGCTTGTTACTTTTCCAAAAAGGGTACCATTGTGATAGTTTGAAATTATCCTAGCGAATTCTTTCTTTTAACTACCATTTATCAGATTAAATACCAAAATATTATAATTAATTGTTGTTGTAATCCAGGCAAACCTGGTGGCGCCCCTCACCTACCTGTGCTTGGCTGGTGTTTGCACCCTGGCTCTTTAAAAGAAAGGCTCCGTTCCCCCTCTCCCAGGTCCCCGTGTCCCCGTGTCTGCCCCACTGTAATCTCCCCCCTCCACTACCCCTCACTTCTGTTGTGTTTCTGTGTCTCTGAGTCAAGTCTACAGGTCTTTGTTTCCCATCCACCAGTCGTCCATCACCCCCAGCAGGATCATGGACCACAGCTGATGACCCGGGACTTGCCACATGCGGTCCCAGGCCGTTAGCTTTTTTCCTAACAATTACTATATGTGAACTCCTGGAACATGCTAACTTGAATTTGGTAGGACTTTTGACAACTCAGTCAGTGCAATGAAAGGGCGGAGGCAGAAGTCCTGCTCTCTAATCATATTTCCTTCCTGGTCTGCCTTATTAACAAATTTGCATCTCTCTCTTAATTTAGAAATGGAATCATTTAGTGATCCCCTCACCCCCAAACTATCAGCAAGCCCAGCAGTGGTGGTTCATGCCTTTAATCCAAGATTTTGGGAGGCAAAGGCAGGCAGCTCTTTGAGTTTGAGGCCAGAGTCTGGTCTACAGAATGAGTTCCTGGACAGCCAGGGCTACACAGAGAAACCCTGTCTCGAGCAAAACAAAATAAACGAGCAGAAGAAACAAACACAGTCAGGAAGACTTTCTGTTTGCAAATTTGTTTACCTGTTTATTTTAGAACTAGTTCTCCTGAATTTACTTTTATTTCCTGGATCCTTGCTTTGGAGTATTTTCTATTTCACATGATGCCCAAGTATTTGCTAAGAGCTGATTTATGGGTGGTATGCAGCGTCAAGGGCTGGCTAGCGTCTGCAAAGCTTTGATTAGTGTGTAGATGCTTCAGTGACGACCACTGTTGTCTGCGCCATCATAAGGAGATGATTTTAATTGGCAATGAGAGCTTCAGTGGAATCGTGGAAGGAGTCCTCGAGGGAACAACATCACTGAGAGACGCAGAAGGCAAAGGAATAGAAGGCTAACAGATGGTTTCGGCATACATGGAGAATTTATTTTCATTTATTTTTGACAATTCCACACACAGATGCAGTGGATTGTGATCGTAGTCACCCTATTGGCTTCTTAACACCCTCCCATTCCTGCTGACTCCCTTCTTTGAATTGTATCTGTCTTAGTTTGCGGTCCTACTGCTGTGTTTGCTTGTTAAACACCACAACCAGAGGCAATTTGGGGAGGAAAGGATTTATTTGGCTTACACTTCCACATCATAGCCCACCACTGAGGGAAGTCTGGGTAGGAACTCAAGCAGGAACTGGAGGCGGGAACTGAAGCAGAGAGCATGGAGGAGCGCTGCTTACTGATTTGCTCAGCTCGCTTTCTTGTACAGTCTAGGACCAGGAGCCCAGGGGTGGGTTGGTCCACGGTGGAGTGGACTCTGCTATATCAATCACTAATAAAAAAAGTACCCCCACGGACATGCCCACTGTCCAATCTGCAGTCCCTTCTTCTCAGGTGACTCAGTTTGTTTCACGTTGACAAAATCCAATCAGTACATCCTCTTCCTTTCATGGTCTATCCTCAACCTCCACGAGTGTGTGTTTGTGTGTGTGTGGATAGCCACAGCAGCTGTATGTTCATGACTGCATTAACTATATCACATCTAGAACATAGCCTTTCACAATCACAATCTCTTAAGACTGAGCACTCCACATTTCTTAATTCATGTGATGGTTACCTGCTGCAAAAAGAAGCTTCCCTGATCAACTAGCCAAAAGTTTAATCATAAATATTTAGAAGGCACTTTGACATCATGTCCACTTAGTAAAGCATCAGTAATATAGTCTCCCTAAGGCCTATGACCTCTCTAGCCATGACTTTTGATCAGGGTTACAGTATCAGCTATGTATTTCCTCCTGTGGAGCAGGCTTCAGATCTAACATAGTTGGTTACTTCTCAAATAAATGGAGAACTTACTGAAGTATTGAGTTCTAGGCCCTAGCAAAAGGTCTGCATGTTCTAGAAAATGGTGGGGGGGGGGGGAGAGACTAAGCAAAGTGGAGAAAGCAGGAGCTGAGATTGTATATTTAACTATATAAGTATACATATGTATTTGCATGTAAATATAAATACATATGTTTATAACATAATTACGTCATTTTGGGCTGGAGAGATGGCTCAGCCGTTAAAGGCTAGGCTCACAACCAAAAATATAATTACGTCATTTTCCCCTTCACTTCTGAAAACATATACATGAACAGTATTACAGACAGAGCAGGTTGTATTTAGGAGATACATAACTTTTTATAGGAAGGTAAAAGATACCTCCATCATGAATGTTAAGAATGGACTGTAGGAAACCAAGTGTGGTAGCATATGGCTTTAATCCCTTCAAGAGGTACCGAGAGACATGGATCTCTGTACATTCAAGGCCAGCTGGGTCTATATTGTGACTTCCAGGCCAGCAAGGGCTACGTAGTGAGACCCTGTCTCAACACAAACCAAAACAAACAAAAGCTGTAGGGGTAGAAGTTGAATCTGAGGTGAACCGTGAGAGAAGGAATGAAAAGGGCCTGGATTTCATGGTGAGGGGCTTTGAAGTCAGAGCTGACACACAGGCAGTGGAAGCTAAGAGAACAGCAGGGTTTATTCTGTATTTACTGAGTTGACTCATATGTCGTTGAATAAATGTCATGTGCATTGTGCTAAGATTCCTGGTTTAGAGAGATGACAAACCACAGTCATGCTAAGACACTGATGATATGGGACATTTGATTTTTCAAAATGTTTTGAGTATATCAACAAAAAAACATTTTTTTTTTTTGGTTTTTCGAGACAGGGTTTCTCTGTGGCTTTGGAGGCTGTCCTGGAACTCACTTGGTAGTCCAGGCTGGTCTCGAACTCCTGCCTCTGCCTCACGAGTGCTGGGATTAAAGGCGTGCGCCACCAATGCCCGGCCAACAAAAAAACATTTTATTTTTGGGAATAGAGTGAATAAATTGTAGCATTGTTTCTAGAGATTATACTGACTCATATTGTACATAATAATATAAAACACAAAGTTAGTGTAAAATATGACTTTAATTATACTGTAAAAAAGTATTTTTTTTCTTTTAAAATGTGTAGCCCAGGCTGGCCTCAAACTCATGATCCTCCTGCCCCTACCTCCTTCAGCAAATCCTACTGGCGTGTGCCACCACAACTGGCTATGGCTAGGTTCACAACCAAAAATATAAGTAAAACAGTATTTTTTTTGTTTTTTTTTTTACAGGGTTTCTCTGTATTGTTTTGGAGCCTGTCCTGGAACTCACTCAGTAGACCAGGCTGGTCTCCAACTCACAGAGATCCACCTGCCTCTGCCTCTGGAGTGCTGGGATTAAAGGCGTGCACCACCAACGCCCGGCTTAAAACAGTATTTTTAATAATCTACTTTAGTATCAAAATGATGGCAAAACCCATTAAATTAGTAGTTTTAAAATATCTTGATTCCAGGACTCTCTGTTTTCTTAAAAGTTATTAAAGATTCTAAGATTTTGTTTGAGTGGGTTATTGTTGAGGGATTCCTGCCTGGGTCCTGCTGCGTTAGCCCCCAAATAACACATGAAACACTATATTAATTATAATGCTGTTGGGCATTTGCTATGGTTTCTTATTGGCTAGCTCTGACTTAATTATTAACCCATAATTACTAATATATATTTTTATAAGGACTTATCTTACAGAGAATGCCAGACTTGCGTTCTCTCCTCCTGAGAATCACATGGTAACCTTCTGAATTTCCCAGGATCCTCCTCAACTACTAGTTCTACTTATCTTGCTTCCCTATTGGCTAATGGTGTTTTATTTATCAACCAATAGGATAACATATAAGCAGAAGGACTTGCCCCATCAAGTTATACCTACAAATATTTACTATATCAGAAATGAAAGCAGATAATTTGAAAAACTTAAGTTGCCGGGCATTGCTGGCACACACCTTTAATCCCAGCACTCGGGAGGCAGATCTCTGTGAGTGTGAGGCCAGACTGGTCTACACAGCGTGCCAGGATAGTCTCCAAAGCTACACAGAGAAACCCTGTCACAAAAAAAGGAAAAAAGAAAAACTTAAGTTATCTAAAAATGACAATTACAAATTACACATTTATATAACTATCTATACTTGATGGATACATTCCACAGAAAACTTACATAAAAGTTAGAAGAGGCAGTTTTATATCTTTGGACATAGGACTCATTTTTATGCTGTAACAGCTATATTCTCATATTTATTTCTGTTTTTCCAGTCCGTATTGTCACGTGAGATATGTTATTTTTCTTGAAATACATGAAGAATAAAGCATAAACATATGTAGGAAATGCAGAAAATATAAATCCCTAATTTTCTGTATCCCATAGGTTAGCTGTGAAGTACCCTATGGGGTGTTTCCTTGTGACTATGTGGCTCAGTGGGCTCTTCAGCTTTACAGAAGAGAGTCATACTTTAGTGCTTTCCGGGGGGGGGGGGATCAAAAGTTGGTATTTGGAACATGACCTTCACTGGATGTCTATGGCTTTTGCACTAGCCTTTGTTAAGTTTGTGCTTTAAGTTTAAAAGACATTAATTTGATACATAGAAATTGTGGATGTTTGTGAGGTACCCTGTAGTGTTCACTATGGGCTTAACCTGTAGAAAGCTCATGTCAAGGTGAGCTTATCTGTTTTTTATCTGTCATCTATCTACCTATCTATCTGTCATCTACCTATCACTTATCCATCCTCAAACTTTTATTTTTTCTGTGAAAACAGTCACTATTTTTCTTCTAGGCTTTAAAAAATATCCAGTATATTTACCTATAGTCACTACTGTGGTTTGAATGAGTGTGGCTCCCACAGGCTCTTATATTTGCTTTCTTAGTTCCAGTTAATAAACTGGAAAGGATTAGGAGGTGTGGCCTTGTTGGAGTAGGTGTGGTCTTGTTGGAGGGGGTATGTCATCTGGGGTGGACTTAGACGTTTTAAAAGCCCAGGTCAGGCCCAGTCTCTCTCTCCCCTGCTGCCTATGGATTAGGATATAGCTCTCAGCTACTGCTCCAGCACCTGCATGCCACCATGCTACCCACCATGATGATAATGGACTAACCCCTTGAAACTAAAAATAAGTCCCTAATAAAATGCTTTCCTTCTAAGAGTTGCCTTGGTCATGGTGTCTCTTCATAGCAATAAAACAGTAACTAAGACAATCGCCCCCTGGGCATTATTCAAAAACCATGTATTTTCTCTGTGTTACTATAAATTAGTATACATTGGCCAATGTCCCGGTCTTCTTTTCCTTCTACTTCCTTGACAACTGGTATCCACTATTCTATTCTGTAAGTAGAACTTCAGTCTTCAAATAGAAGATTGGCGAAAAAAAGAGAGAGAAAAGAAAGGAGAAGGAAAAAACTTTTGACCTTTAATCTTAGCATTTTCACAGATTATCTATACCTTGCTATTGCAAGAAATGCTTTATTTAATTAAAATCTACTTACATTATTTCTCCGTTTCCACTCCTCCTGCCCATCCTATGGCAGACTCCACCTCCTTTCAAATGTAACACTGCCTCTTCTTTAACCATGACTGTTATATAATCATATAAATGGATCAATGCATAGACAACCTGTAGTGGGTTCAGTTTTGCCAAGTGATGAGGAACTTAGCAGGGTTTGTGAATATTCTTTTGTTATCCCATCCACATTCATTGAATGATTTCTACAACATTGTTTGCACAAAAGAGTCTGAAAGTGTGACAATGACCTGGATGTACTTCTTCTGCCTCAGTCTGCCTAGTGGCTGGATTATAACAGTATACACCACCCATTTTGAACTTTGAGTACAAGCAAGTTGAAGCATATGCATTAAGGAAAGCTTTTCACCACGTGATAGGGATTTCCAATTGTTTGTAAATTTAACTTTATAATGTCCCCAAGTCACGTTTGTTAGTGTTACCATCTTATTAGAAAAATCAGTAAGTTACCAGGAAGCTATCAAGTTGGCAAAGTGGGGCTTTCATTGCAGGTTTTCTAAAGTTCTGCTCTCTGCCAGACGTTGGAACTTTGTATCACAGTCCACAATGTGCTCCTGCTCCCGAAAGTGTCAAATTCTACGATCAGCTTAATAATTTCTAATAGTTCCATCTGTAAAGGATGCAGTTCTGCTCACAACTCAATTGCACAGTAATTGTAGTCATTATTTGTCTCTTTGCTAGGGCAAAATGCCCTGTAAACATAACTTAAGGAACAAAGGAGGGCTTATTTTGAAAGCACAGTCCCTCCTGGCTGAGAAGGCCTGGTGTGGGGGTAAGAAGACCGCTGGCTACTTTGTATCTGCAATCAGAATGTAGTTAGTGATGGAGACTGAACTCATGTAGCTTTCTCCTTTTTTATTCAGTCAGGCCCCAGTCACAGAAGAGTCACACCTACGTCTTTTCACCCCATCTAACCTAATCTAGAAACTTCCTCACAGAGGCGCCCAGATGTTTCTTTACTAGATGATTTTAGATTCTATTGGGTTGACATATTAATCTTCATAATAGTTCTCCATAAGAAATCTGACTTAACCTTTTAATTTTTTGTCACAAAGAATATTGAAGAAATGTTTCTTAGGGGGAGATTTAATAGCAGAAACACTTTTACCATTTTACCAGGGACATACCTAGGTGGAACTGGACTTTTAAACCGTGAATGACAGCTGCGAAGAATGGCTACCTGCACAGTCTGATTGCATTGCCTAGGATCTATAATTTTACCCAAAATGCCCTTTGTGACATCAGTGCAGGTTTCATCCTTGAGTGAAAACAAGTGCTGTCTTAGCGTTATTATGAGAGTGGTTTAACCTTATGACTCCCTGAGAACTACCTGGGCTATGTAGTCTACACTGTAGAACTACATCACTAAATTGGTTTGACAACTTACTAATAGGTGACAAACTTCAGTTTCACACGGAGAATACACTGAAGCAGAAAAACAACACAAAAAGGAAATTAAGAAGAAATGAAAACTTCACTGGAACAGGCTTTGATTTTTAATTTTTATCCCCACAAACCAAGTGTAACAGGATGAGAAGCTGTTCATTTTAAACATCCATTTTCAAAACTACTTCCTTCCAGTTCAGTGGTTCTCAACTTGTGGGTCATGACTCCTTTGGATAAACTTTTCAGAAGGGTGGCTCAATACCATGGGAAAACACAGATATTACATTAGAATTCATAACAGTAGCAAAGTTACAGTTACAAAGTAGCAATGAAAATAATTTTATGGTCTGGGGTCACCATAATCTGAGGAACTGTATTAAAGGGTCACAGAATTAGGAAGGTTGAGAACCACTCCCTAATCTAGTATGTCTTTAATTTATAGAAAGATCACCCAAAATATTTCCTCAGTAAGCAATTAGCATTTTCTATAAATTGGATTATATTTTCATATCTGTGATTCCAGGTATCATAATATTCAGAGCCTGCTTAAGTCCAGCAGTGGTAATACTAAAAACTATCAATAATGGCTGACATTTTAGACAGCTTAAATTCTACTTTAGAAATATAGAAAGGTAAGATACCCAGGGGTTATACCTTAAAAGACTTCACTCAGTCTTCCCTGTAATAGTTCTCTTTGCAATACAAGAAGTTCTTCAGGTAAGAGTCAGACCTACTCACACCCTACTCTCATTCTCCAATTCAGAGAGGAGAGAGGACTGGGGCGTGTGGTCTGAGAAGCATGAGCCAAGTGTGACCTCCCAGGGCAGTCAGATGAAATAGGAAGGCTGGGTTAAAGGGTTACGTGTGAGTGTGAAGTCTTTCTTGGTCCAGGATGAAGTGGGTGGGAAGAAGGTGGCACAGGAGGCTTTCCTTATAGTTTTACCTTGTCCTGCAAGGGCTAAGAGTAGGCATAAGTAAAAGGAACAAGGAACACTGTGTATGTGTATGTGTATGTGTATGTGTATGTGTATGTGTATGTGTATGTGTTTAAAGCATACTTGGGTGAAACGGTGCGTGCATGTGCGAGCACATGTGTATGTGTGTGTGTGTGTGTGAAGCACATTATTCAGTTTAACATATAGATGAAGTATTCCTGTAGAGGTCTCATCACCTCTTGTCACAAAATGTACCACATTAAATATTTTTGCTACAATAATTTTAGAGATTTCTAAAAATATTTTTGTTTTTGGTATAGTTTGGTGATAAGAAACCCACTCAATTTATAGCTGGCTTTGAGTTGATTTCTTGGCATTACAAACTCTGGTAAATAGGGAAAAGACAACCAATGGATTAGTTAATAAAGTCATTTTTAAGTTGGCAAGGTATCTTCACATTATTTATATTAAATCAAAATACTCTTTAATTTTTGTTATATAGTCCGTTTTTAGTTTGCCATCATCTTTGTGTGTGTGGGATGAAAAAGCCATATTATGTTCAGTGGGTTAAACACACAGTACCGTTTTGTTGGTGCTAGACTTAAATGCTACTGATTAATACAGTAGCTACCGGACACATGTACTTTTGTCAGATTTGCCAGCCATATGTCAGGGGCTCAGTAGTCACTTATGTATAGTAGCTGTCATATTGAAGAGCACAGAATACTAGTGTCATCATAGAAATCACAGAAGTTTTATTAGGTGGCACTGATGCAGGCCACTAAGCCTTGGAATTTCACTGGTGATGCTCTCAGGATACTCTGGGAGTATTATTATGATGAGTTAGCAGAGAGTTCTCTTCTGTGGATGAGAAAGAGAAATAGTGTGGGGAAGACAGGTGCTGTTTGTAAATAGCCTTGGAGGATATGCTCCCAAACCTGTTCAAATTTCAGAGAACTGAGTGCGAGTGAAAAGGAGAGCTGTGGTAAAATGTGAACAAAATCGTGGGGTGTAAGAAAGGGTGGCAATCCATTTTTTCAACTGGAAACTGAAAATGAAGACTTTCTGCCACAGGAAGAGTAAAAGATAAGTTAGGGGAGACGAAGGAATTCTGCTCCAGGTATCTGCATTGAGAGGAAAGGGTAGATGCCCAAGATAAAGCAGAGGAAGGAGATTCAGGGGGCACTGAAGACAAGGGGGAGAGGATTGTGTAGACTTGGAGCCATTAGGGACAGTCTGGCTGCAGAGGCTGAAGACAGCTTGGGAGGGAATAGAGACCACGGTGTTATCTGTTTTCACAGACCGGGTGGCCAGCCATGCCATCATCTAAAAACAGGAAGAAACATGGGGGCTGATGGAGTTAGGGGTCACTGGGTAAGTCAGTCACAATAAACGCGGCTAAGGAAAGGAAATGGAAGGCTTTCCCAGGAAGGAAGAAAATAGCCAGAATCCCTGTTTGAGGGAGGCTTTCAAGAGGAAGGATGCCAAAGGAAATACAAAGGAAAGTTTGATGAAGTGGACACAGGACAGAACAGGGCAGCCCTGGAGGATAACTATACAGGAAGACCCCAGGACAAAGGAACAGTACAGTGAATCCCAGAAAGAAAACGGAAAAAAAAAAACCCCTTTGAGATAAGACTAGAAAGCAAATAGACAGGAAAATACCTGGCCTTTAGGCTGTGATGAACAGATAGAAAATTCTAGAATCCTGGCATTTCATTAAGAGAACGTGTGCACAGAGGCTCATGGGAAAACGACATAAGGAATATAGCTCTCTAAGTCAGTCATCAAGAAACCCAAGGCACGAGTGCGTAGCAAAAGAACCAAAGCTCACAGGCCCTGCATTGCTCACAAGACTGGTTTTTCTTAAGCATGCTTTCTCTTTTCTAGCCTCTGTGAAGAATCAAGAAAAAAAGACGCTCCTTTCACTTCCATTATAGATGTTAAAATACTGCCCAAGATAAGAGGATGGGTGTCTTTGGGTATCTTGGGAAGGAGTAGGCATAAGCTAGGATACTGGTTTCATCTTTGTTGGTCCTTTAAGTTCAGCTTTGAGCATTCCCTAGGCTGCACTGAGTAAGGTCAGAGAATATTTTTTCTACAATAATAACCAGGTCCCACATGTTAGGTTATTTATTTTTATGAAACTACAAGAAAATTTTTCTCAAGAGCCTAATTTCTCTAAGAGAATGTGATATATTTCCAAGTTCAGTCATGGACAGAAACAAAGAATTTTCAAAGGTACATGTACATGGTCACAAACTAAGTTCATATTTTGTCTCAAATATGTTGAAACTTATGATGACTGGTGCCATCTTGTGTCTTTACAACGTTTAAAATGTTCAACCACGGCTTATGGGTGAAATAGTGACACTTACCTTTCTGAGTTGGGCTTTTTTCTTAACACGGTCTCCAGTTCCATCCATTTTCTTGCAAATGATTTGATTTACTCTGTTTTTTCTATGCCATAACACTTTACTTTTGCTTTTTTAAAAAAAATTCGTAAACATTTATTTACACGTCGTGTGCATGGCCAGAGGCCAACTTGTGGGAAGTTAGTTTTCTTCCAATTAGGTGGGTCTCGGGGACCCAACTGGGGCCTTCAGGCTTGGTCACAAATGCCTTTGCTGGCTTTGCTATTGCCAACTCCCCCATGACATGATGTAGTTCCTTTAAGTCTACTATTCTTTTCAACACTTTGCGATTACATTATAAATTTTTAAGAGTTGTATGTGGTTGGTACAGAGTAGACTAAATTTTCTTTAAAAAAATGTCTTGTTATTTCTTTGAGAGTTCCCTGTAATGTGCTTTGTTCATATTTGTCCCCATCTCTTTATTAATTCATTTCCCTTCCTTATCTGCCCACCCAACTCTACCCCTTGTCCGTCTGCCCGTCCCCCCTCTCTCTTTCTCTCTCTCTCTATCCCTCATCTTTCAAGACAAATTTGTGGTGCCCAAATTTCTTGGCTATGTTGTCCTCCACTGGAGTGTGCTCAGCTGACCAGGGTCTACACTCTTAGAGGAAACTTCCCCCTGCTTACCCAGGAGCTAATAATTTTTCGAGCTTTCTATTAAAATATATCCAGGAGTGTCACTATTTAATCAAACATTCAGAAGCATGTCATAAGACATAAAGAACTTTTTAGAAATTTAGTTCTCCATAAAAATATCACATATTATATACCATTGTAATTTTTTTTACAGAAAATGTGAATAAACAGTTCATATTTAGTCCCTGCCTACATCTTTTTTTTCTAAAGGTTAATTTACTTATTATGTATACAACACTTTGCCTCCATGCCAGAAGAGGGCACCAGATCTCATTATAAATGGTTGCGAGACACCTTGTGATTGCTGGGAATCGAACTCAGGACCTCTGGAAAAGCAGTCAGTGCTCTTATCCTCTGAGCCATCTCTGCAGCTCCCCTGCCTACATCTTTTGTCACTATTTAGATCAGTCAGGAGAAGACAGAAGAGTAAATGCTTCTTCAGTGCACATATGAGTAGTACTAACTTGATAGACTAACAGCTGGATTTTTAAAATGACCAGTGGGAAGGGCATTGACGGGAGAGGGGGGCCCAAGGAAGCCATCACCACCAACTGCATACTGTAAGGACACTCTGGTGGAGAGAAGTGGCAAGGACCCTTTAGACATAAAATTCTGGGATCCTCACCTACCTCTTCGTAGATCTGAGTAGTGCTACATAGGTGCATTAAATATCCATTAGAGAAAATAAAAATAAAGGCTGGAGTGAAAGCAAGAGAACTGTGGAAACTGAAAGACAAATGGCCCATCTAGTTCTTTGTATTTTTCCTGTTCTAGTGTATGGGAAAATGGCACATTTCCCTTCTTAAACTAGACAGCTCTGTCTGTCAGCAAATGAGTGCTCAGGATGACAATGCAAGTATCAGCAGGGGATGGGAAATGAAGAGAAACGGAATTTTTAAGAACAAGTCACTGTGAAGCTGACACAGCCCCAAGCACTTCAGGTAGTGGACTATATTTGAGCAATAATCTAGGTTTATGAGTCTAAGAAGCCGTATGAAGCAAAACTGAAACAGTCAGGCTAAGAGCAAATCAGAGAAACGTGCTCAGGTTGCTTGAAAATGTTTCTGATTAAATTCTACATGGCACTTCGTTCTTTTTCTATTTTGGGTTGTGTGGGGTACTCTTTCTTTCTTTCTCTCTCTCTTTCTTTCTTTCTTTCTTTCTTTCTTTCTTTCTTTCTTTCTTTCTTTCTTTCTTTCTTTCTTTCTTTCTTTCTTTCCTTCTTCCCTGGAAGAACCTCACAGGAAACGATTCTTGCCACTAGTCAAAATGGGGCATATTTACTTGGTCCCTGATGATGTGAGCAGGAAATCCTGCGTAGAAAAAAAAAAAAAAAAAAAAAAAACAAGGTCCCTGAAAAGGGAAGAAAAGTATACCCTGCTTATGTTTTCTTAAACTTCTACCCTACTCAACCAAGAGACACTTTCTTTATTTATAACACCCCCTTGCCATACACACACACACACACACACACACACACACACACACACACACACACACCTCAGCACCAAGTTTCTTTTGCTTGGGTTTCCTTTGTCACTTGGTAAAAACCTAATCGAGTTTCAGGAGTAATTTTCTTGAGGTCCTAGAGCTTCATAGTCATCAGAAATGACTGAACTGCCATGACTGGACCAAGCATTCCTGTCTTTCAGGTTTCTAATCTCCAGGCAGCCTCTGGTCTCCTGCTGACGTGTTGCCTGCAGGAGCTACAGTCAAAGGCAGAAGGCTCGATGACCTGTCTCCCAGATGAAAAGGACTGTGCCAGCCAGGAGGGGGCCTGTCCTTTCACATTCCAGAGTCACTTGAGCTGCAGCAGCTGCTGCCTTAGGGACAACGAGAGCATTGACCCGTTCTTTCCACTGGGCTCTCAGGTCTGCAAAGAATGTACAGACTTGTGGCAGTTGCTCGGCAAGGGCTCTAGTATTTCATATCTGTCACAGAGCCAACTCCACTTTGGGCCGTACTATATCAGCAACCCAAGTACTAGACTCCATGTACTAAATTTTACCTGTGGGTTTACACATTCTTACCCACAAATTCTATGACCCCCATGTTATAAATAGGGGAAATTCTCAGCGTGTCTGACGGAGGACGATGACTCAGTTCTATAAATGGTAATCTGATGGCACTTCTAGTCTCTAAAACTGAACCCTCCACTATTCATCTTCTCCTTGAAAAATATCTTTAGGTAAGATGGGGGCTGTTTGTGGATCTGGATATGAAGAATTACCAACGTAAAGCAACGGCTCGGTTTAATTTAGAAGAAAGCACATTAGCACACTTCAGTGACGGAGAGCAGTATCGTTTATATTATTTGTCTGTTGTGGTTGCTGGATTTTCAAATGTGACTCACTCTCAGTTTCCCCTGGGTTTTCGTAGAAGGCAGAAACCTTATCTTCCCAATTGGGTCTCTTAGTGTCTGTCTCCATGTATCCTGAAGTTTCCTGTTCTCACTTTGAAAGCGTGACATCACTTAGGAGAAAGCGGCAAAAATGTACCTTTGAGGGTTGGGGCAAGGTGAGCCGCTAAGAGGTCACAAAGATAGAGACAGAGAGAATGAACAAGGCAGATAAATGAGAATGGGAGAGAGCTGTGATGACCAGGGAGACCCTTTCAAAGGGTGAGCATGTTGCTAAGCAACTCCTAGCAAACGTGGGAATGCTCCACACCAGGCAATGGTGGGTGATGGTGCTAAGTAGCTGAAAGGCAGAATGCAACTACTTTACAACAGTGACAACTTGCCATTTGGCACCAGGTTCAAGGGTTTAAAGGCTATAATTCTTGTTCTTTTGACTGAGGCTCTTTACAACGGAATTCTCTAACCGGTGAATGTGAGTTTTTATTATGTAAAAGCAGATGCAGAAGAAACCAACTTTCTAATGTGGTGAGTTTCCACGTCAGCCAAGAATGGTGATGCAGGCTTCTGGTTGAAATAGGTTGAAATGTGAGTATTGTGAACTTTGCTCTTCCTGTGTTTCTGGCCCACAGGACAGTGTGTTGCATTAAACAGGAACCTTATGCTATTTGTTGAAGGAAAGGGTGGGCAAATAGAAAATATATCTGGTGCTTTCAGGAGAATCTTTTGTTGAAGGAGGATGTTATCTTGTGAAGACAGACAAAACTAAGTGAACTCTTTTCATCATCTCTTTACTTCTAGTAATTTTTTAAAATTTAAATTAGAAACAAGCTTGTTTTACATGTCAGTTCCACTTCCTTCTCCCTCCCCTCCTCCCCTGCTCCACCACCCCCCTATTCCATCCCCTTTCTGCTCCTCAGGGAGGGTGAGGCCTTCCATGGGGGATCTTCAAAGTCTGTCATATCATTTGGAGCAGGGCTCCCCTGTGTGTCTAGGCTGATAGAGTATCCCTCTATGTGGAATGAGCTCCCAAAGTCCATTCCTATACTAGGGATAAATACTGATCCACTGCCAGAGGCCCCATAGAGTAACCAGACACTGGATGAACACTCTAGGATGGCATATAAGGTAGTTGTCAATCTCATTATAGGGAAGGGCATTTAAGGCAGCCTCTCCACTATTGCTTAGATTGTTAATTGGGATCATCCTTGTAGATCCTTGGACATTTCCCTAGTGCCAGATTTTTCTTTAAACTTGTAATGGCTCCCTCTATCATGTATCTCTTTTCTTGCTCTCCTCTATTCTTCCCCTGACCCAGTCTTCCTGCTCCTTCATGTCCTCCTCTTCCCCCCTCTTCTCTCCTTCTCTTTCTACTAACTCCCTCTCCCCTCCCTCCCATGCTCCCAATTAGCTCAGGAGATCCTTTTCCTTTCCCCTTCTTCAGGGGACCATGTATGTTTCTCTTAGGATCCTCTGTTTCCTAGCTTCTCTGGCAGTGTGGAATGTAGGCTGGTAATCCTTTGCTCTACGTCTAAAATCCATATATAAGTGAGTACATACCATGTTTGCCTTTTTGTGACTGGGTTACCTCACTCAGGATGGTTTCTTCTAGTTCCATCCATTTGCCTGTGACTTTCAAGATTCCATTGTTTTTTTCCTCTGAGTAGTACTCCATTGTGTAATTGTACCACATTTTCTCTATCCACTCTTCAGTTGAGGGGTATCTAGGTTGCTTCCAGGTTCAGGCTACTACAAACAATGCTGCTATGAACATAGTCGGACAGATGTACTTATTATATGAATGTTCATCTTTTGGGCATATGCTAAGAGTGGAATTGCTGGATCTTGTGGTAGACTGATTCCCGCTTTCCTGAAGAACTGCCATACATGCAGCTGTACGAGTTGGCACTCCCACCAGCAGTGGAGGAGTGTTCCCCTTTCTCTACATCCTAGTCAGCATAAACTGTCATTGGTGTTTTTGATTTTAGCCATTCTGACAGGAGCAAGATAGTATCTCAGAGTTGTTTTGATTTGCATTTCCCTGATGACTAAGGACATTGAGTACTTTTTAAAGTGACTTTCATCCATTTTAGAGGCCTCTATTGAGAATTCTCTATTTAGTTCTGTACCCCACTTTTTAATTAGATTATTTGGTATTGTGTTGACTAGTTTCTTGAATTCTTTGTATATTTTGGAAATCAGCCTTCTGTCAGATGTGGGTTTGGTGAATATCTTTTCCCATTCTGTGGGCTGCCATTTTGTCTTGCTGACTGTGTCCTTTGCCTTATAGAAGCGTCTCAGTTTCTGGAGGATCCATTTATTAATTGTTGATCTCAGTGTTTGTGCTACTGGTGTTATATTCAGGAAGTGGTCTCCTGTGCCAATTTGTTCAAGGATACTTCCTTTCTCTCTCTCTCTCTCTCTTTTTTTTTTTTTTTTTTTTGGTTTTATGAGACAGGGTTTCTCTGTATTGTTTTGGAGGCTGTCGGTCCAGCCTGGCCTCAAACTCACAGAGATCTGCCTGCCTCTGCCTCCCGAGTGCTGGGATTAAAGGCGTGCGTCACCACTGCCCGGCTCCCATTTTCTCTTCTAAGAGGTTCAATGTGGCTGGATTTTTGTTGAGGTCTTTGATCCATTTGGACTTAAGTTTTGTGCATGGTGATAGATATGGATCTATCTGCAGTCTTCTTCATGTCAGTATCCAGTTATTCCAACATCATTTGTTGAAGATGCTTTCTTTTTTCCATTGTATAATTTTAGCTTCTTTGTCAAAAATCAGGTGTTATAGGCATGTGGGCTAATATCAGGGTTCTCAATTCTATTCCATTGGTCTACCTGTCTGTTTTTGTGCCAATACCAAGCTGTTTTCAGGACTATAGCGCTATAATAGAGTTTGAAGTCAGGGATGGTGTTATCTCTGGAAGTTCCTTTATTGTACATGTTTGTTTTGGCTATCCTGGGTCTTTTGTTTTTCCATATAAAGTTGACTATTGTTCTTTCAAGGTCTGTGAAGAATTGTGCTGGCATTTTGATGGGGATTGCACTGAATCTGTAGATTGCTTTTGACAAGATTGCCGTTTTTACTGTGTTGATCCTACCTATCCAAGAGCATGGGAGATCTTTCCATTTTCTGTTATCTTCTTTAATTTCCTTCTTTAAAGACTCAAAGTTCTTGCGATGTAGGTCTTTCACTTGTTTGGTAAGCGTTACCCCAAGGTATTTTATGTTGTTTGTGGCAATTGTAAAGGCTGATGTTTCTCTGATTTCTTTCTCAGCACATTTATTGTCTGTATATCATAGGGCTACTGATTTTTTTTTAGTTAATCTTGTATCCTGTCACTTTTCTGAAGATGTTTTTCAGTTGTAGGAGTTCCCTGGTAGAATTTTTCGGGTGGCTTATCTAAGCTATCATATCATCTGCAAAGTAGTGAAAGTTTGACTTCTTTTCCAATTTTGTATCCCCTTGATCTCCTTTTATTTTCTTATTGTTCTAGCTAGAACTTCAAGTACAATATTGAAGATATTTGGAGAGAGTGGACAGCCTTGTCTTGTTCCTGATTTTAGGGGAAAGCGTTGAGTTTCTCTCCATTTAGTTTGATGTTGGCTGTTGGTTTACTGTATATTGCTTTTATTATGTTTAGATATGTTCTTGTTATCCCTGATCTTTCCAAGACCTTTATCATGAAGGGGTGTTGGATTTTGTCAAAGGATTTTCCAGCATCTAGTGAGATGATCATGTTGTTTTTCTTTTTCAGTTTGTTTATATGGTGGATTACATTGATGGATTTTTGTATGTTGAATCATCCCTGCATCCCTGGGATGAAGCCTACCTCATCATGGATGATTTTTCTGATGTGTTCTTGGATTTGATTTGACAGTATTTTTTTGAGTATTTTTGAATCAATGTTCATGAAGGATACTGGTCTGTAGTTCTTTTTCTTAGTTGTGTCTTTGTGTGGCTTGGGTACCAAGGTAATTGAAGTCTTGTAAAAAGAGCTTGGCAATGATCTTTCTGCTTCTATTGTGTGGAATCCTTTGAGGTGAATTAGTATTAGCTCTTCTTTGATTTTCTGGTAGAATTCAGCACTGAAACCATTGGGCCCTGAATTTTTTGTGGTGGGAGACTTTTGATGACTGCTTCTGTTTCATTAGGGGTTATAGGTCTCTTTAAATTGCTTATCTGTTCTTGATTTAATTTTTATAAGTGATATCTATCCAGAAAATTGTCTATTTCCTTTAGGCTCTGGATGGGGTGGTCCCTACTTCTAGTAATTTCTCTTACCTTAATGCACACATAATTCATGCCTTACAGGCATAACATCTTAATTTGCTGTTGATAAAAATGCTGACCAAAAGCAACTCGAGGGTAAAAGGTCTATTTGGCTGATACTTCTACATCATAACCCGTCATCTAGGAGGAAGGAACTGAAGCTGAGACACAGAGGAACACTACTTACTGGCTTGTTTCTCATGGATTTCTCCGCTTCCTTTCTTCCACAATCTAGGATCCACATGGAATGGGTTCTCCCACACCAAACATCAATCAAGAAAATGCTAAAAAAACTTGACCACAGGTCAGTAACTCCTAAACTCTTCCCAGGTAACTCTAATGTGTGCCAAGCCAGCAAAACCTGGTAAATACAGGTGAAAATATGATCTTTGTCTACAACTTAACTTCTTTACAGCCAGAAATTCTAGTGGCTTTTAGTCTTCCAGGTCTCTAATATTGGAGAACTCACAACTTTCTCCAATAAGCGTTCTGATGTGCCCTTCTCAGCACTCAAAGAACACGAACCCTGTGTGTATTACTGATTTTCAGTTTAGGTATCATTCAGTTCTAATTCATTAAACATAATAAAGATTCCGTTAATATTGTTATACTGAATTTTAATTTTCAAAGAAAATGATTGTCAATGATTAATATTTCTGGTGAGTATAAACAATTACTTGATGGTATTTTATTAAATAAGAATCATTAGAACATCCTGAAAAATCTTGTTTTTTGAGCCATTTAATTTATTTCATATGGACATTAATAATTTTGCACCATATGCACAGTTATTTTAATTTTCAAGCTTGAGTGTAATGTGCCTTTTTCTGGATTTTGTTTCTCTTATATGGGATATGGATATACTTTCTATATTTTGCAGAGTTAGTAGTGTTCAAGAGAATTTATATACAACCATTTAAATTCCTGTATTATTAAGAATCTTCTGCTGATAATTGTCCAATGTTAGTACTATTTGTTATCAAAATATGGGGTAGGTTTAGTTCAGGAGGCTAAAATGAAAAAAATACATTGACTTTATTCTTGAATATTCACAGATTTAACACTTAAAGAAACAAAAAAGTCAAACCTGATGACCTGAGTTCAATTCTCAGAACCCACAGAAAGATGGAAGAAAAGCTAGAAAGATGAAGAAACAGAACTTAGAAACATAAAGACATGTAAAATAACATAAAAAACTCACTGTATGTTTACTGAGGCACAGCATGTGTGTGTTGAAAACCTTCAATAGCTCTAAAAAAGACCCAGAATGACATATCAGATGAGAAGTCTGAGCAGAGTGAACATTCTAGCTGTTCTCCAAATTGGTGTTTAGAGTAAGTAGAATTTCATTGAAATTCCCAATAACATTAGTTTAGATGTAGACAAATCTATTTCAGTGTTTCTTTTAGCCAGGCATTATGGCACAAGCCTTTAATTCCAGCACTCAGGAGGCAGGGGTAGGTGGATCTCTATGAGTTGGTCTGCCAGTGGGGGCTACATAGGGGATTATTAATTACATGAAGAGAAATAAATCCAAACAGGTAAAATTTAAAATGAATTTTAAAATGCCTATTATAATACTTAGATTAATGTCTGAGGTTGTTTAAGATTGGAACCCAGTGACAGAGAGAGAGGAGTGATGAGCAAATTGACAAAGAATGGGCTGGCGAAACCAGCAGAGACAGCTGATATGAACAAGGGGGGAGCTCTTGGACCTCAGACTGACAGCTGGGAGGCCAGCATGGGACTGATCCAGACCCCCTGAGTGTGAGAGTCAGTGAGGAGGCCTGGGCAACCTCTGGGGTCCTGAGCAATAGATCAGTACTTATTCCTGGAATACAAACAGACATTGTGTGCCCATGACACAAAGAAGGATGCTCTCTCTCAGCCTGGACTCTTAGGGGAGTGCCTGGACCCTACCCTGAGTGAAATGACAGACTCTAAGTATCCCCCATGTGGAAGGAAGTGGTGATAGGATGGGAGGTTGGGGGGGGGCTGGGCGGTGCGGGAAGAGGGGAGGGAGAGGGAACTGGGATTGACATGTGAAGCAAGCTATTTAAAATTAAAGTTAAAAAAAAAAGAAAAAAAGAGAAAAAAAAAAACCCAGATACTCTTTAAAAAAAAAAGATTTCTGTTTGTCATCCCTGGTCCCCAATTCTCTTGTATATTTTGAGATACCATCTTGTTTTGTATAGCACAGACTGGCCTGGACCTCACTATGAAGTGATTTCCATAGTAAAGATTTCTCTTAAAATTGTGGCACGTGCACAATGAACATGTTTACCAATGCATTAAAATGTATCAGATGTTTTGATCCCACTGCAAAAAAAAAAAAAAGAATTGAACAAATTTAATTCGCGAAAGATTGGAGAGGGCTGTAGAGACGGCTCTGTGGTTAAGCACACTTACAACTTTCACAAAGGACCTGGTTTGGTTCCCAGCACCACATCAGGTGCCTTACAGTCTCCTGCGATCCCAGTTTTAGCATATGCTGATGCCTCCTGAACCCCTCAGGAATCCACACCCACACTTATGTGGTGTACATAAACTTGTGTGAGCACACGGACATACACGTAGGAAGTAAGTCAATCTTAAGAAAAGAAAAAAAGAAAGAGTTGAGAAGTGAAGGGTAACTTTTGTGGCTTTTGTGGTCAAACTCATCACTTGTTAATCACCAGCTGTGGGGTTTTGAGATAATTAAGATGGCTCTCCGTGTCTTTATGATTAAAAGGATAGCAATGAAAGAGTCTTTTGCAATAGGTTTAAAGGGGGAATGAACTCTGACTTATGACACACAGTGCCTGGAAGTGATAAAAAATAAATAAAGTCCTAGGTTTCATTAGAATTTGACTTCTTCTTGGTGCTCTCATTTTGTAGCAAACTGCCTATTCTATCAGTAAGGAAACTTTCACATGGAAATCTTCCAGCTAATAGGTTCCTACATGTGATTGATAGTAAAACAAAAACTTCATTGATAAAGTTCATGCAATACTAGAAATGAATAAAGTCACTATCCTTTAGCAGCTGTTACAGTTACTGTGTAAGGTAGTTGTATTTACCCTATTGAATCTGCTCAAGCAGTCAGAACCACAGTAGGGTTCCTATAGACTCAGAGCGGAGTAAGACAAATTCTGTTTCAGGAGCTCCAAAGATAAACAGAGGCATTTAAGTATAAATTTAAATATAAATGTAAATACCTGGTTGCCTAGTTCTGCCTTCTTATTGGAGATATGATAAAGGTGTAGTGTTGATTGATGAGGGATCGATTTCTTTCGGTGCTTTGGTTCTTCTTATTGACTGAAGCATTCAAACTCTAAACTTCTGTTTTTACCCTTTTAGATGTTACTGTTAGATGGAACTCATGAAATAGTTTTCACAGTGTCTGGTGGAGCGCTGGCAAATTGCCAATGTGTCGGGTGTGAGGTCTGAACTGATAAAATTATAGGCAGAGAAAAAAAATATTTATCTAAGTATAGACAGAAGTTTTAATAGACAAAATCGATGTAAGTATCAGAAAAATTACAGTCTGGGTCCTATGATGAGTGACTGATAATTGAAAGAACTGATCATCTGGATCACCTTGGGCAAAAGCCCTAAATTAGCAATAAGGAGGAAGTAAGAAGTATCTTAACAAAAGGAAAAATAACTTCATTCTCTGCAATCCACTATTTCCAGCATTAAAATGTTGTTATAAATAAAGAAATTCTAAAAAGAATTGTGGATCTGTTAGGTATCTAAGTGATCATTTAAAACTAGACATATAATAGAAAAAGAGCAAACATAATTTGTTAATATCATTAAAGGAATTTCTACTGCATTTATTAAAATAGATTACCCTGTAGTCAAATCCTTGGATAATGGCTCAACACTCACTTTTTACTGTGTCTATGCCTTTAATAGCCTAAACTTTGTGTGTGTGTGTTCTTTTCCAAACATTTTTTCTACTCTCAGGTTTTCAATACATATCAAATATAAAGTTTATGTAACATAGAAAAACACATGAATCTTTGCATAGCATTGTTTGGAGTGTCGTGTTAATGAGCCCAGGTTTGTCTTAACCAGCCTTGGATTCTGTTAAAGGGCCAACCATACCCTTCAGAAGTCTTTCGTCTTACAAGTCAGTATGTGCATATTTCATTGTGCACAATTAGCTAGCATGCAGCAATACTAAAGTGACCTATTTTAATTGCTGCTTTCTTCCTCTGTAAAAATTAACGTATTTACAGTCAGGAAAACCACCTGTAGTAAAGTGCCCCACATTAGGCTATGTGAACTTATTGGTCATACATAACAGCACTACAGAAATACACAAATGAACTACAAGTCTGACAAATGGAGGAGCAGTTAGTGTAGGACTTGAAACACTACAAGACTCAGCAAGCTGAACTTCTTTTATTACTGTTGTAGATGTAACTGTGATGATGTAACTCACAAAATCGTTTGCATATTTTAGGTAATGATGGCTTACAGATGCTGCGTCCCTTTAGTACAATTCCTCATGTTGTGGTGACCCCCAACTTTAAAATTATTCACATTGTTACTTTGTAACTTTGCTATGGTTATGAACTGTAAATATCTGTTTTCCAATGGTCTTAGGTGCCCCACAGGTTGAGAACCTCTATACTGCTTTACTTTTACTACTGTTATGAATAATAATATAAATCTCTGATATGCAGGATATCTTATATATGACCCCTGTGAAAGGGATGAGTCCCACACACTGAGAACCGCTGTTTAGAAGCGGCGTGGTTTAGAAAGTTAAGACTAGAATGTGACTTCTTGCCTTAGAGCGCCCTCTTATGTTCACTACTAGGTAAGAAAAAATAACTTAAACGTGGATTCCTGTGACTGGGTTAGAATTTCTTTTTCCATATGTGCTTTTTGTGTGTGTGCTTATGTATGGTGCACGCATGCAGGTTCACATGCCCACGTAAGCCAGTCAGGATGACAAAGTCAAAATCATGTGTCTTCTCTCTCGCACTCTGCTGCTCTGTTCTGGCATCACAGGAATGGAGATCCAGCTTGGCCTTTCACGTGGGGGCTGAGGATCTGAGCTCAGGCCCTCATGCTTGCAGAAGAACACCAATTGAGCCGTCTTTCCCCTCATTGTCTCTATTTTTATAATTAAATTTCTGAAATGTGGTGACTATAAACAACTCATCTTAATAGTGATTAAGTAATACACTGAAAGTGTCATTCACGATGGTCAGGAGATATTAATGTGAACCAGAAGTTTCTAAAATGTATGTCTAGACCAATTTTTTTCTAATGTCAGTCAGGTGTGAGCACCATACGGAGAGGAGAAATGTTTGTGAAGTGAAGTAAGAGCCATTCCATAGCCATTATCTCAGAGGACTCGGTGATGGATGGTTTGACAGACGAAGAAACTGAGGTACCAGGAGTTTAAGTGGATTCATCAAGTTCATGTCACTGGCAGAGTCAGGCGCCCAGGCTTTTTCATCTGCAGCGTCTGTCCCCACTTAGATGGAAAACAGTAGAGGGGCAAGCAGGAGAGGGGCAGAGCAAAGGCTTGTGGTCCACTTATTCAATTGCTTGTGGTCCACTTATTCAATGGCTTACAACAAGTCTGGTCGGACTGGTAAGTTGTACAGTATGTAGTGTGAAAACAATTTAAATGTATCATAATTTATAATTTCTGAATCTATTTTAAAAATTCACACACACACGTATATATATATATATAGTATTTATGTAATTTTATTTATATAATTTCTCCCCTCTCTCCTCTCTCCAACACCTCCTGTATCACTCCCTGGTCTCAAATTCATGGCCTCTTTAGGTATTCTTATTACAGAAGTGAATATATACATAAGTAAAAGCTGTGAGTCTGTTATTCTTATTACAGAAGTGAATATATACATAAGTAAAAGCTGTGAGTCTGTTAGAGTTGTTCACAGGCATATGATTTTAGGAATGATCACGTCATATTTGGTAAGCAATTGAGGGGCCCATCCCTGGGGAAGAGTGACTCTTCCTCTCTCAGTAGACATTAATTGGTTATGGTTATCTAGAGATGGAGCTGTGTGTGTGTGTGGGTCTCTGCCTTCCATTTTTGCATGTCAGCTGTTGTCATTGCTCAGGTCTTGTTAAGGCAATCATATTGTTCAGATATCAAAGGTACAGTCTTTATATCATATTCAGAAGACAAACTATCCTGGTAGATGGTTTGCTCTGCTGGCTCTTACATGATTTCCGGCTCCTCTCCTGTGATACATCCTAAGCCTTAGGTGTAGGAATTGGGCTGTAGATGCATCAGTTGGTGCTAGGCACCCAAAAATAAGCTGTTCTTGTCAATTTAACCAGTTGTGAATTTCTGTATTGATCTTTGTATGCTGGAAAAACAAGATTCTTTAGTAAGGTCCAAAGCTACACTTGTCTTTGAGAATAAGGGTAAGTATTAAGAATTTAGTTAGAAATTCTGACAGTTTGGGGAAATGACAGTGTGAGGTTCTCCTTGAGGTTCTAGGACTTCAGCAGTCATGATAGTTGACTAGATTCACAGTGCCAGACATGAATTCCCTCCTTCTGAGTGGGCCGTATGTCAAATTAGACAGCCATTGGTGACTGTCAAGATATGAGTGTCACTACAGCTTGTTTAAGAATGGCTTGTTACCCTGGTCATATGGATGAGTGGAACTATTCCAAACTCAGCTTGCATAGCTTCTTCTGACACTATGAAGGCTGCTACTCAGGTAGGAGGTTTCCGGGTCAGATCCAATTCAATGACTCTAAGTCCTGCATCCAAAGTGTGTGGTATCTCCAGCAGTAGGGATATACCTTTAAATTCTGGGAGGTGACCAAGTACAACAGCAATAGCCTGTATTGTTTTGGGTGTTTCTTGGACTGCCAACAACAATAATTCAAAAGGAAGTTTCTCATGACTAATCCTGCAGTTTTTGTTAGATAGCGTATGGCTTTGGGGAGGTGTGTGTGTGTGTGTGTGTGTGTGTGTGTGTGTGTGTGTGTGAGTGTGTGTGTGTGAGTGTGTGTGTATGTGTGAGTGTGTGTGTGTGTGTGTGTAGGTATAAGTTCCTTTAAATTATATATATTGTAATTCTACGTCAAAGCAAGATAACATGATCTTCTATGCCTTTTTAAAACACCTGCACTGGTGTTTTTGCCTGTATATAATCTGTGGGAGGGTATCAGATTCCCCTGTTTCTGGAGTTACAGACAGTTGTGAGCTGCCGTGTGGGTTCCAAGAATTGAACCTGGATCCTTTGGAAGAGCAGCAGCTCTTAACCACCATCTCTCCAGTCTCTCTCTATGACCTTTTCAAACATCCTTAGTGTTATTTATCTTCCTCTCTTTCTTCTCGTCTGCATTGCTTTCCCAGAGTTGAAGCTACTGTTGCATATAAGGTGATCTCATCATTAAGAAGTGATTTGCATTAAAATACTGTTGGGGGGGTGGGTCTAAGTGGATTTGTATGCACTACATACATGCAGGTGAAGGAAACCAGAAGAGTGAGTTAAATCTCCTAGAACTGGAGTAAAGGCAATTATGAGCCACCCAGTGTAGGTGCTGGGAAGCAAACCTAGGTCTTCTGCAAGAGCAGCAAGGACTCCTAACTCCTGAGCCATCTCTTCAGTCCCAAGGATGCTAAGTTTTACACAGCACTGCCTATATGCTCAATTTCTCATTATCTTGTTTTTATTAGTCTTTATTTTTAACAGTTATTTTTAGGTTTGAGCAAAGGCTAGGAGAATGTCCAGAGATTCCATTAACCATCAATCCCATGCATACACCCCCTCAACAGCACCCCCAGCAAAGCTACATGCCACTGATGACCTACCATGACAATGACGCATCATTATCACTCAGGGGCCACGGTTTGCATGAAGATCTTGCCCTCTGAGGCCGTATGCTCTGTGAGTCTGCTCCAATGTATAGTGACTTATTACTGCTCTTATTATTGACTCTCAACAGCTTCACTGTCATAAAAACACTAGTACGCTCCATGTCTTCATTTCTCCCTTCTCTTCCCACCAACTAATGACTTTTGCATCATCTTCATGTATTTCCCAGAATGCCATTTATTTGGAAGCATGTAGTATCTAGCCTCTTCATACTGATCAATGCACATTTAAATTGCCTCTGTGTGTTTTAATGGTTTGCTAGCTTATTCAATTCCAGTGTTGAATGGCATTCCATTGTCTAGAAAGAACAGTTTATTCATTCATTTGTTGCTTACTCATTTGCTTCTGAGTGTCAGGAATTATGAAAAAGCTAATGTAAATACTGGGGCAGTTTTTTGTGTGGGCATAACTTTTTCCCCTTGAGACAGGATTTCTCCATTTAATAGTCCTGGAAGTTGCTTTGTAGACTAGACTGGCCTTGAACTCACAGAGATTCATCTGCTTCAGCCTCCCAAGTGCTGGGATCAAAGGTGTGTGCCACCACCATCCTTTTACAATTCTTTTAGGTAATAGTTTGAGATGCATTTGCTGACTTGTATGGTGAGCACCTGCTTAGTTTGGAAAGAAACTACCAAACTGTCTTCCAAAGTGGCTTTGCCATTTTGTATTTCCTTCACTGTGACTAGGAATTCCTTTCCCTGACAGCATTCAGTATTGTTTTCAGAGGTATTGAATATTAATATTTTTTTAAAAAATAATTTAGTTTAATCATATGTGTGTTAGTGTGATGGTGTCAGATCTCCTGGAATCACAGTTACAGAAAATTGTGAACTGCCATGATGTTGCTGGGAATTGAACTCAGGTCTTCTGCAACCCAGTGCTCTTAACCAAGGAGCCATCTCTCCAGTCCATTTAAAAATATTTTATCTATTTTTATTTTATGTGCATTGGTGTTTTGCCTGTATGTATGTCTGTGTAAGGGTAACAGACAGTTGTGAGCTGCCTTGTGGGTGCTGGGAATTGAACCCTGGTCCTCTGGAAGAACAGCTAGTGCTCTTAACCATTGGGCTGTCTCTCCAGCTCCCAAATGTTAACTAATCTTATACACTTCAACATGTGACAGCACTCTGAGTTCATTTCCATTGTGCTAATGTAATTATTAATAGTATTACTGAAAGTATCCAGTTGGCATAAGGTATCATATGACCTTGTGTCTTCCATATTTTATACTTGTGGAAATTAATACCCAGAGAAGTTAAAGGAGTCAAAAGGTTTGTAAATTATCTGGTACTATAAATAAGAGAGAATTTTTCCTATCCTTAAAGATAATACTCTTACCACTGTATATATTCAACACCTCTGTAATTTCTTCAGGATATTTTTCACAGTATGATTTATTGCTTATCTTGCAGATGTTAAAGGCTAAGTCATCACTGAAGTTA
The DNA here is from genome assembly GCF_017639785.1 of Mesocricetus auratus. Classification (NCBI taxonomy): domain Eukaryota; kingdom Metazoa; phylum Chordata; class Mammalia; order Rodentia; family Cricetidae; genus Mesocricetus; species Mesocricetus auratus. The sequence continues at coordinate 16,387,011 of NW_024429199.1, read as the reverse complement.
CACTTGGCACATAATTCAATTTTCAAACTAGACCCCCAAGACTTGCTAATGCAACTGCTCACAAATGTTATCAACTACTTAAATGGCTGCATTTAGTTGTGTTGTAAATCAGTCAACTTGCCATGCCCCACTAGGACATCTCAAAGCCTTCTGCTGGCTTTGAAAAGCTGCTTTGTCTTTATTTAATATCTGTCCAGTAAGTCTCTGTCAGATCAAAGTGTTGAACTTGTGGAATACTGATTTTACTGTTACTGATAACATGATTATTAGAGAAAAGAGTGCCCTTTATATGAAAACTTCCAGTGGTTGGGTCACGTACAGAACCTTAAGATCTACCCCTAAGACAGCTTTGTAGAGGGAAAGCATTCTATGTGGTCATGTTTGAGGAAAGTTCAGGGCTAAGTTAAAACCAACATAGGACATGCACAGCGAGCACACGATTTGAGGAAGATGTTACAAAAGGGCAGCCCAGAGGGTGCACAGGAAGCACATGCCTCCAGGATTCTAGCCTCTTTTAAAAGGAGACCACAAGCTCTGAGTAGGGATGTATTAAGAAATTGCTTAAGATAAGGCTCATTAACTTTAACGTTATTAACTTATTGACTTTGTTTCTAATCTTAGTGGCACTTGAATTTTAAAAAGTTATATGATAGACAGACAGTATGCCTCTGCTGATGGCGGAGACAAAGTACATACTTTGATGTGGCTGTGTCTGGAGTGTGTAAACCCGAGGTGACGGGCATGTAACCTGGCAATTCTAGCAGTTGGCTGAGTACCTCTCAGAATAGTGCCATGAATTCAGGAGTACTTTCAAGATCATTGTGGGTGATTTTTTTAAAAGCAGTTTTCTGGGTTTTGTTCTTTATGTAAAAATTCAAATTATGCATTCTTTTCTTCTCTCCTTTGTCCCCAAATAGCAGATATTAATATTAATGTATACACATATGTATACTTTTGTGTTTTTTATGAAGCAGGAAAGGCCTTTTGGGGGGGGTGGATAATGAGGAAGGAGGAGAAAGAAACATTTCAAAATCTGGAAAGCAAAAGTGAACTGTGGAAGCGCTTTGACAAAGTCAGCTAGCAGAGACAAAGTCAGCTAGCAGAGAACTGCCCAATTTTAGCCAAATCAGCCAGAAGAACTCTATACCATTTTCTCGGCATCTTCTTCCTTGTCTTAGCTTATTAATGATAGACAAAATGCAGAGCGATGTACATCACCATCCTGCCCTTTCCTTTTCCTTTTCATGTACTCTTGCGTCTATTCTTTTAATAGGCCGTAATCAGGTGAATTGTTTATGCTGTGTTAAGTGAAGATGGCTTCACGCTGGAGGCACCCTGGTGTGTTGTCATGGAGATGCCACGATCACTGATTCAGCATTAGGATTTGTGGCCACACTATTAAAATGAGCATAGAGACAGGGCAGGCTGAAATTTCTTTAGCAGGATTGAAAAGAACCTTTGTTAGACTTATGCCTTGCTTATGCAACAGAAATGGTTTTTGAAGAATTTAGCGTGCATGCATAATCCAATGTATGTGTGTGTGTGTGTGTGTGTGTGTGTGTGTGTGTTTATGTATGTATTTCAAAAATCCAGTCTAGTCTTACTGGAACTTGATATGCCATGTTTGGTTGATATCCATGGGAGGCCTGCTCTTTCCTGAAGAGCAGCGGAGGAGGAGGAGTGGATGGCAATGGGTGGGTAGGCAGACTGAGATGGGAGGAGGAAGGGAAAACTGAGATCAGGATGTAATACACCAGAGAAGAATACATTTTTTTAAAAATTCAAAAACCAGACCTGGTATGTAGTTTAGTTGATAGAGTCCTTCCTTGTGTCATAACTGCAAAGACTCAATTCCATCTCCAGCACTATATTAAACAAGGTGTGACAGTGCCTTCCTGCCTGTACTTCCAGCTCTAAGGTGTCAGGAGAAGCAGGACAAGAAGTTCAAGGTCATCTTCAGCTAAAGAGGGAATTTGAGGTCAGACTGGGCTGGATGAAACCTGTGTTTAAAAACCGACCAACCAATACAAACAAACAAGAGAAGAAGGCAGACTATTCTAGCACCACAATGAAAAAGAAATCGGGGACTGGAGAAATGGCTCAGTGGTTAAGAATACTAGCTCGTCTTCCAGACGTCCTGAGTTTAATTCTCAGCAACCACATGATGGCTCACAATAATCTGTAATGAGATCTGGTGCTTTCCTCTGGTCTACAGGGATACATTCATACAGAACACTATATATATAATAAATAAGTAAATATAAAAAAAACAGCAACAAAAAGACATCAGAGAGAATCAAAGAATGAGAAAGAACTGATTCAGTGTTTCTGTGAACTCCAGCAGGCTCAAGAGACTGAAAACAACCTCTTGCCATAGTTAGCACCTTGACAGTTGTCTCAGGACAACTGCATGGCTCTGCATTCTGGCAACAACCTTCATAAACACAGAAAGAGAATCACCTCCAGAGACTCCAGGATTAACACAGACCTTCCAATAGCCCGGTGGGAGCCTGTAGGATCTGATTTCTGATTTACAGAATCCTACATAATAACCCTTGTTCTTTTTAGCAGTTCACATGAAGCAGTGTGTTGAGACATGAAGAAGAGAGTCACATTTTCTCTTTACTCTTTCTTTCCTTGACCTATTGTGTCAACATTGTCCACCTCTGTAGCTGGAAGTTTTTTTGTCCCACCAGGCCCTCTGCTGCTTTAACCCCAAATAAATATGCAATGATTTATATTAATTATTAAACTGTTGTCCGATGTCTAGGGCTTCTTATTGGCTAACTCTGTCTCAATATTTAGCTCATTTTTAGAAATCTATGTGTTTCCATGTGGCTTTGGCTTACTGGAGAATGCCTGGACCTGTTACTCCTTTTGGCAGCTACATGGCATCTCTTCGAAGTCTCTCTCTGCCTACCTTTCTCAGAATTCTCCTTGTCTTCTAGTCCTGCCTATCTTTCTGCCTCTATTGGCCAAACTGTTTTATTCACTAACCAATAAGAGAAATGTATACTTAGAAGGACATTCCCCCATCCCACCTCTTTCCCACCAGTTGATTTAGGTCCTCTTCTTTTTTGAAATCAGAGAAGTTGAGAGAACGAAAAGGTTACTTTAGAGTCTTCTTCCAGTCCTGCTTACTCTAGAGTCTTCTTCCAGTCCTGCTTTTCACAGCAGACTCATTTTCCTCCACACAGAAATTCCAAGATGAGGCCAGAGTGCTTTTAGTGGGTCAGTAAGGGCCCTTTGAGCTTCGGAGAACACGATGGGAACCGTGTGTGTGTGTGTGTGTGTGTGTGTGTGTGTGTGTGTGTGTGTGTGTGTGTGTGAATTGGGGCTGGCTCATGGGCCTGGGGGAGGGTGTGTCTTTCATGCCATGGTCAGATAAGTGGATTTTGTTTCACCTGTTTTAGAATTTAGAAGAAGACAAGGCAAAGAATGGGAAAGCTACCTGAAGGTCAAGGGCAGTGTTCCACGGGTGGCAAACTGGGGGTTTGAGACAGAGATGCTGACAATGACCCTGCATGTGACATAGTGAAGGCATATCCCCAGGGAAGGCTCTCTCCTTCAGGAAGCAGTATGGCTACAGCTTGTGAGTGCTAAAGTTTTATTTTAAGTTTTAGTTACTGTGCTTATGAGATCTATAATACAAAAATGTAGCTGGGCAGTGGTGGCTCACACACTTCATTCCAAGCACTTTGGAGGCAGAGGCAGGTAGATCTCTGTGAGTTAAAGCCCAGCCTTTAAGTCCTGCCTGTGAGCCCCACAGAAGGGCAGATAACTCCCTGGATTGCTGGGGGCTGTTCAGGTAAGGTAGCAAGTCACATATTTTCATTTCCATAAACAAGGGGGGTTGCCCCAACCATACAGGATGTGCTTGATCAAATATAGGCAGGAGGTAAGAAGGATGTGTATCAGGATATACGCTTGCCCCTGATTGGATGAAGGTGAAAGGTACATAACCTAGTGGAATCTGTCTTTATAAGTCCCCTTCTAATGTAATTCAGTACCTTTCTCTGGAAATTCCAGGTGTGAACCTGGCCAATGTTCGTTATCCTGGCCAGTACTTAATAAAGCTTGCTTCAAATTTGGCTCAAAAATTGTGATAGTGGTCTTATTCTCACCTGGTGGGATTAACAGGTTCTCATCTTTCCTGGGTAGTTTGACCATACAAGCGGGCTTCTCAGGACATTGGTGCTCATCTCTCCTTGCTAACTTGATCTATAAAATGTCGCTTTTTGCCACACTGTATGGAGCCATTCAAGTGAGGACATGCTCTCTGCCCTTCTGATGCTGACCATAAGTGCTTGCCTCCATGTGTGTGTGTTCCTTGACTCTCTAGTTCTAAACAGTGAATCTTATTCCCACAATGTTTCCCCAGTTTCTAAAGCAAACAGGCCTGTTGAACAGAGCTTTAGAGTGATGGTAGCTCTACCCAGAGAACACCAAGAATCACATCTTCTTCATATTGCATTAAGTTTAGCAACATGTATGGTTGTTAGCTTGGTCTTCTTGTGGAACTCTTTTCTCTCTCTCTTATTTGTTTGCTTGTTAATTAATTAATTAATTTTTCATTGGTTTTTACATCCTGATTGAAGTTTTCCCTCTTCTCTCCCTACATCAAGGCTGGGCAAGGCAACCCAGCATGATGAATAGGTTCCCAAAAGCCAGCTCAAACACCAGGGACAGGTTCTTGTGGGACTCTTAGCAGTGGGTGTGGGGATGTCTCTGACTCTTTAGCCTGCTCTTGGGACCCTTTCTCTCCTACTGCGTTGCCTGTCCCAGCCACAATATGAGGGTCTGTGCCTAGTCTTATTGCATTTTGTTATGCTGGGTTTGGTGGATATCCCTGGAAGGCCTGATCTTTTCTGAAGGGAAACAGATGAGTGGATCTGGAGGGTGAGAAGAAGTGGAGGGAGGGCTGGAAGGAGAGAAGGGAGGGGAAACTGTGGTCAGGATATATTGTATGAGAGAAGAATTAAAAAGAAACTTTTACAACATGGGATTAGTATTTTTAACATTGTGGGGATCTTAGAACTTAAAAAAATGAAATAGGTTTATGTGTTTCCTAGAAGAAGGAATCCATTCCCCCGGTATATACTCTTTCTCTTTGCTTGTCTTTATTTTCCTGCATGCTTTATCCTAAAGAGATCTACAAAATACTTCGAGTTATTCTGGAGTCTTGGAAGTCTTGCCTTATTAAATTAATGAACAAACTAACATTTGGCACAAACCACTACTGAACCTTAGAGGTCTTTGATGAAGACCATGGGAAACAGAATCATCTGTCTTGTAGAGAATAGTTTCAGCAACCATGGGAAACTTGCTCTACGTGTATGGAAGACAGGGATGATTTTGTATTGAACTTATTTGAATATAAGACCTTAAGAAGGGTTGGGCACTTACTAGAAACATACAGAAATGCTACTATGCATTTATTGGAAATAATTTCTAAACAGAGAAAACTATGAAATATTGAAAGGATCAGTAAGCATAGTTGTACTCAGGATTTTGGGGATCCTTTGAAATAACTTAACCCTTCCTTATCTGAGATTCTGTGTGGAAAGGATTAGAAACAGACAACTGAGATAAAATACTTTTTTACAAATAAAATATACAATTGATATTTGACTCTTTAATTAGTTTAGTTTTAGAGAAAGTAAATATGTAATTAAATCTTACAGTGATTGTCCTGAAACTTCGTCTGAATTTTAATGTGGGCTGTAAAGGAAAAATTAAGAACAAAAACTCAGTAGCAAGGGAAATTTATGCTTTTCCTTGTTTATTATGCTTAGATTCAACTTGAGGAACAGTGTTGTAATTGATTATAAGTAAGAATTATCACCTCCAAATCAACTACCCAATATTGTAACCAGAATACTTTTTTTTGGGTAAAGATAAATAATTCAAGAAATATTTCTAGGAGCTTTTCAAACATTGCCTCTCTAATCAGCAGGTGGAACTTAATAGCACCTGGATTAATCAGAAACTAATAAGGGAAAATTTGCTTCCTCTGTAGATGCAGAAAAAATATCTCATTTGCATCATCTCTTCTTAGAGAAATCACTCACAGTTGTTAATGAATTCCTAGAGGGCATATGATGGGAGAAATAACGCACATGCTTAAGGATCAAAGATGAGTTCATGGCAAAGCGTGTCCTGTGGATGATTTGAGAAGTTTACTGGTGTTCCCTGTAATTTAAGAGGCATGCTTCTCACCGCTACCCACACACTCCAACTTTAGTTGTTGTCTAATAATCATTTTAAACAAGGAGCTGTTCAATCAGGCACTACCCACTTGCCTTGAGCCCCTGGTAAACTACTGTTTGATAATGATATGGAAGGAATTTACCCAATATTTCTATGAATTCTTGGAAGGTCGCACAGATTCGTTCTTACTGTGTTTGACAAAATGGCTCCTGGCCAATGTGGGCCTAAATGGTTGGCCTGGGGCAGCTGTCTCTGTACAGACAGGTAATACAAGAGTTGGCAACTTGTTCACTTTCATAAGGACTGAACAGTGAACATTTATTTACTTGTTCTTAGAAGTGTGGATTGGGCCGGGCGGTGGTGGCCCACGCCTCTAATCCCAGCACTCGGGAGGCAGAGGCAGGCGGATCTCTGTGAGTTCGAGGCCAGGCTGGACCGACAGCCTCCAAAACAATACAGAGAAACCTTGTCTCATAAAAAACAAAAAAACCAACCAAACAAAAAAGAAATGTGGATTGGATTAGTCAAGTTTCTCTCTCTTTCTCTATTTATATATGATATCTATCTATCTATCTATCTATCATCTATCTATCTATCTATCATCTATCTATCTATCATCTATCTATCTATCATCTATATATCTAGGTTTATCATGAAAAATTAGCTTGTAACTTTGGAGGCTAAGATTGCCAGTTGGAACGAAGAGTTGGTTCTTTGAGAAAATCAACAAGATAGACAAACCTTTGTCCAAACTTACCAAACAGCAGAGAGTGAACAGGCAAATTAACAAAATTAGAAATGAAAAGGGGGACATAACAACAGACTCTGAGGAAATCCAGAGAATCATTAGGTCATACTTTGAAAACCTGTACTCCACAAAATTCGAAAATTTAAAGGAAATGGATGACTTCCTGGACAGCTATCAATTGCCAAAATTAAATCAAGAACAGATAAGCAATTTAAATAGACCTATAACCCTTATGGAAATAGAAGCTGTCATCAAAAGTCTCCCAACCAAAAAAAGCCCAGGTCCAGATGGCCTCACTGCAGAATTCTACCAGAAATTCAAAGAACAGCTTATACCAATTCTTCTCAAAGTGTTCCACACAATAGAAGCAGAAGGGTCTTTGCCAAACTCTTTCTATGAGGCTTCAATAACCTTGATCCCCAAGCCACACAAAGATACAACTAAGAAAGAGAACTTCAGACCAATATCCCTCATGAACATTGATACAAAAATACTCAATAAAATACTAGCAAATCGGATCCAAGAATACATCAAAACAATCATTCACCACGATCAAGTAGGTTTCATCCCAGGGATGCAGGGATGGTTCAACATACGAAAATCCATCAACGTAATCCACCATATAAACAAGCTGAAAAACAAAAATCACATGATCGTCTCACTAGATGCTGAAAAAGCCTTTGACAAAATCCAACACCCCTTCATGATAAAGGTCTTGGAGAGATCTGGGATAACAGGGACATACTTAAACATAATAAAAGCTATATACAGTAAACCAACAGCCAACATCAAACTAAATGGACAGAAACTCAACGCAATTCCTCTAAAATCAGGAACAAAACAAGGCTGTCCACTCTCTCCATACCTTTTCAACATGGTACTTGAAGTTCTAGCTATTGCCATACGACAACAAAGGGGGATCAAGGGGATACAAATTGGGAAGGAAGAGGTCAAACTTTCACTGTTTGCAGACGATATGATAGTTTACATCAATGACCCAAAGAACTCTACCAGGGAACTCTTACAGCTGATTAACACCTTCAGCAAAGTGGCAGGCTACAAGATCAACTCAAGAAAATCAGTAGCCCTACTATATACAGATGATAAAAGGGCTGAAAGAGAAATCAGAGAAACATCACCCTTTACAATTGCCACAAACAACGTAAAATACCTTGGGGTAACGCTAACCAAACAAGTGAAAGACCTGTATCATAAGAACTTTGAATCTTTAAAGAAAGAAATTAAAGAAGCCCTCAGAAAATGGAAAGATCTCCCATGCTCTTGGATAGGTAGGATCAATGTAGTAAAAATGGCAATCCTGCCAAAAGCAATCTACAGATTCAATGCAATCCCCATTAAAATCCCAGCACAATTCTTCACAGACCGTGAAAGAACAATAATTTTGTATGGAAAAACAAAAGACCCAGGATAGCCAAAACAACCCTGTTCAACAAGGCAACGTCCGGAGGCATCACCATCCCTGACCTCAAGCTCTATTATAGAGCTATAGTCCTGAAAACAGCTTGGTATTGGCACAAAAATAGACAGGTAGACCAATAGAATCGAATTGAAAATCCGGGTATTAACCCACACACGTACGAACATCTGATCTTTGACAAAGAAGCTAAAAATATACAATGGAATAAAGAAAGCATCTTCAACAAATGGTACTGGCATAATTGGAGACTGGCATGTAGAAGAATGCAGATCGATCCATGTTTATCGCCATGCACAAAACTTAAGTCCAAATGGATCAAAGACCTCAACATAAACCCAGCCACACTGAACCTCTTAGAAGAGAAAGTGGGTGGTACCCTTGAACGAATTGGTACAGGAGACAGCTTCCTGAACATAACACCAGTAGCACAGACAGTGAGATCAACAATTAATAAATGGGACCTACTGAAACTGAGAAGCTTCTGTAAAGCAAAGGACACAGTCAGCAAGACAAAAAGGCAGCCCACAGAATGGGAAAAATATTCACTAATCCCACATCTGACAGAGGGTTGATCTCCAAAATTTACAAAGAACTCAAGAAGCAAGTCTCCAAAACACCAAAGGACCCTATTAAAAAGTGGGCTGCAGAACTAAATAGAGAGTTTTCAATAGAGGAGTCTAAAATGTCTGAGAGGCACTTGAGAAAGTGCTCAACATCCTTAGCCATCCGGGAAATGCAAATCAAAACAACTCTCAGATACCATCTCACTCCTGTCAGAATGGCTAAAATCAAAAACACCAATGACAATTTATGCTGGAGAGGATGTGGTGAAAGGGGGACACTCCTCCATTGCTGGTGGGAGTGCCAACTGGTTCAGCCACTTTGGAAATCAGTATGGAGATTCCTCAGAAAAATGGGAATAATCCTACCACAAGACCCAGCAACTCCACTCTTAGGCATATATCCAAAAGATGCCCATTCATACAACAAAGATGTCTGTTCCACTATGTTCATAGCAGCTTTATTTGTAATTGCCAGAACTTGGAAGCAACCTAGATGTCCCTCACCTGAAGAGTGGATAGAGAAAATGTGGTACATCTACACAATGGAGTACTATTCAGCAGAAAAAAATAATGGAATCATGAGATTCCCAGGCAAATGGACGACACTAGAAGAAACCATCCTGAGTGAGGTAACCCAGTCACAAAAAGAGAAACATGGCATGTACTCTCTCATATATGGATTTTAGACATAGATCTGGGGAGTGCCAGCCTTCAATCCTATGGCCAGAGAGTCTGGGAAACAGAAACTTTATTTAGTGGCTGATCGAAGAAGAGGCAGACTCCCTTGGTTAAGTACTGAGCTGAACTCAAGAAAGCCAGTAACAGAGAGGGAGGACTGATGATCAAAGGGATTAAGACTGGGCTGGTTTAACCCCCAGAAACAGCTGACCAGACAAAGGTTAACTCTTGAATCCCAGGTATCAGCCTGGGAAGCCAGCATGGGACTGATCAAGACCCCCTGAATCTGGGTGTCAGTGAGGAGGCCTAGGTAATCTATTGAGCCTTGGGCAGCAGATCAGTACCCATCCCAAGTATACACGCGGACTTTGGACTCCCATAGAACAATGTGAGGTGCACTCTCACCCGAACTCTTGGGGAAGGGTCTAAGCCCTGCCCTATATGAAATGACAGACTATGTACACCCCCATGGAGGGCCTCACCCTCCCTGGGGAAATGAGGGGATAACGGGGGGGGAGGGGGAGGGCTCGGGAGGAAGGGAGGGAATGGGAGAGGGACCTGGAACTGACTTGTGAAGCAACCTTGTTTCTTATCCAAATTTAAACTGGAAAAAAAAAAAAAAAGATTGCCAGTTGGAGACTCAAGAGCACCGGTGGTTTAAGTCTAAAGTTTTATAAAACAGGAGGCCAATTATCCCAGCTTCCAAAAGGAGAGATTCCATCCCCCCATCTCCTTGGTATTAGTCAGGGTTGTGTGATGTTCACTCACATTGGTGGAGACATCTTATTTGTTTTATCTGACTACTCAAATATCCACCTCTTCTGAGAGCGTGCACACAGGTATTCCCAGAAACAATATTTTTCACCTTCCCAAGTGTCTCTTAGCTCAGTCATGGAGATACACAAAATGAATCATGTCACCTTGTGTGGTGAAAACAACTCTGTGCCATGTTGCTGCCACCTTCCAATACCACTGTGATTGGATGGGTATGTAGTTTGCTACTCATGGTTTTATAAAATTAGTCTCGCTTGAAGACACATGACAACATGATGTGTTTTCTGAGTCTTTCAATATTTATAAATATCTGATTTTTGGAACTTGCATTTTGCTTTGACAATGTTTCTCACCCTGAAGCTTCTGGATGTAAGACTAATATGCGTTTAATATCACATATGTACAGTTGTTTTATATTGTCATTGGAGTAATAGGAGAATGTGGTTCAACCCTGGGTTTGCTTTTTACGATCCATAGTGGAAGGAAAAAACAACTTCTGAAAGTTATACTCTGATCTTCATAGATGTGTGCATGGTATTCACACACACACACACACACACACACACACACACACACACACTCTCTCTCTCTCTCTCTCTCGCTCTCTCTCTCACACACACACATATAAAACAAAAATGAAAACAACTATTTTGAAGACTTCAAAGAAATTCTTATTTTATTCATGGGCTATTTGTTACATTTCTAAAAAGTAAAACCAAGCAAATATTAATAAAACTTAAAGAAATTAAACATCGACTTTATCTAATGGTAGTAATAAATCTACTGGTTAAATAACTTTAGTGTTTTCAATAGGGCTATCCAGTTAGCCATAAACTAAAGCATGATTTTAAATAACAGAAGCAACTAAGTGTAGTTTGATTTTAATTATATATCTTTCTGGATCAAAGATTTGTGGAGAAAATATGATGGGTTGGACACTTCATTAAGAATGAGGCATTGATTTGGTAGCTTGAGATTCTGAAGACTGCTGTCATAACAGTTAAAGAATTCTTTCTTTTTTAAAAATTTCATGAGGCATGAATTCCTGGAAACTTATATGGTCTTATGATTGTTATTTTACTACCAGTTTTTAATATAAAACCTTAGAACTCCTGGAATGTGGAAACAAAGAATCTAGGTTGAAAAAAAGTTAAAATTAAATTGCTATTCATTTTGCCATATATACTTTTGAACACCAGATGGCAGTAAAAGCATATGGTGATAAATTTGTTATTCATCAAGCAATAGTAATTTTACGAACCTCACAATGAAGATTCCTTTGGTACATTTTTCACTCGTGTCAAATTATTCAACTTTCTCTTATTCATGTTAGGTTCAAGTAGGTAGTAAGAATCAACCATAGAAATTCTCAACTCAATTAGGTTTAGCTGAAGGGCCACAATAGATATTACCTTATTTCAGTTTTATCCACCACACACAGTTACACTCCTCTGAATTCTTTAAGAATAAATACATACTTTCAAATGAAGTAATGGGCAGATCTCTGTCTGTTTGATAGTTATTCATCATGAGGCATCACTCAAACTCACCTTGGGAAAATATTTGCATTTTTAACTCACAATTCTTCCTTCAACAAAGGTAGGACAAAACTAATGCCAGCAGCAGAGAATAGCAGTGGCAAATTGGCCATCCTTCCAAGGAAAACTTAAAATTAATTACTTCCTAGAATCACTTGAAATGCCCTGAAACCTTTTTAATGTAAAGATTTCCCCAAACTTGACAATAATATGAACAGTTTGCCATTGTTAGCAATGTTTCAGGAAGCTTATAGAAGCTTTCTTTACTACCAACAGCAGGTTTTGCTCAACTTAGAGGCAATGTAGGTTAGATTCTTTGTCATGTGGAGACATGCCTGAGCTGTATGTCTACTGTGGAATGTCAGGAATGCAATTCAAACATTCAGTTTGTGGTTCTTGTAAAATATTTCTCTAGTATTCATCTGATGTAATTTTATTTAGGTTTGATTTGTTGTTATTTCTTTTCTCCTTCCAAATATGTATGAATTTTTAAAGGTAGGTTTTGATTTCTTTTCAAGGCAGGTCTCATTGTATAGCTCTGGCGTGGAGCTCTCCATGTAGAGGACTAAGCTAGAGAGACCTACATGTATCTTTGCAGTGGGGTGTTAAAGGTATGTATCATTACGTACAACCCAGATAATTCTTCTTTAATAATGCCTTAAAAAAACATATAAACTTCTACCCATACACATCCGGATCTAAACATTTCAATTGCTAAGTCTTTTTTTTTTTCGGTTTTATAATTTTTTATTGTTTTCTTGCTGCTGCCATTAAACCTTAGAACTTACATATTTTATTACAATCCTTTCTCTATTCTGTTTGGTATATGTTGGCCTGACTTTCTGTTTTCCTAACCATATTTTACTTTTCAGGTACTTTTTTCCAAGTCACTTAGTAAGGAATCAAAATATATACCACGATAAAATTAAGTATAAAGTATTAATGAAATATTTGTAAAATTAAATTAAGCAGTAGGGATTCCACATTTCTGAAAAACTGATTTTTCACAAAAATAATATTGATGATATATCAAACAAAAAGTTCAGGTTTTTTTCATTTTTGGTTTTTTATTTTTGTTTGCTTGTTTGTTTTGGTTTTGGTTTTTCCACTTTGTAAACCAGACTGGCTTCGAACTCATAGAGATCCAACTGGCTCTGCCTCCCGGATACTGGAATTAAAGGCATGCACCACCAACGTCTGGCAGAAAAAGCTCTGTGTTTTATAAAGTGTTTGTACACATGAAAATTATGTTTTGAGAAAATGTGTTGAGGATTTTCCGCCCAACTGGTTTAATGTATGTGCTATGTCAGCTGCTAAGTCTTACTAAGTCTTGTTTCTATTTAACTTTCTGGTTTTATCTACATAAGGCAACTATTTTACATTGCTATAAAAATAATTACTCATTTTTATTCTCCACAGTTTTGTTACTGGCCACTGTTCTTTTTGGCCTGTTTTGAAGCCCTTTGGGTGCTGTCTTTCTAGTCTCTACTTGTCTGTGTTTGCATACTGTCTTTGTATCATCATTTGCCTGAAGAAATCTCCACATTTGCCTCCCAGAAACCTCCACATTTCCTACAGCCAGACAAAAACTGTTTCTTCCCCATCCAGGAAAAAGGTTTTCATTTTTCATGACACATATCTATATGTACTTTGTATTATTCATATTATTAACACATTATTTATACTACTGGTCTTCCTGGATGCCTGATGAAAGGGTTTAAACATTATCCATGTTTTTGTATCTTTTAGTACTTAGCATTATATGTAAAAACTTAGTTCATTATACATTATAGGCAATCCATAGTGATGTAAAAAGTAAATCAATGAAGACATGGGAATCGGTTGTTCTATGGCCATAGCCTAGGCTTTTCTCTGTTTGTGTTTTTGAAATATTAGCATAGTGGCCTCAGGTATATTCTCATATTTAAGCATAATATATAGCAATTTGAAAACAGTATGATTTCGTCTCTATATAGACAATTCCACAAGACCATAATCTACTTCTTCCATCCTTTTTTATTCTATATGAGTTGTCAACGATAGCCTGTGGGCGAAATCCATCCAGATGCCTACTTACGTAAATAACATTTTGTTATCACAAAGTTATAGTCATTTATTTGAATAATGTCAGAAAATGTTTCGAACTATAATGGCAGAATTGAGTAGTTGTGTTGGAAATGGTACATATGCACAACCTAAATCTTGATTTGGCTTTTATATTATATTAAATAAAAAGCAGTTCTGCTATTGTCCCGGATGACTGGAAGGAGACTCCAAATCATTTCTTTTAAAATGTGAGCAGAGGATGAAGGAAGCATCAGACATAAGGTCTGAAGCCACCATGGATTTGGGGTGGGCCTGCCGGTGAGGGTTAGCTGTGAGCGACAAGGACAGAAGACCACAGCTCAGCATGGTTCTTTCTCTTTGCTTATTAGGTTTGGAATCGGGGTTAATTTGCTTTATGAGTATCCAGATATAAATCCTCAAAGCGTTCCATGGATTTTGTTAGGTCTTTTGTATGTACTTTTTTCAAATGAGTGTTGGGCTGGCTAAACTTTCAGTGTACTGGATGTTATACTACAGAGTGTGGGAGATTTCATGGCGGGCAATGGACAAACATGCCAGGCAGAGAGAACATAAGTGAGAAGTTTTAATACAAAGGGAAGGAAAGAGAAAAGAGGTAAAGAGACACAGAGACAGAGAGGACAGAAGAGAAGAGGCAGACAACCAAAGCCCTGCCTGCCCCAGGAGAACAGTGGGAAGGGGAGCAAAGAGGGCAGGGCCTTTCTTTGAATGGGCCAGGGTACATATACCTGCCATCCACAGGTGGGTGACAGGCAGGGCCACGTTTGCCTGGATTACGACAGTAGGATAAAACACATGGTTTCCTGTACAGTGTTAACTAGCACGCTAGAAACTTACATGTATCTGTAAATGCAAGGACAGCTGATGCAAGATGAAAGGATGAACTCTGAGACTACTTCCTTTTACACATTAACATAATGTAAAAATTGTCCCCTGTAGACGAAGGTAAAAAATTTTGCGACTTTGTTTATTGTGAGCTCCACAAACTTTAGACTATGGGTGGTTGCGTTTTTACCTCCTTTTGGGCAGTCCTCACCTCTGTCCTATTTTTTTGTATTCTTCCTCTAAACATGAATTTATCACAAGGGTCAGATGTGGATTTTTTTTTAACAAAACTCAACAAAAATCCATGTATACTCTGCTTCCTGAAGAGCTTTCATTTCTTCATGACATTTTGTTTTGCTGCTGCCTTAGGCTAATGCCGCACCCCTTCTCATCTCTGTGGTACATCTTACCTCAGTCAACTTCCTTACCTTTTGTTCTGCAATTTTAAAAATCTTGTTTTAGCTTTCATAATTGGTCACAATGCAGAGAATAATGACTCTGGCGTCAGTCCTAACGATGACACCTGTATTACACCTCTCTCCCACCAGGGCTCTGAGAACAATGTGGAAAAGCCAACAGAATGATAGCAAGAGCCAGAGGTTAGGGGGGGTTGATGGAAGATAGTGTCTTTAATACATGACAGGGACATTGCACTTACGAACTCATAGCAACTGCTGTTGTCTGTTCAAGATGAATGTAAGATCAAGCCAGTCAATATTCCAGCATGGATGAGGAGGGGATCATGAGGCTCTATCACTACCAGAGCAACTTTTAACAAATGATAGATGCTGACAGAGGGAAAATCAGCTTTTTTTTCCCCCTCAGTGTGACCTATGGTAGATGATCCATTCCTCAGTAGAAAGACCCCTATGAGCAATACCAATAAGATTTAGTGGGCTACCAAAAGAAGAGAGTTGGAGGGTCAGATCCAGAGAAGGGTGGCTGTAAATGGAATTCTTAATTGTTCTAAGTAATAAAAACCTGGAGTCAGATACAGAGGAAAATGCTGAGATCAAGAAGCAAGTCACCACTACACCTTACCTTCTTAGCATGTCAACAGACAAGAGATTGAGTTCCTGCTTCTCTGTGATTATATCCTGTTTCTGCCCTGCTACCTCACTTCCTGTCTGTCTGTACAGACTTCCAGACCTCTATGGTTAGCTGGTGGTAAGCTCTGCTGCACCCTTGTGCAGCCTGGGGCCGAGAATCTGTGGAGGGTGTTGGGATTGATGACACAGAGACCAGTCGGTGGTGAAAGAATGCTTCAAGAAAGCTTCGCTTTATTCTTATCCCAGCTGGTTATATGCCCTGACACCAGAGGCGGCGGCGGTGGGGGGGGGGTCAGGAAGAGGCGGTTATACATTGGAAAGGTCAAGGTCAGGGTGGCAGACACCGGTTACAGCCATCTGCTTTCAGGCTGATGGGGAAGTGGACCTCCGGCCAAGGTCTTTTGTTCCCACAAAGCTCCATTTTTGACTTTCAGCCAGGATTTATTTGTAAAAGCAAGATATCACCACAGATGGCCAAGATTATAGGGAGCAGAGAGTCACAGAGAAATTTGAAGATGGAGGCAGCGGGATATAATCTATAGAGTGTAGGTAGCCTCTGGAGTTGGAAGAGGCAAATAAATGAATCTTCCTTTTTCTGTCCCTTAGAAGGAATGTGAGTAACCCTGATGATAGTCTCACTTTATCATAGTGAAACACATTCTAGACTTCCCACTGATGGAATGGTAAGGTAAGTTTGTGTTGTTTTTAAATCAATATGATGGTTATCCTTTGCTCTATGTCTAACATTAACTTATGAGTTAGTACATACCATGATTGTCTTTCTGGGACTGGGTAACCTCACCCAGGATGGTTTCTTCTAGTTCCATCCATCTGCCTGCGAATTTCAAGATGTCATTTTTTTAAACACTGAGTAGTACTCCATTTGTGTAAATGTACCACATTTTCTTTATTCATTCTTAGGTTGAGGGGCATCTAGGTTGCTTCCAGGTTCTGGCTATTACAAATAATGCTGCTATGAACATAGTTGAACGGATGTCCTTGTGGTATGAATATGCATCCTTTGGGTATATGCCTAAAAATCCACAAGCCCAGAGAAGCTAGGAAACAAGGAGGACCCGAAGAGACATACATGGACTCCTTGAGAAGGGGAAATAGATAAGATCTCCTGAGTAAATTGGGAGCAGAGGGGCACAGGGAAGGAGGTAGGAGAAAGCAGAGGGGAGAAAGGGATGGGGAGAGGAGAACATTAGGGACCAGGAAGATCAAGTTGGGGGAAGAACAGAGAAGGAGAGCAAGGAAGGAGAAACCTTAATAGAGGGAACCTTTATGGACTTAATGAGAAACCTGGCACTAGGGAAATTTCCAGAAATCCACAAGGATGACCCCAACTAAGAATCTAACTAACAATGAAGAGGCTACCTTAAATGCCCTTCCCCTATGATGAGATTGATGACTACCTTAAATGCCATCATAGAGCCTTTATCCAGTAGCTGATGGAAGCAGAAGCAGAAGCAGAAGCAGAATCAGAGATTCATAACTAAACAATGAGCCAAACTCCTGGAACCCAGTTTTAGAGAGGGAGGAGTGACAAACTGGGAAAACCCACAGAAATAGCTGACCTAAGCTAGTAGGAGCTCACAAGACTCCAAACTGACAGCTGGGGAACCTGCATAAGACTGAACCAGGTTCCTTGAACATGGGTATCAGTTGGGGGCTTAGGGCAGTCTATGGGGCAGCTGACAGTGGAACCAATATTTATCCCCTAGTGCATGGATGGGTTTTGGGATACCATTCCCTTTGGAGGGATGCTCTCGCAGCCTAGATACACGAGGGAAGGCCTAGGTCTTGCCCCAAATGATGTGACAGACTTAGATGATCCTCCATCAGAGGCCTCACCCTCTCTGAGGAGTAGATGGACAGTGGGATGGGGAGATGGCGGGGGAAATGGGCGGACAGGAAGGATTGGTATGTAAAAATAAGATTGTTTTTAATTTAAATAAAAGCTAATTTAAAAATTAATATGATGTAGCAATTTGTTACCACCACAACAGGAAATGAACATACTAATTTATATCTGGAATTTAAATAGGAGGGCCATGCTAACTGTTGTATTCTTTTTCAATTGCCTTATATATCAAACTCATCAATTAAAGCAAGAATTACTTAAAGTTGTGATCATATGAGTAATGTACAATGTTATATGAGATTGTTGACTTTTCTGGATAACATATAAGAAAAACTAAATCAGTAAGGAATTCTTTTGTTTTGCCTTTATTGTGGAAATAGGATTTACTTTTATAATTTATGAAATAAAAACTGCTGATAACTACTTGTTGAGCGTAGGGATGAGGTAATAACATTCCATTTTGTATGAATGTTGGGAAATGCTAAGGGATTTATTTAGTTTTTTTCTAGGCTTCTACTATAAATAGACCCACAGGAATAAATGATTTTTTGTAGTGTTATTCACTCAAGCCTTTCAGGATGAATGACTTTGGCAACAAATACTTAGCAAGGCCTGGCTTACTATGACCATGTTCCTTTGGGCTTTAGCTTTACATTCCTCCATGAGTTTCAATTTTAAATGTCAAATACAGCCAAAGTGAGGATGATGGGGGAAGGAAGATGTGAACATTGCATCACAAGTGACTTGTTTTTCCTTTAGAAAGGACCACAGGGGCAACACATACTGTGCTTTTATTTCTCCCTGAATAGACAGGAAGTCATGTTGGTGAGAGATAGACCCACAATAAAGGCAGACAGGATCTTTTCCTAAGATTTATTCTATGCCCAACAATTTCTATCACTGTCAAGAAACCCCATTTCCTATATGAAGTATGAAGTTAGGTGTTGTGGGCACTGTTGGGGCCCAAATATGATATTTCAGATATAGGCCTCAGCTCAATTCCAGGAGCTCAAATCTCCTATTGTCTTTTTTTTTTTTTTTTTTTTTTTTTTGGTTTTACGAGACAGGGTTTCTCTGTATTGTTTTGGAGGCTGTTGGTCCAGCCCGGTCTCGAACTCACAGAGATCCGCCTGCCTCTGCCTCCCGAGTGCTGGGATTAAAGGCATGTGCCACCACCACTGCCAGGCTCCTATTGTTTTTTAGATGTCAGTTGGTTACCTCCGGATGGCCTGGAGAATGGCTTCTAGTTTGTGTAACAATAGACCTAGGCCCCCACACCCATCATGAAGGCTACTGGGACATGCCTGAAGACTAGTGGAATGTGCCTGAAGACTGGTGAGATGTGTGTTCTAGGGCCATCTTTAGGATTAAAGGAAGTATTTCATAGTCAGCTCTGTACATGATAATAGATGTCTTCTGCAAGTAGCCCCACTTTTGGAAAGCTATTTAAGAGGATGCTTGAATAAACCGTGGTCTCCAGTACTGACTGAGAGACCTCCTGAGATTTCTGTCTGGTTCTTAACGCCATGGTGTAGGTAGGACTTTCCTGATCCACACTCCCCCACTCAGGATCAGAGCCAGGGACTGTTCCGCTGGTTCCAAACACAGCCCCAAAGACATCAGTCCGGGATAGGTGGCCCCTGCAGCTTAGGACTGATACAGGCTGAACCCAAGCAGGGCACAGAGGTCCCTGTACTCACAGAGAAGCACTAAAAGAAGCAAGAATGTTAATTATGCAGGGTTGTCTTCTCCACGAGGAGACAGAAATCAAACACTGGCATTCCATCCAAGAAGTGAAGAGTGGTTTTTTTTGTTAACAACCTGGTGACCTTTCTGCTATCTCACCACCTCTTGCTACAGTGGCAGGCTTCACCCAAACTCCCCAAAGTGATTATCCCAGACTCTTCCCTCTCTAGATCATTACTCATCGGTAGGGAAGATGTCACATATACTTTGTGACTGCTGACCTCTATGTATTGGTTAGAGATCTCATTAGATTCTAGTTCTTTTAGTTACAGAACCCATCCTCATGGTCACATGTACTGTGTAAAAGAGTCTCTATGTAGTCACACCTTAAGCTTTATTGTGCACCTGGAATTGGACTGATTGGATTGATTGTTCTCTGGAAACATTTCTCCAAATTTAACTGTACTTTAAATATACTGACAGTGAAAGATCTGACATTAGACTCTCTAGAGTCTGATTCAGCAACCTGAATACTTTCTTTTGGTCCATGTAAGTCAGCCTGTAAGGGAGAGAATTTCCTAGTCAGTTGAGGTTGATCTTTCCATATACTTAATTCAAAGTGAGTGGTATCTTCAGCAATAGGGTACCCACCACCTAGTTATGGTGGGTAACCAACAGCAATATCTTGTGCTGTTTTGGGTGCCTTTGGGGGACTTCCAGACCAATAACACATAGGGAAGAATCTTGTGCCAGGAACTGAGGTTTTCATTTAATGACCTATGTTTTCCGGGAGTACTGTTGTCTGCCCATGCCGGAACTCTGGTCAAATTGCTTTTTGCTGTAGGTTATATTTTAAAACAACTTACAATCTTGTGAATTTCTGTAAGACTTCTTCATATTTCATTGTTTTTGATTAAGTCACCTCCTGTCTTCTGTTTCTTATGTCCCTATCTTCATCTTTACTTATACTTCAACTCAGATTATTTCCTCTTGTTCTTTTATGCCATTAGTGTACTATGATCCTCTCTCCTCATTTTTTAAAACCTGAATTGCAAAATAATATTTTCCCCATACACTTTCCTTTGAATTAAGCCTTTCCTACTTACTTGCTTCTCCAGACCACACCACTTCCATGTTTGAACAATTCCCCCCCATTCTTCCTCTCTATTTTTATTTTGCCTACATTATTACCACCTCTCTCTCTTCATGTAACTGCTGAAAATGTCCTATTTCTATTACCTGGCTTCCAGATGCATTCTAATTAAACATAGGGAAAAATTGTCAATGCTAGGACCTACATGTGAGAGAGAACACAAGGCCTATGTCTTTCTGGGCCTAGGTGAGCTCACTAAGCATAGTTTATTTCCTATCCCATCTACTAATCTCCATATTTCATTATTTATTTTAGAGCTGAGTAATAGTCCATTATGTATATGTACCACATTTTTCTGAGCCATTCATCTGTTGATTCAACTTTCTAGCTTTTGTGAATAGAGCAAGAGTGAACACACAAATGCAGGTAACTCTGTGGTAGGTTATAAAGCATGAATGCTTCATATCATTCTTAATCTTTTAAAAAAGTTTTTGGATTTATGTATTTTGTAAAACATTAGGTATCTGAGTGCTTTGCCTGTGTAAATGCTTGTATGTACAACATGTGCGTGCCTGGTGCCTATGGAGGTAGGCTCCTCTGGGACTGAAGTTGCGGATGATTGTGAGCTGCTATGTAAGTGCTGTGAGCGTGTGTGTAAGTTCCTTTGCAAAAACAGCACCTGTTCTTCACTGTTTAGCCAAGCCTCTAGACTAGTGGTTCTCAACCTGTGGTTGAGACCTGCTCAGTTACATATCAGATATTTACATTATGATTCATAACAGCAACAAAATTACAGTTATGAAATAGCAAGGAAATAATTTTACAGTTGGGGTTCAACACGAGATGAGGAACTGTATGAAAGGGTTGCAGCATTAGGAAGGTTAAGAACCACTGCTCTAGACTTGTTTCCTAATCTTTGAAAGAACCTTACGTCTTTTAATTGGGCCCAATAAGTTCTATAGCCATACCTCTTCACAAGATTTAGCAATGAGGTTCTTCTCTTCTGACACTACGTAAGTTAAGCAATGTTAGTCTTGTATGTTTCTGTGGTGTGCACATGCACATGTGTCTGTGTCTACATATTCATAGGTATGTGGGTGCATGTGTGCGGCCAGAAGTTGACTTTGGGTGATTTCTTCACTGACTCTCCACTTTTTGGGGCAAGGTCTGTCACTGAACCTATAGTGGCCAATGCAGTCTGCCCAGCTAGCCAGATTTCCTCAAGGATCTCTTGTCACAGTCTCACTAGCACAGGGATGACAAATGGGCCACCACTCCTTATGACTTTTATGTGGCTGCAGGGGACTGAACTTTGACCTTCATGCTCACAGAGAGCACTTCAACTACTGTGCCATCTCTCCAGTCCCAAGTTAATACTTACTTTCTAGAATTTATATATGTTTATTGTATATAAAATGATGTTGAATATAACATATTGTGTGTATTATACAATGGCTAATTCAAGCCACTCAATATGTTCATTTCCCAACAAACTTATTGTTCGTATGTAGTGAGAACATTGTACATCTTCTGTCTCAGCAATATCCAAGTACATAATACTTGTGTACTATTATGGTTAATATTACAGTTGTATACTATTATATTAATGTTGTCATCATAGCCTACAATACTTAGATGCTGTTATAGTTCCATGTGTTCATTGCATCCTACAATGCTTGGATACTAGTATGGTTCCATGTTATCATTATTCCCACTTTTTGTATAATTTATTTCTTAAGCTTATCCCCCAAGTGCAATTTTATTCATACAATATATTTTGATAATGTTTTCCCTCTCCTCAGTTCTTCCCACCTCCACTTTTCTTTGACTAACACTTCATTTTTTTTCTTGTTCTATTCATATGAGTAAGATTACGTACTATCTGCCTTTCTGTTCCTTGTTTATATGGCCTAACAATAATGTCTTCCAGATTCATCCACTTTGTTACAAAGGACAAAAGTTCATCTTTTAAAAGGCTGAATGTTATTCCATTGTTATATGTGTTGTAATTTTTAAAAAGTGGCTTCAGAGAGAAAGACACCATGCAACGGAGTTCAAGCAGAGGCTTTTTTTTTTTTAATTAGGGAAAAGGATTGTAAAAAGGGGAAAGGGGAGGGAGGGGACTGGCCTCTGGGGACAGGAGCAGAGGGAGAGAGGAGAGAGGAAGAAAGAGAGAGAAAGAGAGGGAGAAACAGACAGAGAGAGGGGGAGAAAGACAGAGAAGGATGGGAGGTGGGCAGGGCCATTTTAAAAGGGAACATAGTGAACAGGCACAGGTGGCAGCAGCTGAGGGCATGTCCTGTCAGGACTCCAAAGGCAGGCAGTACAAATGCCTAAATACTAACAATATGTGCCAATTTTCTTTGTACATTTTTTATTTACCTTTTTAAAAAAATTTAAATTGGAAACAAGTTTGCTTCACATGTCAATCCCAGATCCCTCTCTCTCCCCTCCTACCCCACCCCCCACCAATCTCCCCAGTGTCCACCCAGTTCCCACTCCTCTCCCCAGGAAGGTTAAGCCTTCCATGGGAAATCTCCAAAGTCTGTCATTTCATCCAGGGCAGGGCCTAGGCCCTCCCTCATGTGTCCAGGCTGAGAGAGCATCCTTTGATGTGGAATTGGTTCCCAAAATCCATTTGTAATCCAGGTATAAATACTGATATACTACCCAAGGCCCCATAGATTGCCAAGGCCTCCTCACTGACACCCACATTCAGGGGGTCTGGATCAGTCCCATGCTGGCCTCTCAGCCATCAGTCTGGAGTCCAAGAGTTCACCCTTGTTCAGGTCAGCTGTCTCTGTGGGTTTCACCAGCCAGGTCTTGACCTCTTTGCTCATTACTCCTTCCTCTCTGCAACTAGGTTCCAGGAGTTGAGGTCAGTGTGTAGCTGTGGGTATCTGCCTCTGCTTCCATCAGCCACTGGATTTCTTTGTACATTTATCAATTGGTGAACATATTTTGATTCCATATCATGAATGATGTGACAATGCATGTAATACAGAGATCTCTTCACATATTTATTTCATTTGCATTGTGTATATACCCAGAAATTCGATTGTTCCATTTTTATTAACTAATTTAGATTTCCACTAAAAGTATGTGGTTCTTTTCTGTCCATCTTTGACAACTCCTATTATCATCATCATTATTATTAATGTTAAGCACTCCAATACATTTGTGTGTGGTAGATTCTTCACATTAAAAAAATTATTTCGAAATAGGGTTCCATGTATCCCGGGCTAGTTCCATTCTTACTATATATGCAAGGATGACAATAAACTTCAAATTCACCTGCCTTTGCTCCCTGAATGCTATAACTTTAGTTGTTTATACTATAGCCAGTTCTATATGATATCGGGAATGAAACCCAGAGCCTCATGCATTCTAGGCAAGCACTTTAACCAGCTCATCTACCGCCACAGCCCCACATTATACCACTTAAGAAGGCAAATGGTTTGAATCATTAAATGTAGAACTATTTCATATTGAAGAATATTTATTTGTCAGTCATTAGCCAAAGCAACATAATCACTGGTTTTTGTTTTTTGTCTTATTGTGAGTGTTTAGCGTGAATTCCAGACTTCCAACTCTTTTATCTCTGCCTATCTGTTTTGGGGTTGAGGAAGTTGGTCAGTTCCACATATGAGGAGCATGTGGGCATTGTAACTGTCTTTATGAATGAAATATTTTCACAATCCTTCCTCAATTGGTTCCTTTTTCATTGATTAGCCATTCGTTAAGCCGGTGTCCATTTATTTGCTTGACTTCATTGTGCGAGCATACTGGTCATACTGATAGAAAAATGACAAGAGCGTCAGGTGTTCTGGTGGCCTCCAGTTTGAAGCTTGGAAGATTTATGTCTGGACAGCTGTGTGCAAAACCTTTTGCACATGGAGATCAGCATATTCCCCCAAAGATATAATGAGTAAAACAAGGAGAATAATGAAGAAAAATGACAGTCGCCTGGAAGGGAATAAACAGGGTATGCCTCTGCTAAGTAACTCCCTGAAGGACTCTTAGGAAAGACTGACTGATTAATTGAATCAATCCATCATGCTTGAAGTGACAGCATCAATTTGTAATCTTTTTTTGGGAGCTGTTTTATTCCATTGCAGCTACAGTTTAAATTCACATGAGGGCAGACTGAACAGCCAACAAAATACTTATTTTAATATTAAGGTGCCATATTATTAAGAAAACTTCATTATGGGAAGATTTACATTAATTTTGATAATGATTTATACTGAGTAAGAGAATCAACATGTGGCATCCTCTCTGAATTTATTATATAAATTATCATATACATATCACCTTTCATTGCCCATCCCAACCCTGAGCTCATTAATTCTAATCTTTAATGAATGAAAAAATGATGTTATTATAATTACATAGAGTCCAAAATATCTCTGCTTTTACCCGTTTTAGGATGAACTTTCCTCCATTTTCATTGTTTTTACTTACTGTCACAACCAGTGAAGTTTTAGAAGATTTCAGTGATAAATATGACGCTAGCACATATTATCTTGTTCAGTTTCTCACTAAATTAAATGACATGAAATACACAAATAGTTGTGATCATCTTCCTTCATAGTCATCAAAAATGTCTGTTGCGGTATACTGACTTGTTTTTAACTGGCTGTCACATAGTGATCGTGGAGTTTTTCTTTTCATCCTTGGAAGCAGGTAGAAGGCACATATAATAAAACGAGAAAAGAATCATCCACAGGCCCACAACAAGGATTTGCCCGGGATGAAAATAATGGGAACTTTTTTTTTTCCAGTGTAGGGATCTTGACATCAAATCTTTCTGAGTATGACCCCTGAGTTCTGGAACTTTCCAAAGACAAGTAAAACATTTGAGGAATTATTTCCTTGAGGAAGTTATGCGCTGCTTAAGAGGGGATTGCTTAAGTGATCTTAATTTAGTTTACTTATTCATAGGTGTATCTAAATGCAGTCTAGGAAACCTGACCATACAATTGGTAGGGTAATACAGAAGGACATAGCATATATCTATGATTACATCTGGGTTTGGGTTATTGGTTTTTGAAAGAATTGTAACAGAATGAAATATATTTTAATATCAAAACTACTTCAAACCTAATACAATAGTTCAGAAGCATTTTATGTTTTGACACTGTCTTTGGGACTTCCTTATCACAAGGCATTTGAATTTATGCAATCCTGGGTCAGTTGATAGAGTCTGTGGTTTGTACACTGGCCAGATGCAGAGCAGAATTTTCTGTGGAATGGGGCATTATTTACACTTCCAGAGTGAGTATATTGTAATGTTGGATACTTTTTAACTATTTAGAAGTTTGTCTTTTTTTTTTTGTCTTTATAATGAATGGATCTGGGTTTCAGAGGCTAATTCTAAATGCAAATTATTTAAAAATAGTTTTATTTCCAAATTAAAATGCTGCCACAATTAAACTCACCACATCAGTGGGATATTGAATAGATGCTTCACTGTACCTATGGTTACGTTTTAAATACTTGCCAAATGTAGCCACAGTCCTGTTTGTTGTTTAAGAATCTTATAGCTTAAGTAAGTCAGAATTTCAGAAGAACATTTTCCCTGGGGAATATCTATAAATGGTTGACCCATTCATCCCATGGCTTTTGGTACAGTGGAGATGCTATGGACCTTTGACTTCACAGTTAGTGAAGAAGGAAAGTCATCCTCAGAGGCTTTGGCGAACACCACCGGAGCTAAGAAAGTCACTTGATCACTTTCAAGGCTCTCACCAAGTGGCCAAGAAATCAAGCACTGAATATCCGTCTCCAGCTTCTTGGTACACAGCACAACTCTGCAGCTTCTTCTTGCTGTGTTGGGATTTTGGTTTGTGGTACCTGGTATGCATCTGGGTACAGTGGGAGGAGCGTAAGACAGCAGCAGCCGGAGGCTGGATCAGTCGGGGCCAGTTATGGTCTGCCTCTGCTGCAGTTAAGGGCAACCAGGGGGCAGCCATTTGTCTCCGCTACCCCAAGCTGTTTCCATTCAACTCCTGTTGAAGTGAACACTTATATTCTAACATCAACAACAGCTTATGTTATCAAAGGGACAATCGGTAAACTTTAAATTATTTCATTTGAAAATAAAATACTAGATAGCTCAGCTGGTAAAGTGTTGCCACATAAGCCTGGACATTGGGTTGGATCCCAACTTGCTTGTAAACTCAGTGCTGATAGAGTGGAGACAGATGGATTTCTGGAACTCACTAGCCAGCCAGCCTAGGCCAGCCTAGCCTAATTTGTGAGCCCCAGGTCCAAGTGAGAGACCCTGACTCCTTAAACAAAGTGGATAGTTCCCGAGAACTAATACTTTGACCTCCACGTATGTACACACACATGTACACACATCCCTCTCACATAGGCACTCATAATCACACATACAAATATTTTTATGAGATTGAAATTCCCCACCTGTGATTAATCAAGTGGCTTAAAAACATTCTTATTTCATATTTGCCTGTCTGTCTGTGCATCAGTTTTGTGTCTGGTGCTTGTGAAGGCCAGAAGAGGGGTAATGAATTCCCTGGAATTGTAGTTACAATGGTTGTGAGCTGCCAGTGAGTGATGAGAGTCATCCTCAGGTCCTCTGGAAGAGCGGCCAATGTTCTTAATTACTGAGCCATCTTTTTGGACCCAAACCAAATATTTTCATCTGGTGCCCTTTAAATGTAAAATCTCGGAGGAAAGAAAAAAATGTTCCTCGGGTGACAGCAAGTCTCTTGCAGGTAGTCTGAAGTGGAAGTCCAATGTTGGAAGAATGTGAGGGGGTGCTACCCATAACTGAACTAGAATGGTCCTGAGGCTGGCAGTTCTCTTTCATAGCTGACCACTCATTGGACTGCAGAGAATACTAGTAGCATCATCATGCAAGTCTATTAGGTAGTGTTTCCCTGTCAGTGACATAATCAAACACACCATGAGAAGCAGCAGGGACTTTCAGGGATGACTCCGAAACTTCACTGTTTTTTTTTCCATTTATTTTTAAAATGCAAATTACACTAGTAAGTCAAAAAAATCACTCTGTTAAAAATACATTCAGAATTAACAAATGCAGGAGAGGAAGAAAAAAAAAGACAGATCAGGGTTTTTAACTCTTGCTTTCAGAATATTAGGTTTATAACAAAAGCTCAGCCTAGAAAAATAGCATTCTTCACCAGATTTTGAGGAGGATACAGCTGTACAACTTGGATGTTTCCCAGATAGAGTTAACCACACTACTGTGCTTCCTGCTCCTATAAAGGCTTGCCCTCTGACTACTCTTTAGTAGTCAACAACTGTTTCTGAAATATTTGGTGGTGATGATATTGTGATTTGGTGGAGAGTCGGCTGCAACTTAAAATGAAACATGACGGCTTATTTGATTCCCTCCCTACACATGTACTACAAGGTACTACAAGGTGGAATTCCATCACAGTAGCAAGGCAGTAAAACCTCATTTTAATAGTCACATTAGAATAGCTTCTGGCATGTATAGTATTTATAATTTTAGGAATAAAAGAACAGTACATTGGTGAATAGTTTTCCTCAAACATTAAACATGCATATCACTATAAAAACACCATGTGAGGTTTCACTGACATGTATGCAACTGTTTACTTTATGCATGTAGGTATGGACTGACAGAAACAAGCCACTAGGAAAACTCTGAGTGTGAATGTTGAAAACTTTTTGAGCATGTAGTTTATATTCTAATGGTCATTTTTAGTTCCTTTATCAGTTTTAAATGGGTATGTGGCCATGTTTTACAAACATCTGTGCAAAGATATCAACTGGCCTGTCTTAGGGTGATCTGAAAATGGGTTAAGATGCAAAAAGGGTTAATCCAGTAAACAAAACTGTATCAAAAAAAAGTTGCTCCATGCCTATGTCTAACTTCTCAGTCTGAATTTCACTGCACGTCAAGATGATGTGTTAAAGAAAACTTGATTTTAGTGTCTCAAGTGGATCCAAGAAAAACATGACTCATCTGTGTTGCTGATAAGCTTGAGCTAATTATGTTTTCCACTAATGAAAACCAAACAGTGCTTGAAAATATAGAACTAAATTTCCTAGGAGTTCAGAATATCCCATAAACACATTGACCTACTATTATCCCCAAAGGCATCTCATTGCCAACTACGTCAACAGCACAGGTTTTTTTTCTGTCACAATAATACAGTAGGATTGAAATACACTCTAACACACAACAGATCCCCCAAATACCACAAAGAGATCTCAAAGATTTCACTAAGTTAACTATTGCTCCCCCCGCCCACCCCAAAAATAATCTTGTACGACGAAGTTAGAAAAGAAAGTTCATCTACATTGGGTCTTGGATTTGAATTGGATATAAAAGAGTAAACATAGCTAATACATAGTCAGTTGGCCTCTGTCATAGAAATCCACAGCTTTTTCCTGGGTTAGGAAAAGCCATTTGTAGATACTTAGAAAAGCACCCAGAGTGCAAGAAATGCAACCAACCAGTCAAGCCATCTCCACTTTCAGTAGATTAATGAGTTTAGTAGATTAATATATTTCACTTGGTTCCACTCCAACTACATCAGAAGTTTAAGAGACATGAAGATGACAGCTTGTGGTTGCCACCGGGACTTGTCTCTTTGTGGCCACTGAAGAGGCTCAGTGGTAAAGCATCATGCTCTTACACAGACACGCTGGAGCTGCTGAGAGTTTCCGTCTTGTTCCTTGACATGAGACAGAGTCAAATTGTTTGGAATTAATAGCAGTGTGTTGGCCTAAAGGAAGTGACTGGGGGGTGTCTGCACTGAGAGTCTCGGGCACACAACTCAGGTGGGTTAAGGCAAGTTAAGTACAGTATAGCCTTTAGGGAAAAACAACCTGCCATTTTGCATTTGGTACAAGGTCATCACAGCATGTTCTGTCTGGTTTTTTGTTGTTGTTGTTGTTTATTTATTTATTTTTTGCAATTATGTTGCCTAAGTAGCTGTGGTGCTATCAAGATGTAAGGTATGGTGTGCAGAAAATGGGGTTCCAAACTAGTGTGCCTGGGCTAACTTGGCACCTCACAGAGCCAACAGGTTGGGCTGCAGAGGAGTAAGGAACAGTTTGCAGAGGGCACCCACAACATGTTTCCTTCAAAGGTCTGCGAAAAGGGAGCCCGCTTTAAGGAAATCCAGGATGGGAGTGTCCTGCATATTTCTCAGTTTCAGTCAGATGGAGGAGGTCCAGTGGAGATGATGTATGTGTGTGTGATAGTGACCGTGTGTGTATGAGTGTGTGTGTGTGTGTGCGTGTATGCACACCCTTGCATGTGTGTGTGTTTTCACACATGCGTCTATGTAGAAACTTCCTGTTAGGTCTATAACATGTGTGTGTTTAGATTCATTTGCTTCTTGCTCTTCATAAAAGGCAGGAGGCCACTGCACAAGTCATTTGAGAAGTCCATGGACTGATAGACAGAAGACATCTGTGTTATTTTGACCTAAGAGAGAGAAAAGATGCTTGTAAGTAAGAGAGAATGCTGGATGTTCATTGCTCCCACCCTCCCTTCTTCAAACACAAAGAAAAGACTGGTGAAAGTAAAGGAAACAGAATCTCAAAATGGGGTGTACGCAATTTTTTTGTCTTCCTTTTATATCTCAGTGCCATGTCACCAATAGAGGTCACTTATGATCATTCAGTGAACAGATGAAATGAGTATGGACTGCCATCGGCTGCCAAAATGATGTAGTGCTTTTGCTTGTTGTCTAGTACATCACAGGATATTAGTATCAGTAAGGGGACACCATTGTGTCCATATGCGCCATGGCATACTGGTCTTTGGGATTGAGAAACAATTACCTTGTTAGAAAGCTAATGAGATGGGAGCTTCTGATAACTATTAATTTATTTTGTATAAGTGTGACAAACTGTTGGCAGAGAGAGAGAGAAAGAGAGAGAGAGAGAGAGAAAACCTTTCTTATATACGGTTGTATAACTGAAGAATTATAAACTAAGAACACCCATGCAAATGAAATACAAAAAAGAGGACAGTTTATCCAGTGGATGTCACTGTGAGTCCCTGTTGTCAGGGACTTCATGGCTTTGTCCAGGAGCCAGGCCACAGATTTGTTGTATGTAATAGAAACCCCATAGCTAAGACTCTACATTGCTTTTTAGCATTTGCTTTCTTTCAAAAGAACAGCTTTTATTTCCAGTGGCTATTTAATATTGTTAGGATGCTAGAACTGGCCCATGATGTTAAATTACTCTTACAAGACATATTTATGGCAAGTTGACATGAAAATGTATACTCCAAATGACAAAGACAGAGGAGGTGCTCAGGGCTCTGCCTCTCAGCACGAATGAGGCTTGTAGGTGAATCAAGTTTGATTTTTCACAGGATCCCACCAAGCAGTGACTTTCAGAGGACAGATTTTGAGAACTGCATAGTCGTAAAGCTCCTCATTCAACACTGTATAGTGTGAAGTCAAAAGGAGAGAGGGGAGATGGAGAAGGGGGCAGGGCACATGTATGGAAACATGACAGCCAAATTAGCTGTGTGAACCAGTGAAATAAAACCAGGGGAAGGCACATGCCAGGCTGGGTTCACAGTCCATTTAAGAAATTGAAGAGACATCAAACAAGAGTCAGGAAAAGTGCATGGTGCTCTCAGCTGCACCACTAGCAAGTTGGGTGAGTCTTGTTTTCTTGTGTCTTGATTCTGTTTCCTCATTTATAAAATTAAATCACAGAATTTTGTGATCTGATGTTTTATGGAAGAGGTTAAGGCAGAATTTTGACTAGTAATTTTTCATGTGCCCTGAGTATTCCTAGCATCCTAGATATGCGACCTATTAAACGTTTAGAAATTCATGAGCAATGGGACTTAAAGGCTGTCCTATAATTGTGCCATTCTCAGGCATTGATGGGGCAAATGATATCTGATTATGTTTGCTTGGCAGGCAAAGTTTTCTATTTAGGAAAATTAGGAAAAGTCTTGTTCTTAGGGAATTTAATTCTTAACAAAGATAATCTTTTTAAAGTTCTTGTTTAAAGATTAACATTAGAATTAGAAATGCTTGATTGGAAACAATATGTTTGATTACAATATACTTGTTCAAGAAAGAATGTGGGGAGTGGAAAAACACACGCCATCTTTGGAGAACACAAATGTTTCAGTTTTCTTGGAAAAAAAGTGGCTAAGGAAAGCTCCCAGAGCGTTTATGCTCCCGGCAAAGTAAAAGCTTCAGTAGTTTCGACCCCAGCATTGTGTGCTCTTAGCACCGTTCAACATCAGTTGCTTATAAGTGCAGGGGCACAGAAGGCACTAAGAACTGAAGAGAGGATATTTAAATAAGGCATTGTACCCATCTTGTAAGGTTGTGGTCAGGAGCTCAGGGAATTACTGAGAGCTTTTGGAAAGGAAAGGGAGGGAATTAGTGAGGACTTTAAGTATATTAATTTGGCAGCCATGTGTAGGATGGGACAAGAGTTCTGAAATAGTGAATTTGGAAAACTCAATGGTTGCTCATGAATGCTTGAAGGCAGTGGCTTTGAATGTAAAGGAAGGATGTGTGATCTCCTGTTTATAGAGGTAATGCTTTGGATGGCATGTGGTACCGTTTGATTTCTGAACAGATGCAATCAGTTTTTACGAGTGGTGCTATTCAAACACTTGCAGAAGACTACAAGGGACACATAGAAAAAGGCAGGCACAATGTACACATCATTCTCTTTTAAAAGAGAAGCTTTTGAGGAGTGTCTAAAGATTAATCTGTTTGAAGTAGAAGTACCCCCAAACTCCATCCATTATCCTACATGCTGCAGGTATTAAAAGGCAAATGACTTCATGGTGGAGGACAACGACAACAAACACATATCTTCAAAGAGAAGTTCACATTTTAAAATGAATTGGAAGCTTACTTTCTATTTTGATCTTCTCTTGCAATTCAGCATATCACTTGATGCTGAGATATAGAATTTGCTATCAGTTGTTATCCAAGGGAATTTGCCTAAACACAGATATAAAAATCAGGCTCTGATTGTCTGTGCTCTTGAGTGCTACAGTTAAGGGTTTGATAAGCTTCAGTTCTAATGTTCCAGTTTCATTTTGACTTTCAAATTGATAAACTATGGCTCAGACTGTTTTTTTTTGGAATATGTATCTATTACTACTAGGGTGAGTTAGCATTGATCATCTAAATGAACACTCAAGACTAATATGAAAGGCTGATAACAACAATATGAACACAACCAGCATCACCTGGGACTATACTGGGGAAGTCAGAGTAAGTTTTCTATAGTTACATGTAATTGCCTATACTGTTAGAGGATTTTCAAAATACACACATTTCAGGTAATTCAAAGAATTGTTATATATTGGAGGCCTTTGAGCCATGTAGATTATGCTTATAACACTAAAGGAAACTTTAAAGATGGCCTTTTTGATGTCTTTTTTTAAAAATGAAGAAATTGTTTTAGAATCATCCTAGTTAAAACATTATTAATAGTAGAAAATGGAAATATACAACCAAGGGAAAGCCACATGCATTTTTTTGTGCCATGATACATTTACTTGACCATCTTTTCATATACTGGAAAGACACCTTCCAAGTCAAGTACTTACATGTACATTGGTTGTAGTTGTAAATGAGATGTCTTCTGAGGCCCTTGATATCCATAAGAATCAAAGCCACCTATGAAGTCAACTGAAAAGGGACAATTGCATTTGTTAGTTCACTCTTCAGAAGATATAGAAATGAATGATCAAAGGCCTCACAAATTACTAACATAAACTTTAAAACAATCAAATAAACTCAGCATCACTATGCTTGCCATCGCATCATATGGATTATAATCTAAAACAATAAGAAATTAGATATGAAACAAGGTCTAACCAATCAGTCAAATGCACTGCATACCCAGATATCAAGTGAAAGACCTAATAAAATACAAGAATAACTATGGCAGATGGTAATTTCAAAAATGGTGAAAGAACATTGCCTATTCCACATGCTCTTACAAAGTAACCTTGGTCCTCTTCTCATCCCATGATTTTGATTCCTATCATTTCTTCTCAAACATGGGTAGAGTTGTTGGGACACTCTTGAGTCTTACAGTAAGAATGTTATATTATTTTAGAGCTAGGGCATTAAGGATCTTTTCTTTTTTTCCTTTGGCAGGGTTTCTTTTCATATAGGCACCATACTATGAGGAAGCCCAAGCTAGCTCAAAGAGAGAAAATGATGGAACCCACATATTTAGCCCATTGTTTAGCTGAGGTCCTAGCCTGTAGCTGCCATTCACTTCTAAACATGATAGAAAACACGTCTACCTGATTACAGGCCCCAGCTGTTGAGTCAATGCAGTCTTGCAGTATTCCTAGCTCAGCTGGTCTTTGATACCAAAGAATGAAGATAATTCTGTCACTACTCCATTCCTGTCTAAGTTATGAGTCTTCAGGTTTATTTATTTATTTTTTTGAGACAGGATTTCTGTGTGTAATCCTGGCTGTCCTAGAACTCCCTCTATAGACCAGACTGGCCTCAAAATCAGAAATCTGTCTGCCTCTGCCTCCCAAATGCTGGGATTACAGCATAACAAATGTTTACTTTATAACACTAAGATTTGGCAAAACAAACAAGCAAACAAGCAACAGTGACAACAAAACAGGAAGGTAGTAGACTTCTGTGAAAAAGCTAAGCTTTACCCTCTGATTTTCAGATGCATATATTGAGGCTGTGTCATGAGATAGAAGACAAAAACTATAAAGGGCCTACAAAGAGATTACAGGAAAGAGAAAGTCTGGGAAACAGAGACCAAGTTAGAATTCACTCAGAGACCTTTGTTTTTCTAGTAGCTTATTCTATTGGCTTATGTTGTCTTCCTTTGGCTTTCTTGTTAATACCTTAGAGTAATACAGACAGAAAGTCCAGCAAAGAGTGAGATAACATTAAGTGTATGAGGTCTACGCAGTTGGAAATCTTCCTTTCATGAAGGATGTGATTCTTTAGTGTGATATTTGGCTCACAGAAAAACTCAGCAAAAGATATAGAACTCATTATATTCCTCTTTTTGTTATAGTCACATACATACATTCTCACAATATTAATATTCCTCATTAGAGCTGTACATTAGCTACAATTGATTAACCTACATTGCTAAATCGCTATCACCAGAAGATAGTAGTTTCTTCTAGTGTTCAGTCTTGGTCTTGTACAGTATATGGGTTTTGACAAATGTATATGGCATGCATCTACCAATATAGTATAAAAAATAGCCCCATTGTGTAAAAATGTCCCTGTACTTCATATAATAACCTTATTTTCTAGTTGCTGTGACAACTGATATCTTTTTGTATATCAATAATTTTACTGTTTAACAAAATACCATAGAACTGGAAGCATATACCATTTAGCACATTCTTTTAAATTTTATTTGTGTGTGTGTGTGTGTGTAAGTGTGTGCATCTGTGTGCCATTGTGCCCCTCTATAAAGGCCAGAGGACAGCTTTACAGAGTCAGTTCTCTCCTTCCCTTTCTGTGGACTCCCAGGATTGAGTCCCTGTCACCAAGCTTGTGTGGCAGTACTTTATCTATTAGGTTGTCCTGCCCTTCTTCATATAGTACTTTCCAACTGACATCTTTCACTTCAAGTTTCTTCTATGTATTTTTCAGTTGTGTGTGGAAACTGGTTCACATGTTTGTGTAGGTGCACATGTGCATATGTGCACATGTGTGTAAATGGAGTTGGAGTTTTCCTTGGTTCATGTTCTACCCTGGTTTTTTAGGCAGGGTCTCTCAGTTTTGCCTGAAATTTGCTGATTCAGCTAAGCTGCCAGTATTGAACCCTAGGGATCCATCTGACACTTCTTCCCCAGCACTGAGACAGGAGTGTATGCTACCGTATCTATTTGCTTTTTTCCCTCTGGCTTTTTACATCAGTGCTGGGGAGCACTGACTCTGTTTTATTTGGCTTGCGCGTGTGTGCATGCGTGCGTGCATGTGTGTGTGTGTGTGTGTGTGTGTGTGTGTGTGTTACAGCATGGCAGTGGACTTCATTTTAGCATTGGGAAACCCTCTCCCTCCAATATGAAGCAGACTCTGTTTTCTCATTAACAGTGAGATGATGTAATGAAACAGAGAGCACAATGTTAGAAGGTCAGGGACTCAGGTGTTACTTTGTATACTCTCCAAATGACAAATTCTAAACTGGAGACAACTTTCAAACCAAATCAAGCATTTTATAGAAGAGCAATAAAAACAGACTGAAGCACTTTCATTTTCTAAATTGCCTGCATTTCTAGATTATCTAATACAGACAATACCAGGATAAGCAATAATTGACAGCCATATTTAAAGTTTGTACTTTGAGAAATTTTTGTTTGAGGAGGAGACTTAGTGTCTGGATTCCCTTTTATACACATGGACTCTTGATAACAAGGATATTTCTTAAACAATTAGTTTCCTGGGATGCATTAAGCAGTTTAGACATCATTGATATGTGGCTCCTTTCAGTAGGATGTTTTCCTCCACAGAGTTAGAGAATGGAGTGTGCTAGAGTTCATCAAGACCAAAGAAGAAACAAGAAAGGTCTTCAGTGAAATTCAGATCCAGGCTTACTAAGATTGTTTCTGCTGCTTTGAGATATCTCATTGTTTTCAAGGCTTTAAGATGGATGACAGAAAAACAAAGCTACGTGGTAAGCATGAGTCAAATATTTTGGAATTAACTAAAGGACAGATAACCCAAAGAAAACAAGATAAAATTTCAAGTCCAAACAAAAGACAGAATTAGCTTTGAAAACAGAGATTACCACTTAAGTCGGGACAATTTAGACCACAAGACACAGAGAAGGGTCAGAAGGGACTCAAGGTGTGACCTGAGATTATGCAATGGTGGCAACCTGAGAAACCTGGAGTTTGCTCCTCATTATACATAATCAGTATGCTGCAGGGTAGAGTAGGTGGAGTTGGCTTATAATAATGGCATTGGGAAAGCTAACTCTAAAGCGCTAAAGGAATCAATGCAGTTCTTTGAATGATTGTGCTCCCAAAGGTAGACATGGGGCATGGTGGAGATTCCAACATTGGTTGATCTATGAGAGAAGAAAAGGCTTTGCATATAACTAAGATGGACTTTTATCATTTCACACATGAGGAAGCAAACTTAAACTAGAGGTGGAGGGCATGTTTTATACTATTTATTGTTTGAAACACATGCCAAAGACAACGGTCTAAGAAGTTGTGTGCTGTCAGTTTCTAGCTAAAGTATTCTCATTAAGTGTTTAGACGATTCTGAGGAGGAATAAGAATCAGATGGCTCTAGTAGGCCACACAGTTAAGTTTATGGTTGTTGCTGTACTAGGTAAATCTGATTATTCTTTAAGCCATGCACAAGTGTCTTTGTGATGCCACGGATAAAGATAGTGGAGATAAAAGAAACTGTTCAAATTACACTTAAAAAGTTGAATTATTTATGGACTAGCTTAACTTTGAAAAGGCCAGAGAAACAGGGAGTTTGCTGTGAGATTGTGTCTCTTAGGAATGTCGTGAGTGTTATTCATAGACTCTAACCAACATGGCTGCCTAAACAGAACCTGAACAAAGACAACACCAATAGGTGTGCTAACACAGAAGGGCCAAAGATCACAAGGCCTTATCCCTAGACAAAGTACTACAAGCAGCCAAGAAATGCTGAGACTGGGAGGCATAGTC
The DNA here is from genome assembly GCF_017639785.1 of Mesocricetus auratus. Classification (NCBI taxonomy): domain Eukaryota; kingdom Metazoa; phylum Chordata; class Mammalia; order Rodentia; family Cricetidae; genus Mesocricetus; species Mesocricetus auratus. Next base: position 16,349,785 of record NW_024429199.1, on the reverse strand, counting down.
TTCCTCAGAGGAGAGCACCCTGATGGCTATCCAATACTAAAATGTGTATACTGTAACATTATACAAACTGAGCAGGATGTATTTACGTATTTAGGAATCAATCAATCTATCTATCTGTCTGTCTATCTATCTATCTATCTATCTATCTATCTATCTATCTATCTATCTCAGTAATAGCCATTAAAGAAAATGATGCCATGAATTTGAAAAAGAATAAGGGTGTTTGGTAGATGAGAGCATTTGGAGAAAGCAAAGAGAAATGATGTAATTATATTATAAGCCAAAAATAAAAACAATAAAAAGACTAAAATAGAAAAAATACCTTAACAGCATATTGATCTGTTTTCAATTTCTTTTGTATGATTATTTAAGTGCCCAAGATAATGCCATCTTGTCTTGATTTTATTTTCTTTCTTTTTTTCTTTCTTTTTTCTTTCTTTCTTTCTTTCTTTCTTCCTTTCTTTTTTTGGTTTTTCGAGGCAGGGTTTCTCTGTATTGTTTTGGAGGCTTTCCTGGAACTCGCTTTGTAGACCAGGATAGCCTCGAACTCACAGAGATCCTTGTCTTGATTTTAGCCTGATCCATTTTGTGCCTGCTTATGTACTTTTCAGTCCTTGGCTCCCTGAACAGTCTCACTGACATTGGCAACACATGCACAGCCCAAATGCACAACCAAAATACATACTTAAGTGTATATCCCAAACCAATGTTACCAGGTTCTCCTGACCCATACCTGTCAATGATGGCATTGTGGCTTTTGCCTTTATAAGTGCTGGTCTCTGAGCTTCAGCACTAATAGTCTTTCTATGGTGTTAACCTACTTTGGGTGACTGACTCTAATTTGGCTTTATAGGTGTTGTAGTCTGCAACTTTCTCACCTGGACTATAACAATTATGTTGAACAAATAGCACATAAAAGCTAATGCACAATCTGAAACTTGCATGAATGATGGGGTTATGAAATATCTAACCCATCGCAGCAGGTAAATGTTTGGGCCATAATTTATCTCTTCATTTTTATTTTTTAGGAAAACAGTACCTTTTATCAATAAGAAGTCTCCTCAGTTCTTGAAAGAAAAAGTAAAACAAATTTGTGACAATTTTAAACTGCTGAATAGTTGCTCAGACCTTCTCAGTTTTTATCATTTGTCTCTATAATATTACTGTCAGGGGAGCAGTAATAGTTATCTTTAAAAATAAAGCCAGGTTTTTTGCTTGAGGCAATGACCAGCTGAGGATGGCTTTTGAAGCCAGGCATTTTATTTTCTTCCTATATACACTGGAACCAATGACTGTTCCTCGTCCATTTATATCTAGTAAATCCCTTTAAGGTTTCCAAAAGTGATCAAAGGGACAAAATTACATTTTGTATTAAAGCTAAAACCCTCAGCCTTTTGTTTTCCTTTTATATTATTCATTAAACAAAATTTTTGAGTTCTCTCAGTTACCTACTAGTTGTAGATGCCTCTTTTATTATTCAATTTTCCTGTGTCTTTACTCTGTCTCTTTTAGAAGATCAGCTTTCATCTTCTTCCCATCTCCAATCTAATAATCTGGGAAGATTCTGGAGTCAACAGTAACTGACTTGGAAACTATTTTGCTTGTATTTACCAGTGAATTATGGTATTAATGAAGCATCACTCTATTCTGTAATATATGCAAGGTGACAGTGTTCAAGAGTTCAAGGTTTAGGCCCTGTATTTGTGTCTGAAAACATTTACAGGACACCAAATATGAATCCAAGCAGTCCTTTCTTCCAAGAGTTGTCCCTGTTATCAGTGGTGTCTTAAATGATTCAGATTATAGTAAGGGCTTTCTTTTTTTCCTCCATTTTTTATTTTTTGATTTCATTTTACATTCTATGCAAAGTTCTTCCTCCCACCTCTCCTCCCACCCCCTTGACTCCTCCCACCCTCCCTCACCTCTCCCCTAGCCTACCCCCAGTCCACTCCTCCTCATGTGTAAGGGCTCCCAAGAGGAGTTAACATAATCTGACACAATAGGATGGGGCAGGGCCAGGCCTCTCTCCCATGTATTAATACTGAACATGGCATCCCACCATAGGGAATGGGCTTCATAAGCTAATTCACATACTGGAATTATATCATGGTCCTACTCTGTCTTTGAGCATGGCATCTCACCCTAAGGAATGGGCTCCAACAAGGTAGCTCATGTACCAGGTTTGTATAGTGGTCCTACTGTCAGGGTCCCCTATAGTGAGGGCTTTCAAAGTGATAGGGGATGCTTGCTTTATAGCAACTCATTGTATTGTCTATGCTATTATAATCCTTAATACAAGAATGTGAAAGGCAGACTGTTGGTGAAGGTTTCTTTCCAGCCTGGTCCTGCCACCCTTCTCGTCCCTAAATAAGCACACAGAGACTTATATTAATTATTAAACTGTTGGCCAATGGCTAGGGCTTCTTATTGGCTAGCTGTGTCTTAATTATTAACCCATAACTACTAATCTATGTATTTTCACATGGTCTTGGCTTAACGGAGAATGTCTGGATCTGTCATTCCTTTGGCAGCTACATGTCATCTCCTCCTGAATTCTCCTCTCCTAGTCCCACATACTTTATGCCTCCATTAGCCAAACAATGTTTTTTTTTTCACTAACCAATAAGAGAAACATATATACAGAAGGATATCCCATCAACAGACAGAAAAATTACTGAGGATTGTAGGCTGGGTACCTTTTGCTTTATGTTTGGTATCCACTTACAAGCGAGTACATACTACTTTTGTCTTTCTGGTTTTGGATTACATCACTCAGGATATGTTTTTCTAGTTCTGTTCATTTGACTGCAAATTTTAGGACATCAGTGTTTCTTACTACTGAGTAGTACTCCATTGTTTAAATATACCACATTTTCTTTATCCATCCTTCAGCTGAGGGACATCTAGATTGTTTCCAAGATCTGGCTATTGCAAATAATATTGCTATGAACAGAGTTAAGCAAATGTCCTTGTGGTGTGAATATGTCTCCTTTGGGTATATGCTCAACAGTGGTATTGTAGGGTCTTGAGGTAGGTTGACCCCTAATTTTCTGAGAAATTGCCATACTGATTTCCACAGTGATTGTAAAATTTTGCACTCCCACAGCAATGGAGGAGTGTTCCACTTTCTCCACATCCTTTCCAGCATAAGCTGTCACTGGTGTTTTCGATCTTAGCCATTCTGATTGGTGTAAGATGGAATTTCAGAGTCGTTTTGATTTGCATTTCCCTGATGACTAAGGACATCTTAAGTGTCTTTCCACCATTTGAGACCATTCTTTTGAGAATTCTGTTTAGATTTGTACTCCATTTTTTAAAGTTGGATTATTTGGTAGTTTGTTGTCTAGTTTATTGAGTTCACAGAGCAACTAGAACACTCTTCCAGAAACAGATGCAAAAATTCACAACTAACAATGGGCCAAGCTCCTGGAGTACAATCGAAGTGAGGGTGGAGTGATAATATGAACAAAGGAGTCAAGAACATGATGGAGAAACCCACAGAATCAGCTGACGGGAGTTGTGAGAGATCACTTTCTCAGGTCTGAAAACTGAGGAACCTGCATTAAGACCTGTTGGGGAAGTCTTATGTCAATAAAGCACTGTTGAGCCTATAGGGAACCAAGATAGGAGGGACTAGGAGTCCACGAGAACTCTGGGAAGGAGAAAAACAAGGGAGTCAAGATGTAATGCCATGGGGGTAGGAAGCCCGGAACCATTCTCCGGTAAGAGACATACTTAGATTAACAATTATGGGGTAATTACTTAGGTCAGAGCTAGCCAGTAAGAAACAAGCAAAGGCCAACAGCTTCATAATTAATATAGGCTCCTGTGTGTTTATTTGGGACTGATGCAGATCTAGAACCAGGCTGGCGGGAAGGCTACTCTCAAAGAAAAAGCTTCTCTTTACAAAATGGTGTCAGGAGTGGGATCATGAATTTCCACGCAGAATGACAAAAGCTTTAAAGGAATTTTAGAAACAGAAGAACGGAGAGACACACAGATTTTTGGTAGCAGCATTTTCTCAGGCGGGCTCTGTTTTGTTAGCAACAAGCAGAGACTCGTGGCTGGCTTAAGTTAGTCTTCCTGACTCGGCATTAAAAGAAAAAAAAAACCACCAAGGTTGTTTTAAGAGACTCTGCTAACGATTAAAAGGTGTGTACGTACAGCTAGAAGTGACAGCTTTTGCTGGAGGTCAGCATGGACTGAGGCGGTAAGCTCGAGTCACGCTTACGCCCGCCATCTTGAAAACGGCAGTTTAAAACAGCCGCGGTTTTAACAGATAAGACACGTGACCAGAAAAACATAAAGATTTACAGTAAAGTCAGACTTGGATGAACAAAACCTCTAAAGGTTTACAGTGTGTTTAAAAATATATGTAAGATTGAGAAAGAAAATAAACCGACAAAGTGGTAAATAAATACAAAAGCTGGCGTTGTGGTGGCACACGCTGGTAGGATTTACTCCAGAGGCAGAGACAGGCGGATTTCCAAAGAGAAACCCTGTCTCAGAGAAAAAGAAATTAAAGTAAAAGGAACAGAGTAATAATAGATAAATAAATAAGCCACGCAAAGATGGAAAATACACAGAGAGTCTGGATACTTTATGCTATTATGTTTTTCAGTTTTTTCATTGCTAAGGAAGGAACAACTAAAGTACACTTAATTATAAATGCTGCTGAATTAATTCAACTTCTATCTTTTGAAAATGCCTTGACTTCAAATTTTAAGTATAAGGGTATGTTACTTGGAAAAGGAGATTTTATTTATGTTTCTACAGAAAATGAAAAGCTGAGGATTCCTTCCAGGCTTCTGTGGTTTGATGAACCAAGACCCCCGGAAGCAGTGGACCAGGTGTTCCAACAAGTAAAACAGCTAAGATGATGCAGTCTTACAGACCCCAAAAATACGGACTTATACAGGTCTGAGTTTTGTCATGATCCCCATGGTATAAACAGCGCCCCCTTCCAGCATGAAGCAGTTTGGAATGAGCGACGTCCTAATTCCCATCTTGTTTATAAATCTTTGTTTTCATTAAATGGGATTGTTTATAATTGGCTAGTGATCACAGCCAATCTTTTTTAATGGTAAAAAGGGGAATTATGGTATGGGTATTGTTTTTCATTTATTGATACAAATTCAAGGTCAATTTTGTGATGTGTATATTTCTCCTCTTGATTAAGTATTGTGCTTATACTGATCTTTTAAAACGTAATGCATAATTAAATACAGACTATAGATAGTTACCTATAATAGTCAGAATTTATAGTTAGGTAAGTTAGGTTTTCTAGATATACAGAAATATATTTGAGATAGATAAACAGTCTTCAAACCTCTCAAAGACCTTCAGAAAATGGCATTTAAAATGGCTTAGGGTTTTTCTTGACAATGAGAAATGTCTGCTCCTGGCAGCACCAATTATGTCTGAGAGGAAAATGGGCATCGAAGAAACTCGTTATGGAGTTTGCTTTCAACATGGCAAGATTAGCCATTGGGGCAAGAAACTGCTCTTGCCTAGACTGACTGTTGCTGTATAAACTGGACATGCAGGACCCACAGGAAAGTGACTGCTAAACTCAGTCTTACAGGGTTCCTGCTTCATGGAAGAGTCTACGAGACTTTCTGCAGGACAGAAAAATGACTAACAGACTGCTGATGCAGATGGACAGTTTGAAATTTCCTGCTTTACTGAGAAATCTTCTGGATACATTGGGGCCTATGGGCTGAAGATGGATGCCCCAACGTTACAGAGGAACTTCGGGTGACTGTCCAGGCAGTGAGATATGTCTGTCAATCCTAGTGTTTATATATTATCCTTCTGTGGTCTTTGATGGAGTTGAAGACTGATAGTTATAATTATAGTTTTCCTTAGTTATGATAAAAGATAAGCTACATATAGGACTTTGGACTCACAAGGATGGGATGGATGATATTTTCTTTAGATCTTGCTAAATGTTAATAGACAAAATGTTGTAACTGTGTTCTTACTTGATAACTGTTCTGTCATATACAATTTGACTATGTTAAAGTTAAGACCTTTCTTTTTGTTTAAACAGAAAAGAGGAGATGTTGGGGAAGTCGTGTGTATATGTCAATAAAGCACTGTCTGGCCAATAGGAATCTAGATAGGTGGGGCTAGGAATCCAGGAGGATTCTGGGAAGGAGAAACACAAGAGAGTCAAGATGTAACGCCATGGGGTCGGAAGCCCGGAACTATTCTCCGGTAAGAGAAATACTTAGATTAACAATTATGGAGTAATTACTTAAGTCAGAGCTAGCCAGTACGAAACAAGCAAGGCCAACAGCTTCATAATTAATATAGTGTCTTGTGTGTTTATTTGGGGACTACAATGCGGCAGAGCCCAGGCGACTGGCGGGGGATAAACCAAAGCGGCTAGCAAAGAAAAAACTTCTCTTACAAAGACCGAACTAGACTCCTTAATATAGGTGACAACAGTGCTGTTGGGACAATATATGAGGCCACTGGCAGTGGTCCAAGACATAACACTAATGCACAAACTGTAGTAGAGCCCATTCTATATGGAGAGACACCTTACTCAACCTAGACACAGGGGTGTGGGGGGTGGAGAGGTGCCTTGTTCCTGCCTCAACAAGATGATGGGACAGACTTAGTGGACTATCTGGGGAGGCCTTACTCTCTCTGTGGAGGTGGAGGGTGGAGAGTGGGGAGGAGTGGGAGGAGAGGAGGGAGGGAGAACTGGGATTGGAATGTAAAAAATAAATGAATAAAAAATGAAATAAAATAAGAAAAATTACTGTGATCAGAAGCAGAATTAAGGGTGTGAGGAGGGAAAGATGTCATTGGCTGCAAGAGAAATTGGCAAAGAGGTAGAAAACAGGCTGTAGTTAGTGTTGGAATGGGAAGGGCTTTCTGTTGACCAGTGCAACATTGCTATGTTCCCACAGAACCAATGCAAATGTATCCAGGGAGTTAGTGGCTGGATTCCTTTACAAACAACTGGATTTAAATGAAAAGGGACACAGCTGAATGTCATGAAGCTACAATTGTAAAGTGAGAGCTTAGAGTGATGGATTTCCACCTTCTTATTCAGCTCTGCTTTGCTTCATTGTTTGACTGTCACCATCTAACATAGTATGAATCTACTGGTTTCCTTGCGACTGTCTCCACCAATGTAATGTAAGCTGCATGAAATTGACTGTTCTGTGATTTTTACTACAGTAGCTTAATACATGTACAGCAGCATTTGGCTTGGGGAAGACCCTCAATCCATATTTACTGGACAGACTGTATACACTTTAGACTACAAAGGAAAATTAGGCAATTGATCAGAACATGGAAGATGATAGGAAAATTTCAAGTCATATTTGACTGAATGCTTTTATCTTTTTCTCCACCAGGCCTTGAGCAATAATAAAGAGAACATCTTTTAGACACAAACAAAATAACCTTTTTGGATTCCATCAGGGAGAGGCTGACACTTCATCTTCTTTGGCTAAGACACATAGCAAGAAGGATGTCAAGACATGCTTTGGTGTTAGCATGGCACAGGTTAGAGGGTTATCTGCTACTGGACTCTACCCCAGTGTTTGATATATTGATGATTGGTGGAAAAACCATACTTCTTAGTGAATGTTCACAGGACCCCAAGGTGAGGCGCACAACTGGACAGATGAGCCAAAATTGAACTTATTTAACCTTTAGCATTAGGTGGATTTGTGTTTGGTTCCTGGAAGACAAATTTTTCAACAGCATGATTAAAACAAAAAGTATGCAAAAACTATACATAATTAGTACACAAAATTCAGTGACTACGAACATCGGCACAGCCATGTGTCTTTCATCACAGCAGAGATGCCAGCACATCCATCCTGTCCAACAACCTTCTAGGAATTCGACTTTTACTTCAAGTTCTGTGGTGCTTTCCTGTGGCCTTAGTTTTCCTATCTGGAATGAGGGTGTATACACACACTGACTGTGGTGGGAGGGATATAGAGGGAGAGGCAATTATTTTAATTAGAAAAAGGCCATATCAATTTAATAACCATGATTTAATGACATACATAATGGCAGAATTTAAAAAATTATCCAGGAAACGAAAAAAAGTGCCTTGAATAAATACTCTTTGCTAAAATCTGTTCCCTGTTGTGAGGCTCCCTTTTCTTTAAATTAAATCATTAATACTTAGTCCAGCATACTAAAACTGCCTTTTAAAATACATGTTGGCAGTGAGGTATTGTAACAAAATTGTCCCTCTGTTATTAACGACAAGGCCACTGATCAACATATTCTCTTAGGAGACAGAGCAGGAGAGAACCGTGAAGGGAAATCTAAAATGGCAGTTTGCAGAAAGCGAAGCCCAAATATTTAGGAGAACACATTGAAGGGCTTTAAAGAATATGTGTGGGTCGGGAAAACAGTGTCTACCCATTATCTCTGCAGGTATGAATTTCAAGGGCACTTACATCTAGATGCACAAAAGGAACCGAGAACACAATTAACCGCAGGCCAACATGAAAAGAACGGGCCTTTCTCCTTTCTCTCACTCAGACCTGCGCGGTGGCAACCATTCAAACTGATGGTATGAACGTGATGTGTTCCATCTAGGCTAAAAACCCTGAATGAATTTTGAACTTTGAATCCCTCCCCCTCTTAAATTCTGATGAGGAAAATACAGTCCCTGTAGTAATCTTGCTGTTGCCTGGAAGGTCACTGAAGTGTTGTGCTGTGCAGAGCTTCCAGGCAGCAGGGACACACGGGATGGAGTGAAACTCACGGACTGACTCAGAGCCGACACTCTGCTTCTTTTGTGTATTTCCTTAGGCTTTTGGGATCTTATTTTTCATGCCCTTCTTAGTTGCATCGGAAGCAGATTTTTAAAATGTCAAGCCATTGCCACATGTTAATAAATGAAAATGAAAAGCAAGAACAACTTTACTGTCATCATAATGGGGATTTAGCTAGAAGTCATTTGAATAACCACTTGAAACTTTTCTGTTTCTAAATAGCTAATAAAAATGAAATACACTTTGAACATGTTTAACTATCTTCTCCTTTGTCTATTTATGCTAATTCTCAGGAAGTGAAGTACCATAAATAAAATTTTAAGCTTGGCGGTGGTGGCACATGACTTTAATCCCAACAGATGCAGGTGGATCTCTGTGAGTTCGAGGCCAGACTGATCTACAAATCCAGTTCCAAGACAGCCAGAGCTGTTACACAGAGAAACCTTGTCTGTGAAAAAAAGATCATTAAAAAAATATTCCTTTTTATTTAAATTAGAAACAATCTTATTTTACATATCAATGCCAGTTCCCTCCCATCCTCCCATGCCCCCACCGGCCCCCATCCCATCCTCCTTCTGCTCTCCAGGGAGGGTGAGGCCTTCCATGGGTGATCATCAAAGAAAAGACCAAAGTTTTCTGTTGAGACCACAAGCTCAGTGTCAGTATCTTTGGATAAGTAATGGCTCCGGTTGAAATGACCCAGGGAAGCTGAGGGGTAGCCTGAAGTGGGAGCTCCGGATGGTGAGAGCTGGGCAGAGGGGATGTATTTCTTTGCAGTATGGTGCCTCTAAGCAAGCTGTGTTTCCTCGAGGTTTAATTTCTTTTTAAATATAGCCAAAACACTTATTTTTTGAGAATTTCATATATAAGTACTGACTTTAGATCATTTTCACCCCTCCTCCTCGATCAACTCCTCCCATGGACACCCCCTCTTCATTTAAAATTATTGCTACACACACACACACACACACACACACACACACACACACACACACACTCTGCTGAGATTTCATGGATGCAGACTTCCTGTTTTATATAAAAGACACTATCTTATAGCAGGCATTCTGTGTCTATGACTCTAATGATCCTCTTCTGGAATGTTCCATGAGCCTTAGGTGTTGGAGTTGTGTTGTAAATGTGTCAATTGGAATTGGATATAGTTGGTTTTATAGTTGGTTCTCTGCATTTTAACTAGTTGTGGTTTTATGTAATTGCTCACATGTGCTGCAAATAATAGTTCTTTTATGAAGGGCAAGAGCCACACATATCTGTGGGTATAAGGATGAATATTTAGAATGCAATTGGGGACAAAACTGGTTTGGGAAAGCGACATCCCTCTAGATATCCCTTTAGGATCCATGACCTCACCATGCACGGGTAGTTGGCTAAGTTTACAGTACAAAACATGAATTCTCCTCTATTAAGTATGCTTTAAGTCTACATAGATGGCTGTTGGTTACCCCTGAGTTGTGAGCACCACTATTGACACCTTTGGGGATGTCTAAACAATTTTAGCTTTGAAGGATCGAAAGTATAAGATTTCTCATCTGTGTAAGAAATTAAAAACACACAATGATTAGGTTTTAGATCCCATCTCTATTTTTTAAAGTAAAATATTTATACAAGGGGAGTATTGGCATTATCCTTTAAATGGATATTTAGACCATTTCCTGACAAACTTAGAACGTTTAGGGCCAGATGAATAGAAAGTGATAAAGTCTCAAAGAAGTGAACTATAGCTGAATTTACTAGAGTTTTATATGGAATGATATAAACATGGTCTCATCAGCATAACCCTGGGTGTGGGGCAGAGGTAGGTCTATAGAGACTCTTCAGTCTTATAATAAGTAGAAAAATAGCTTTTGGGACAGACTGCAGGAAGATTTGTCAAAAGGCAACTTACATAGGACCGTTTTTATATTTTGAATATTTTTAGAAATCACCTTGTCTGTTATCAGTAAGCACTAAGGGAGTCTGGGACCATCATATTTTACTAATGACCTGTGCATATTTAGCAAGGGTGTAGGAGAAAGTGGGCAAGAGCATAGACAGTGAGAGCCAAGCATCTTGGATTGGGCAGGAGGGCAAACGGTGGAGGATGAAGTACTCTGCCAAGAAAAGCTTATAATTTCCTTTCAGATGTGGGCAGTGCTTCAAGCATACGATAGAATATTTGCCAGAGTTGTTGAGGGTCTGAGGAAAAGGACCAAAGAGTCAAGTTGTGTTTGAGTACTTGGCTTAGGGAGCCTGGAAAGACGAGGAGCACCCATTGTCAGAAGGTTGAGCAGCAGCTTGCAGCCAGCCAGGCATGCTGAGTATGCATTTGCAGCCAGGGTTAGTGACTATCCTCTGTGATGGGCAAGTACTCATGAGTAGACACGGAGAAACTGCATTGCTACTTACTCAGGAACAGATGCTGCAAATCCAAGCATGAAAAGACACTTAGGTGAGGACGGGCACCCAGTGTCCCTGCACCCTGGAGGCAGAGGATGAGAAGGAAGGTGTAAAGAAAGAGGGCCAGCAGAACAGCCAAGCTCCAAAGCACGGGTGAGGGGAGTTTCCTCCAGGTCGGAGGCAGGAGAATGAGGAGAAAGAGAAGATATACGGAATGGTGGTCTCAGGGAAGCTTTCTCCCACTGTAATGAAGGTGCTCCAAGTGCAGAAAAGAATGGAGTAGCGAGGGTGAGGCGAGGCTTGATCAGGTACCTGGGTAAAAGCCAAGAAAGTGAAGAATCTAAAGTGTCAGAAAATGATGAATCCGATTATTTCTGCTACTTTCCATAAATGTGGAGAAGCACACAGACGATGATGACACAACTTCATCTTCCATGTGCCCGGCCTTGGTTGCCATTTGGATTGACTGGCTCTCGCAGCCTTTGTTTTGTTCACCCTTGTTAGAAATGCTTTCAATTATATATGACATGCCTTTTAGAAAGAAATAGAAGGGAGCAGTTACTGCAAGTTACAGATGAGCTAGTTAGACATGATTTGGCTTATCTTCTCAGCTGACACCCAGGATATATTTAGAACGCACAACTCATTTAAATGCAACAGTTCTAATTAGAATGGTGGGCACATTAATGTATGTATAGTTAGAGAAATAAAATGTAAATATGCATGCTATAATCACCCATTAGAGAACTATTCCTCGCCTTGTGCCTTGTAATGTTTGTATAATCATATTAGCTTGCAAGGACTAGGAAAGGAAAATCACAAAACTCCCGAGCCTAAACTGATCATCTGGTTGGGCAGCGCTAACAGTTCCAGCAAAGAGGCTAGCCAGTGGTTACCCGGCATCCTTTTGGTATGTAGGCACATTGAAAGAGATTTAGCTATTTCAGGCTAATTGAAAACATGTAAAACTATCCCCATATGTACTATGGTAGAACTTTGATCAATGTGGACCTGAAACTTAGGTAAAGTAGTTTTCTGCTTAAAACAAACAAACAAACAAACAAAAACACCAAAAACCTAAATCATGTCTATTTTTATTCAATTGTATGTGTCCCTGCGATTTATTCTTGTAATTTCAGCTGGAGTATCACTTCTTTGGACTGCATTCCCGGTACTTCAGCTTTCCTGGTCTGAGTTCTCCTTATGCTTTATTATTAGCCTCTTTTCTCTTGGGAATTGTATGTTGAATGTAGACATCATGAAAGTAAAGTTGGTATCAGTTTCTTTCTTGCTTCATCCCTGGCAATGTGGACAGACTGGCTGATCAACAAGTGGTAGTTGGTAGAAACTCTCTTGGGTATCAGAGTGAAGTGATGAGGAAATTGTACTTAGAACACAGATGCCAGCCTTGGTCTCACTTCTGCTTCCCTTGCTTATTCCACTTTCAGCAAGACATCTCCAGTGTGTCCCTTTCTGCTACTGTACAGCTAGGGAATTAAAGTATGCAATTGCTAATATTGTTCATAGTTCCATGGTTCTGCATAATTCCACATTTCTGGGATTGGTTTGCACACTAATGGGAGTGATGAAAACATTAAAGGAGTAAACCCAAAATTTAGTTATTTCTAGCTGGATGTTATGATTATGCTCTGATATTAAGCAAATTTACTGGAAGATGAGCTCATCTGCATCCCTTGGTCTGTCAGTGAGTCAGTCCCCCCCCCCTCTCTCCCTCCTTCCCTCCCCCCTCTCTCTCACACACACACACACACACACATTCCACGTGCATAGATATAAGCAAACCTGTGTTGAAAGTACTAGAACAAAAACATAATGTTTGTACCAAACATGTGAAGACTTTTTTTTTTTGGTGTCAGTAGTTCCTCAAAATACAATGCCACAACTATTTATGTGGCATTACACTGTGTTAGGTATTATAATGATGATTCAAAATGTATTAAAGTTATGTGTATGTCATTTGCAAGTACCACATCATACTATGTAAGAGACTTTAGCATCTACAAATCCTTGGAGGACCCTGGAATCTCTCATGGATATAGAAGGATGATTTCTTACAGCATCTGAAACCTGAAGGCTGACAGCTTTCAGAGGGAAAATGGAGCCATGAAAAATGCTGGGCCCAGGAGAGGAGAGTGGGATTGACAGGTTTGGAGCACACTGAAGTCCTGTTCCTATGCATTTTATCTCAGTGATGCTGGAGTACAGATGTGCACCTGTGCTATTCCTTAGCAGCCCTACTCTTGGGAATTCTTTCAATATCAACTTCATTAGTTACAAAGGCAGCAAGCCATATCCAATTTTCTTTTTGTGTCAGGATTGTTCATGTATAGACTAGACTTCTTTGTTAGAAACATTCATAATTAACCCTATAAACAAACAAACTAACAAACAAACAAATACAAATTTCACACTGTCTGCCCCAACCAACCTTGCTGGTTTGGAGACTGGGTCACCGCCTATTTTATATATATATATATATATATATATATATATATATATATATAGAATTGAAATTCTAACTACAGACCTAACCTAATTTCCAATTGATAATAGACATGGATTCCCAGAAGTGCTCTAAACCTCTTGATAGTAACATCCTAATTTCCTTTCCTGGTAAACGTTTTAAATAAGATTTTTGCGCCAAAGGAAATTAACCTTTAAATTAATTGTAATTATAAAATGCCATCACTGATTTTTGTCTTCACCCTAATTACTTTCTATTATTTAAACAAACTGCACCTCCTGTGAGCTTCAAGTTTGTTTCTTTTTCACTCCTTACCACACAGTACCAACCTATTGTCACAGAGGCCACCCACAGCATTCTTTGCTACACAGGCCTTCTTAAAATGTCTCTGGGGACCCAGGGCTTACCTCCAAGCTTACTTGGTGACAAAGAACTCTTTCAGGGCCCACATATAAGGCATCGATACTCTGTTTTCATTACACTTATCTGTTAATGGGACCTCAGAGATCTGTTATATCTTCATCCTCCCATCAAGAAGGAGATGCTACAGTTCATGAGTTCACCCAGCTTCTTTCAGCTGTCTCGGTGGATTTCTCCATCATGATCTTGACCTCTTTTGCATATATATTCCCTCCTCTCTCTCCTCCACTGGATTCTGGGAGCTTAGCCTGGTTTCATGGAACCACACCACTTTCAAAACAAAGACCAACTGGATGCGGTACAGTGATCTCCAGCTAACATCATTCATGAAAAGACAACTGTGAAGATCTTCTCAGCACATCTCTGGTCCCCAGGGCTTTCCCCCAAACTAGCTCTTTGTCTTGCTGCCATTTGTTCTTCAGAGTTGGGACTAAAGCATCCAAGAAACTTTATTTTATGAACATGTATATAAAATTCTGGTGCCTAAAATTCTATTTTTCTGCAATTGACTCTTGTTTTTCCTATGCCTTTATTTATTCGAGGTTACAAGCACAGAGCGCTTACCACAGGTGGGCTGGGGTCTGAGGTGCTATCCTAATTAGTCTTAACAGTAAAAACCCGTAGTCAGATATTAGGGTGAGAGCTGAAAGATCAGAGAATCAGAGGAGCCAGGCACCAGAAACTTCTTACCTCTATGAAATCTCAGACCAAAAAAAGGGGAGATCCTGTCTCTACAAATCCTCAGACTAAATGGGTCAAGATCCTGTCTCTACCTGCCTTATATTCCCGTCTCTACCTCCTAGGGTTGGGATTAACGGTATGAGATCCCAAGTGCGGGGGCCAAAGCTGTGAGCCACCACTGCTTGGCTCTTTCTGCTTTAGACAGGTTCAAACTCATGGCCTTAACTTCGTGCTTCCTGCTTCATCCTTCCAAGTGCTGAGATTAAAGGTGTGTGTCACCACTGTCTGGCCTCTATGATTAGTGGCTAGCTCTGCCCAGTGATCTGCAGGCAAGCTTTATTTGTGAGAACACAAATGAAATATACAACAGCGGTCCACACTATTGGAAGGCACAAAATGATCAAATGGAAGATTGATTTTACTAATGCCATCACACTTGTCTTTCCACTGGTATGCTCTGGTATTCTTTCCTGTTGAGGCTGAATAAAACGACTGCTCATTCTTTGCCTCTCCTAGCTCAATCATGTTCCTGGTACCAGAAATATTTTCTGCAGGAACTACTTCCTTTGTATGCCTAGGATAAAAATCTTTTCTGCTTATCTGAATGCTG
This sequence comes from Mesocricetus auratus, assembly GCF_017639785.1. Lineage (NCBI taxonomy): Eukaryota > Metazoa > Chordata > Mammalia > Rodentia > Cricetidae > Mesocricetus > Mesocricetus auratus. Next base: position 16,334,433 of record NW_024429199.1, on the reverse strand, counting down.
TTGCCTCTATATTGATTCTTTAGAAGCCCAGGCCTCAAAGAAAATGAATCATTTCTTTCCCCCTCATATTTTTGACTTGGAAAGATTAGATTTACATAAAGATGAATATACTGAGTGTCTGTGTGAATGAGAAGCCATCTAGCATAACAGAGTAGGTAATACGAGAAAAGGGAGAAAACAAGAAATGATTGTTGGAGAATCGGCTTCCACGTTTTATTTGAAAAATGCAAATTCAGAAATAGAGTTGGTGCGTGTCTCCTAAGTGACCACAGGAGGGAGCAATGCAAGAAAAAGACATGACACCTGCGCTAGCTAGGCTATGTAAAGAGATATGCATTGCTGCTGGAGACCACGCTGTCACTGAAAGGAACTCTCGTGACTCACAGGTGGCTCGGTGTACGCATCTGTCTCATGTGTTGGTCACATACTCAATCTTTTATTTCTACATATGGCAAAATCTGGCCTCCTCCCTTTTCCATTTGCTTCGAAAGTGGCAAAGGGTGCTTTATTACACTCAGCGTTTCAACTACTTAGAATCAACTGAAGTTTAAGATGTCACATCTTTGTGCCATCTTCCATATATTCCCCCAAAACGTTTGTGGAATGCGAAATGGTTAACCTTGTATTTCTCAAAAACATACCGAGTCTTCCTCCAGGTAGGGATATGCTTGGTTCTAGGACACAGGGGAATGAGACACGTCGGGTACCGACAGCACCCCAATACTCCTTTATCGGGAGAGTCAGCTTCAATACTCTGAATTATGGAAGCTCAGTGATTTAATCTTTAGAGATTTATAAAATTTAGGTATTGAAATAGAGCAATAGGTAGCATTTTTTCCTTATCATTTCAAAGCTTGAAGAAATCATCACTGGAAAGAAATCTCAGGCAGAATGAAAGGATATTAACAGAACTGTGAAGCCTCTGTGCATTGGGAAGGATGGAAAGGGAGGAAGATGACATCTCTCACTGTGACTCCACTAGGATCTGCAGAGCACAGCTACATATTAATGACATTCAAAGTCTCGACGTGTATCCTTTAGTAATATGATGATGCTCAGAGATAAGGAGAAATAGTGAGTTTGGGGTGATTAGAAATTGGCAGATGTAGACAAGCTTATTTCACTCGGTAAGCTCCTAAGATTGTAATTGTTATAAAAAGATGACCAAATGATAATACATGAACTGTGTATCTTTCATTGGATTGTTTGAGTATGACTCGCTGTAAACAATACAGACTATCCCCTCCCCCCCCCCATCTTGCCCTCACAACTCCATCTGTCAATCAGGCACACCACACACTGTACTTTTTCTGAACCGATTGTTGCCGCTTCTGAGGTTATGTTTGAGAAGTGATTTAAAATAACAAGAAACCAAACACTGTGTGGTATGATCTGAAACAACCACATTTGAAACATGGCAGATGACTGACAGTAAGAAAAGAAGGAAAGAAGCATGGGAAGGAGAAAAGAAAAGACAGAAGGGAGGGCAGAATGAAAGTCAGGAAGTACATGGTGTGTCAACAGGAAGTACATGGTGTGTCAAAATGCTAACTGAGGAACAGGACCAGTTCTGGCCATTTTGATATTCTCTCCTCCTAATGTTTTGTTTATCTGTATTTTTATGCTCTCTGTAGTAAACCTCTAATTCATTTATGAGCAAGATTAAGCATCATGTTTTTAGGGCAGAATGTATCTCTATGTACATCCTCTGCATAATAAGAGGCTGTGCTCAAGGAGTTACCTTTGAGCCTGGTGGCCCTGGATAGCTGCAGATACGCTCAACACATATGGAATGTGGTTTGATAAATAGTGTAGGCCAGCAGGCTTTAGAAGAAAAATCAAACAAAAATAATAGAAAATTATTATCCTGAAAGCAGTGAATAATTTTCTGTGGTTTTCTCTTTAAAAGGAAGATTCTATAAATCGATTGTGACTTCTGTCCCTAGGCTACTTGACTTCCGAGAACTCAGGACAGGTTTTTATTCATTTGCGTTTAGTTGGTGGGCACGTGTATATATATGTCTAACTCCAAATTTAAATAGCTGGAATTCATTTTCCAATACTGCTTTCAGAATAAGTCCCTGAGGTTATTATCTTTAAATGACATTCCACATCTTTTTTTCCCAGGTGATTTCAATATTGAATAACATTTGGAAATACATTGCATCTCTATTAGATAAGGTGGTAGCTACAGTCATCCCTCAGTAACCATGGGGATTCCAGGACCTTGTGGATACAAAAACTCACAAATTTCCTGAGGTATCCTAGAAAAACTGACATAGAGTTTATGTATAACCCCCACACACCATGAAATGTACATGGAGTCATCTCTAGATCATTCGAATGCCCAATGCTGTGCAAATTCTCTGTGTGATGAAAGTTGCTGTATTATACTATTTGGGAACTTTTGATGATGCTAGGTATCCTAGAAAAACTGACTAAGAGTTTATATATAACACACACATACCAAGCAGGCCAGATAGAGTCATCTCTAGATAATTTGTAATACCCAATGCTGTGCAAATTCTCTGTGTGATAAAAGTTGCTGTATTATACTATTTTGGAACTTTCAATGAGGACAAAAATCAGGACACATTTGGTACGAATGCACTCCTCCTTCACTGCCTATATATTTTCTATCTGCCATTGGTTGAATCATCAAATAAAAGAAGAACTGGCAGATAGGGAAAAATGTGCTCAGAAAAGAAAAAAGGTACTTAAAAATGGATGCATTTGCAAGAGACCAACATTTAGTTGTACTTTGTTCTAGTGAAAATACTTTTAAAAAACCAAACAGCAATGAAAATTGAAAAGTCAGATGTTGAAGCATTTTCCCTCTCATGGATTAATGATACTTTTTGTAAAGATCTTTTAATAGCAGGTGACACATAGAGATAAACTCTTATCTCTGTCACCAAAGTGGTACATGTCACAGCTGTGCAGCAGAGGGGAGGTCTAACTAAGCAAGAGAAAAGAGCCACGTGTAAGACGATCTCTGACACATCCATTTCTTTTACAGAAGTTTGTAAACAAGAACAAACACAGGGGGACTGAAGAGACTTGGGGCCTTTAAGGAAAACTCAGCATGGCCAGAAAGAGGAGAGCTCGGCCACCAATAGCACAGTGGAGGAAGCCTGTTCTCTTAAGGCAGAGCAAACACACCCAAGTGTGTTTCGAGGGCCACTGGGCTCAAATGCGTGCCTGGTTTAAGGTACAACTGTTGAACTGGAGTTCAAGGTTCTAGTTTTTCCTGGTGTGGAACTTTTCATTTAAAAGCAGGTGACATTCCAGCTGGAGGTGCTGGCTGGGTTTTCTGCCTGATGGTAGTGAACATGTAATGTAGCCATGCTGGACAGTGTTAGCACCCCAAAGTTCTCATCTGAATCTGGGTCCACTTTGCCCCAGTAAATATACTCATCCGTCCAAGAAACATTGTATGTTCGTGTGTGTGTGTGTGTGTGTTTTATAGCCTTATTTGTGTCCCTGCCTTTCAATTCATGAATAGAAGGCTTAAAATTCAGTGTGAAGTTTTTGAGCAGAGCCTTTAAAAGCTAATTAAAGTTAAATATGGTCACCAGGACAAGGCTGAAGTCCAAATGGACTGAAAATTTTAAATAAGAAGAAAAGCATAGAGAAAAGGCCATGTAAGGATCTTTTCTTTCTTTCTTTCTTTCTTTTTTTTTTTTTTACGAGACAGGGTTTCTCTGTATTGTTTTGGAGGCTGTCGGTCCAGCCTGGCCTCGAACCCTCTGCCTCCCGAGTGCTGGGATTAAAGGCGTGCGCCACCACCGCCCGGCCGTGTAAAGATTTTTGAAAAGGTACCACAGATATGGCAAGGAGCGGTCTCAGGACAAAGTGCATGCTAACACCTTGATTTTGGAGTTTCAGCCTCCAGAGCTGGGAGAAAACTAGTTTCTGTTGTCTAAGCTGCCGATGCTGTTATCATGGCAGCCCTACTGATTCATAGAAAGCAGAAGAGCACCCTCATGATGCTACCTGATGTCATATCCCAGGGCGCACAGCAGGTGGCAGTGGTGTGCTGTGGCTTTGTGCAGTGAGCCCATTTGCTCGGCTGTGGCTCTGGTTTAGACTATGGGGTTGAGCACCGAGACATCCACTCAGGGGTTTTCCACTAGAAAGAGATGTTGCATTAATGCATCTGTTGTAATGTGCCAGCTATGTAGCTCAGTAGGTACAGTGCTTGCCTAGCACACATGAGACCCTGAGCTCAACTCACAGCCTTGCATAAACACGGATTGGTGGCTCACCTGCAATCCCAGCACTTGGGAGGAGGAGTCAGGAAGGTCAGGGGCTTAAAGCCATCCTTGGCTACATAGTAAGTGTGAGACAAGCTTGGAATGTTCTCTTTCTCTCTCTCCCTCCCCCTCTCCCCCTCTCCCCCGCCCTCTCTCTCTTTCCCTCTCCTTCCCTCCTTTTTTTTTTTTTAACCTTCCTCCTTCCACTCCTCACCCCTGTGTTGTGCAGTCTATAATCGTCTGTTTCTTACTATGTCATGGAGTCTAACTTGAGTCTTTGCTTCTGGTTCATGGTTCCCTGGAAGCCGATAGCTCTTCGCTCTGACTTTGGCTGGGTACACTCATGTCTGTGAGCACGGAACTGCTCAACATCGGGCCAGCCTCCAGCCTACTTTATTCACCCAGCAGTCAGAAAGCCCGTCCTCATCTCTATGGTGTGTTCTCACCAAGGCATAATACATAGACTGTCCTCTTAGGGATGGAAACTTCACTAATTTGGCAAGCAGAAAGCTTCAAACAGATACTACGCCAGTCTCAGTGTTGGGCAGACATCAAGCCTCTATCAAAATTTTCGAGGCTTGCTTTCAGAGGACACTTTTTTTTTTCATAGTGCCAATGGTCTAGGGAACACAGACAAAGATTTCTTTAAGTTCTCAGACCAACATGAGAAACTTGTTCAGGAAACAGCTTCTTATGCTCTGGATTAAAAAAAAGCAAGAATGAAGAAGGTAACAAAATAGATAAAAGACATTACTTTCAGAAGTTTTATTAGATGCTGTGGCATAAGATTTACCTGCTAAATGATGTTGGAGATGCCTGATCTCCTTGGATTTACATGATATTGGTAAAACTTTTACTTAGGACAGAATTCTCTGAGGCACATCCCTAGAATTTGTATTCTCTGACATGTTAAGAATTTTTATGGAAGGGTTCTGTATACCAATATTTGGGCCTTGTATTATTCATATTTTAGTTTCCATAAATCGAAGTTTTAACATCCATAAAATACCACTAGCTGTTCTTAAGCTTATTCTAAAACATGTTTGGAGTTTAGATAGCTCTAAAGCAGGTGCCTTACTAGTGACTGTGAATTTCACAGGGTATCACTTTTTGAAAATTACATTTACTTAATTTACTTGTGTGTAGAGGTTAGAAAACAACTTGTGGGTTTGTTCTCTCCTTCCAACCATGTGGGTCCTATGGATCAAACTCAGGTGGTCAGGTTTTTTTTTTGTTGGCCTAGGTACATCATTTTTTTTTTAATGTGTATGGGTGGTTTACCTTATGATACTACTATGTACTATGCACACAGTGCTGAATGAGGCCAGAAGGGGGAGTCAAATCATTTCGAACTAGCAAACTAGAGTTACAAACAGCTTCAGTGTGGGTGCTGGGAATCTAATCCAGGTGCTACGTAAGAGCAGCAAGTGCTGTAAACCATCGAGCCATCTAGTTAGCTCATAGGCACACTACCTGTAAGAGCAACTAGTCAGTCCTGCATCTATCTGTTACCATGCCTCAGCACTTACTGGTTCTATCATTAGATTGTGGTTACTTCTGTCTCAAGACTACCCTTTTCATCTCCCCTCTGGAACAGTTCAGGACAAGCTCTGCTCTCCCTAAAGAACTGTGAGTATAGAGAAAATTTTTCTCCTTGTCTCTTTGATCCATATTGTCAGTTATGCTTACCTAGTATGATGCAAACAAAACTCAATTAGGAAAAGTTGAACATACTTCTTTACTAGACCACTCTTGGAGGTGTCCGTGTATAAAAAAGCTTTCTGAATCTTTAGCATCAAATTTGCTTGTCTTTAGTCTTGTAAAAATGAGCATTTTAGGAGTCTCTTTTGCAAAGTGCTATTCTGGAAAGCTGCTGATCACACGGCCTGTTGGGTCCATAAATTTAAAAACCTAGCCATCTTCTATCTGCCATGGTCTCTGAACAAGGCTTCTGTGCATATGACCAGTGGTGACTGAATGTCTTCTCTTATACCTCAAGCAACCTGTCCATACTCAGCTAACTATCTATTTGTAAGAGGCATTTCTATGAACTCATTCACTCTTAGTGGACATCTAGGAATGTACCAGACTCCTCCTTTCCCTTTATCACAGTATCCAACCACACCCTGCTCCATTACTCAAAAGGTTTTAGCATGGGTCATATCATATCACATAATATCATATCATTATCTTATATCATTCATGTAATTTCTTAACATGCCATGCCATATCATGACATACAAGATCATGTTGTATTGTATACATCATATCTTAACATGTCATCCCAATACAATGCCATATCAGATCATGTCTTGGAGTTTTATGTCATGCCATCTCTACCATCGCATACATAGCATTGTCGTAGCAATTGATTTCCACTAGGATTCAATTAATGGCAGAGCTTTAAGCACTATTACAAATTATTAATGAGATTCGTAGTCCTTGATGAAACAGATTGATTAGCAATACACAATAACTAAACTGTAGCAAAGGGAAATATCCAAGCTAACTGCATTTAGAATTCACTTCTGTCTCTAATCTCCCATCTGTATTCTCTACTAGAATTGTTCTAAGAACAGATTTTTGAAATACCTTTCAATGAAAGGAAAAAAGCATGTTTTCAAAATGAGAGCCTCTCTGATTCCTTCGTAAAGACTAGCTTAGTATGGGGGGCACCACAGCCTTATTTCCTCTTCTGCTGGGGTGTGGAGGGGTGATTGTCTCATAGCGGGAAAGCTGGGGAGAAAGCACTAAGGAAGCTTTGAACTTGAAAGGCACAGAGTGGAGCTTTAATACTTACAGCTGTCTTCTTCTTCAGTTATACATTTCACAACGTAACAGGCATAGATGAAGCCCGCCAGCTGAAACAAAAGGGACAAGCTTTAGACATGGCACAAAGGCCAGAGAATCCGACCTCCCTGGGGGAGCAGCATTTCAAAGACAAGCAGTTAGGCTCCCACTTGGGCTTCCACCATGGTTTGTTGCTGGGTCTTCACTGTATTGTGGATGTTTGACTCCAGCTGTATCCATCTGCCTCATAGATAAATCTATTTCTTTGCTTTTCTCTGACATTTACGTGTGTGATTTGCTAATAGCTAGGCAAACATGAAACTATTTTAGGTGAAGAGACAGGAGAAGAACTGTGGCCATTTGTGAATGGGCTCAGCACTTACATTTATAGCAGACTTTTCTTGAAGTCAGGATCTAGGTTTCTAAAACTGAATTCTTCTTGACTATAGAAAAATATCGTGAGGAAAAAGACTTCAAGGAGTTTCCATTGTGTGTTGCCTGGGTGTCTTGTAAACAAGAGAAACTCTTATTGAAACATAGTAGGAACCAGGCCATCCTGATCATCATTAGGATGACATGTTACTGAGATGCAAAATGAGATGGATACCTGTGAGTAAGAGTGATTTCTAGAACACTCCGAGCTTGGACTTGCATGTGCCACACCAACTTTTCTGAAAAGTCCCACAGAAACGTCCCCGTGGTAATCAGAGTTCTTGATCCCTGAAATGTGAGCCTATAAAGAACATCAGCCAAGTTGTTTGGCATGTAAATCTCAAGATTGAATGGCTTTGTACACTTTCGTATCAGTAATATGTAATTAAATTCTTAGCTCTGATAGGAGGACACAATATAATTTAGTGATAAGTGTCTTTCAGCAGAAGCAATCCAAGTGTGTTCAATTCTATGCTTTGTTATACAAAACAATGGTTTTTATTATGAGGTTTTATTTTCATACATATTAATCCTTGTAGTCTGTTCTTTTATATATTCCTAATACTGTCTACCATCACTCTTCTTTTACTGTTTCTCTTTCTCCCTCCAAATGGTCTCCCTTCTAATTTCCTGATCTATATATGTATATAATATATTTTCCTATAATTTATATATAATTTTAGATTCTGTACAAAAATAAGAGAAAAATGTGATATTTTATCTTTCTCTCCTATTTCCCTTTCCAGTTCATTGTAAACCTCTTCCTTCTCCCCGTATGTCCTTTCTACTTTCATATCTTATATATATTTACACATGTTAATGTAAATATACATTTAAATCTAGATTTCGCATGATAGAAAATATGCAATATTTATCTTTCTCAGTGGCCCTTAAAAAACTTAACTTGTTTATCTCCAGGTCCAGTTACTTTCCTGAAAATGGAATGATTTCATTCTTCTTTATCACTGAATAAAAATGTGTTTTGTGTATGTATCATATTCTTTGATCCATTCATCTATGGATGGACATCTAGGCTAATTCCTCATCTTGTCTATTGTGAATAATGTAGCAATCAACACATGCACAAGTAAAAAGTATGTTCTCAGGACCATGATTATGGTGCCAGACATTGGACTAAGTGAGTACTGACCCCCGTGAATGAAAACCTCTGAAAGGAAGTCGCATCGAGTTATGAACAAAAACTCCTGAAAGGAATCTCTGTCTGCAGAGACTGATTGGCCGATTAGAATTTCAGAACTGTGGAGAGATGGGAATGCTGCCAGTCCAGAGGCTAATTCCGTTATGCTGGGCTAAATTCTGGTCCTGCAGAACAGTCATTCATTGCCCCCTCTCATCCTGTTCTCTAACATCTTGTGCCAATAGGTAACATTTCAGAATCTATTGGCTGAGCAGGCAACTATCTTCTACCAATCCAAAACCTAAGGATGCCATTAAATGGCATCTTGAGTCTATAGAAAAGTTTCCCCCATCTCAGTGGACCTGTCTCTCTGATGTACCCACCAATGGATTTTAAACTTGCCTTGAGTTATGACTCTATTCTATGAAATCATAAAGCCCTTTTGAAATTGCTTCCACACAGCAACATGGAATTAGGGATAACCTAAGTCTGTGTTCCTAGGTCATAGTCATTCAAAAACAGTTTTAGAATAAACCGTCTCTTCTTCCCTTTAAGATGAGGGCTGTAGTTTTTCTGTTGACAGTCATGGTGCCACAATGTGGGACCCAGATAATGATTTCACTAGTGGAATCACCTGAATGGAAACCAGTGTCTGCACAGACCCACTGAATTCAAGCCATCTATCTGGTGTTATTTCTTCAGTGAATTGTGGGTGAGCTCTTTCTGGGGCTCCAGATTCTCTTGGTTTGGCCAGTGGTCCATTTTGTTTGTTCTGGGCTGGCTAAGAAGAATCCTGCTTTGATATATCCCCTTTTCATCTGCTTTCAAAGAATTTTGTTTTAGGTTATCCAGTTTGTTCCTTTGCTTTGAAAGCATTTTGACCTGGGCATTTTGGTTTGGTTTGGTTGGTTTCTTTATGATCTCCAAAGACATTTTGGTCAGTATTTTGTTTGCTTTTGAAACTTTTTTTTTTTTGTCTTGGTTTTTATTGTCTTTGAAATGTTTTGATTAATTATCGTTTGGCTGTTGTCTCCTGACATTACTCCTCAAATTCACCATTTTGAGTTTTCCACTCTATGTCCTTTGACCTTTCCATGCCTTTGGCTTGGGAATTTTACCAGATGATAAAGATACTGAAGACAGGAATTACCTGTTCCCTTCCACCCAAAAAATGTGGAGGTGTCAAGGGGAAAAGCCTGTGACAGGCAAAGGCTTCACAGGGAAACCCAACAAACACATTCTGTTCCTGGATTAGAAGGAACTCTATTGGCTTTTCTTGGAAGATTTATGAGGGATTGACCACTCAAGGTCTGGAGCCCCACATATTTGCATAAACATGCAAGACGACACCAAGACCCAGTGGGAGAAGAGAGTCTCATGATAAAAGTTGAGAAAGTTCATTCCTGAAAGCAGCACATAAAACAACTGACCCCAAAGACACATTCCATACTTAGCATGGACAAGCAGCTTGTCAAGAGAAAAGGAAAACATAGACGTATAGATATGTGGGGTACGTGGTTTCCAAAAAGGAATAAATGTTTAGAGATGAATCACCTCCAGGTACTCTAGCTGGTTTTGTGTGATAATCATTCACTTGCAAGTATTTGTAAAAAGAGGGAAATGCAGAAACCTGCACATTAACTACCTCCAAACTGGCTTATCTTGTGTCTGTAACAAAGTCCTCAGCAATGTAGTTATTCATTCATTTTTTTTTCTTAAAAAAGACAAATCACAGGTAGGCAGCCTTCTTTAATTAAAATGTAAAATATCTGTTAACAAACAGAAAAACATAGGCAAATTATAGTGTTTTAAATACCACAAGAAGACTCATAAAAACTTAATTTAATTATATAAATTATAGTTACATTACTTTCCTCTTCCACTTCTTCCATCATCCCTTCCCATGTCCCCTCCTTCTCAAAGTCTTGGCCTTTTATTCTTTAGTTATTACTGATATATGTGCATAGGCATGCACACACGCGTGTGCACACACACGTATGTAATGAATATTTACATAAATACAATCTGATGGCTCTGTTTTGCATTTCTTGTAAATAAATGTTTTTAGGGATGACCATTCTGTTATCCAAATCCATTATTATTGTGTTGTTGTGATGTCTAAATTTCGTTTTTAACTTGATTCATTTGAGAAGAAGGAACCTCAGTAGCAGGGCTGATTCCATCAGATTGCCCTGTGGGCATGTCTTGGGGACGTAGTTGGTATAGGAGTGGTGGTACCATCTTTGGGCAGGTGAGGCTGGAATGTAGATTCATCCTTAGGCAGGTGGGGCTGGGATGTAAACCCATCCTTAGGCAGGAAGGGCTGGGATGTATAAGAAAGATAACTCAGCATGAGCCTGGAAGCAAGCCAGTAAGCAGCATTCCTCCGTGATTTCTACTGTTCTTACTTGAGTACCTGACCAGACTTGCCTCCCTGATGGACTGCTAACCTCAAAGTATAAGCCAAATACACTCTCCTTCCCAAGTTGGTTTTGGTCAGTCCACTTATCACAGCAGTAGCAAGCAAACTAGAGCATAATTTTAAAACCTAACAATAAAAATTTAAGAGAAGCCAACCATGAGTTGAGCATTTACATGGGATTATATTAACCCTTTCTATCTTTTTTTGCCAAGAATCATCGGAAAGCTCTATCCTCTGAATGGTCTATCTCATGCACACATTATCCTTGGGTCTCCGGTCTGTCCCTAGCTAGTTAGTGATCTGTGATGTTGTAAAAAGTCCCTTGGGTACTGCCCACAACTCTGTTTCCCCTTCCACATTATGTTGCTACTCTGTGTGGCCAAGCTATACTGGCCTATCAATGGTTTATCTATATTTCAGGCTTTAAGTACTTGTTGAATTATTTGGAAAGCAATTCTTCTCAATCACAAACTTTCCTTTTGATTCCTACTTATCACTTCATTACTTTGAAATGAAAATCTAGGTAACGAGTATCGACAAATTCTGAGATTCAGGGCCAGTGCGTCTTTAAACTCCTCATTAACATGTCGTTGCTTGATTCTCAATTATTAAGTGCACTGTCTCAGAGTGCAGCTAAGGACCTGCATCCTGCTTATCAGTGAGCTTATAATTGTACTCAGCTGCATTCTCTGATGCTCCTTTGATACAAAAGTAAATCCTGTTGCATTCCATTATAAAAGCCTGCTGATTAAGAGGAGTTTAGCTTTTAAATTGGTCACCTCTAAATACAAATGTGAATGTGCTTTACCCCAATTCGTCAGATTCAGAAATTGCTCTCTTCCAATTTTCCTATACCTATATATGTCTAATCTAATTCTAGCTTTCCAATAGAAATTTATAAAACTTTCCAGTAGTAGAGAGTCTGAGAGTTTCTAACAATCTCCAATGTTTCTAATTCTGTGCATCTCTTAAATGCTACCTAAACCACCATAGAGACTAACCCTGGGTTGCCAACTGACATTTATGATTGGGCAGCTTTCCACTGTGGAAGCTGTGAACATTTAAGCAGTACTATTCTACAACAAAGACAGCCAACTGCTGAGATGATCAAAGATGTCTCCAGACATTGCCATATGTCCCTTTTAAAGGGCAAAATCACCATTGGTTAGAGCCATTATTTTAGATACAGCCCTAGCCTTAAGGAATTTTCCATCTTGTAGAATTTGTCATCTGACGTAGATGTAGCCGGGAGGGAAAAAATTGTATAGGTGACAATCAGTACAGTTGCTTTCACGTATTGGTTCATTAATCCCTGCAACCACCCTTGGATCAACTTACACTTATTTTCGCAGAAGACAAGTAATAAAACTTGCTTCCAGAGTGAGACCTGAAGCAGGAAATTTATGTATATGTTAAGGCAGCCACCCATAGTTCTACTTGACGAAAGTTTAGGATCAGTAGACATCAAAACTGTGTAGGCAAATCAGGTCCAATCAACAGGGCTCCAGTGTGTATCCAATTGTTCTTGTTCTATACGTTTAAGGGGCAGCCCTTGAGAAAGCATACTTTTTTTTTGGCAAGGTTCACACCTCTCCTGAAGTGATGCTCATCATTTTAACTGCATTTCTACCACACTTACTTAGAACTCAGTCCTGTAGACAGCTGTTAGTAGTTTGCAGGAAAACAAAATAGCATATTCCCCTCTACTGTCCCTTAAATCATTTCCCTAATATGCCAACCAAGAGTGCCAATTCTGTATACTCTTCTTTCCTGGCCCAGTTCAGCCTGACACCTAAGGTAATCCACTCATTCTTTAAGAATAGATTAGTATATTAATTCCCCTAAGAGATGGCAGGCCATTCCCAGAGTAGATTTTAGGCTGGCGTGCTTGCAAGAAATCCCAGAGAAAAGGAAGGCTTGGAAAGAGGATACAGAGGGGAAAGGACAAGTCAGGCAATATTTTCTAAGAAGCAATCAGAAAAAAAACTGGGAAATAGTGATTATGTTTAGAGAGGAGGAAAGGGGCTCAGGGTAGAGACATTCTGACCATTTGAAGAGAAGCAATTGGGCACAAAGAAGAGGATAGTAGCTCATGTTATTGCTAGAGACCTGAGTTATTGTAATTAAAATGAAATGGTTGGGGCTGATGAAGACAGCTCAGCAGTGAGGAGCACTGACTGCCTTGCCAGAGGATCCTGTTTAGATGGTGGTGGCTCACAACTATGGGTAACTCCATTCCCAGGGGATTAGACACTCTTTTCTTGCCTCCATGGGGACTAGGTGTGCATGATGTACACACATTTACATAAAGGCAAAATACATAAAATAAAAATAAAGGAATTTCAGTCTCATGCAGGCTTCCTGGTTGGCAGTTCAGTCTCTGTGAGCCCAAATTAGTTGATTCTGTGGGTTTTCTTTTGGTGTCTTTGACCCCACTGGCTCTAACAATTCTTCTTCTTCTTCTTCTTCTTCTTCTTCTTCTTCTTCTTCTTCTTCTTCTTCTTCTTCTTCTTCTTCTTCTTCTTCTTCTTCTTCTTCTTCTTCTTCTTCTTCTTCTTCTTCTTCTTCTTCTTCTTCAGGATTCCCCAAGCTCTACCTAATGTTTGGTTGTGGGTCTCTGCATCTGCTTCTATCAATTATTGGATAAAGCTTCTCTGATAACATTTGGGCTGGGCAACAATCTATGAGTATAGCAGAGTATCAATAGGAATCGTTTCATTTACTTTTTTTGTTTGATTCTATCCCAGGCCTCTGGGATATCTTGCCTCTGGGTCTTGGCCCTCAGGGGTGAGCTCCCTCTCAGGGTGTGGGTCTCCATCTGGGCCAGTCATTGGTTGGTCATTCTCACAATTTCTATGCCATCTTTACCCCAGTGCATCTTGAAGTAGGACAAACAGTAGGTCGAAGGATTTGGGGGATGGGTTGGCATCCCAGTCCCTTATTTGGTTATAGCAGATATAACCTATATCCCCTATTGCTATGAGTCTTAGCTAGGGTCACCATCATAGATTCCTGGGATTTTTCCACTGCTCTAGATTTCTAGCTCATCCCAGAGATGCTCCAGATTCCAATTGTCTCTCCTAGTACTCCCCCCCTCCATCCTTCCCCAAACCTGATTCCTCCTGTTCTGCATATATGTTATAATTGTGTAACTTGGTTTTCTTGTGAGACTCCTAACAGTGAGAGCAGGGCCTGCCTCTGCCTCTGCCTCTGCTGCTTGCTTTTGGGACCCATTGCTTCTGCCAGATTGCTTCATCCAGCCTTAATAGAAGAGGAGGTGCCCAGTCTCACTGCAACTGGATATACCATGGTTGGCTGATATCCATGGGAGGCCTGCCTGCCCCATATCTGAAAAGAAACAGAGGAGGAGAATAGGATGGGAGGAGAGGAGAGGTGGGAGGGAGAAATTGAGAGGAGAGGAGGGGAGACTTTGGTTGGGATATAAAAAAAATGAACAAGACAAAACAAAGAAGAGCAAATACATCTCAAAATGTTTTTTTTTACTTTATTCCTTCTTTAAATGTGGATAGCATAATAATAATAATGGAAGATTAATGTGGTATCATGTCAGAAAAAGGAATGGTTACCCACTTAGGAGCCCACTTAGGAGAACAAAAAGTATTCAAGTTGCTTATTTTTGGCATCTGAAGTACAGCTAAGTCTAAATCATTTTAGTTTTATTCATCTTGTCATCTTCACATATGTAATATTATTTGTTCACTTCTAATTTACCTGGTGAGGTTTTACCAGTCATCTTGACAATATTACTTACACAGAGAAATTGCTATTTTTCTCTCCAGAACAAAATCAAATTAAAATTCCTTTCTGATCCACAGACTAAACAGTGATTGTATGTCCTAGGCATTTACTTAGAAGCTAAGAGGTAAAAGGATAGGCAAACCCTTTGGCAAGTATGTAGAAACATTGAATTTTGATACTCTAACATATAATAACCTCAGTGTTTAAAACATTATAGTTCGAGCTTCTGTTTCTAGAAAGAAGGATTTGTCAGAGTGATTCCTTTTCTCAGCCCCTCTAACTAATGTCAAAATCCTGAGCATCAAATGTGTGACCAACATAAGAGTTTAAGAGGAAGAGAAAAGTCAGTACCACAAGGGATCTTGTTTTCCAAGGTGGGATATGAGGTTAGTTCTTTCTCTCAGTTCCTTCCTCCCTCTTTCCTTTCTTCTCTCCCTTTTTTCCTTTCTTGTTTGTTTTCCTTCCTGTGTTTTCTTGGTCTTGTATATGCGAGATTCAGTGTTGAGCAGTTCCGAGTCTAGAACCAAGTTTTAAGGCTCTAGGGAAATCTGTTCTTTCTCGAAAAAGAACTAGGAAAGAGGCAGGGTAGCAGGAAATAATTTAATAAATGATGACCCCTTCTTCAGCCAATGCCATGGGAAAAACAAACAGAAACAAATGTATTCTCCTTCCTCAGGCACCAAAGAGCAGGGAACAAAGGCTTCATCCGTGGCCAGGTTATGAGGTCCAAGAAGCCAAATAAGGACTGTAGGTATCCATCTAGGAATTAGGAAGACTCTCCTATTCCTCTGCATGAGGGTTAGGGAATCTAAATTGCTAGCCTCATTCCAGAATAATATAGCACCCTAGACTTCTCTCTTGGAGTGATGTCACAAGAAACAGTGTGAAGTTATGACTGTTTACCAATGCTCAGCAGTAATGAGGACCATCCTGATGCTATAGTGTTTGTGAGAATCACCCAGGAGCAGCAAAGTGTCATTTGACTTATCTCAGCTGTGATGTCATCAGTGAGGGGAATGCTCACTGCCTCTCAGCCAGCACGACAGTTTTTCCTATGTCAATCTTCATGGAGTCTAAATGAGGATCCTGGACTTCTGGCCCCACTTAACAGAAGTGACCTAGCATTCTCCTTCCCCTGCCAAAACTTTATGGAGTGAATTAACAAAAGCAGAAGCCTTAATTAAAACCCAGAGTCTCATGACATATCATAAATGTCCATGTTTCAGTTGAACTTCAATGAAAAACATCTCAATCGGAATAAAATGAGAATCAATGGAAGTGATTATCTGACAAGTATTTTAGAGTAACAATCATTAAATGCTTCAATAATCATTTGTAAACAAATGAAATAAAATCAAGAAAGAAAAAAAATCCAGGCAGTTCTCATGAAATAATTGAAATGATGAGGTCAAACCAAAGTGTAAAAACTGGAAATTTAGAAGTAAAAAAATAATGCAGTTACTAAAATAAGAAAAAAGCTGGAGAATGGAGGGTCCCAAGGGAAAAAAAAGCCTTCAGGTTTGATGATAGGAGGCAGAAACCACCTCTTTGGGCAACAGAGAAGGAGAGGAAAACTGTGAACAGAGAACAGAGTGTCAGGGTCCATGGGATAGGAACCAAGGGGGTAAAGCTCATGCCTTTACAAAAGTAAAGAAGATGGCAGTGAAAACTTCTTAAATTTGCTTTATAAAATCCTCACAAACCTTCAAATTCAAAAGGGGAGTAAACTCTGATAAGCATCACTCAAAGCAAATTCACATAAGATGAAGTAAAAATTTGGAAGACCAAAGACAAAAAAATTTAAAAGCAGAAAGGGACACATTTATGCAGCACCAATCTGGAAACATGGTTTCTTAAAAACCACAGATGCAGTTGTGCTCCAAGTCAACAACTGTACTCTGGAGCATTTCCCTCAGAAAGGAATAGATGTGTAGATGCCAAAACCATACTCCGTCGACTTTTCCTCACAGCAGTTCAAAGTGAGGCACAATTCAGATGTCCTCCAATGCACAGAGAAATTATACAGTGGCCATAAAATGCCACTCAGCATCAGCACAGAAAGAACTATTGATTTATACAACAACTCGAAGCATTTCCATAAAATTGTGTGTTTTTGACAAAAGTCAATTCCAAAATTTGATATTATTTAGATTAAATTTTTTATTTTTATTTATATTTGTGTGTACATTCATGTGAATGTATTTGCCTTGTTTACATGGGCCAGAAGATGTCATATCCCCCGAAACTAGAGATATAGGTGGTTCTGCGCCATCCTAGGTGGATACGGGGAATTGAACTCTGGTCCTTGTCAGAGCAGCCAGTGCTCTTAACCGCTAAACCAACTCTCAAGCTCCACAGACTTTATATTATTTAGTTCCACATTTTTGTTCGTTTGCTTGTCTTAAAACACATATTCTTAGTATATGGCCTAGAACTTCAGATCCTTCTGCCTTAGCCATCTGAGTGATACGGTTTTGCCATGCAATGCCATACTTAGACCATACTAGTTGTTACATGATAAAATTACACTTAAGAAATTGCTTAACATTCTTAGCCATTAGGGAAATGCAAATCAAAACAACTCTGAGATACCATCTTACTACTGTCCGATTGGCTAAAATCAAAAACACCAAAAACAGTTTTTGCTGGAGAGAATGTGGAGAAAGGGAACACTCCTCCATTGCTGGTGGGAGTGCCAACTTGTGCAGCCACTTTGGATATTGGTATGGAGATTCCTCAGGAAAATGGGAATCAGTCTACCACAAGATCCAGCAATTCCACTCTTAGGCATATGCCCAAAAATACACATTCATACAACAAGGACATCTGTTCCACGATGTTCATAGCAGCATTATTTGTAATAGCCAGAACCTGGAAGTAACCTAGATGCCCCACAACTGAAGAGTGGATAGAGAAAATGTGGTACATTTACACAATGGAGTACTATTCAGCAGAGGAAAAAAAAAACAGTGAAATCTTGAAATTCGCAGGCAAATGTATGGCACTAGAAGAAACCATCCTGAGTGAGGTAACCCAGTCACAAAAAGACAAACGTGGTATGTACTCATCATATATGGATTGTAGACATGGCTCAGGGGAGTGCCAGCCTACAATCCCACTGTCAGAGAGTCTGGGAAACAGGGAGGACCCTAAGAGAGATATGCATAGTACCCCAGAGAAGGGGAATAGGACAAGATCTCCTGAGCAGATTGGGAGCATGGAGGGAGGGGAGAGAGAGTTGGGAAAAAGAGAGGGGGAGAAGAGAAGGGAAGAGGAGGACATGTGGCAGCAGGAAGGTTGAGTTGGGGGAAGAACAGAGGAGAGCAGAATGAGAGATACCACAATAGAGGTAGTCATTATAGGCTTGAGCAGAGATCTAGCACTAGTGAGATTTTCAGAGATCTACAAGGATGACACTAACTTGCAAACTAAGCAATAGCAGAGAGGCTACCTTAAATGCCCTTCCCTGATAATGAGTTTGGCGACTACCTTACATGCTATACTAGAGCCTTCATCCAGTGGCTGATGGAAACAGAGGCATCCACAGGGGAAGTTCTACCCTCTGAACTGAACTCCTGGAACCCAGTGACAGAGAGGGAGGAATGATGAGCAAAGGGGTCAAGACTGACCTGGAGAAACCCTCACCCTCCCTGGGGAGTGGAGTGGGAATTAGGTGGGGGGGGCTGGTGGGGTTGGTGGGGAGTGGGGATTGAGGAGAGGGAGAAGGAAAGGGAGCTGGGATTGACATGTGAAGCAAGCTTGTTTCTAATTTAAATATGAAAAAAATAAAAAAATAAAGAGCTGAATGGTCAATAGCTAGGCAGGAGATATAAGTGGGACTTCTGGGGGGGAAAAAAGAGAGGAACTCAGGATGTTTCTAGATGTGAGAGAGGACACCATAGAGATACACACGAAGTCAGACACACAGAATGGGAGAGAGGTAAAAGTCCCATGTTAGAACATATATGGGTTAATTTAAGGTATAATAGCTAGTGGGACAAGTCTCCCTATAATTTATTTGAGAGCTGGAGGGCCAAAGAAAAATATTGCAACAATTTTCTAAGTACCAATTTCTGTTCTAGTTATATTTCTGTTTGTTGTTGTTGTTGTTGCTGTAGTAAAATACCTTGACAAAAAGCAGCTTAGGGGAGAAAAGGGTTTATCTAGTTTATAATTCTATGTCCCTCAGAAGTTAAGACAGAAACTCAAGCAGCCATGTCATCCACAGTCAAGAGCAGAGAAAAATGAATGCATCCTTGCTTGCATGCCCTCAGCTAACATTCTTTTCTCTTCTCCTGGTCTGGACCCCTTCACTAGGGAATGGCACTAGGGAATGTTAGGAAGACAACAGGATGGGTCTTCCTAAATCATTGGCTGTCAACCTTCCTAATGCTGTGACGCTTTGATACAGTTCCTCATGTTGTGGTGACCCAAACCAAAAAAAATTATTTTCATTGTTACTTCATAACTGTAATTTTGCTATGGTTATGAATCACAATGTAAATATATTTTAGAGATAGAGGTTTCACAAAGGAGTTTTGACCCACAGGTTTTAAAACACTGTCCTAAGTCAATGGAGAATTAAGACAACAATGCATAGACATGCCCACAGGCCAACCTGATCTAGACAGTTCATCATTACAGCTCTCCTTCCAGGGCAGCTGTCAAATTGACAGCTAAAACTAAGTAGCCTCCTTGCATTCTCAAACCCTCAGGCACCCCTTTTATGCTTTCACACATGGTTCCTCATTCTCTCCTATCTTAACACTACTTGTTCTCTTTTTGGGATATCCCACCTAGTTTTATAGCTTATACCTACTCTCACAGCCCTAATTTACTATATATAAACATTCAAAGTAAAGATCCACTCACTAGGGATATCATGCAATTTTTGTCTTTCTAAGCTTGGGTATCATTTAATATGATGCTTTCCAGATCTATTCCTTTACATGCAAATTTCATTTTTCTTTATAGCCAAGTGACATGCACATAGCTATAGCTGGTATGTAGTTACATTATGTATATACCACACTTTAATTCCACTCATCTGTTGATGGATATCTAGGATGATTACATTTCCTTGCCCTTGTGAAGAGAGCAGCAGTAAACATGGATTTGCAGTTATCTCTATGGCTAGTTTACTCGTGAAACATGTTACAGGGAAACCTGTAAAGGGGATACAGGATTTCTCATTTTTTTGTAATTGCATGTTATCTCACAATAAAAATTTTAATAGAAAATGGTATATTTTAGGGTGTAAAATTTTTTGTTAAAAAACCTTTTGTAGCATGTTTTTAAAATTATATATTTAAGCAAACTACTGTACTTGCTTTTCAAAAGATGAAGACATATTTGATTTAAGGCCTCTAGGCTAATATGGAACTGTACAAGGGTTTCTGGTACAGGTATAATATGTAGTCAGTATTCAGCTTTCTCTTTTGACTGTGGGTAGGGATGGAGGAGGTGGCAAGTGCTACTTAATTATGTGCAGTTATCTTGTATTCTAAATGAGTTAGTACTGTGTTTCAGTCAAATTAGTCCCTTTCTGTTCTGAATTCATAGTTCTCCTGCTCTGGGACTATAACTTTTATAGTGGGAATTAGAACAGAAGGATATTATGCACTCACAGAGTACACTTTTGCACTGTCGATGATTTTTAACCCACTCTTTCAAAAAGTTATATTCCACTTACATAACCCTAGATTGACTCAGTAAAGGATTCCTAATGATTATATTAATGTTGTCAATAAAGAGCCTTTAATGAGATATTTCACTGTACGTCATCTTGGCTGTCCATCAGCTGATTCTTACTTCACATTACTTGATTGGTTGGACGATTATGTTGCAGATTTTCTTGCTTTGAATAATCCAGTCACAGTTATCAGCCTATAATCATTCATGAAAGATTGCCTTTGGGGCTATTGTGAGTGTTCCCAGCCTCCTGGGTCTAAAGAGCTTCTCCATATATCAAAGACATATCTTAATAACAGCCTTTTGGCATTGTGCTGCATCATCAAACATGACTGTATTAAACACATCTAAAAAGATTAAATAAAAGCAGTCACACTTGTGAACTTGTATTATCTACTGAGGGTGAGAAATGGACTGAACCAAATACTCACACTGCCTTAACTGATCTTGTCTATTACAACTTGTTCTCTGGAGCCTGATCAATGTTTTCTGTCCAAACTTACCGAAAATATAACCACTTTCATATGGTTCTTATATACTACTAGTAAAGTTAACAGAGCAGGGGATGCTCTGACGGCATGAAAGATGACTGATAAAATTCAAATGTCATCATGGCTAAAATTTCTCTCAAAGTTGAAATATCAGATTAATTTTAAAAATTTCATTGAGAGCTAGTTCAGTCACCCTATACACCCGCCTTTTGGGAGGTGGGGAAAGAAAAGGTCAGTGAGCTGCCAAATGAGTCCTTTTCCAGAGCCATCTTTTGAAAAATGTAAAAATCTACTAACACCACCATGCTATTGTAATGATAAAGCTAAGTTTAGAGTCCCTGATTTGCTTCTGATGGATGACTTGATGTAGAAAGTACAATTTTAAAATGGCATGTGAACTGTAAACAGTCAATAGTGTCATTCAGAGGGGGCAAAGTCAGCACATAATGAATTTCCTGAGAGGCAAATGGTACAAGTTGGCATTATTTTGTCTCAGAGATAATAGCAAACTTACAGCAAAATTTCTAGGGCAAAAAGTAAGGCATTGACAAAAGTTAGTTCATGTTTCGCATTCTATAATTTATAGACAAAGCTAAACATGACCAGTGTTTTCACAGAAGTGAGTGTGATGTTCTAGGGATGACAATACTAGGGAAAATTGTTCTGGAAAGAGGAGGGTAGAGGATAATTTGTATTTGAATATTTATGTCAAAGCAGCTGGCATTAGGTATGGATCTTTGAAGAAAGGAAGGGCTAAAACTTTCTACTATATTTCCCAAGTAATGTGTTAGGAGTTAAGGAGCATGTGGTACACCTGGAACTTCAGAGTCCAGAAGTAAACTTCAAGAAATTGTTAGAAGCAGGGCCTGGAGGCACACACCTTTAATCCCAGCACTCAGGAGGCAGAAGCAGGCAGATCTCTGTGAGTTTGAGGCCAGCCTGATCTACAGGATGAGTTCCACAACAGCCAGGGCTGTTACACAGAGAAAACCAGTCTTAAACCCCCATCTCCCCCCAAATAAAATTTAAGGAAATTGTCAGTGAGAGGACATGATAACAGCATAGAGAAGGAGCCTCATGCTTAAAGACACAGGCTCTAAAAAGAACAAGACAAACAAATCAGGTGTAAACTGGAAGGCAGTTTGAACAGGTAAGTTTTAGATGTCTCACCGTAAGTCCTATTTTGTTTGACATTTTACAACTTTTGAGGAAGAACAGTGATCTAACGATAAAATGTGATTATATGAAGAATTCTAACTGATTCCAGGGGTCTGCATTATCTGAAGGGAATTTCTGTTTCTAGAACAAGGGACAGACCCATTTTCTTCTGGGCTTGCCGGTAGATACTATTTGTTTAAATATGTTCAGTGGTACTATATTAACGTATATACTTAATAGAATTGTGATATACTTAACAGAGTAGTGGCCATGATGTGAAGGGGAGTGAGACAGAAATACAGAACTAGAGCTCATGGTGTCCCTTTGCAAACATTTGGATGGTGGAAAGGGTAATGGCGAGGGAATTCCCCATGCAAATTAATGTTTGATTGTTTCTTGAAAAACATATTAAAATCCAGATGATTCCTGTAATCACTTCAGGTCTTTTAATATAAATAAATCCTCACGGTTACAGTAGTAATTTGGGAATCAGAAATGTAAGAAAGATTCTGTGCAAATAAATTGTTAAACTACCATTTGTTAAAGGACAGCATGGACATGTCTCATCATAATAGGTTAATAAATATCCTGCTCTTTATGTACGTTAAGGGAACTTTAATGAAATGTAGCCAACATGAATGGTGAATAGGCTGTTTCATTTGATCTTGGGAACTATCCATTGTGTTTACAATTGTGTGTGTATGCATGAGGGTAATGGTCTTTGTACAGACAGAAGTTGTTCCTTCCAGTTTCACTTGAGGACACTAAGTAGGTTAGAACCCCACCCCGCCCCCACATCCAGCAACTGTGTCAGAAATCTATCTGGAATATATTACTTATTATCTTCTACACTGTAAGTTAATGTCCAGTTAATAGCCTATTTACAGAAACCGGAACTGAATAAGAAATACAGGCTGAAAAATAATGAATATCACCACACAAACTACACATCTGACCCCACCCTCTCTAGTCCTGCATGTTTTGGCTTGATCACCAGCTGGAATACACCTTGGCTTTCCCATCACAGACTGTATTCGCCCAACTCAGCATTCTTGATCTAGGCTGGTTGGTAGGATGCAAGAAACTTCTAAAGTTACCCTACTCTCATAAATTTTTATAAAAAGCACTTCTTCTTTTGACAAGATGGTAGTATAAGAAGACACATTAAATGGCAAACTCACTATTATAAAAAGCAAGTTAGGAATTAAACTAAATGGAGGTAATTTGTTAATGAAATAAAAATGTCAGTAAGACCAGTTCTCCTGCTGTGCTAAGAGCAACAGAACTAACCATAAAAGATGGAGCTTGACATATACCTGCTAGAGAGGAAATGTACCTCAAGATGTTAGAGTAAACATAAATGTATTCCTAGGGTTTTAAAATCCAGCTAGCAGAAACTCTCCAACAATTGGTTCCTTTATCGTGACATCTGTTGAATTCAGTTTTACACGCTAGCTGTGGAAAGTACTTGTGCAGCACTCCATGAAGCTGTCTATGGTAGCAGACCACATGCTACATTCTATTGCCAAGGCAGCAGAGAAAGGCTCCAAGGCAATAAGATGTGAGCTGGGGAAGACACACGTTTGAATTCCATTGCTTGCAGGAAGTCATTTCAAAAGGCACAAAACTGAACTGAAGTGTCATTTAAAAGACCCATCAACTAGGTATGACCTGGCTAGGCTGGGTCTCTGTGGAGTCAGACCCTAGTGTCTTCACTCAGCATTTCTGAGTTCCCTTCCTCTCTTCCTATCCTATTCTCTTTCTTTCTTTTCTTTCTGTCTCCCTCCATTCTCTCTTCTTGCCCCTTTCCTCTCACAGTGCTAGCGTGAATACAGGACCTTACACATCTAGGTTCTGCCATTCCAACTCCATTCTTCTATTCATTATGCATTTGAGATTACCTTTAATCTAAAATTACCTTTAATAATTCTAAGGTTTATTCAGAGGTGAAAGAAGTTATGTGAAACACCTGCTCACAAAGGAGTATCATTAACTACTGATGAAATAGTTATTGCCATTTAGGAATAAAAATGCTAAGATATAAGTGCAACTGTGTTTGTACAATTTCTTTTTATTATTGCTTTTAGTGGGCCTATATATTTAGCTGAGGGCCTTGTACACACTAGGCATTCTATTGCTGATCCGTATTCCAAGATTTTTCTTTAATTTAAAAATGTCTAACCCTCTAAACCAACAAATGACATAACCAAACCTTCACACCCTGGTGATACATGGGAAGTAGGAAAGATTAACATTCAAATACATTAAATGACTTCATAGTATTCTGCTAACATCTTCATAGCTTTTGTTCTATACTAAAACCAACTTCTATCACTATTCATGATTTATGAATTAGAAAACTAAAGCTTAGAAAAATTATCAGAGAAGCAGGACGGGATTTGAACTCATCTCTACAGTTCCAAAACATGACTAAGCTTTTCAATTGAACATATAACACTGTCAACTTGCTCAATGTGTGACACAGACTCCAAAAAAAATACCAGAGATGAACTTATATGAGAAGCAAAAGTTAAGTTCATGTAGCATTCCAGTGTCGAAATTTGAAATACAGCGAATAGAACAGAGGTATGGAGTAGCAGAGCTTTGAAAGCAAGAAACAAAATGGTCCAGGCTTCAGGGAAACCACAGAGTAGCTTAATGCTGCTCAAGGGAAAGATGGGGGATGTAGGGGGGAGAGTGCTCCTCCTACTCATTTAATTACCATCTCAGATCGCTTTCAGTGGTTGCAACTCATCATGGTTTTATAGTCCTCCTCTGACTTTTTTGTGCATGCAGCTGGAGTCCGGAGCAGTCTTCTCATACTAGAAATGTATTGGTGAGCCACTAATTACCTTCATCTTACAACCAATGAGCAACACAAGCCTCAGATTATGTGGGAAGTCATAGGAGTGGTTCTAAGAACACAAAAATCTTATCAGCTGTTTTTCTTGCTTGTAAGAATTGATGGTAAAGTAATTCTGATGTTGTCAATTAGCATGCTCTCTCTCTGCCTTTTGGTTAGTTTGGACAAAGGTTTGTCTATCTTGTTGATTTTCTCAAAGAACCAACTCTTTGTTTCATTGATTCTTTGCAATGTTTTCCTGGTTTCTACTTGATTGATTTCAGTCCTCAATTTGATTATTTCCTGGCGTCTACTCCTCCTGGGTGAGTTTGCTTCTTTTTGTTCTAGAGCATTCAGTTGTGCTATTAATTCTCTAGTGTGACTGTTCTCCAGTTTCTTCATGTGGTCACTTAGTGCTATGAACTTTCCTCTCAGCACTGCTTTCAGAGTGTCCCATAAGTTTGGGTATGTTGTATCTTCATTCTCATTGAATTCCAGGAAGTCTTTAACTTCTTTTTTTATTTCTTCCTTTATCCAGGGATGTTGCAATTGGGCATTGTTCAATTTCCATGAGTTTGTAGGGTTTCTGCGATTTGTGTTATTGTTGAATTCTAATTTTAATGCATGGTGGTCTGATAAGATACAGGGGGTTATTCCAATTTTTTTTAAACCTGTGGAGGTTTGCTATGTTTCCTATCATGTGGTCAATTTTAGAGATGGTTCCATGTGGCGCCAAGAAGAATGTATATCCCTTTGTGTTTATTCCCAACACTTAAGGCTCGCTTTTTCTATATTAAAATCCTGATAGTTTACCCAAGAAACATTTTCATAGTTTTTGAGACATTCATGATTTTTTCATATAGTGTTTTTTTACTAAAGTTAGCACCACACAGTGAGTGAGTGAAGACTGTAATATTATAGGTCCCCTTCTTAGGAAAGCATTTCCTAAACACTGAAAAGCACAGAATGGTACTTTTCACTCTGTGGCTCTATAGCACTCTGTTCATCTACAATTGATTTTTTTCACTGTTATTTATTTGTACATAGTCACACATTGGGTTATAAGCATTTTTGAGGCTCCAGAAATACTTGTTTAAAACTTTTCTTCTAAATTCGTACTTACTTATTATTTGTGTGTATGTGTACACATGTAGGTACAAACACACTGTGATGCACCCGAGGTAGACAGATGTCAACTTGTAAGTCAGTTCTTTCCTTCCATCATATGGGTTTCAGGGATCAAACTCAAGGTATCAGGTTTGGCATCAGGAACCTTTATGCCCCTGAGATATCTTGAGACCCAAGGGTATTTATTCTAAGATCATTCCCTATTGATTTTTCCTTGTCTCTATTCCCTGAAGCCACCTACCACCCACATGCCTACTGTAACTTCAGTTTTCATATTGATAACCAGAGACCAACTTTTCTGGGTCTTGAACTTCCTAAAAATAGAACCCCACTGCTTTGTGCTTGGTGTCTTTCATCAAAAAACATTCAATGGGGGATTAAATCAACATATTGATGCTCCTATAACTGAATAGTTTATTTGACATGTGCTTTGTGAATATACATACATCAGTTAACGTTTGTTACAAAGAAAATATCCCAAAATCCAGTGACTTGAATTAACAATTTTTTGCTTATAGTTCTGTGGATGAGTGATATGACCTGAGTTTAGTGGGCAATTCTTTTGGTGGAATTGGTTGGGCCCATGTGGGCTTCGGTAGTTAAATCACTTAGGCAAACTCTTTTGAGATTATTTCATGATTAGGTGAGGTGACAAGGGCAAATGACCATAGATTTTTTTCAGCTCTTTAATCATCAGTTAGAAGAGTCAGGCCTTGTTCACATTGGTATTGCATGGGCTGTGCTTTGCAAGTGTCTGTTGTCAGATCATCTGTTATTATGTTAATGCTAATGCTGGACAGAGAGCTCAGCCACTGAAGGCACTGCCTGCTCTTCTAATGTTAGCATTAATTGGGGAACTTTGCTTTGGAAGTTTCCCATGATGACATGTCCTGCTATTTGTCCATTTGATAAAGGACATTGCAATGTCTCCAAATTCAGCTTACTATAAATACTGGTACTGTCAACATTTTTTCAGGTATTTCTGTAAACATGTATTTTAACTTCTTTTATAGAAATATCAGGCAATAGCTCACTTAGTAGGGACTGAGACTTACTTTTAAGAATTTATTTATTATTTCTGTACACAAGTGCTCTATTTGCATGTATAGCTGAATGACAGAAGAAGAGGGTACCATACAGTAGGGGGCATCAGATCCCATTATGTACGGTTGTGAGCCATCATATGGGTGCTGGGAATTGAACTCAGGACTTTTGGAAGGGTAGTCAGTGCCCTTAACCACTGAGCCATCTCTACAGCCTTAAGCATGAGACTCTTAAATAAACACCAATTAGTGGTGTTTATAGTAGGAGCCTGGAAGTGTGAAATGGTCTGGGCCTCTTCAAATAATTAGAGGGGTTGTCAACAGTGAGTTCTTCAATAATATAAGCTGCTGTTTTCCAAAGCCAATTTTAATTTTAAAGTTTTGGTATATTTATTAAATATACCCCCTCCATATTTCATTTCACTAAGACTTCAGGAAAGCTTTGCTGTCCACACTGTTTCATATGAGTAATATTTAGAAATGTGGGTGTCACCTCAGGAAAATGGGAATCAGTCTACCACAAGATCCCACAATTCCACTCTTAGGCATATACCCAAAAGATGAACATTCATACAACAAGGGCATCTCTTCTACTATGTTCATCGCAGCATTATTTGTAATAGCCAGAACCTGGAAGCAACCTAGATGCCCCTCAACTGAAGAATGGATGAAGAAAATGTGGTACATTTACACAATGGAGTACTACTCAGTGGGAAAAAACCAAAGGAATCTTAAAATTCACAGGCAAATGGATGGAACTAGAAGAAACCATCCTGAGTGAGGTAACCCAGTCACAAAAAGACAAGCATGGTATATACTCATTCATATATGGATTTCAGACATAGAGCAAAGGATTACCAGCCTATATTCCACACTGCCAGAGAAGCTAGGAAACAAAGAGGATCCTAAGAGAAACATACATGGTCCCCTGGAAAAGGGGAAAGGGACAAGATCTCCTGAGCAAATTGGGAGCATAGGGGGAGGGGAGAGGGAGTTATGAGACAGAGAAGGGGAGAAGAAGAGGGGAGAGAAGGACATGAAGGAACAGTAAAATTGAGTCAGGGGAAGAATAGAGGAGAGCAAGAAAAGAGATACCATAATAGAGGGAACCATTATAGGTTTAAAGAGAAATTTGGCACTAGGGAAATGTCCAGAGATCTACAAGGACGATACCAACTAACACTCTAAGCAATAGTGGAGAGGCTACCTTAAATGCTCTTCCCTGATAATGAGATTGATGACTGCCTTACATGCCATCCTAGAGCCTTCATCCAGTGGCTGATGGAAGCAGAAGCAGACACCCACAGCTAAACACCGAGCAGAACTCCTGGAATCCAGTTGCAGAGAGGGAAGAGTGATGAGCAAAGGGGTCAAGATGAGGCTGGAGAAATCCACAGAAACAGCTGATCTGAACAAGGAGGAGCTCCTGGACCCCAGACTGATAGCTGGGAAACCAGCATAGGACTGACCCAGACCCACTGATTGTGGATGTCAATTAGGAGGCTTGTGCAATCTATGGGGCCTCTGAAGTGGATCAGTATTTATCCCTAGTATATGAATGGACTTTGGGAGCCCATTCCACATAGAGGGATACTCTCTCAACTTAGACACATGGGGGAGGGCCTAGACCTCCAAATGATATGACAGACTATGAAGATCCCCCATGGAAGGCCTCACCATCCCTGAGGAGCAGAAAGGGAATGGGATAGAGGGTTTGTGGGGGCAGGGCAGGAGGGGAGGGAGAGGGAACTGGGATTGACAAGTAAAACAATGCTTGGTTCTAATTTAAATTTTAAAAAAACCTGGGGGGGGGAACTAGCTACCACACACACACACACATACATACACACACACACACACACACACACACACACACACACACACACACACACACACACACACACGAAAGGAAAAGCAAAGGAAAGCAAAAGAAATGTGGTTGTCCTGGATAAATTGGGCAAAGATAAGCTGTGGAAACAGTTGAGAATTTTGCTGGAGATGGAGTTCAATTCCACGCCTTTCCAAGTCTGTCCTTCCTATAGTGTGCTTCATTTCTGTATCTCTGAATTCATCCAGTTGTTCAGGTAAAATAAAAATTCCAAGAGCCATCTTTTGTTCTTCAGCTTATCCAAGGTAATAGCAGGTTTTAACTTTCCTTTCAAAGTGAACCTGCCCCCAACCTCTCATGAACTCACTATCATTTACAAAATTCAACCTGAACTCTAACCTGGAACATCTGGTACCTTAATTTATCCCTGTCAATAATTCGCAGTCTGATTTTTCCATCACCCTTCTATATTTCACAAAGGTAAGCCAAATTACAGATTACAGTCCCCCACCCTGTTCTCCTTGCCCTCAATAATGACTCCGGTTTATAGTACACATTAGGGTTGAAGGGTCTTTCAAGAACTAGTCTTTGGCTTTTACCTATTTCCTTCCTGACGGCTTCCCTCTCAGCCACTATGTTGCAGCCTCACTGTCATTTCCAACATGGCTGGTACCCTTAATGTTACAGAGCCTTTTCCCTTCCTCCACCTGGGCTCTCAGTGCTCTTTCTTCAGCCATGTGGCTCATGCGCTTCCTTTATAAATTCACTTTGAAGTTCTGGGAGAGACAACCGGGGTGCTCATTCTTCTCACCTCAGATGCCATCACATTCAGCCTTGACTCAGCCATCCCCACAAGGAAGAAGGTGGGTGTTAATTTCTTTTTTGTATCTAGTGTGTATTGATCGTCTCAGAGCGTTTCTGGCTTTTTCCGCTTTCCATTAAATGTGCAGAGTTTGAGAACTGTGGACTTTATTGGAATTACTGTCTAAAGGACAAGTTTTAAATACAGTGCTTAGAATACTTTCTCTTTCCCTCCTAATTTTTAAGTCCTGTAAAAGCATTCACATGTTCTTTATTCATAAATATTTGTTGTGTTTCTGAGCTCTGATTTTCTAATATTTTTTGTCAAACTAAATTCCATCTGGATCATTGCTTCTCCCTTTAATTGCTAGATCCCTAAAGTTTTCTCATTATACACTTTTCAAAAAATATCAAGGGAGTACAATATTGATTTGATTCTATTAAAGAAACAGCAAGGCAGTGGGGGGAGGGGGAGGAGAAAGGAGAGAACAGAAGGATAAGATAATTTGTAGCCATGTGAAAAACAACAAAAAAAGTGCCCAGGAATGGTTTCCTTATGCATGAATTTATAGCATTGTTATAAAACTGCAGCAAGATTCTATAAGATCATATTTTCAGTTATTAAACCACCAGATTAGTGTGCACAGAGACTTGCTCTGCCCCCTTTGAATTCCAGGAAGGTATGTTTTCCATTCCATTCCATTTATTATTATGTTACATTAAACTGATATAAAGGAACGATCTTTGTATAGGAACAGCACCAGCACTCTCAGGGAGAGAAAACAGTCTGCAGCCCTCCTCCTCCCGTCTTTGCAGATGCCGTCATTTCAAACTGTTCTTCTAGAAGAGTGAGGCTTGATGGCATCCAGTCTCCTCACTTTACCACAATGACTTGGAAACTGTTGAAACCTCATTACTAGATGTCACCTTCGTATACAAGTGTGAATGTGGGCTCTATTAAAGCAGGAGATAGCAAGTGAGAAACAGTGTTGGGCTGATTTCCACGATCTTTTCTGAGGGATGACTGAGCTCTTCTAAAATTAGCCTGTCTACTTGTGTAGATCAATTTTCCAAAATTAGAACTGTGTTTTTAGACTTCTGTTCTATACTCAAATCTCCCAACTCATGTGACTGGGTGCATACTCCTCAACCCTTTTCTCAGGTAGCTGTGATTTCCAGCTACTGTGGTGTCATCTCTCTCTAGCCTCTACCATACCTGAACCTGATAGCTCCCTCCAAAGCAGGTAAACCTTGCTCCTCTTCCACTCTGATGAATGCATTCAATCTCAGAGTGCTAGTGTATAAAAATTGCTCATATTTCTGTAGTGCCTATTCTGTATGAGAGGCAGTGTTCATCTGTATAGCCCCTTGTTCCTCACAACCACTTCATGAAATAGGTATAATTATGTCCTCTGTAGAGGTGAGAGATCTGGGACAGATGGAAGTTCCAAGGCCTCACAATAGTCACCTGCTAATAGGTAGTGGAGCTGGAGCTCATGCCTGAGTCTGGTTCACTCCACAGCATATGCCCTGGACCTCTAGCCCACTCTGCCACTCTGTCTGATAGTACAGACACTGACTTGGGCTCTTCACCTATTAAAGTGACTCCTATGACATGCAGCTGGTTAGGAAAGTATTTACAGATAAATACACAAAGCATAGCTTCTGAGCTTTACTGAATTTATTGAAATTTATATTAGAACTAGTAGACTCTCTTAAAAATCTGACCATGTAATGATGTATTTATTTGATAATATTTACTACACAGGTCAACGTTTCAGTCTTGTGTCTCATGTTTACATTTATTATTGACAATTTAATTGAATACCCAAGACTTGAGCCTAAATTTCATATCTGCAGATCAGATGAAATAAATGTTACATAAAATAGCATGCAAGTCCCTGACAGTAGACCCAGTTTATTAGAACTAATTTAATTGAGGAAAAAACACACACAACTCTGTGACACAACATCCATGAATAATGACCAGTTTCAAGGCTTATACTTTGGGACTTGATATCTAACCTCTGTAGGAGATATAGAAAAGTAGACACCAGAGTCCTATGTTTTGAAATGCTGTACTATAGAAAAATGTGCTAAAAATAGGAGGTATAATAAGAGTGAGACTATGTTGAAATAGAATAGAGAGAAACAAAAGGGTATGGAAGAAGTAAGATACATTATCATATTTGGGAGGTAAGAGAACACCCACTCCAGGCAGCTACTGACATGTGCTGAATCCAACCACCAATTCCAGTAGAGTAGAAGGAAAGAACTTATTTCCAAATGACCTCCACATTATGATATGCAGGTGTACACACACACACACACACACACACACACACACACACACACACACACACACACACGAAAAGACACACTGAATAAATGTAAAAAAGTAACTTTATATCAAATACTTAGGTAAAATTATTAATCCCATGAGTGAAAACTGACGCCCTCCAAGGAGATCACAGATTCCTTCCAGTGCAAGACAATTTCACATAAGGGCTCAGAATGCTTTGGCCACATTGGCCAGTTGGGAAAGTGGTGGGTACAGAGAATTCACTTCTGAGTCTATTTCTACCTTTCTTAAAGTCTCCAAATGTCTATTTTTATTTCCCTTCACAAACCACTGATGAATCCATATTCCAAAACTTCATTTAGAAGTGATGGAGGAGTGTCTCCTTGTGGAAGATAATGGTACTTAAAATGTTCCAGTCATTCACTGCTGACATTGACTGTGTCCCATCATTGTGTTATAGCCAAGGGTAGAAACTGGAAAGGTCAAGATTGCCAGTGCATAAAAGATTTCTCTTTTGTCCTCTGCAGACTTGGAAACTTTAATTTTAAAAATCCGGCAAATTCATCGACAGTGTCCTTGGTGCTTCATACTTGTGCACCCAACTTCCCACCAGAAGATACCATGTTACAACTTTCAGATCTAGCTATGGCTTGTCTCTCTAATACATGTCTGTACTGATGTCTAACTTCTGTGCATAAGGGGTCTGTTTAAAGGGACGGCAATAGCATCATCTCACACTTTAAATCCCAACTTGGGATGCATCCTCAATTCTTTTCTTTTTCTCAATACGTGAGGAGGATGTCCTGGACTTTATTTTCAAAATACATCTAGAATCTGACCTGTTGTGCTTCCCAGACTCAAGCAGCCATTTCTCTCCCCTGGGAGCTGTAATCCTGTAACCTTTGAGTCTATCCACAACAGTAGCTGCTGGATCATTTGAAAATGTACGGAAGGCAACGTCCCTCTTTTATTGAAATCATCTGTGATTCTCTAGCCCAGTGAGAGCCAAGGCCAACATTATTATAGTGGCTTCTAAAAGTATCAGCACCTGTGCCTCCCCCATAGCCTCTCTGATCTGATCCTGAACTCTGTGTCCCTCATTAACACTTCTCTAACACTGGCTTCTTGACTAGCTCCTGAACACACTGGCCCACTTTGGCTTTACAGCTTGCATTTAAATTCTTTCAAGTGTTGCCCTCTGAAGAAGGCTCATCTTGATCATCACATTTGAAACCTTACTTCTGTTGGCAGTTGCAGAACCTCTACCCCTGTTGCATTTTTGTCCTTGACAATTTAATCTTGTGGCATGGACAAGAGACTTTATTTCACTTTGAAAATATGCTTGATCTTGGTTATTTTGGTACTACTGGTGATAAATTTCTAGATCTGGACCCTTTTTGAGTTAACTGGATATAAACTAAATCATGGTCTTGGTGTCTTACTCAAAAATTTGTTAAGGTTTTCCATAATGGCCTCTGCTTAAAGACTCATCTAAAGGCTAAGATCTGTCTCCAAGGTGAAGTGTTTATTCTGAGACATAATAAACTTTACTACTAGTATCCTTTACTACTCAAAGAAGACAAATCTATTCTTAAAAAAAAACCTGGAGATTTTCCTAGGGCCAGATTTCTTGTTAAGCCCATAATGACTCCCTCTATTGAGGTTATCTCTTTCCTTGTTCTCCTTCTCTGTTCTTCCCCCAACTCGACCTTTCTGATAGGCATGTTCTCCACCTCCCCTCCCCTTCTCCTTTTCTCTTTCTCCTCCCTCCCTCCCCCATGTTCCCAATTTACTCAGGCAATCTTGTCCCTTTCCCCTTCCTGGGGGGAATGGGGGATCCATGTGTCTCTCTCTTAGTGTCCTCCTTGTTTCCTAGTTTCTCTGGGGTTGTGGATTGTAGGCTGGCTATCCTTTGTTCTATGTCTAATATTCACTTTGAGTGAGTACATACAAATCTCCAGGGATCCTCAATGATGACCCCCACTAAGAATCTAAGCAATGGTGGAGAGGCTATCTTAAATACCATCATAGAGCCTTCATTCAGTAGCTGATGGAAACAGAAGTAGATATTCAGCTAAGCACTGAGCTGAACTCCTGGAATCAGTTGCAGAGAGGGAGAAGTGAGGAGCAAAGGGGTTGAGACCATTCTGGATAAATGCATAGAAACAGCTGATCTGAACAAGCAGGAGCTCATGGGCCTCAGTCTGACAGCTAGGGAACCAGCAGAAGACCGAACTAGACCTCCTGAATGGGGGTGTCAGTTGGGCAGTCTATGGAGTCTCTGGCAGTGAAAGAAGTATTTATCCCTAGTGCACAAATGGGCTTTGGGAGCCCATTCCCTTTGGAGGGATACTCTTTCAGCCTAGATAAATGGGGGAAGGCCTATGTCTGGCCCCAAATGATGTGACAGACTTTGATGATCCCCATGGGAAGTCTCACCCTTCCTGAGGAGTAGATGGGGGTTGGGATGGGGAGTTGGTGGGAAGACATGAGGGGGAGGGAACTGGGATTGGTATGTAAAACAAGGTTGCTTTTAATTTAAATAAAAATTAACAATCCCCCAAATTCCCAACTTTCTTTGTCTCTCTCAGTTTCTCTTCTTTCTCATTCATTTCCAAACACTTGTTCTCTCCCACCCTCGCCTCCCATTAATGGCCAAGCTATTTGAAGGGCCTGTTATATACATGATCTTCACACACCTCTTATCCCATAATTCTGAGAAACGGTCTTATACAATTTCTTCTACGTTATGACAGATAGCCAATGACTGGTGTGACACCTGATGACTTTCAGCATGTTCAATCCACAGAGAATGTCCAGCTTTTATTGTATTTGTCTTGGTGTAAGATTCAATATCATTGACAAGTCCTCAGAGCTGATATTTCCATATCAACTAGAGTTAGTGACAGTCTCATTCCCCTCTTACCAGATAGGAATTTCAGTATCTTTTTGGGCTCTTATTTTTAACTAATCATGATGCAATTATGATGCCAATTCTCACTTTACATATTTCCAAATTCATTCCTAAACTTACATTCTTTAAAAACTCAGGGTCCTGAAGACGTTTTGGTGAGAAGAGCGTTAATGGAGGGAGATAGATGAAAACAAGTTGCTCTGAGTGGCAGAATGGAAGGCGTGTGGAGAACAGTTAGAGAACATTCAAGTGGGAAGAACATTCCCAAATGCCTGTCAGCAGCTGGCATCTCCCTGGAATGCTTCAGACTCCAGTGTTGCAGCTTCGCGCTGGGAAGCTACCCTTGGGTGGGCTGAGGATACTCAGTGTTCTTTCTCTTTAGAACCGAGTCCTCCTTCCTTCAATATTGCTTTTCTCTCTTGCTCCCAGTCACAGACAGTAGCATCATTATCTATTTTGCTGCTTTATTCAGAATTGTAGACACAAGATGCAGCCTGTATCTACGCTTCTGCCCTACTAAGTCCAGTTTCTACCTATTTAGGGTCTATAAACTCAGGTCTCGCTGAACACCATGACTACCACTGTAGAGTCCTTACCATGGTTTGCAGTTAGTTTTGTAACAGACTGTCAATTCATTTCCCACAGTGTTGCCAGGGTGATCTCTGTCAAAAACACAATCCTATCATGCCAGTCCTCTTTTTGGAAACACACCACACATTCCTGCAGTCCAAAATTTGAACTCTTTTACTTGCATATGTGGCATTTCAAAATATGCCTTCTGCCTGTCATACAATTCTTATTTCCAGGGCTCTGTATGTTTTAGAACTTGTAGATGTTCACAAGGGCCTCTCTCTCTAACAGTTCCACAGACATCTGAAGCCCATGCTCCTACTATTGCCAGATAAAGAAACCACTGCGCTTGCCTCCGGAACTCTTCTACTTCTTGTAAGCATTCTCAATTTTTGCTGGGCGTCCTTACTTAAACAACAAAGCTTTCTTAGACGTTTATTTGTTTCAGAATTATTCTACGCATACCATTGAAAAAAGCAGAAGAGAAATAGAAACCAGCCACAATTCTTTTTTTTTTTTTTTTTTTTTTGAGACAGGGTTTCTCTGTGGCTTTGGAGGCTGTCCTGGAACTCGCTCTGTAGACCAGGCTGGCCTCGACCTCACAGAGATCCGCCTGCCTCTGCCTCCCGAGTGCTGGGATTAAAGGCGTGCGCCACCAACGCCCGGCCAGCCACAATTCTTCTACCTACTTAAATCTGCTATTGTGAGTCTGTCGTCTATCTACCTATCTATCATCTATCGATATTTTATCTTTCTACCATCTACCATCTGTTTGTCTATCATTTGTCATCTATATATCTATGTGACTATCTATATATCTACCTGACTATCATCTATCTGACAAAATGTGTCCACAATCTGCATATAAAACACCATTTTGTAGTATATTATATATATATTCATATTGTTTTTTCAAGGCAGGATCTCTTTGTGTAGATTTGGAGTCGTTTCTGGAACTCACTCTGTAGACCAGGCTGGCCTTGAACTCACAGAGCTCCACCTGCCTCTGCCTCCTGAGTGCTGGGAATAAAAGTGTGTGACACCACCTCCTGGCTGAATATTACATATCTTATATATGCTTCTTGAATCAATTATTTTTATAACAAAATATCATAAACACTTTTCCAATGACAAAAGAGAATCTCAATTATTTATGTAATGGAGGTACTTTTTAATAAATTTCACACAATTTCAAAACTTGAATTTCTGTAAATAACATTTAATTGTCTTTTAAACATAGCCTAAATTAGATAAAATACACCACACGTTTAAAAGCTATTTTGAAGGCACATGTTACATGAAATTCCCATAATAAATGTGTATTTTTTTACATGAAGCATCT
The DNA here is from genome assembly GCF_017639785.1 of Mesocricetus auratus. Lineage (NCBI taxonomy): Eukaryota > Metazoa > Chordata > Mammalia > Rodentia > Cricetidae > Mesocricetus > Mesocricetus auratus. Next base: position 16,297,526 of record NW_024429199.1, on the reverse strand, counting down.
ATATGCTTAGTCTTATTGAAGTTAGGAGAAAGGTTCTTCTTTCTTTCTTTCTTTCTTTCTTTCTTTCTTTCTTTCTTTCTTTCTTTCTTATAATTTCCAAGTTACTCATGAAGTAAGGATCTTAGTCAGAGTTTAGGAAAGCCTGAGAAGTTTTAAAAGCAAAACCTTGACCCAGTCAACAGCTGTGAACTGGTGTTGAAGATAGCCTTTTCTAGAATTTTTATTTTGTTTTTCCTAAACACTCACTTCCCCTCTGTACCTTTCTCCAGATGTGGCAAAAGGATGGCCTATAGACCTGCTGATATCATTTTGTCATAGGGGTGATTCAGGGAATGTTGAGGAAGAGAGTCCTAATGGAAAGATCAAGCAGAGAGTGAGTGAGCATCGTTGGTCTAAAGCAAAGCCCAAATCAGCCCCCTGGAGTCTCATGGTGGACTTCACCCATTATAGAAATAAAATACTGAATGAGAGAACAGTTACTAGGGGAAGCCTCGCTTTGGTCAATAAAAAAGAGGAAACTAGCAGGATTTAAATGTGGAATTTATACCGTGAAATCATGATGAATGACACACAGAGGCAGTTAAAAGAAAAGATGTTATCTTCTTAAAAGTATAAGCCAGACCCTTTAACATCTCTCTTCAGAGGGTCAAACTCCTGTGAAAGGGGACAGAGATTTAGTGGTTTTGAGTATGTTATTCACAGATACATGATAAGGATTTTGCTAAGCCATTAGTGAAGTTTTACTATCCCCTTTCGTGAAAGACTAAAAAGAGTTTGAGACTGTGAATGAAGAACAAAAAGACAAGCAGGAGGAAATTCCCTAGAGAAAGACTGATACCATGGAGGCTGAATTCAACAGAAGGGCTGAAGCTGAATTTATACACAAGCAATGCTGGTATTATATTGCAATATTAGTCATTTTTATCTTTAAAACTTGATGCCTTTGTGTTTGTCAAAGAACATATTTAGCTTCTTCATGTTTTCCTATTAGGCTGTTGAAGCAAATATGTACACATTTTTTTTCTAATCCCCATTGCTCTGACGGCTCTCTTGGGAGAGAGAATGCTACTGAAGAGCTGACAGAAGCTATCTCTAGGGAGGGCTGCTACCTGTCTTCAACCAAATTGAAGCTATTAAAGAAGGATTAACTCAAGAATAGCCAGAAGAATGCACACTATAAAACTATATAGATCATTCTTACCTTTCTCCAATTTGTAACTTAAATGAAAATACATAGAGACCACGTTGCATGGAGCATTTGTGTGCAGTCTTCCCCACTCATGAATCTTTACATTCAGTTTAGGATTAAGGGTTTGATATTAGAGAGTAAATAGGCTTTGAAGTTTGCAGGTAGACCCACCAATCAATTGTAATTAATCTAGTAAATGCAAGCGATCTAAATGCAGTTCAATTTCTTCACTGATTAATATGCCCCAATTAGAACCATAGATAAGATGAACATGGGAACTGTCTTTTGGTGCATTGTTTGAAACAAGAAGCCAATTTTCATCATAGGAAGATGAAAAATGCTGAGCCCCTTTCAGAATCTTTCAACCTAGCTCACATTTCTGCCCCAGATATAAAGAACAGAAGTCGTAATAAATAGGCATTTAAACCAGTAAAAAGCCATTAAAAATTATCACTCTTCGGTCTATGAATCATGTGGAGGAATCAGACAGTTGGAAGGACAAAAACATGTATAGAGCGTGGGAGATCTCTGAAGGTCTGTTTTACTCATCTGGTTGATACCCGACTGTCAACGGCAGCTGTAGCTTTTCTTATTGTCTCTCTGTGTGCCTCCTTTCCCGGAAACTAGAGCATCAGGAGAGGAAAAACTGTTTTGTTTTGTTTTTAATGTTGTAGATCTAACAAAACCACAGGTTGCTCATAGCCCTCCAAATGAATGACTAGTGTTTACAATCGACCTGAGTTAAATGAAGCAGTTGATTACAAATGCTCAACACTCAGTCTAGAAACTATACCTTAAAGAAAGAGACAATGTATGACCATGCATTGTTCCTTTGGAATGAGAGGGAAAATGCATTGTTATAACCAAAATGAAATATTTTTGAGGATGTGACAAGATTTCAGTGTCTGTGACTATCTAAAACAGCTTTGTGAATGCAACACGATAAAATGCCATTTGTATCAATATTTCTATCCCAGGAAGAAACACACCCTCGTAACAGAAGCATAAATTCTGATTTAGTCTATCATGAAATAAGAACATTATTGGTAGGTAGGGAAGGTCACATAGAAAAAAATTCTAGGTAGGAAAAGTTTGAAGCTTGAGTAATTAGACGTTGTTATATCTAGGAAATATTTGATAAAGATTGGTATATTTGGTTTCTGGTATCTATAGCTACATAAAATGTTTTGTATGAAGACCATAATATTGCAGATTTTGGTTTAAAGATCACTGTAGGAACAGGATAGTGCAATTTACACTTGGCTCTTAAGCAGCAGGAAGATGTTTTGCAGACTGGCCAGCCAATGCTGCTAAGGAGACAGATTTCTCTGGTGTCTTGCTGCAGAGGAAAGAACGTAAGGGCACTCTAAAAAAACTCATTATATGTCACCTCACAGGAAGGTGGTACTCCCACATCCTTTCCTTTACTGTGAGATTAGTTCTAGAAGCTTACTAGTCAATTTCACCGTGTTTGTTGTACTCACACTTCTTGCGTTATCATAGACCACATAGGATAATAGAAATTACATAGACTTTAAGCATTCCCTTTCATTTAAATGACAGACCTTTTTAATTTTAAATGCTATTGAGATTTTATTATAGCTGTAGAATGGGAGCATAAATATACTTTTAATTTGTTTTTTGCTGTTCATTTATGAACAAGAATTTAAGTGATTAGAATGCTAAGTAAATTAAAACAACTATTACATGGCATAATGTAAAGTATGGATACATCATTATCTGCTAAGAAACCATTATATATTAGACATGACCTCATATTCTAAGATACAGTGGTGCTTGGTGAGACTGCCTTCTTACAGAACTTATACTTAGAGGGAGACACAAGCAAAATACAAGTGGCTAAGAAATGAATAGTGGTCCCAGATTTGTTCTGCTGCTGTGATAAAACACCGACCAAAACCAACTCGGGGAGGAAAGGGTTTATTGGTCTTACAAGTCCATTACTGAGTGAAGTCAGGGCAGGAACTGAAGCAGAGTCAGGAATCATGAAAAAACTTCTTACCAGCTTGCTTACCGGGGCCTGTTTGGTTTGTTTTCTTAGATAATCCAGGACTACCTGCACACAGGTGGTATGACCCACAGTGGACTGTACTCTCTAATTTCATGCCCACAGGACAATATGATGAGAGCAATTCCTTGACTGAGGGTCACTCGTCCTGTATATGTCTATATTCATGTCCAGTACAATAGCTAAAATAAATAAACATGTAAATCCATTATTGATCAGCTATGAGTCAAAAACTCATAGTCTTAGTGGCCTCAGGGATCAAAGGTCCTCAGACCTGCCAGGATGTGGGAGGGTGGGCAAAAAACCTAGGGATACCAAAATTTCTTTGAAAAATTCTTCCAAATTCAGGAGTCTTCGCCGACCCCTGATGTGTACACATGTGTATGAGGTTTCAAAGTGTCCAGAGAAAAGAATATAGGAGGAAGTCTAAAAGAGCCAACAGAAGCATCAGAAACACTGGTAAGGATATTTGTGAGTTAAGGGACTCACCTTGTGAACTCTCTGCAATAACCTAGGGCTGAGAGGTTATTTTTTTGCTGGGGGAGTGTTGGGGGTTGGGGTTAGACTATTAGAGGAAATAGTCCCAAGCTATCAAAGCAAGAACCAAATCCTCCGCAAATAAGGCAAAGACTCCTTGTTTTCCTCATATTCATATTAGGATTCTGCCCTGCTGGAATGCATGTCATCAAGCTGAGAAACTTTCAGTAGCTCATGCAAGGCCACATGCACTTTTTCAGTCACAACAGCCTAAGCAACTTGGTTTCTAGTGGTGAAGCCTCTTGCAACGCAGAGGAATGGGCACACCAAGGATTAGAAAGATGGTCTCTGCAGAAGATGTATCCATACTTTACATTATGCCATGTAATAGTTTTTTTAATTTACTTAGCATTCTAATCACTTAAATTCTTGTCCATAAATGAACAGCAAAAAAAAAAACAAATTAAAAGTATATTTATGCTCCCATTCTACAGCTATAATAAAATCTCAATAGCATTTAAAATTAAAAAGGTCTGTCATTTAAATGAAAGGGAATGCTTAAAGTCTATGTAATTTCTATAGAGGAGGCATGGGAGACACACATGGCACACAGATTTGTTCTAGTACAGGATGGTCTGTCAGAATGGCCTTGTACCTACCCCCACCACATCTTCTTAGGGCCACACCTACAAGACAGCTATATTTCCTCTCCTCTTATTTGGAGCCAAATGAAAAACTCATCTTATCATTCCCACAGTCCTACATAGCATTTTAAACAAGTGATGTTCTGTAAAGCAAGTCTAGAGCTCGAGTTAGCAGCTGGTCCTTGTGTGAAGCTGATGCCATAAGTGCCACTACAAAACCAATGAAAAGACTTTCTACCTGGAATTGCTAGTGGCCACACCAGGCCTCAGCTAGGTGATTTCCAGTCTCCTTCCTGTCTATCACTTCTATGTCTCCAGTTTCCTGCCCAGCTCAGTAGCAGACAGCTTGCGTGGGTCTTCCCCTGCCCACCTTTTTCTCCCTCCTCCCTACATTCACTGGAAACTCCATTAAACGTTGCTATAGACATGGTTTCCCCCCTTCCCCCATCCTTTTGTGTCTGGAAACACTTTCTACTCAGGATCCCCAGCAGCCACAGCTGGTAGGGACTCAGGCAGGTGAATCACATTGTCCGTCCTGTCCTGTGTTATGGTGTCTATATTCTTACTGTCAGCCAGTGACAACCTTCTTTACTGTAGAAAAAGAAAAGGTTAAATATAAAATAAAGAAGGAAACAAAGAAAAGAAAGAAATAAAGATCCAGGCACAAAGCATCCAGGAAATCTGGGACACTGTGAACATACCAAATCTATGAATAATAGGAATAGAGGAAGGAGAAGAAACCCAGGTCAAAGGAACAGAAAATATTTTCAACAAAATTAGAGAAGAAACTTCCCCTAATCTAAAGAAAGAGGTGCTTATAAGGCACAAGAAGCAGATAGAAGACCATGTAGAATGGACTAGAAAATAAATTCTACATGTCACATGATAATCAAACATTAAATGTACAGAACAAAGAAAGAATATTCAAAGGCAGATCCAATAGAAAAACACCTAACTTCTTGATGGAAACTAAAATCCTCAAAAGACCCATCCTAGACTACTATACCCAGCAAAACTATCAATTACAATTGATGGATAAAGAAAAACATCCCATAATAAAGGCAAATTGAAACAGGGTCTGTCTACAAATCTAGCTTTATTGAAGGAACTAGTAGGACAACTTCATCTGAAGAGGTTGACCACAAGCAAGAAAACACAAGGACTAGGTACTCCCGGGAAATTTGCTGACAAATGGTGGTTTACATTTGTTCTCCTCTCTTCCAATTACACTCCCTACCAGATCTTCTCTCTATTCCCAGTAGATCTAGCAGATTTCCTCTACCATTCTACCGCTTTGTTTGCAGACACCAACTCCTGGAGGCACTCCCTGGAAACCTGCCCATCCCACTATGACAAGCCATAGAGTCAGGTGACATTCACCCTCCAATTCTTATCCCCAGCTTCATATCAGACCATCTGCTATGGTTTTTCCTTCCTCTCTGTCCCCTTTCTATGGGTGTATGCAGATAATGGGGACAAAACTGGTTTTCCATCCTCCTATGGACCTCTCTCCCCTTCTAGCCAATCTTCGTTCCATAGTGTCAGCTCTTAGAAATACATTCTACCCAGAACCCCCCAGTGGCCAAATCTGGAAGAATCTCAGAAGCATTCACTATCAAGCAACACATAGCCACCACAGTCTTCCAAGAACCAGAGAGGCCAACAGAAACTAAGGAACAAAAACTTACCCCAAAACCCAAGACTAGATATCAGCATCTGAAATTATTAGTGCCTAGATGCTGGTGTAAAAATACAGTCAAGAACAGTCTCTACTAGAGCCCAGAGATAATTGGCATTGAAGACAAGATAAAAGAAACGGATGCCTCAGTCAAAGAAAATGCTGAATCTAAAAATATTCAGACACAAAACATTCAGAAATTTTAGCACACTATGAATAGACCAAATCTGTGAATAATGAGGATACAAGAAGGAGAAGAAACATATATCAATAGCACAGGAAATATTTTTAACAAAATCATAGAAGAAAATTTCCCTAACCTAAAAAAGGAGATGCCTATGAAGGTACAAGAAGCATACAGAAGACCACACAGACTGGACCAGAAAAGATTCCATATGGCACCTAATAATCAAAATACTAAATGTTCAGAAGAAAGAAATAATATTAAAAACTACAAGGGAAAAAGACAAATAACATATAGAGATAGACTTATTAGAATAACTGTAGACCTTTTAATAGAGTCACTAGAAGCCGAAGAGCTTGGACAAATGTTCTACAAATTCTAAGAGACCACAGAAGCCAGTCCAAACTGCTATATTCAGTAAGACTTTCAATCACAATAGATGAAGAAAGAAAAATATTTCAAAATAAAACCAAATTTAAGCAGTATCTTTCTCAAAATCCAGCGCTATAGAAGGTGCTGGAAGGAAAACGTTAATCTGAAGAGGTTAACCACACCCAACAAAATACAAGGAATAAATAATCTCAAACCCAAAAATTAAAGGAGGAAAAAAACCCCACACTACCACAATAAAATAATAGGAATCAGCAAATACTTCTCATTGATATTTCTCAATGTCAATTGTCTTAACCTCCCTATAAAAAGTCATAGACTAACAGATTGGATTTGAAAACAGGATCCATCCTTCTGCTTAATCTAAGAAACATATCTTAACATCAAGAATAGATATCACCTATTCATAAATGAATGGAAAACTATAGTCCAAGAAAATGGACCCAAGAAGTAATTCAGTGTAGTCATTTTATTATTTGACAAAATAGAGTTCAAACCAAAATTAATTAGAATAGATAGGAAAAGATACTATACACTTATTGAAGGAACTCTGCACCAAGAGGATATTGTGATTCTAAACATATATGCACCAAACATAAGCATACAAGTTTATAAAAGAAACACCAGTACAGCTAAAATCACATACACCCATCATACAGAGATAGTGGGTAATTTCAGTATCCCACACTTACTAACAGGAAGATCATCCAGACAAACATTAAATAAAGGAATGCTAGTGTTTAATGACATCAAAAGCCAAAAGTACTTAACATATATTTACAGAATATTTCACTCGAAAAAAAGATTATACCTTAGTCTCACCAGCTCATGGAACTGTCCCCCAAACTGACCACATACTTAGACACAAAGCAAGGCTCAACAGACACAAGAAAATTGAAATAGCACCCTGCATTCCATCTCACCTCCACAAGAAAACTGAAATAACACTCTGCATCCTATCTCACCACCACAAGTTAAGTTGCATATCAGCAACAACAGAAAGCTTACAAACTCATGGAAGCTGAACAACTCACCCTGAATTTTTTGTTCAATGGTGAGTTGTTCAGCATTGAATGAAAATGAAAACACAATATATTCAAACTCTTGAGACACAATGAAGTTGGTTCTAAGGGGCAAGTTCATAGCATTCAGTGCCTGCATAAAGAAATTTGAAGAGATCTCCTATTCATAACTTAACAGAACATCTGAAAGCTCTGGACCAAAGAGAAGAAATAGTATTCAAAAGTAGTAAATGGCACGAAATTATCAAACTCAGGGCTGATATCAATAAAACAAAGAAGGAGACATAAAGAATCAATGAAGCAAAGATTTGGTTCTTTGAGAAAATCAATAAGATTGACAATCTCTTAGCCAAATTAGATAAAAGGTAGAAAGAGAATATCCAAATTAACAAAATTAGAGATAAAAAGCAGATATAACACTGAGAAATCCAAAGACTCATAAGGACATGTTTAAAAAACCTGTATGCCACCAAATTGCAAAATCCAAAAGAAATGGATAATTTTCTTGATATATGCCACCTACCAAAGTTAAATCAAGAAGAGAAAAGCAATTCAAACAGACCTATAACTACTAGTGAGACAGAAGCAGTAATTAAAAGTTTCCTGCTGGGCATTGGTGGCTCATGCCTTTAATCCCAGCACTTGTGAGGCAGAGGCACATGGAGCTCTGTGAGTTCGAGGCCCTCCTGGTCTACAGAGCGAGTTCCAGGACAATCTCCAAAACAATATAGAGAAAACCTGTCTCAAAACACAAAAACAAAACAAAACAAAACAAAAAAGTCTCCCAATTCACTCCCCACTCTCAAAGTCCCAGGGCTAGATGGCTTTAATGTAGAATTTTACGAGAATTTCAAGAAGAGTTAACCCCAAATGCCCCTAAATTATCCCATAAAATAGAAAAAAAGAACATTGCCCAATTCTTTTTTAAGAGGCCGTAGCTATTCTGATACCTAAACCACATAAAGACTTAACAAAGAGATTACAGACTAAATTCTCATATGAGCATAGATAAATAGGATGCTACAGTTAAACTGGGCCATTCTACTAAAAGCAATGTACAAATTCAATGCAATTCCTATCAAAACTCCAACATAATTATTCACAGAAATTGAAAGGAAAATTTCCTGATACATATAAAAAAATAATAAAAAATCTAGGATAGCCCGAACTACCCTGAATGCTAATAATAACAGAAACAACAGCAACAGTAAACTGTTGAAGGTGTCACCATTCCTCATTTTAAGTCATACTACAAAGTTATAGTAATAAAAACAGCATGGTATTGGTACAAAACCAGACACGTTGATCAACAGAATCAAATTGAAGACCCAAACATAAGTCCACAAAGCTACGGGCACCTGGTTTTGATAAAGAGGCCAGAATTTCAGATTAGAAAAAAGGTAGTTTTTCAATAGATGATAATGGTGAAACTGGATGACTGCACATAGAGGAATCCAAATAGACCCATACTTATCATCCTGTACAAAACACAACTCCAAATGGATCAAAGACCTCAGCACAAAAACAGATACACTGAATCTGACAGAAATGAAAGTGAAGAATAGTTTTGAATCTTAGCACAAGAAAAGACATATTGAGCATAGGAACTAAGACTAACAATTAATAAATAAAGCCTCATGATACTTAAAAGCTTTTATATGGCAAAGGGCACCATCATTTCAACAATACAGCAGGCTCTATAATGGGAAAATATTTTTATCAACTACACAGCTGATAGAGGGCTAATCTCCAAAGTGTATAATGAAGTAAAAAACTGGACATCAAGAAAACAAATAATGCAATTTAAAAAATTGGAGCATATCTAAACAGAATTCTCAAAAGAGGTAAAGAAAGCTGAGTGGCACTTGAAGAATGTTCAACATCTTTAGTAATCAGGGAAATGCAAATCCATTCTGATAGTTCACTTAACCCTAGTCAGAATGGACAGGACCAATAAAACAAGAACAGCTCATGCTGGTGAGGATGTGAAGTAAAGGAAACACTCTTCGATTGGTGATTGGCATTCAAACTCATACAGCCTCTATGGAAGTAAGTGTGGCAGTTCCTTAGCAAATCAGTGATTGGTATATTTCAAGATATAGAGACACCACTCTTTGTGGATACACTCAAAGGACACTTCATCCTACTACAGAGACACTTGGTAAACTATGATCATTTCTGCTTTATCCGTAATAGCCAGAAACTGGAAATAACCTAGATTTCCATCAATGAATGAAGAAATAAAGAAAATGTGGTACATTTACACAATGGAATATTACTCAGCCATTAAAGTGGAATTATTAATTTACAAGGTAAATGGATGAAGCTAGAAAAAAATCATCCTTTGTAAGATCCATAAAAGACAAATATAGTATGTATTCAGTTGTATATTTATGCTAACTGGTAAGTCTTCAATAAGTAAACTACAATCAGCATAACCATAAATGTTAGGTATAGAGTAAGGTAATAGGGGAGAGATGGATTTCCCTAGAAAGGACACGTAGAATGGATAGTTATGGATAGACTATGGTGAATACAGGAATGGGCAGAATAAATGGGGAGGTGGAGGTAAGAGGGGAAGTGAGGAAATACACAGAGGGGCAGCATTTGAGGAGGTCATATGAAAATCTAATGCAGTAGAAGCTTCCTAAAATATATTCATGTATGAAGAAGATCCAAATGAAAATGCCAAATAACAGAGTAGATGGAACTTCAAATGGATGTCTCTCATCAGCAAATAAAGCTTTCAGTGCTACAAGTGGGTAATATCTAATTGAGTTGTTAGCCAAAGGGACCCCAATAGGAACCCTTGCCAAGGCTATTGGTTGCTCTCCACAAACTGATGGTAAGGCCCTATTGCTGAAGATGATACCTACACAACCCATTGAACACAGAGAAGTCCAGCCAGTGGCTACCCAGAACCCTCACCCCTATGAACTAGTGTTTATGGTACAGGAAGGTACTTTGCACACTCCCAAATGAGAAAGGTAAATACCAAACCTTCTGTCTCCAATGGTGACCAATAGACTCACAGATGTATGAACTCATAGGGACTGTGAAAGCATGTACAGTATCAGATGGGGTCCTAGTGCTGATATGGGAAAATATACACCAGTCAGTTCCCATCCTCAACCAAGAAGCTATTTCCAATTAAAAATTGCTTGCAAAGAAAAAAATAGTTTCTTCAATGGAGCCTCATTGGGTACACAAACCACATTTCAAGGTGGACCCCATGCCCAGCAGTAGATGGCTAACACAAAATTAACTCCAGTGGCATTTTGGAGATTTTACTCTTTGTCTCATATTACTTTGTTGGTGCATTTTTTTTTTAGCTTTACTGGTCTTTTGCTTGTATATTTTAATTTCTGATTTTGAGTTTTATTGGTGTGTGTGTGTGTGTGTGTGTGTGCTTTGTGCTATTTCTTAGATTTTTAAATTAATTTTGTTTTATCCTTGCTTGTCTTTTTAAAAAATTTACCTGTTTTTTTTCCTTAAGAAATACAAAGAAGGATGAACTTGGAAGTGTGGGGAGATGGAGAGGATCTGGGACGAGATGAGGGAGAAGAAATCAGAAATCATCATCAGAACATGGTTTATAAAAATAATATTATGTTAATAAAATTAAAAAAATATTAAAAGCTCTTTAAAGTAAACATAATTTCCTTATTTATATCAAATGAAACAATCTGATAGGGGAAGAAACATCTGAGGTGAACTAGGGCATGAAACAAGAAAAACAGCAAATGTCTAGATAGCTTACAAAAATGTAATGTTGTCATAAATGGGGTAGCCAAATAGGGACAGGTTCACAATGGTATAAAGTAGTGAATTTCTGCTCTCATGGGTCCTTAATAGGACCATTTTAGGAACCCTTGTCAATGCTGCACTCTACTTCAGTGGGCAGAGTGACAGTGGTATCTCACGTTTGGCATGTTTTGAGGAGTGCTATAATTTAATTTCATGAGATTAAAGAGGACTCTCCAGTTTTGAAAGTCAGCATGGTGTGTACCATGGGAGGCATCTACAAAGAAATTCACTTATATCCTGGTAAGGCTAGGGAAAAGAGGCAACTATGCTTTTGCATGCTTCTAGTCTCCATAAGGTTTTCCACACTATTTCAAAAACAGCTTAAGAGGAGTGTAGCTTTATCTCAGTCTGAACCTCTTTGGCAGGAATAAAAGCTGGAGAAGATAATTTAATTGGCGGGACATAAGAGGATCCAGTGTGACTCTATGAATGGCTTCCAAGTCACACAGGCATCTTTCAGGACAGAAGTACTGTGCAGAAGCTTGATAAAACCAGGCATTGAGTGGAGCCAAGAAAGAGCAAAACACATGCTTCCTTCTTGATTGTTGAGTCTGTCTGTAAATGCAGAGAAATCACTAAGGAATGCTTTGCATTTTGATGGAAAAGCTAGGGGTTTCATTTGATAAAGGCATTGGAATTCCAGCAAGCTATTCACTTCTCTCTGAAAGGATGAGGAGTAAGTCTTTCCAATACAACATGCGATGTTTGCATTTTCCTGTGCGCAGGGCACTTGAAAAGAATGTTATATGTTTCAGTGAGATCCAAACATTTATGAAAATAATAATGATCTAAGGTTGCACTTAATGTAGAAGCTTCTGAGTAGCTCATACATTTCATTTGCCTTTACAAATATGATCTGAGTGTTGGTTTAGATTTTATTCCTAGCTAACTTGAATAAAGGATGGGCCAAAATGTTGCAAGCATTTAGGCATCCTGCCGATAAGCTCATTGAATAGACTGAATTTCACCTTAAAGCAATATAAATCAAGAGAAAAAATACTTTTTTTCCAGTAGTATTTAGTTGGTAGAATTTTACTTAGTATGCTTTACTTTTCTCTACCTGTTTTCCTTCTGCCTGTTTGGACTCCTGGGTAACTTAAATAAAAGAATCCATTTGCAGTCAACTTTCAAGTGATAAGAAGCTGTCTAGGAAGGCTCAGAGGTATTGATTCAAAGCACTATGATAAATACAGAAATAGATGGTTTAGTGGTCAATGTGAAAGCCTGAAACAGGTTTCCTGTAGCAAGGAGGAGCAATAGAATGAGACAGCTGCCCAAGCCAGGATGTAATATACACATTCCTTCTGAAGGGTAGTTGTTATTTCTTACCATTTTTATCACCTACATTCCTTTGTCTCTTACAGTGTATGGAATGCTTTTTAGAAGAAGGGTTTGGAGTGCTTGTAGCTAAGGTGAACCAACATGGTGCTACTGGTGGGTAGAATTGCCATAATCAAATTATTTTGACAGCTGTAAGACATTACTATTGATGGCTTTTATAAATGTAGTAAATAAGAGGTAGCTTAAGGTTGGATAACCTCTGTAGCTTGAATTAGTGATGCACATTACAGATTTAAAACAGTAATTTTAATATCCTATCAATGTTATTTGCCTGTTCTGTTGTCAGTGTTCTTTTAGAAGGAAATGCTGTATTTCAGTGGGAGAAAATAACAAGGAGGAAAACAAAAAGACAGGAAGAAAGGCAATATAAAAAAAGGAAAACAACTGAAAGTTGTTGTTTTTGGACTAGATGAACCACAAATGACAGACCTTTGCATAGATTAAAAATAAAGAAGGAGAATCCTCTAAGAAAATCAGGAGTGAAAGAGGTACGCAACAATTGATGACATGGACATGCAAGGAATCATGAGGACACTAGGACTTACTACGATGAACAGACTCAAAACACAGGAAACAAATGCATGAATTGCTAGCAACACATGACATAACAAAACTGAAGCAAGAAGAAATAGAAAATCTGAACAGGTCAATAGTGAGTAAGAAGATTGATTGCTAATTAAGAGTCTCATGTTAAAAAGATGTCCAGATATAGAGCACACTTTAGTATCTACCTCAAATATTTCAAAATAGAAACCACAATGCATTGATCTCCACCATCAGTCTTGAGTAAACATGGTAATTTACTTCCTTCAAGGCTGCGATGAAAAATAAATGAAACATGACTTTTTTTTGAAGCTGAAGGCAACTGTGATGTCGAAAGTGTTTACCAAATCATTTACATGAATAGGGTTTACTCTTATATGAGTTTGTCCATATTTCCTGACTTCAAAAATGATATAAATTGGCTTTAAAATATTTACAGTGCTGGAGACATGGATGGGCATTTAAGAAATGTTCATTCCCAGGACTAATGTCCAATTTTTGACAACTTTCTGAAATTCACGACTACAAGAAGAGCCAAGAGTCTAATATTCTCAGGACCAGAAAGCACATTCACATACGTACATTCCTTCTGTGGCATTTGTTCATCTGCTATCGTTCTTTTACTTAGTGATAGATATTTTTCCTCTGTAATATATAGAATGATATCCCTAAGTGGTTCATTGTTTATTTAAGTATCAATCAGTGTGTGATCATATTTTTCAAGTAAGGAAGAAAGGGTGTCTGTGATAAGGGTGGTAGATTGTTGCTCCTGATTTTGTTTTTCATATTTTCACAAATTCCCTTGAGATTTTGTTGTTTGTTATTCATACTGTCTTGGATGTCAGTAATGATTCAGGGATACATTTGAACTCATAATCATCATGTGTCTGTCTCCTGAGTACAAGTCCAAGGGTAGATGATGTATTCCCAATGTGTGTTGATTTGTCAACACAATTTAACAATGGTATGTTAAAATGCTTAAGAGAAGGGAATATAAGAAATATTAAATACCTCATCTGTATAATCAAATCAGTATTTTCATTTATGTGGTAGAGATGTAATAAAGTTGGATAATCGGCAATGAATGAAAACAAAACAAAAAAACAACAAAAAGATGTCCAGAGCAAGCGTTTCATAGCCAATCCCTCTAGCTAACTAAAGTACAACTCACTGTAATTATCAAAGCCTAGCATTTAGAATTGACTGCATTTATCACAATGTAGTTTCAATGATATATTCTAATGGCTATTTTTTTTTCTTGCATGAGTTTGGTTGTGAAGTGAATTGTATTCTCTCATCCTAAAGTTTTTCCCCTTTACTTTCAATATTATAATATAATTACCTCATTTCTCCTTTTCCTTTCTTCTCTCCAAAGCCTCCCGTATAGCCTTTGCCCTTGTTCCTTCAAATTCATGTCTACTACTACTACTACTACTACTACTACTACTCTCTCTCTCTCTCTCTCTCTCTCTCTCTCTCTCTCTCTCAGACACACACACACACACACACTGTAGATAGAGTTTCTGTTCCTTCTGGTCCTGCCACCCTTCAGCCCCCAATGAACACCCAGAGACTTACATTAATTATAAATTGTTTGGCAATGGCTTAGGTTCCTTATTGGATAGCTCTCCCTTAATTATTAACCCCCCCCTTTTTTTTTTGGTTTTTCGAGACAGGGTTTCTCTGTATTGTTTTGGAGTCTATGCTGGAACTACCTCTGTAGACCAGGGTGGTCTCAAACTCATAGAGATCTGCCTGCCTCTGCCTCCTGAGTGCTGGGATAAAAGGCGGGTGCCTCCAATGTTTTTATTAAACTATGTGTGACCATGAGGCTGTGGCTTACCCAAAATCTGGCATGTTACTCCTTCGGCAGCTACATGACGTCTCCCTTGGGATATCTTCCTGTATCCTTTTCCCAGAATTATCCTGGTCTCGTAGCCCCACCTATACTTCCCGACTGGCTACTGGCCAATCAAAGTTTTATTCATCAATCAATAAGAGAAACATATATACAGGACATTCATCAACACACACACACACACACACACACACACACACAGAGTACTAAATATAACCTTTCAGTCTGTATATTACTTGTATATGTGTTTTTGTCGCTGACCATTTGGTCTTTCTTCCCTGGGAAAGACTATTTTTCTCAATCTGAGAATTCCATAGTTGCCTGCAATTCTTCCTGTAGGGTTGAGGCCTCACAGGCTTCCTCACCCATGTTGGCACATCTATTGCTGTTCTTGTTCAGCTCATGTTAGGCAGTCATGTTGGTGAGACTTATGAGTGTGCTAGGAGACACAATTTCACAACAAATTCTCTGATTATTTGCCTCTTCCAGTCTTTCTACTGCCTCTTCCACAGTGGTCCCTGAGTCTCAGGTGCTGGAGTGCTTTGTAGATGTATCCATTAGGACTGGGCTCTGCAACTTTGAATGTTGACTGGTTGTAGTTTTCTGTGTTGATCTCTGTATTTTGCACAGAGGTTTCCTTGATGAGTACAAGGACCACTCTTATCTTTGCGTAAAAGGACACATGCTTAGGTTGTTGTTTGGGATTATGCTGGTTTAATAAAGTGGTAGTTGTAGGTCTCCTCCAATACCCATAACTTCACTAGCACTGGGTAATTGGCTAGGTTTTCAGTATCAGGCAAAGATTCTCTGTTGTCAAGCAGGTTTTAAGTACAGTTAGAGATATTGGTTACCACCAATGTATGTGTGTCACTACAGCACCCTTAGGGTTATTTCATAAACACTTACGATAATACCTTAAGTCTCAGGTCTTCAGAATTCAGGATGTGGACACATTTAGGGACAGGCCCTTTCAGGATTTTGCTAAATTTAAAAGAAGCCTATATTGTAGATTGTCTTAAAATTTCTTTTGTGAGTTGAAACACTTGGTTACTTTTAAATTCAGCCTTACCCCAAATTTTAGGGCATGGGCAGACAGTGAATAAAATCTTTGTCAGACCTTAACAGAAATACTTCCAATCCCTATGCTTGATGGGCTTCTTATTCCCATCTGAAACACCATGACTGTAGTCTTTATTTTCTTCATTTGCATCAACAGTCTTTTCTTAGAAGACCCCACCAGAATGGTCATTAAGCCCTGTTCCATTTTAGAGTTTTCCTAATCCACATCTCCAAACTTTTAAAATTCCCCTCCCCAACTAGATTCCAAAGCTTAAAAAAAGTGACAGGTTTATCACACCAAGGACCCTGCTTCTTTTTTTTTCCCCTCTATTTTTAAATTTAAATTAGAATCAATCTTGTGTTACATGTCAATCCCAGTTCCTCTCTCTCCCCTCCTCCCCTGTCCCCCACTAATCCCCTATCACATTTCCTTTCTGCTCCCCAGGGAGGATGAAGCCTTCCATGGGGGATCTTCAAAGTCTGTCATATCCTTTGGAGCAGGGCCTAGGCCCTCCCCTGTGTGTCTAGACAGAGAGAGTACCTCTCTATGTGGAATGGGCTCCCAAAGTCCAGGGATAAATAATGATCTGCTATCAGAGGCCCCATAGATTGCTGAGGCCTCCTCACTGACACCCACATTCAGGGGGTCTGGATCAGTCCTATTCTGTTTTCCCAGCTGTAAGTCTGGGGTCCATGTGTTCCCCCTTGTTAGGTCAGCTGTTTCTGTGAGTTTCATCAGCCTGGTCTTGACCCCTTTGCTCATCATTCCTCCCTCTCTGCATATGGATTCCAGCAGTTCAGTTCAGTGCTTAGCTATGGGTATCTGCTTTTGCTTCCATCAGCTACTGAATGAAAGTTCTAGGATGGCATATAAGGTAGTCATCAATTTCAGTATCGGGGAAGGGCATTTAAGGTAGCCTCTCCACTATTGTTTAGATTGTTAGTTGGGGTCATTCCTGTAGATCTCTGGACATTTCACTAGTGCCAGATTTCTCTTTAAACCTGTAATGGCTCCCTCTATTATGGTCTCTCTTCTTGCTCTCCTCTATTTTTCCTGACTCAACTTTCCTGCTTCCTCATGTCCTCCTCTCCCCTCCTCTTCTCCCTTTCTCTTTCTCCTAGCTCCCCTCCCCTCCCCCCATGCTCCCAATTTGCTCAGATCTGAGGACCCTGCTTCATGGTACCAGTTTTTCTATTGTAATTACCCTTTGATTAGTGTGACTAAACATCTGACAATGGAAAAAAATGGAATTTTCCTTTTGGCTTGTGGTTTCAGAGGTGTTTCAGGCCATCAAAGTAAGGGATGTCAAAGCGGCTCTATGGCGGTAAGAGTGTATGGCAGACACTGAACCTCTTAGAACAGAAAATAGGAGGTACCCTTGAATGAATTTGTACAGGAGACTGCTCTCTGAACATGACACCAGTAGCACAGACACTGAGATCTGACAATTAATAAATGGGACCTCCTGAAACTGAGAAGCTTCTGTAAGGCAAAGGACACAGTCAACAAGACAAAAAGGCAGCCGACAGAAAGAGAAAAGATATTCACCACCCCACATCTAACAGAGGGCTGCTCTCCAAAATTTACAAAGAACCCAAGAAGCTAGTCTCCAAAACACCAAATAATCCAATTAAAAAGTGGGGTACAGAATTAAATAGAGAATTCTCATTAGATGAATCTAAAATGGCTGATAAAAAATAAGAAAGTGCTCAACATCCTTAGCCATCAGAGAAATGCAAATCAAAACAACTTTGAGATACCATCTTACCTTACTTCTGTCAGAATGGCTAAAATAAAAAAAACACTAATGACAGTTTATGCTGGAGAGGATGTGGAGAAAGGGGAACACTCCTCCACTGCTGGTGGGAGTGACAACTTGTACAGCCACTTTGGAAATCAGTTTGGAGATTCCTCAGGAAGATGGGAATAAACCTACCACAAGACCCAGCAATTCCACTCTTAGGCATATACCCAAAAGATGCACATTCATGCAATTAGGACATCTGTTCAACTATGTTCATGGAAGCATTATTTGTAATAGCCAGAACCTGGAAACAACCTAGATGCCCCTCAACTGAAGAGTAGATAGAGAAAATGTGGTACATTTACACAAGGAAGTACTACTCAGTGGAAGAAAACAATGCAATCTTAAAATTCACAGGCAAATGGATGGCATTAGAAGAAACTATCCTGAATGATGTAGCCCAGTCACAAAAAGACAAACACATTATGTACTCACTCATATATGGATTTTAGACATGGAGCATGGGATTGTCAGCCTACAATTCCACTGCCTGAGAGTCTGGGAAACAGGTAGGACCCTAAGAGAGACATGCACGATACCCCAGAGAAGGGGTATGGGATAGGATCTCATTAGTTGATGCGGAGCATTGTGGGAGGGGAAAGGGAGCTGGGAGGAAGAGAAGGGGAGAAGACGAGGGGAGAGGAGGACATGAGGGAGCAGGAAGGTTGAGTCAGGGGAAGAAGAGATGAGAGCAGGATGAGAGTCATTATAGGTTTAAAGAGAAATATGGCCCTAGGGAAATGTCCAGAGATCTACAAGGTTGACCGGAACTAACAATCTAAACAATAGTGGAGAGGCTACTTTAAATGCCCTTCCCCCTGATCAAGACAGGGGTGTCAGTGAGGAGGCCTAGGTAATCTATTGAGCCTTGGGCAGTAGATCAGTATTCATCCCGACTTTGGACTCCCATCCAACAATGTGAGATGCACTCTCACCCTGAACTCTTGGGGGAGGGTCTAGGCCCTGCCCTGGATGAAATGACAGACTATGGACACCCCCATGGAGGGCCTCACCCTCCCTGGGGAAATGAGGGGATGATGGGGGGGTTGAGGGGAGGGCACGGGAGGAGGAGAGGGAAAGGGAGAGGGACCTGGAACTGACTTGTGAAGCAACCTTGTTTCTAATCTAAATTTAAACTTAAAAATAAATAAATAAATGCCCTTCCCCAATACTGAGATTGATGACTATCTTATATGCCATCCTAGAACCTTTATCCAGTAGCTGATGGAAGCAAAAGCAGATACCCATAGCTAAACACTGAACTGAACTGCTGGAATCCATTTGCAGAGAGGGAGGAATGATGAGCAAAAGGGTTAAGACCAGGCAGATGAAACCCACAGAAACCGCTGACCTGAACAAGGGGAAGCTCTTGGACCCTTGACTGATGGTTGAGAGGCCAGCATGGGACTGATCCAGACCCCCTGACTGTGAGTGTCAGTGAGGAGGCCTCAGCAATCTATGGTGCCTCTGGTAGTAGATCATTATTTATCCCTGCAGTAGGAATGGACTTTGGGAGCCCATTCCATATGGAGTGATGCTCTTTCCACCTGGACACATGGGGGAGGGCCTAGGCCCTGCCTGAAATGATATGACAGATGTTGGAGATCTCTCATTGGGGCCTCAACCTCCCTGGGATAGGAGGGTTGAGGGGTTGGGGGGGGAGGGTAGGGAGAGGGAACTGAGATTGATGTGTGAAGCAAGATTGTTTCTAATTTAAATAAAACAAACAAACAAACAAACAAAAGAACGATTGGCAGAGTTCCTTGAATGGTGGTTAGACCAGCAAGCAAGAGTGTAGACTTGAACTGAGGTAGTTATGACTTTCAGGATCTTTACCCATTGTACCAATTCTTCCAAAACCTACCAAAGTAGCCATATCAGCTAGGGTCCAGTTTTTAGAATGTATTATTTGAAGAGGAAAATTGAAAAAAAAAAGAGTGGGAGGAACCATAATTGCATATGGGGGATGTGGTCAATACAGAAGGAGAAGAACGGGGGGAAATAGCCATAAAGAATCACATTAATTTTAATCTAATAATACATTTAATATATGTAAATACACACAAACATACTAAATAGATAGATTAAATGAAGTTTTCCCACTTGGGCTGATAATGCTCTCCCTACCAGTCACAGACTTCCTAACAAAGACCCCCATGCCAGGCATGAGGAAACCCCTTTTGTGTTGCTGATCAGGGGAGTCCCAACTACTCCCAAAGCAATATGGGTTATTGCTGTTACTCTTGGTTGCCTCCCAGATGTTGAAGGTTAGCCCCTTCATGAAAGCACCATGAACTTAGGACGCAGGACCTAGTGGATATGAGCTGGCTTGGACCTCTAAGTTCTTCCCTGAGGACTAGATTTTTATGGTACTGGCAAGAGCCACGCAAGCCTCCAAGGGAGGGAAGGCACCAGCAGTCCTACCCAGCTATGATGTTTATGAACCACAGTAACAATCAGCTCAGCAGGATAATCCTGGGGGGGCACATGTACAGATTGGTGTAAGCAATAGTTCTCTAATTTGATGCACGTTCCAACAAATAGGAGGGAAATCATGTCTGGTATTAGAAACCTAGATAACTACCTACAGCTAGGGATGTCATGGTTCTTACAGGAAAAAATCTCCTATTGTCACTTTACTAAAGCAGCATAATCACTAGCTGCATTATAAATAATTTTACTTTTACTATTTGTGTGTGCGCATGTGTGCTTTAGTGAGTTTATGCATATTTGTGTATGGTGCAGTATTAAATAGGGTGGGAAAGACAGGGTCCATTGATAAAGTATAATGTGAACAAAAATCTGAAGGAAGTGAGGCTCTGTGTTTCTGAGTGATGGGAGAACAGACCAGGAAGAGACCACTCTCTAAATAAGATGAGAATTGGTGGCTTAGAAATTTTTGTTCAACCCCCATGGAGGGCCTCACCCTCCCTGGGGGAGTGAGGGGATAAGGGGGGGGTGTTGGGGGGAGGGCACGGGAGGAGGGGAGGGAAAGGGAGAGGGACCTGGAACTGACTTGTGAAGCAACCTTGTTTCTTATCTAAATTTAAACTGGAAAATAAAATAAAAAAAAAGAAATTTTTGTTCAATCGAATGGTTTTTTTTTTAATCACCTATTTAATTCAGTAGCTGTTCGTATTCAGGCATCTGTACTGGCCTGCTCTTGGGGTCCTGACAGGATAAGCCCTCAGCTGCAGCCACTAAGAGTGCCTCTTGTGCACCTTCACTACATGCCCTTTTAAAAGGGCCCTGCCCACCATTCTCTCTCTCTCTGTCTGTCTCCCTCCCTCCCTCCCTCCCTCCCTCCCTCCCTCCCTCCCTCCCTCCCTCCCTCCCTCCCTCCCCCTCTCTCTGTCGGTCTCTCTCTGTCTCTCCCTCTCCCTTTCTTTTCTCTTCTGCTGCTCCTGTCTCCAGAGGCCAGTCTCCACTTCCCTTTTCTCATTCATTTTCCCCCAATAAAACCCCCTCCACCCAAGCTCTGTCACATGGCATATTTCTCTCTTGCTGTCACTTTTTAAATTACAATCGTTGCATTGTGATACATTTATATTGATTAGAAACACAATAAGTGAAATTTTAGCATATGATCTTACTGTGATTGTACCAGTTTAATTTGTGAACTGTATTGCCCACAGTAAGGAATTTAGAGAAGAGGCAGTCATATTCTCATTTATACTATTGTCATGTATTTTGTTGTCCTTTAATAAGGCATCTCACAGAGCAATAATATTCAATATATATGATACTGGCACTCATGTGAAGTATGGGATATTTTGTTCTTAACCTCATTAAGATTTCCAAATAACATTGAAATTTGAGAACAAGCTGCATAAAAGTGTTTGCATCTATTTAACTTAGGTATTTTATATTCTGAAGATAAAACGCTACTTTTCATTAGATTAGCTCATCCCTGGACAAGCCAACACACAAAAAAAGTGTGCCCCAAGGTGCCCTCCTCCATAGTAATGATCACCTTCTAATAATTACAATCCATCATGCTTTGCTGCTTTGGAAAATGTGAACTATGTTCTGGAGAAGTGGGCTTCTATCTACAAAAGGCATCTGTCTCTAGGCTGATCTACACTTAGCTCAAAGCTCTTACCACTGTCCTTTCTCCTTGTTACAGATGAGTTGTAATTTCATAAATGGATAGAACTGGTTTGATTTCTGATCATGTGTGGATGAATAAGATGCAAAATGCCCAATCTAATTCTTTCACAGGGATTAGACACCTTGAAATTTTGTGAAAAATGAAATTTGGGATCCAGTCAAGAATAATGGATAGTGCATTGAGAGAAAGACAAAATGAGTTTATGATAATTAAGAGTATCTACCAAATTTAGTAGTCTTCAGTGTGAATATTTATTGTTTAATTCAGTAAAATGTATGTGCCAGGCATTGAGTTAGATACCATAGTGAGAAATAGACAAGAAAGGAGTCTTTATCCAGTATGCACACCAAAGAGGCTAGAAAATTATTCTTTAATATGTTCATATTTTATCTCCAGTTTACTTGGTGACAAGAAAATGGGATTCTCAATAATAAAGGCTCTGATGGGAAATCAAATGAGACAAGGAATTCACTCTGCCAATTAGTTCTATTTGCTGGTGGAATTCTTCAGAATTTTGTTTGATATACTGAGTTTTATATTAACTGTAGTTATAAACATAAATGTAGACTGTGGTCACTGCAGATGACTTTAGGTGCCCATGTTCTCAGCAAACACCTTGGTAACTGCACAGTACAATTGCATACTAGGTTTATTGGGGACATTCTCCTGGTACTGTGGTGTCATGGAAGTGATTGAACAAGAGGTTTGAAAGATTAAGTCTTTGAGAAACATAAGGTAATAAGGTCATGGAAGTAAAAGGTGAGAAAGATCAGATTATACTCAGTAATTCACCACTTGAGATATGGTGGGAGATTTTCTTTTATAGCCTATTTTTTAATATGAATTTTCCTGTTTGAACAAATCACATAGATAAGGCTTCTAAATCTTCCATGGAACAATATGATTAAACAACTCACAAATAGGAAGTGTTTACTGATATATGTCATGAATTTTTTTTGTTTTATTTACTCCATTAACCTCAATTATAGCTAGAAGGAAACAATAAGTAATTTAAGCTCTTCTGAGTTCAGCTGTGCACCTCATTCCTTTACTCTGTCATGACCATGTAATTACTTTCTGCTGCTTTCCTTGAGCACTCTGTTATCTGTAAGCATCTTGAGTCATGGTGTAGATCCTTCCATGATTTATGCTTATTGTGGTTCACATATAGACCCTAATCGTATAATAAGCCACCCTCCCCTGGGCTGAACGAGTAATAGGTATATGAGAAGAAATCTCAGTGCAAATGGCGTGCATGAAAAGCTAAAGTGACAGAAGTCACATCCTTGTTAGGGTTTTTGTCTCGCTGGATACAATTTTGTGCTAAAGAGATTACTGAATAAGGTTTTGTCTGCAGTACTGTTATTGTAGAACCTGATTTACAATCAGAGTGCTCGGTTTAGTAAAACCACTTCCTTCATTCAGAAAGAGATTTTCTTCAACAGACAAGGTGACATGAAACACTTGCCCTTCTAAAAGAGGATTAGCGACTTTTACATTTTCAAATCCATTTTGGTACAATCACTAACATGAAACCAGTTTCCAATTTCATATAAGAACGATCTCTAGGGAGATAGCCAGCTTAATTAACTAAGAAATGACAAGTAAGACAGAATTTTTCACTGATAAAATGTAACTTACTGTTCAGAATGTAACCTCACCTGACCTCTTCAATTGAAACTCTTCTGAAAAAGTATTTTAAAGTGATGCTTGGACATGGGCATTAAGAGACAAGAGGCAAAGAAAGGGAGAAGTACCAACAGTTGTACTTTTCTTTTCATTTTGTTGTGTGTGGTCTATGATAGACTAGAACAGTTTCAACATATCAAAATTAACTTTCAAGGTTATTTCATAACTGTGTTTTACAATTAGGATCCACTTAATTCATAAGCAGTGCACGTTCCTAAGTTTAGGGTGAACATGCTTAGATATATATTCTTTGTTTAAACTGTCTTGCATGAATGTAAAAATGTATATATGGGCTCTGCTGACCTGGGGCTCCTGCTAAGCACTGCCAAAATACATAGATGCTGAAAGTTGTTCAACTGTTGATGGCTATCCTTTAAATCTGATAAGATGTTATAACCTCCTACACCCAAATACATAAACATGTGCGTGCGTGTGCATGCGTACACACACACACACACACACACACACACACACACTATTTAGAAAACCAAAAACTTTGATTACATTCAACATTGAGCATAAATCAAACAAGGGCATGGGAGGAAGAAAGAAGGAGAGATAGGGGAAGAAGAAGAAAAAAGGAAGGTAAGATGAAGGACAGAAGAAAAGAAAGAAGGAAGTGAAGGAAGGATGTAGAAAAGAAGATACCCTCGGAACAGGAAGAAGAAAAGCTCACTTCTCAATAGCTGTAATGCGTATTAGGGAATTACAGAATCAAGGATTGGCGAGTGCATGAAAAGGAAGAGACATGAAATATTAAGATTTATAAATTATTCCCGGGAATGCCTGAGGCTAATTGCCATGCTCTCCTGAGAGCAATGTTTCAGCTTCCTCTTCTTTATCCTGCCCTTTGTAAGGAGGACAGGGAGGGCATTGCCTGTGTAGCAGACTGTAACTGCCTTTGTCTTTTAGTTGAAAGGTGTAAATGGAAGAACAAAACTATACATTTTCTGTAAAATGATAGTCCTACATATACTAATAGGAAAGTTTGTTTTTAACTAACCATTTCCTTTACTCATAAGATTTTGTAAATTCAATAAAAATTATATTTGTTCGTTTTGTATGTATGGGTGTTTTTGTCTGCAGGTATGCCTGTGAACACATGCATGTCTGGTGCCCACAAAAGGGAATTAGATCTCCTAAGGATCAGGGGTTATGAGTGGTTGTGAGTTGTGGTGATATATTGTTTATGATTTATTAAAGCTTGCCTGAGGCTTCCGAAAGCAAAGTCAGCCACAAGTTATAAAAGCCAGCCACTCACATTTAATCCCAGCAGCCAGAAGCTAGGAGGTGGTGGTACACACCTTTAATCCTTGGATTTGGGATTAAGAGATGACAGATCTCTGTGAATCCAAGGCCACCCAGATCTACACAAGTGTGAATCAGTCTAAAAGAGAATTATAGTTTACACCTTTAATTTCAAAATTAGGGAAGTATACAAGACAGAAGCAAGGTCAGTATGAGATTCATTCTCCAGCTATGCGGGAGAAAGGTTGCTTACAGTCTGAGGCTTGGTGAGAGCTCGTGGAGACAGGATCAGCCCATTCAGCCTGAGGTAGAGGTAAGAAGCTAGTGGTCATCTGCTTTGCTTTTCTGATATTCAGGTAGAAGCTTGAACTCCAATATCAGTATCTGGGTCATATATTTATTCATGTTACTGTGAGCCACTACGCGAATGCTGGGAATTAAATCTTGATCCTGAGCAAGTAGTACCCTTAGTGTCCCAGGTACCACTACTGTAAGGTCTCACCAGCCAGGCTACTGTCTCTCTCTCTCTCTCTCTCTCTCTCTCTCTCTCTCTCTCTCTCTCTCTCTCTCTCTCTCTCTCTCTCTCTCTCTCTCTCTCTCTCTCTCTCTCTCTCTCTCTCTCTCTCTAACACACACACACACACACACACACACACACACACGGTGGGGGGAGATAGAGCAAAGACAGGGAAAGTGGGAGGGAGATGGAGGGAGGAAGGAAAGGCGGCTTTGCCATTCTTCTGTGCTTGACCAGTTTTTAAACACACAGGTTCCTCCTGACTCTATGCCCCAGATCTACCTTTTCTTGGCACATTTACTTTTGAAGACTTGTATATGTAAAGTGTATAATGTATGAAATATAAACAGGTAATAATATGTATATAATGCATAAAAATAGAATTATCCACTTTTTTGGGACATACCTTTAAAAAGAAAACTTCTTGACAATTTAAACCATGCAGGTAAACCTTTATCTAGGATCTGGATCTACCTTGTTACCTATTAAATCTCAAGGAATCCAGTATCCTGCCTCTTTGCTTTACTATGAGTGAGGAATCCTGACTTCCAGGGGTTTTTTCTCTTGCTCCGATTGTAAAATTTATTTCATGCCTTAAAGATACCAGAAAGAGTGTTATTTCCTTTGGGTCAGGACAATTTGCAAATACAGGTTGCTTGGACACTATCAACTTTCCAAATATTTCTAACTGTGCTCAGTCAGGCTGTTGAAAGTCCCTCTTAGCCTTTGACGAAAGAGTTTCTGAATACGCAGAATCACCAACTTAGCTTTCTGCTCCCGATCTCAGTGTCTTTCTGAAAGCTGTCACTCATCCTGAATGCCGACTGTGCATAGAAGAGACGAGAAGACTGCTTGAGTGCTGGTTGTAAAGAAATGAAAGATCTTTAGGTGCTTGACATGGCTACAGGGTAAGAATATTAACACTGAACGTCTCCATTTAGTAAGAGTCGGTTACTGTCCTGGCAGAAGTTGTTTTTGTTCTGAAAAAGTATGTCTATGGCAATTTGGTAGCATAAAAACTCAAGGCATTTGTGCACTGAACTTTCTTTTTTTTAATGCTATGATCAGAGCTTGGGGAAGTAATTAATGGTTTCCCCCCAAAAAAGGAAAGAAAGAAAAAGAAATTAAGATCTTTTCTCCAGTGTTTCCCTACCATCCCTTCTGAAATAATGACCTAATCTTCTTTGATTATTGTTACACACACACACACACACACACACATGCATAGGCATGCAGGCACACAAGCATACGTTCATTTAGTGCTGCTCACAAGTAGATAGACTTATTAAGAACTGACTGCTTGGTAATGGATAATCTACCCGGAAACAGGCAGCCCATCCCTGGAGAGAACTGATGCTGCCCTTCTCAGGAGTTATTTATTTCCCCATCCATGTGTGTATGTCACGTGGTGTTGCCCTTATACAGAGCTTGTTTTGGTAGCCATTATTGTTCAGGTTTCATGGGTGTGACTTCCCTATGATGTCTAGAAGTTATCTTGTAGTAGGTGCCCTGAACTCTGACTCTCTCTCTTTTAGAATGATTTATTTTCCTTTCGATTATGTGTACATGTGTATGGCCGTGTGTGGGTTTGTTCACATGCTTGCTGAGGCTCAAGGGGGCCGGAGGTATTGGATCCATGTCATTGGAGTTACAGGTAACTGTGTGCCATCTGATGCAGGCATTGAGAGCAGAGCTCAGGTTTTCGACAAGGAGAGTACAAATGCTTTCACCATCTGAAATGTCCCCAGACTGTCTTGTGTTTTATCTTACTTGTTTCTGGCAAGTAATTGACATGGGCAGTGAATTAGGCAAGCATAATGAAAGCTTAGCAACCCAGTGTTCTGCTTGATGGAGCTATATACATATACATTTCTAACAGTGCCTTTGGCAACCTGGGCCACCAACTCCATCCAGCTTGCTCCAAACAAGGGAATATGTCACCTCTTACTAGGAAGTTTTAGTAATCAGTTTCCAATCAAACTATACTGGGAAATATCCTAGTACAGGAGACAAAAGGCCTATCTAGCTTGAGATAATCTTGGGTATATGATCAGTAAAGTGTCTCCACAGAATGAAGTTTTAGGGGAAAAAACCATTTACCATCTTTTTCTTATGTATAATTGAATATGTGTATGAGTAAAATCACATGTGACGTGTAGTAAGGACTTACATAAACCAAGCTTGTCAACCAACACAAATAAAACACTCATATGCCATTCTTAATCCTCTTTCTCCTGAAGCCCCCAATAATACCTGATGCTCTTGAATCCTCTAAGTTAAAGAACCCTCTATCGCCATTAGTGTGTATGATCTCTACAATAGTTTTACTTCTGAATACATTTCCTTGTTACTTTGCAATCTCTGTGTACTAGAGAAACTGCATGCTATTCTATCTGTTGACCCAAATACTGATGATGGAAATAGCTTCCAAGGGTGAGAAAGCAGCTGTGTCCTTGACCTTGAGCTTGTAGATAGGTGTTAACAGCCCAAAGGCTTATTTTTCCTTTGTTCCCTACTTATTCACTAATTCTCTAATTCACTAATAGACATTACAGAACACCTCCAAGTACTGACTGCTAGGGATCCTTAAGGAATTTCCAGTCTGCTGGAGGTGGGTACAACAACAACTGTAGTGTGGAGAATGCTTGTTTATGAGTTATGCCTTATTAATCTTCAACAATAGGTGTCCAGAGGGTCAGAGTTGAAAATAGTAAGAAACTATGACAGCTAGTTTAATAAAATGACTCTGCTTGTTGAATCAAGTAATAAAAAATGTTCATCTATCTTTTTGTATTTTCTTCATTTTAGTGGTAATTTATTTTCACTATATTTTAATATTTTAAAAAATTATATCATGGTGAAGTGGGTAACAAAGACAACTGATGTTAGTTTGACATGCAGTGGATTAATTTAGAGTAGGTTCTAAGAACAAGCTGGATGAAAGGGGAAAGAAGGAAGGGAGGGAGAGAGGGAGGAAGGAAGGAAAGAAGTAAACCCTGGCTTTCCTGTCCAAACTTATGCCTTTGCCTGGAGTTCTCATGTGTTGTCAAACCTTGTGTAAAGTACACGATGTTTCTGTGGATGTAAATGCCTTCTGCCTCTAAGTCCCCTTTCTTCATTTGCTTGTTGGCCCTACTGTTTGGAGAAACTACCATCAGACAATGCAACAAAATACAATGAAAGATTTTGTACCTCTTCATCCAGCCAGTTAAAGATTTCCATGCAATTATGAGCAGTTGGAGCAGCACCCCAACTGGCTGAGCTCATTCTGGGGCAAGGGCTAATTCTCCTGGCACTTCTAAAGCTCTGGCATGTGTGTTGTATCTCCTCACAACAAGCTAGTCTCTGATAAGGCACAGCTGAGGACATTCATGCTTCTCTGGACAGTCAGGTTTTCACATCAGTTAATTGACAGAAGGCTTAATGTATTTCTTAATTATGACTGCAAAGTTATTGCTGGAAGAACCTACAAAATTATAAAAAAATGTTTCCAATGAACTCATTTTGAAAATGACTCAATGAACGGCAAAACATACTTGATAGGATTCTATCAAGAGACAATGGCAGCCCAGGAGAGCATCACAGAGGGAGCAGAGGGATAAGGGAAGCCAAGAAATGCCCATGTCTCCAGATATGTATGGGTCTATGAGAAATAGCTGCCCAACATCACCTTCAGATGGTTTTGAGAATATCCTTATAGACAAAAACACAGTAGCATTGCTTTATGTTTAGCTAAAATTGTCTGGTAGGCTTAATGCAAATGTGATCAGTCTTCTCAGTAATACTCCAGTTGGCCTGTTAAAAAATAAGAGTGCTTCTAAATAAATAAAAAAATGAAAAAAAGTATCTAGAATCACGTAATTATAGGTGAGGTGACCCTTGGAGATTATCTGGTTCAAAAAACTTTTTTATGGATAAGCTAGCTGAGATGCAATATGATTAAATAGCTCTCAACAGACTATTTAGTTTATTCATAGTTGAACCAAGACTAGTGCTTTTTAAATGTTCCTTGGCCTTGGAATTATCAAAAATTAAGAGTAAAGTTTTTGAAAGAAGTTTTTCTCAGTGTAGGGGCTTTATTTTTTAAGAAGTTTAAAAATAAAGTTATGGACCCCATATTCCAGGTCTTCTCTTCCACCAACAAGACCAGAGGATCAGCAGGTCCAGGTAAACCAGGCCCTACATCCGGGCCTGCCTTCCAATGCCTGGGGATTGCCTGGAGACTGCCACAGAGATTCCCATGCTAGCAGGAGCCACACACCCCAGATCCCAGGTCTTCTCTTCCACCAATGGGACAGGGGACCAGGTGGGAAACCATGCATCCCAGATTCCTGGGCTTCTTTTCCACCCATGGGACCAGGAAGAGGAGAACTACCAGAGTATTGGTCTTGCTTGCACTCACCAAAAGGGAACTCTGGTCCCCTAACCACCAGACCAGTAAGGGGCTCTTTCTTCACCCACTAGAAGAAGAGATGGGAAAGAGACAATACAAAAACACACTCAGCAACAGAAAAACAAATATGACATCGCCAAACTCTAGAGACTCCACACCAGCAAGACTTCAACATTCCAATGCAAATGAAGCAGAAGAGAATGACCTTAAAAACAACTTCATAAAAATATTAGAGGCCTTAAAAGAGGATATAGGAAAATCTCTCAAAGAAATGGAAGAAAAATAAAACCAAATAATGCAAGAAATGGAAGAAAAAACAAACCAAAAAATTAAAAAAATGCAACAAATGGATGAGAAGACAAAGCAAAAATTGCAAGAAACAATTCAAACAGTGCAAGGATTGAAAACTGAAATAGAGACAATATAAAAAAATCTGAAGGAAGGCTGGAAATAGAAAGGCTGGGAAAATGGTCAGGTACTACAGATACAAGCATAACTAACAGAATACAAGAGATGGAAGAGAGAATTTTAGGTGTTGAAGATACACTAGGAGAAATGGATTCATCAACCAAAGAAAATCTTAAGTCCAAAAAATCCCTAACACAAAACATCCAGGAAATATGGGACACCATGAAAAGACCAAACCTAAGAATAATAGGTATAGAAGAAGATGAAGAGAACTACCTCAAAGGGGCAGAAAACATATTCAACAAAATCATAGAAGAAAACTTTCTCAAACTAAAGAAAGACATGCCAACGAAGTTACAAGAAGCTTACAAACACCAAATAGAGTAGACCACAAAAAAAGATCTCTCACCACATAATAGTCAAGACCCCAAGTATACAAAATAAAGAAAGAATATTAAGGTCAGCTAACCAAAAAGGCCAAGTAACATATAAAGGCAAACCTATTAGAATTACACCTGAGTTTTCCATGGAAACTCTGAAAGCCAGAAGGTCCTGGATAGATATTCTACCAACACTAAGAGACCATGGATACCAGCCCAGACTAATATACCCAGAAAAGCTCTCAAACATTATAGATGGAGAAAACAAGATATTCCATGATAAAACTAGATTCAAGCAATACATATCTAGTAACCCAGCCCTACAGAAAGTTCTGGAAGGAAAACTCCAAACCAAGGAAGCTAACTGCAATCAGAAAAACATGGTCATTAGATAGTCCCACTTTACCAACAGCCAAAAGAACAAAGGGGTGGAATTCAACACATAATTCCATAACCAACAACCATTCCAAATCAAAGAAGAATGAGCAATCAATGGTCATTAATGTCCCTCAACATTAATGGCCTTAACTCACCCATAAAAAGACACAGGCTAACAGAATGGATTCGAAGATAGAACCCATCCTTCTGCTGCTTACAAGAAACACACCTCACCCTCAAAGACAGACATTACCTCAGAGTTGAAGGTTGGGAAAAGATATTCCAATCAAATGGACCCAAGAAACAAGCAGGGGCAGCAATCCTAATATCTAACAAATTAGACTTTAAAATAAAATCAATCAAAGGAGATGAAGGAGGTCATTACATACTCATCAGAGGTGAAATCCACCAAGATGAAGTTTATATCCTGAACATCGATGCCCCAAATACAAAGGCAACCACTTTCATAAAAGAAACATTACTAAAACTGAAATCACATATAAAGCCCCCACACACTTATAATGGGAGACTTCAACACCCCATTCTCACCACTAGACAGGAATACCAGACAGAAACTCAACAAGGAAGCAAAAGGTCTAAAAGAAGTTATGACTCAATTGGGATTAACAGACATCTATAGAACATTCCATCCACATAAAAAAGAATATACCTTCTTCTCACCACCACATGGAACCTTCTCAAAAATTGACCACATACTTGGCAAACCTCAGCAGCTACAAAAAAATTGGAACAACTCCATGCATCTTATCAGACCACCATGCGTTAAAATTAGAATTCAACAACAACACAAATTGTAGAAAACCTACAAACTCATGGAAATTGAATAATCCTCAACTGCGCCATTCCTGGGTCAAAGAAGAAATAAAAAAAAGAAATTAAAGACTTCCTCGAATTCAATGAGAATGAAGACATAACATACCCAAACCTATGGGACACTTTGAAAGCAGTACTACAGGTGAAGTTCATAGCACTAAGTACCCACATGAAGAAACTGGAGAATAGCTATACTAGAGAATTAACAGCACAACTGAAAGCTCTAGAACACAAAGAAGCAAACTCACCCAGGAGGAGTAGACGCCAGGAAATAATCAAACTGAGGGCTGAAATCAATAAAGTAGAAACTAGGAAAACAATACAAAGAATCAATGCAGCGAAGAGTTGGTTCTTTGAGAAAATCAACAAGATAGACAAACCTTTGTCCAAACTTACCAAACAGCAGAGTGTGAACATGCAAATTAACAAAATCAGAAATGAAAAGGAAGACATAACAATGGACTCTAAGGAAATTCATAGAATCATCAGGTCATACTTGAAAACCTGTACTCCACAAAATACAAAAATGTAAAGGAAATGGACAATTTTCTGGATAGCTATCACTTGCCAAAGTTAAATCAAGAACAGATAAGCAATTAAAGTAGACCTATAACCCCCATGGAAATAGAAGCAGTCATCAAAAGTCTGCCAACCAAAAAAAAGCCCAGGTCCAGATGGCATCAGTGCAGAATTCTATTAGAAATTCAAAGAGCAGCTTATACCAATTCTTCTCAAAGTATTCCACACAATAGAAGCAGAAGGGTCTTTGCCAAACTCTTTCTACGAGGCTTCAATAACCTTTATACCAAAGCCACACAAAGACACAACTAAGACAGAAAACTTTAGACCAACATCCATCATGAACATTGATGCAAAAATACTCAATAAAATAATGGCAAATCGGATCCAAGAATACATCAAAACAATCATTCACCACGATCAAGTAGGTTTCATCCCAGGGTTGCAGGGATGGTTCAACATATGAAAATCCATCAATGTAATCCACCATATAAACAAGTTGAAAAACAAATATCACATGATCATCTCACTAGATGGAGAAAAAGCCTTTGACAAAATCTAATACCCCTTCATGATAAAAGTTTTGGAGAGATCTGGGATAACAGGAACATACTTAAACATAATAAAAGCTATATACAGCAAACCAACAGCCAATATCAAACTAAATGGTCAGAAACTCAATGTGATTCCACTAAAATCAGGAACAAGACAAAGCTGTCACTCTCTACATACCTTTTCAATATTGTACTTGAAGTTCTAGCTAGAGCCATGCAACAACAAAAGGAGATCAAGGGGATACAAATTGGAAAGGAAGAGGTCAAATTTTTACTATTTGCAGATGATATGATAGTTTACATCAATGACCCAAAAAACTCTACCAGGGAACTCTTACAGCTGATTACTACCTTCAGCAAAGTGACAGGCTACAAGATCAACTCAAGAAAATCAGTAGTCCTAACATATACAGATGATAAAAGGGCTGAGAAAGAAATCAGAGAAACATTACCCTTTACAATTGCCACAAACAACATAAAATACCTTAGGTAACACTAACCAAACAAGTGAAAGACCTGTATCACAAGAACTTTGAGTCTTTAAAGAAATAAATTAAGGAAGCCCTCAGAAAATGCTCTTGGATAGGTAGGATCAATATAGTCAAAATGGTAATCCTGCCAAAAGCAATCTACAGATTCAGTGCAATCCCCATTAAAATACCAGCACAATTCTTCATAGACCTTGAAAGAACAATAATCAATGTTGTACGGCAAAACAAAGACCCAGGATAGCCAAAACAACCTTACTCAACAAAGCAACATCTGGAGGCATCATCATCCCTGACTTCAAGCTCTATTATAGAGCTGTAGTCCTGAAAACAGCTTGGTATTGGCACAAAAATAGACAGGTAGACCAATGGAATAGAATTGAACACCCTGATATTAACTCATACATGTATGAACATCTGATCTTCGACAAAGAAGCTAAAAATACACAATGGAAAAAAGAACATGTCTTTAACAAATGGTGCTAACATAACTGGATGCTGGCGTGTAGAAGAATGCAGATCGATCCATGACAAAATTTATGTCCAAATGGATGAAAGACCTCAACATAAATCCAGCCACATTGAACCTCTTAGAAGAGAAAGTGAGTGGTACCCTTGAACGAATTGGTACAGGAGACAGCTTTCTGAACATAACACCAATAGCACAGACAGTAAGATCAACAATTAATACATGGGACCTCCTGAAACTGAGAAGCTTCTGTAAGGCAAATAACACAGTCAACAGCACAAAACGTCAGCCCACACAATGTGAAAAGATATTTACTAACACCACATCTGACAGAGGGATGATCTCCAAAATTTACAAAGAACTCAAGCAGCAAGTCTCCAAAACACCAAAGGATCTAATTAAAAAGTGGGCTACAGAACTCAATAGATAATTCTCAATAGAGGAGTCTAAAATGGCTGAGAGGTACTTGAGAAAGTGCTCAACATCCTTAGCCATCCGGGAAATGCAAATCAAAACAACTCTGAGATACCATCTTACTCCTGTCAGAATGGCTAAAATTAAAAAACATCAATGACAATTAATGCTGGAGAGGTTGTGGTGAAAAGGGAACACTCTTCCACTGATGGTGGGAGTGCCAACTTGTACATCCACAATGGAAATCAGTATGGAGTTTCCTTAGAAAAATGGGAATAAGCCTACCACAAGAACCACCAACTCCACTCTAAGGCATATATCCAAAGGATTCACATTCATACAACAAGGACATCTGTTCCACTATGTTCATAGCAGTATTATTTGTAATAGCCAGAACTTGGAAGCAACCTAGATGCCCCTCAACCGAAGAGTGGATAGAGAAAATGTGGTACATTTACACAATGGAGTACTATTCAACAGAAAAAAACAGTGGAATCCTGAAATTTGCAGGCAAATGGATAGCACTAGAAATAACCATCCTGATGAGGTAACCCAGTCAGAAAAAGAGAAACATGGCATGTACTCTCTCATATATGGATTTTAGACATAGATCTGGGGAGTGCCAGCCTATAATCCCATGGCCAGAGAGTCTGGGAAACAGAACCTTCATTCAATGGCTGATGGAAGCAGAGGCAGACTCCCACAGCTAAACACTAAGTTGAATCAAGTGACAGAGAGGGAGAACTGATGAGCAAAGGGTTAAGAATGGGCTGGTTTAACCCCCAGAAACCGCTGACCTGACAAGGGTTAGCTCTTGATTCCCAGACTGCTGGCTGGGAATCCAGCATGGGACTGATCAAGACCCCCTGAACATGGGTGTCAGTGAGGAGGCCTAGGTAATTTATTGGGCCTTGGGTAGTACATCAGTATTCATCCTGGGTATACAAATGGACTTTGGGTGCCCATCCAACAATCAGAGATGCACTCTCAGCTTGGACTCTCAGGAAAGGTCTAGGCCCTGCCCTGGATGTAATGACAGATTACGGACACCCCCATGGAGGGCCTCACCCTCCCTGGGGAAATGAGGTGATATTGGATGGGTTGGTGGAAGGACATG
Source organism: Mesocricetus auratus (assembly GCF_017639785.1). Lineage (NCBI taxonomy): Eukaryota > Metazoa > Chordata > Mammalia > Rodentia > Cricetidae > Mesocricetus > Mesocricetus auratus. The sequence continues at coordinate 16,261,981 of NW_024429199.1, read as the reverse complement.
GGAGGAGGGGAGGAAAAGGGAGAGGGACCTGGAATTGACACGTGAAGCAACCTTGTTTCTAATTTAAATTTAAAAATAAAATAAAATAAAAATAAAAAATAAAGTTATGTTCAATTCTATAACATAGAGATAAGCATTCTTGGTAACTTCTTACTCTACTTAGATATAGATCTTTTTTCCCAATCAAATTATGATCTTATTCCATAGACAGTTTGATATCTGTTTTATTTGTCAGAAGTTTCTCTAATGTCTTAAATATCTCTACATTTTAAAAATAAAAACTAATAGTGTGTATTTGCTTGATTCAAGAATTGTATATAATTTTGGTAACTGATAAATGTGAAGATAGATTTTTAAACTTTAATCAAGTCTATTGATTTTCTTTTGCCATCTTTTCTTATTTAAAATAAAAAGAAACTTATTTAATGTTTTAAGAGTATGTGTGCCTGCATGTGCATTGTATGCATGCAGAAGCCTTAGAGGAAGAAGGAATCAGAAACCCTGGAATTGGAGTTACAGGCAGTTGTAAGTGATGTAATTTGTGTGCTGGGAACACTTCTATAAGATCAGTAAACACTTCTATGAACAGTACATGCTTCTATAAGATCAGTACTCACTTCTATAAGATCAGTACACACTTCTATAAGAGCAGTAAACACTCTCAACCACTTTGTATCAATGCTTCCTTTATTTTTCGCCACACTATTCTTTTTTTAATTTAAATTAAAAACAATCTATTTTACATGCTATTCTTTTTTAAGACATTTATAATTACTGTTCAAATATTAAGGAGATTGGTTTTCTTTCCCCTTAACCTCATAGTATATTAGGATACTTTTTTTAAGACTAAAAAAAGCTTTTTTAAGAAAACTAAATTTTAAAATAATAAATGCTGGCCAGTAGTGGTGCACACTTTTTAACCCAGCACTCAGGAGACAGAGGCTAGTTCAAGACCAGCCTGGTCTACAGAGCAAGTTCCAGCACAGCCAGGGAAAGAAACCCTGTCTCAAAAACAAAACAACAGAATATTAAAAATAACATAACAAAAAGTAGATTTCTTTCTTTTATAGATAAAAACAATTTACTACTGAAAATTTTTACGCACTTCTAAACCCAGCACTCTGGAGCCTGTATCAGGATTAAGAACTCTATGCCATTGGGCTACCTAGGCAGATATACTACAAAAAACGCCAAAAGATCCACAAACCAACTCAGAAGGCCGTAGAGTCTACTACTTGCATCTTTTTTTCCTTGTAATTCACTACTTAGGAAGCAGAACAGAACCAAGCAGAGGGGGGGGGTCTGACTCTAGGCTGACCCCCACCCCCATGCTCTGCCCATCTGCAGGGTTTAGCAGTTGATAATCTAGAATGCAAAGCATATTTGGACACTTTACAGATCTTGTAGCTTTCCATAAGGATACTTTTTATTTTTTGTGGTATTTCAATGTCATCAGTACAAACTTTAGTTCACACCCTAATCTATGTGAGTGGCTTAGTAATATGCTCACTATTGCATGACTGTGAGAGATACCAGTGTTGAAATGCAGGCATATCATACTCAAACCTAGTTGTTTTGTATCACATTGCTTCTCTTTAGAGCTAATATGTTTTTAAAAGTTTGCTTTAGTCTCAAATATTGCAGACAGCAGAGAATTCTGCAATTTACCTGATTCAGTATTCTGATAAGGGGCTACTAAGAATCAATGATGTGTCAGTTATGGCTTTTCCTCTCCATAGCATTTTCTTTGATACCTACAACTGTAGATATCTGTCAATGTTTCATCTTATTATTGATGTTAACTTATTAATTATTAAAATTATTTATTTAAGATAATTGATGTAAGATTAATGCGCAGGGCTGGGGTATATCCATTATTAGAGTGTCAGCCTAGCATATGCAAAGCCTTGGATTTATGCCCTGTTCCCACAAAATAATAATGAAAAACTAAACAGATATTATTATTAATATTATTAGCAGCAGTAATAGCAGCAACATTAAACTGGGAATATACTAGAAAGAATACATTTCCACAGGTTTGTGCACTAAAAATTTGTCTGATGTTTGGAATGTTCGTAGTGTGTTAGGGTTTCTAATGCTGTAATGAAATACCATAACAAATAAACCAGGTTTGGGAGAAAAGGGTTTATTTGGCTTATACTTTCATACTGCTGTTCATTATTGAGGAAGGTCAGGATACTCAATCAGGTAGGATCCTGGAAGCAGGAGCTGATGCAGAGGTCATGGAGAGGTTCTTCTTACTGGCCTCTCCTGACTTGCTCAGCCTACTTGCTTACACATAGGACCACCAGCCCATGGATGGCACCTCCCACCATTGGTTGAACCCTCCCCCATTGGTCACTACTTGAGAAAATGCCTTCTGGTGGGATCTCCTGGAGGCATCTCCTCAACTGAGACTCCTCCTTCTCTGATGACTCTAGCTTTTATCAAGTTGCACACAAAGTTAGCCAGTATACAAAGAATACATAGAAACACAATTGAGAAATGACGATAGCATGTGAAACATTTGGGTTTCTGAATTTCTCTTTGTTTAATTCAGTCTTTGTGTTCTTCTGAGGTGGATATTGAGATGTAGGGAGTTATTTTAAAATAATATTCAATGAAGCAATTATAGCATAGGTTAAACATTGAATTTTTCTTATTCTTTTTATCTTCTTTTTGTAAAAGTAAGGTTATTTCAGAATTTATTATATGTTTGTGGCTCAAAATATGACTATTTGGAGAAATTTGTAATATCTGTAAATATCTACATATCTCAAATATTAAATTCATTTTTATATATAATCTCTCATGATAGGTAGTGAATCCTGAGCATGAAAATCCCACCAGGTGAGATGAAAAATTGAATGCTTGTTTGTGTACTTACATTGATAAGTACATTCTTTAACTTTAAATGCATGATAATACTTACATATCTCTCATTCACTTTCTCAATTTGATATAGTTTTAAATAAATTCCTTCCTTTGAGAAACGTCCTTGTCATTTTGTAATAATTGAACATTTTTACAATTGCTGCATTGTGCAAGTTTATTTTGCAAAGAAAATGAAGTTGAAAACAAAATAAAAAGAGAAACTAAGATCTCCAGTAATTTGGAAATGTCTGACACTCAAGCTTGGTATTTTATGGGCCGATGGGATTGCTATTAATTGTGTGAGACATTTGCCCTTTTACAGGAAAACAGAGTTAGTATGTACCAAGAGACAATATCTTTATGGTTTGCACTTTTCCATCAATAAGATGTTTCTTGGCAAAGACTTTGGTTTTATGCTCCCAAATGGACAGCATCTATCTCTTCAATGCTCATAGAAAAGTGCTGCTGGGAAGATGTACTAGAAACTGTTGCTGCTAAAATCTGTGTATTTTACAGTCATGACCCAGTAATTAGTAGAAGGCATTTGCAACTTCATCTAATCAATTTCTGGGGACCTATACAACCCACATGCACAAAAGAATGGATGTGATCCTCCTTTCTTTTTAAGTGACTGGGGAATTAGTTTTAAATGGCAATCTGTCTAGAACTATCTAATAGTAACTATGTGGAGGCATGAAAGCAAGATCTCTCTCCAACCCCAATGTTTGAGGGAAATTCAGAAAACAAAACAAAACAAATGGATGTTGACCCAATAATCTTTATTTTTAACAGAGTAACAGGAGATGTTTGAAGCCACAAGTTCTAAGTCTTTTGGATGAAATAGGAGAAGGTATTGTAGAAAGAATAAACTAAAATTTACATGTAATCACTGCCATAAGTGATTCAGATAATCTAATTATAAAACACCCCTCCACTACTCCCTCAATAAAAATAAGGCAGAGGATATGAATGTGTCTGTATTGCTGCAGAACCAAATATATGTTTCTGGTTTATCCTTATGCATTACGCTAGCCTGTCTTAATCTTATGAATGATGAATCTGAGTAAATTTTATGCTCAGTTTTTGGGTTCATCTCTTCAAAAGACAGAACAGAAAAAGAAATAGGAGTCAGAAATTTCTATTTGTAACTTGCTTTTTAGGGTAAATTTTTCTAACATTGAATGAAACCCAGCAGATCACAGTTACTTTGTCTTCTCCTTAGTCTTGATTTATTTAAAGTAAATAATAGATTAACAGATTTGCATGTGATCTAAGGCAAACTCATTTGCCTTTGATCTGTTCTAGTGAATTTAGTGCATCTTTTGGTCCTGGTTTCCTCTTGCAAAATTGATCACTTAAGAACCTGGAAACCTGAATAGAAAGCATAAAGCTATGAAAGACAGACAATAGTCCCCATTTGGGAAGACGGGGGCATGGACTTCACAATACATCTAATGCAACTCCTCTTGTTTCAGTGCTGCCTCTTCTGGTCACAGAATTCACAAAAGCGGAAAAACAGAAGAGTAGAATCAAAATAGGACCTCATGTGCACCAACCTTAATGGGAGGATAATGGAGGAGACTGGGGATTTAGTCTGCCATCCACATAAGATCATAAATTGCTAAATAATTCATCATTAATATCTGAACATATCGAGGACTTCCTATATCCTTTTATCTGTGCAATGGCTTATTGAACCTCAGAGTCAAAGTCCCATTTGCTCTTCCAGACTACCACATTGATTTATTGAGTTGTTAGGGAACATGCTGAGGTCTCCTGACTTGTGAAGGGCAAAGCTCCCACTGCCCCAGGTGATCTGGCACCCAAGTCTGCACTTTGAACTACTAGGCTCTGACTCTATGACGTCATGCTGTCCACTTATTGATTATCTATAATGTGTGGAGAATAGTATCAGATACAGCAGCAAAAAGTGATGATGAGGTTATTGTCCTTCTAGGTGTTAGGACAGTGTTTCTGAATTTTGAAGGAATTAACTTTTTTGTGTTTCATATAAATGATATATCTGTATATACAAGCATATTTAATGTACGTGTGTGTGTGTGTGTGTGTGTGTGTGTGTGTGTGTGTATGCATGTCTTTTTAGACAGGATTTCTCTATGCTCTACACTCTATGCTCTATGCTCTGTGCTGTCTGTGGACCTATTTCCAGCCTTTACCTCTTGAATGTTAGGATTGCAACTGTGTATCATCACACCGAGAAAAACTCATTCATGTTATAAAAACTCATCATCTTTCTAATGGAGGAACACTTTTGTACTTTGAAATTCTTACTATTATCCAGGGAGCAGAACTGCAGTGTGTACACAGGCCCAGGGCTGAGATGCTGCCCTAGGCAATGGCAGAAGGCAGAAAAATACTATCCTGGCCCTTGAAGTGTAGCTTGCTACATGGAGACTGTTTCTGGAAGCATTTGTTATGTTCATGACAGAAGCCAAGGCAAGACAGTATGCTTGTATTATAAAGAGTTCTCCAGGGAAACAATTAGTATTTATTATAGGAATTGGCTCACACAATCATAGAGATCAAGAATTCCCTCCATCTATTATCTGCATGGATAATGTATGTTGAATAATGAAGAAAGCCAGTGATGTATTCATTACTGAGTGGGAAAGGCCTAGAGTTGGGACCAGAGCAGCTGGCCTTTCTGACTTACGTTCTAGAATTGGAAAGCCGGAGAATCAAGATGTTTGAGACACAAGAACAGGTAAAGACAGATGTGGTTTTAGAAGAACTTGTTATTGGCTTTTTTGGGGGTCTTCATTTTACTGGCTGATGCCACTTTCCCTCAATAGGACCCATTTTTTGTTCCTTAGTTCAGTCCTGTCAATGTTAATGTGTTCAGGGTATACCCTTATAGACATACACAGAAGCAAACTGTGCCCACTAGCTGTTTGGATATCCTCAACCTCACTAAAATTGAAGCATAGCAGTCAACATCACACCATGCAGATGACAAAATCAGAGTGGGCAGCACACTGGATCCAGAGAAAGTATAATTCGTTGGTGTGACTTGGCATGGAAAGGTAAGAACTGATGAGGATAACAGCTCAGCATTGACACTGACCCATTCAGAATATATACATTCCATTTTGCTGTTGGCTTGCTGGCTTGCTTGATCACACAGGAAAATGAATCTCACTGGGCTTTTGCTCTGTGTTGGTAAAGTTACAGTTTCCTATTAGTGGACCCAACTTGCTTCATTACTAAATGTTTATGCTTATGATTTGTATTCTAAGGAGGATCAAAGTGGCATGTTAAAACACATGTGAATGAGGATAATAGAAAAGACCAAAAGGCATGTAAACAGAGTAGGTTCTGATAGATTAGTAAAACCAATAGTGTCTTCACAGTTTGGAGTCCAAGGACACAATACAGAGTCAACATTGCAATAGGCAGTGGTGGCCACCTTTAGCTGCTTCTGCCTCAGGCTGAGTGGAAGCTCAGCTCCTGTGTCCTGCTGTCACCTGCTTTCATGTTTCTAATCAGGGATCAGCACATCTGTCTCTGAGCAGCTGCAGATGTGAAGGTGGATTAGGCAGATGCTGTATTCATGTTGGTGCTCTGAGTCATTGTTCCCATAAAATCCAATAAAAAAATTCTACTGGTTTTTCTATTAATTCCAATGACTATTAACTGAAAAACCTGAATAATTTTTAAAGGTCATGATTGTGAGCAATATCTAAATACTGATGAGTTGCAAGCTCTAGTGTCTAATGTTTACTTCCACCAACCTACTCAAGCCACTCTCCTTGGTCATATGGCAGACATCTAAGTTAAGAATGTTCAACAGAGAAATAATGACTTTCTTCCAACTCCGCCTCACATTGCCTTCATCTTAGTAACCAAGATCAGTAGTCAATTATTCTTCATTACAAGTATCTCTCTGCTTCTTATGTGTGCTTTTGGAGCACACCCCAATATATATCAAGAAAGTGAACTTTCAAATTCACCATTTCCCTTGTTCTATTGCTTTGAACCAACTTGTTTTGTTGTTGTCGTTGTCATTGTTATTATCACTTTGTTTCTCTCAGTTTAATTATTTTAATAGCTACTAAACTGGTCACTCTGTGGAATTCCATTTCTGTCTAGTATCAATTTTTATACAATGGCCTAAAATCTTTAAACATATCCATATTATATAATTATATCAAAACACCGGTCTATTTCAGAGCCTTTATCTTTCCCCTGATCTTTTCACTGAATTCACCCTTTTCTGTGATCTTTCCCTAACATGCTCCTTGCAGACACTGGCTGTATTATAGTTTCTTAGAATGGCAAGATAATGGATGCCTTCGAACTTTCTACCTGCTTTTCCTTCCAACAGTGCCAATGAGGAGAACTGCATTTAGAGTACTCTTGCTAAGATATTCTATCAAAAATGTTGTCTCTGCCTTTCACATCCTCATAAATCTCCCACCATTTTCCTTCTCAGTTTTTATTTACCAATTTTGCCTCACAGAATCTGTTATTGACCACATGTGTCTATTGTGTGTTTCTGATGTGTGTGTGTGTGTGTGTGTGTGTGTGTGTGTGTGTTTGAATGTGAAATGTCCTCTATAGCCATTTGGTCTCCACCTGGAGACATCATTTTGGAAGGTTCTGGAAGCTTTAGGAGGCAGAGATTCCCTAGATGAATTGGGTTGATGGAATAGGCCTTGAGTTTTATAACCTGGCCCCACTTTCTGTCATTTCTCTGCTTTCTAACAGCAGAGCCAATGTGCACAGCCACCATGGTCTTGGGACCAAGCTTTCTCCACCCTAATGGACAGTCTGACCTTGAAGTGGAAGCCAAGGTAAACTCTTTCTCCCTTGGTGCTTCTTGCTAGGTAATTTAGTCACAGCAGTTAATGCATCACAAATCTTTCCCATCACCTTCCTGAGGTTCACGAGGTCCTGAGTCTCTGTGCTGTCCTCTGCTGTGTTGCTTAGGCCTCAAGCAACACTTGGCGCTTAGTAAGGACTAAGTATTTATTGGAATACATGAGAGATAATAGAAAAGAAAACTGCTGGACAACCTACCTTTGATTATTTTGCATGAAAATGAATGTCTTATTAGAAGTCCTCACTAGGAAAAAAAAAAGCAATAGACTCTAGAAGTGGAAGCACCCACCATTAACTGTCACTTTAAGCCTTGCATCTCAGGACAGCAAAAGCTTCAGGAGCACATCCAAGCCCACAAGGCATTTCACCTCCCCTTGCTTTGCTCACTCCCAGCACATTCATCTATCCACTTCCGCTGACTGCAAGGAACATCAGACATTACTTACAGGGCAGAAGGAAGACCCAGACTCCTTTAGAACCTTGAAACATATTGTTTTGAGAAAGTTTTAGCTCAGGTGTCTATTCTTTTAAGTAATTATCTTTTAATCTCCTTTGTGTCCTAGGTGAAAATCCTGCAAGCTCAACCCACCTTCAAGATACATATTGTGCCTTTGCAATTGCTTTCATTCTTTCAACCCAGACAACTATGTACATAACTTCTACCACCATCCCCAAGCCCCTAGAGGTGTTCTGAGATAACAATAGTCCGTGCAGCCCAAGCTAATTCCAACTATATTCATAGAATGGAAGAGTTGCTGATCTCAAGCTAATCGATTCACACATATATGTGTAGTCAATACTCTACCACTAAAGTTAACTTCCTAATTATGTATGAAGGGTAGAGTGTACCCCAATACCCACATGCACACCTTTAAATCATCTGTGTGAAATTATACCTGTGCGAACCTTGAATGCCACTGTATGAAGAATATTTCTCTTGGAATATTCTAAGGACCATTTTGTATAAATGTGTTCATAAGTGTTTTGAGTCATATGAAGATAAAGATATGAGACTTTACCAAATTAAATTTGAAGATGGAGTATGGCTAAACATCATAGGGTTTTTAAAAATTCATCGGAGAATAAATTCATTAATTATTATAAAGAATTACAATAATTCCTAATGTGAATGTGTTCTATGTTATAAATCATTTTCCCTGGTAATAATCTTTTAGTTCTTATGTCGATGTTGTATTATAGAGGCTGTATTCAATTTTATGCCCCAAAGAAAGTTTGTAATAGATAGACATCTTTAGGAATTCAGAAGGGATATAATCATACATTGTATATATTTATGAAACTGCCAAAAGAGAAGATTTTTCCTAGAATGGGGTAGAGATGATTTGGTAAAGTATGAGGGTCTAAGTTCAGTCTTCAGAACCTACAGAGACAAGCCCAGTAGAGTGGCATGAACTTCTCCAGAGCTAGGGAGACAGAGAGAATTCCTGCAGTTGGTTGACCAGCTAGCCTAAATAGTAAAATTGGTGTGCTCCAAGCTAGTGAGAGACCCTGCCTCAGAAACAATACTTTCCACCAGGTTTTCTATTTTTAGTGAGAAAAGGATTATATTTACAAGGCAATGTTATAATTTTTTGTGTGACATAGGAAAGAGGAACATTAAAATTATCTTTTTAAAAGCAATTTTTATTATTCTGTATTATGGTTTATTATCACAGCAAAAGAAGCACAGTCATACTTTCTTGGCTTTATTGGGTTGCTTATATGATGAAGCCTTTAAAATTGCAGATATTTTGTCAAAGAGCAAAGTTATTTAAACACTGTGCTCACTGTTAAATATTGTTTTGTAAATTTTTATATATTCAAAATGTGATGGTAATTGGCCACATCTAGTAGAATACAATGAATATATATATATATATATGAGAGAGACCAGGGGGTCTTGCACAGGATTTACCTAAAGTTAAACAACATGCCTCACATCCCTGATTCCTATTAGACTGAATCTAAGTCACATTGAATTTTGTTGTTACCAATTCCTTTGAAGAAGGATTTATTATCTCCTTTATTATTATTATTATTATGTTCCTATACATTGTTACTTTTCATTCCTTAACAATGTCACTAGGTTTTCATCCAAGGGATGGCTTATTTAACACAAATATGGATATACATACACCACATACACACACACACACACACACACACACACACATATTTACACACACACACACACACGCGCACGCAGGTATGTATATCTATCAAACCGTATGAAGTTCTAAGTCCCTAAAGTTTATTTTTAACCATGGCAACACGACATACTATAATCTCTTTCTAGCTAACCTATATTGGAAGATCCTGTCTGGCAGAGAGGCAACTATCGCTGACTGATGGGCATAGACTACTGTAAATCCATCATGCTGTTAAAGTCACACAATTGGCTTGCTGCTGTTATAAATGTGGGTTACAGGTGAAATGAGACTTTTTTCCTCAGGAAGGCACCTCTTAGTTGCCATTCCTTATATGTGTCTACACAGTTCTAACAATTTCAGAATCTTTGAGAAGAGATAGTTGTGAACGTGTCCTTCCATTGCTTCCATTGATTCTTACAAGTTGAATGTGTTTGGCTCTTCTCCACCAAGAATGGAAGGTGGCAATTTTGTGGGTGTGTGTTATAGAAACCTTTTCTTTGAATGCTTTGAAATACCACTTTTGTAAAAAGATTTAGTGTGTTTTCAAAGCTTCACCAATCTACTTGCTTGTAAAGTACTTTTAAGATGAATGGAGTCCCACACGGTTTTACTGTCAATGGAAGAAAGTACTAGCTCTCCTCTGCTTGCCTCTAGTCAACTTGCCACCTCCATCCCATACTTGGTGCGTCTTTCCTTTTCTTTGGGAACTCATAAGGTCCTGTCTAGTTAATATCACATCCTCTGCTCTCTCTCATGGTCCTGGCTGATGTTTTGCTAACGTAACAGAAGCTAAAATTTTCTGGGAAAGGGATCTCGATTGAGTAAGTGCCTTGATCAGATTGCCTATGGGCAATTTCTGTGGGGGTGTTCTCATGATTAATGATTGATGTGGGAAGAGCCAGCTCACTGTGGGCTGTGCCAGCCTTGCCACGCCATCCTGACTTGTATTAGAGCAGGCTGAGCAAGCCGTGAGAGAAAGCCAATAAGCAGCATCCCGCCATGTCTTCTGCTTCTGTTCCTGCCTCCAGGTTCCCGCTTTGAGTTTCTGCCTTGACTTCTCTCAATGATGGAGTATGATGAGAGTTGTATATTGTAATGAACTCTTTCCTTCCCAAGTTGCTTTTGGTTATGTTGTTTTATTACTGCAACAAAACACCCCAAGACACCCATAAAATGTTTCCTATATTTTCCTATAAGAATACCTGCCATACAGTTATATTTAGGCTTACTGGATTGTTTGGGTTTTTATGTTTAGATTACATTTCTGAAGATCATGAGTTCTTTTTCATATTTTTATGTATCTATGATATTCCTTAGCAAAATGTGTTGCTCAGTTCCTAACTGCAGAGTAAACTATGGTGTTTGCCTCTTCCTGTGTCTAAGCCCAGTGACAATATAAAAGAAAACAAACAAGAGTTTACAATGTGGATGAGAAAACTGCCAGCCTCACATGAAAGAAGGACACAATTTCAAAATCGTTGCAACTTGGGTAAAAATAAGATGGTTTTGGGGTTATGTTAGCAACTCTCTGTAGTCTTCAACAACTTAGTGTGAGTTTCCACCTCTGTTTCTCTGTAAAATCATGAACTTGGTTTATAACCTTTAACATGTTGTGTATAGTTCTGGTGGAATTTTAATAGAAGTGTTATAATCGGTATCTTTTCTATGCCAACAGTCATGGTGGATCCTTCTATAGATACTGTTTCAAAGTCAACAAAAGTCAGAAGAAAAGTTTTAGAGTAGAAAAGCACATGGAATTATTTAGGTTACCTCAGTTATGGATCCAGAGATGTTTATGTCTTAATGTGTAGCAAACAGCTAATGAATAATACTTCAGATTAGAGGGTAAATAATAGGTTGGAGACATACACTTGTGAAAGGATGCATTGTTGGTCAATGGCTTCTGTACTTTAGATTGGAATCTGTTCTGGTTTTGCCAGATGAATAACAGTGAATTTCTTCTTTTACCCTTGCAGGGATGAGTGGCTTCTTGATTTGAAGTTTGCAAGATTTCAGTCTCCCAAGGGACCAGTGCCTGGTTATAAGGTACTACTGTTGTTTTAATAATCTTAACAATCTTTGAGCAAGAAGCCCCATATTTTCACTTTGCACTGGCCTCTCCATTAAAGATCAGAGCAAAACTGAGTAGAAATGAGATAGCAGAAAAGCAAGAACAAATAACTGCTGAAGGCCATCCTGATTAACAGAGATGCCAAGCATTTTATAGAATGCACATTGCACAGTTAAACATCTGCATAAATGTCAACCAAAATTTTTGGGCAGGGCTAACCTGAAATGTTGATAGGTAGTTGAAGGAAACCCTGACAAAGAGTCTCCAAATGTGAGCCATTATGAAAGACAGGCAGAAATGCTTAAAACAAATGATATTATAACAAATGATTAAAATAAACAACAGCATCTTGGTGTTCTAAATCCTAGCAAGCTGATAATGGAGTCTAAGCATCCCAAATCAAGTCCCTGATATGTACAGGTGAACTTCCTCTGTATTTATGCATAGAACCAAAAGGTGCTGAAATCCTTCATATTGTAGATCTCCTTCCTGTGTCTGTCAAGTTGGCTACTGTATGCTATAATATGGTATGTAATCCTCACATTTGCATGGTTGTTAAATATATATGCATATATTCTCTGTATGTTCTGTCTACATCAATATTCTCTGTATATACATTTTCTGTAGTATATTTGTAATCATTTTCAATTTCGATGTATCTCTGAGATTCTATCCTGAATTATGCATTCTAAAATATGTCCTTATTGTGCTTTAAGATTTCGACTTAGCCCATTACAAAGGAATCACATGCTTGTGTTCATTTTATTCATGAATCTGGACCATTTTAAACTTGAAAGGAATTTCTTTTTTTTAAATCATAGTAAAATGTTTGTGCAGTTTTCCTATGTGAGGGAACAAATAGAATGTAAATCTCATGAGTCTGTTCCCTCAAAAATTGCAGTACTATCCAACAGAGCAATTTTGATCTGATTTTGCTTTACATAAATTTTATTTGCATTTATTTCAGAGTACTTCATAGCAAGTGCATTGAGTTTGCAAAGAAGATAAATATGTCTGTTTTTCCTAAAAAAGAAACAAATTCAAACCTCCCTCATTTCTTTTGTATATAACCCCCACACACATCTGTACATAGGCATATATTTTTTACATCTTATGTATACTTGTGCTCACATTCTGAGCTTCTCCACAGATAATTTAGAGAATGTGCACATGTCATATTCTTATTATTTAACACAGTAGGCACACAATAGAAAGCATAAATATTTAACAAGTAAAGAACTAATGCTGAGCTATGATTGTTTTTAATTTTATCTTTAAAATTTTCTACTTTGTTGCAGCTTACCAGTATTCAAGCATGCCATTTTAAACTAGTTGTGATAGCCCATATGGCCATTCAAGTTTTAATTTCAAGAACACCTGTTTAATCTCCCACTAACATTTTCTTGAAAACAAACTTAATGTCAAAATCAGTAATTGTCTATGAAATACTTACTAAAAATAAGGACACGTGTATGAGTAGAGTAATGAAGTCCTAGCTTTAAAATGTTTACAGTTTCATGTGAAGGAAGGGATCACAGTGGAAAGTAATCCACGAAGTGGTCCTGTGCTCCACAGCTAAGGATCTTGGGAGTCAGACAGCATCTATATTTAGGGCAACGTTTTCCGCCACTGGTTTCATAATGTTTTATTAATAAGGAAAGGCATTGTTGAGTGACTTTGGAAATTCCAAAGGAGAAGCCAAAATGTTGATGTGTAATTTGGAATTAAATAATTTGTTTTGGAGAGAAGGTCTCATTCTATTGCCTGGAAACATTTAAGTTTTTATTCTCTAGGCAATGAGCGGGCACTGAGGAATTTTGTTCAGGATGCACACACACAGAGTTCTCACTGGAATGAAAATTGAACATAGCAGATGGTCAGACCTTTAGGAAATTATTGCAATAGTTAGTCCTGAGTATGAAGTCCATGCAATAAAAAAACAGAATTCATAGAGTCTGACAAATGAATGAAGGCAACAGGCAACCAGAAACATGGATATTTTAGAAATGTCACCACAGATTCTTATCTGAAAGAATCAGTCTACAAGACAAGATAATTTGAGGAAAATTTGGTTTCAGGGTTGGTCATTGGTAGAACTATGTCCTCTAAAAGACAGTTTGAATTCTTCCCATCCAGGTCCTTATGGACATGGCCTTGCTTTGATTTAGTCTTTGTGTTTGTGAGTGAAAATGAGGTCATTAGGCTGGGTGCTAATCTACTGTAACTGATAGCCTATAAAGAAGGAAATTTTGACACTATCAATCAGAGAGGAGAACACATAGGTAACAGGAAAAGAGATCGGAGTTGTGCAGCTACAGGAAAAGCCGCACCAATTGTGATGGTTGTTCCAGGTTGTCAGCTTGACTGTCTGTAATCAACTAAAACATCTGTGAGGGGTTTTCCTTGACTGAATTGTTTGATCTTCATGGTGGAAAGATCCACCCCAATTCTGGACCCCACATTCTGTTGGAAGCCTCTACAAAGGACAAGGACTAAGAGCTTTGGCTCTTTGCCTGTGTGGCCTCAGTCATGTTGGTAAGTTTATTCCTTCACTGGCATTAGGTCCTACATCTTCAGGATTCTGATGTATATTGAAGACCAATTGAAGCATCCAGCTTTGCCAACCAAACAACTAACTACTGGATTTTTGGACTTTCCATTGGTAAATATGCCTTGTTGAGCTAGCTGGACCACATCTAGTAAGCCACTGTAACAATTTACACTAGAGAGAGAGATGGGGGGGAGAGAAAGGGAGATTCATATATATGAATATACAATGAAATATATATAGTATATTATTGTATCATTTATCTTCCTCTAGAAAACCCTGACTAATAAATATTGTGTTACCAAAAATGGTTCTAGGGAAACAGAATTGTAAAGATTAATTTGTTAAATATCTGGAATAGTCTTGGCAACTAGATTACACTCACAGTTACTGGAAAATTTTCTGATAGTATAGAAGACACCAAAAGCCCATGGTTAGAAATATTTGAAAAGCTTGCTGCATGGACTAAAGAACTTAGTGATGCTGCTCAGAAAAATTTTGACAATTTGTGGAAAACCAAGTAAATAATGACACTCCCTGGTTGCTTCTGGCATTTCCGTATAAATCAACAACAGAAATTCATGAGTTTAGGACGACCATTAACCAACTTCGAGTTTCTTGGAATACAGTGACAAAGGTAAAGAATAAGCACCGTGATAAACACCAACTTCTAGCATCTCAGGATACAATTGCAAAGGAGCAAGAATGAACTTAGTGAAACAATTAGCCAGCTCCAGGTGTGAATAAAGAATCTAAAGGTTTCTAGGTGTACCCTGGACTAGAGTATTCTCTCCAGCATTCATAGAGCTTAAGTTGCTAAAATCAAACAGAAGCTCTCATTAAAAGGTTGGCTGAATTACAGTAAAAATTCAAATCACATCCCCAGAGGCTGTCAGTAGTTAAAGCAAGGGCACTGATTGGTAAGGAATGGAATTCAGTAATTTGGGATGGAAGTGTGTGGGAGGATCCTACCGAGGCTGTTGACGTTGGTCCCTCAGATTATCAGGGGTTTATCTCATCCAAGGAAGTAGTCTCTAAATTCTTAGCAGAGGATGTTTCCCAGCTCCTACCACCTGAGAAAATTAATCTCTCCTTGTCTGCCAAATCTGCAGTAAATTCCCTGAAGGAATGCTAAGTAAGATAATTCTGATGTACTTCTGGATCCTCTAATAGTCACCTCTAGACCTATAAGCAGATTTAAGACTAAGCAGGAACCTAGAGGGGGTCTAGAAAGTTTAGTCCATGAGGATGCATGCTATATCATTAAAGAGCTTAAATAATTTGCTAATTCATTCAAGCAGAAATATGGAGGATTTGTGTAGGAATGCATTTTAAAGATATGGGATAATGATGGAAGGAGTATAAAACTAGATTGCACTGAGTTTATTGACATGGGCCCATTGATTGATGATTCTAGGTTTAATATGGAAGCTCACACAGTTAAGCACAGTGTTAAAAGTTTGTTTAATTGATAGGGCCCTATGAGTTGGTACATGCCTTTAATCCCAGAACTCAGCATGCAGAAGCAGGCAGATCTCTGAGTTTGAGGTCAACCTGGTCTACAAAGAAAGTTCCAGAATAGTAAGGGCTGTTGCACAGAGAAACCATTTCTGGAAAAAACAAACAACAAAGACAATTTGTTTTACTGATTGGCTTCAACCTACTGAAAAAGAGCTGGAGTGATATTCTTTGGTTTAGGGATGATGAAGGGATTTTTATGACTCAGGGAAATTGCAACTCTAGAGTGGATATGCTATATAAAGCCTAATCCTCCACATGGGAAGGCCAGAAGACATGCCCTTCACTAATTTCAAAGTGGTGAGAGGGGCACCAGCACTTTAAAGAACTTTGTCATTGTGCTTTTTCTTTATGCCAGACCTTACAGTTAGATATGCTGTTGCTAAGTTGGATGAATTAAATGTGATGGGTTTAACTCAGCCCCAGAGTTAAGTAGCAGGAAAGGCAAGGTGATCATACTTATCATAATGTGCAGCATAGGTAACATGATTTATATGGTGGCATGACTCATATGAACCTTTGGTACTGGTTAATTAGTCACAGTACTTTCAGGTGTGAAATAGATAAGACACCTGCTCCATTTTTGTTTGATGTATATAAGCAGAAAAGTTCTCAAGAAAATGAAAGAAATGCTACATTGGATTTTGGAAAAAGGGAATTTAGGTTTGTGAACCTTTTTCCAGACTTGAGTCAGTTTGCAGAACCAGAACCTCTTGAATTAAGGGACAGTCCGATTTCCCTGAAGAAGGACCTTGAAAAATACCTAGGAGTTTTACTATTGCTCTTGTTTTAGTCCTTCCACAGAGGGATCTAAGACCCTTTACAGGGGTAACTGTACACTGGGCTAAAGGAAACAATCAGACTTTTGAAGGTCTACTGGATATTGGTTCTGGATTAATGCTGATTCTGGGAGATGCCAAGCAACATAGTGGCCCTAAAGTTATAGTAAGAGTTTATGACTGACATGAGACTCATGCTGGGTCCTGTGGGTCTCTGAACTTGTTCTGTTTCCAGAATGTGTAGTTGGGACAGACAAACCTGGAAGTTGGCAGAATTCCCACATTGCCTCCCTGACCTGTGGAGTGAGGGTTATTAACATTGGAAAAGCTAAATGGAAACTTTTGGAGTTGCCTCTGCCAGGGGAAAGAGTGGATCAAAAACATATATTCCCAGAGTAATTGCAGAAATCTGTGCTGCTAATCTAGGACTTGATAGATGTCAGGCATGGTAGGTCCTACCTCATCTCTCTTTAACTCTCCTATCTGGTCTGTGCAGAAGATAGGTGGATCAAGAAGAATGACACTGACTACCACAAACTTAATCAACCAGTGTCTCTGGTCTGCTCTGTATAAGACGTGGTATCCTTACTTGAGCATATTAACACATTTCCTGGTACATGGTATGCAGCTATTGATCTAGCAAATGACTTTTTCTTGGTAGATGCCCATAAGGACCATAAGAAGAAATATGTTTTCAGTTGGTAAGGCCAACAGTATGCCTTTACAGTTTTGCCTCAAGGATATATTCAGTCTCCAGCTCTATGTCATAAATGAATTTGAAGGAATCTTGATCATTTGTCTCTTTCACAAAATATTATGCTGATCCACTATATTGATAACTTAATGCTGATTGGATTAAGTAAGCAAAGTTAGCAACCACTTTGGACTTGTATGCACGAGAAGACAGGAAATAATTCCAACAAAAATTTGAGGGTCTTATACTTCAGTGAAATTTCTAGGAGTTCAGTAGTGTAAGACATGCAGGGACAGTCCTTCTAAGGCGAAGGGTAAGTTTTCATACCTGTTCCCTCCTTCCACCAAAAAAACAACAACAAAAAACCCACAGTATTCTTTGGGTCTAAGTGAATTCCAGAGACAGCATATTTCCTACCTGGGTGTGTTCTCCAATCCATATATCAAGTGAATTGGAATGCTGCTAGCTTTGAGTGGGGCCTCAAACAGGAGGAGGCTCTTCAACAGGTCCAGGCTGCTATGCAGGATGCTCTACAACTTGGACCACATGATCCAGCAGACCCAATGGTACTTGAGGTGTTAGTAGCAGACAGCTATTCTCCCTTTGAGAAACAGTTGTTGGCCTGCTATGGGCCTTAGTGGAAATGGAATATTTGACAATGGTTCACTAAGTTCCCATGTAAACTGAACTTGCCTCCTCCCCTCCCCCGCATGAGTATAATATGATCCAACAACCTGTAAAGTATGATGTACACAGCAGCAACCTATTATCAAATTGAAGTGGTATAAAAACAACTGGCCCGAGTAGGTTCTGAGAGTACAAACAAGTTACATAAAGGAATGCATGCACAAATGCCTGTGATTTCTACTTATGTTACAATGCTGTCTATTCTGTAGCATGCCCCTGCAAGTTTATAGAGTATTCCCTATTATTGGTTGACTGAAGAAGAGAAGACTAGGGCCTGGTTTACTGATGGTTCTGGACATTATGCAGGCACCATCTAGAAGTGGACAGCTACAGTATTATATGCCCCTACTGGGACAAGCTTAAAAGATATTGGTGAAGGGAAATCTTTACAGTGAGTAGAACTTTGGGAAGTACACATAGTCATTCATTTTGCTTGGAAAGAGAAATTGCCAGATGTGTGATTGTTTACTAGTTCATGGACTGTAGCCAATGGGTTTGGCTCAATGGTAAGGGACTTGGAAATGACACGATTAGAAAATTGGTGAGAAAGACATTTGGGAAGAGGTATATGGCTAGATCTCTCTGGATGGGCAAGGAATGGGAAAATACTTGTCTCCCATGTAAATGCTCATCAAAAGGTGACTTCAGCAAAGTAGTTTAATAATCAAATAAATAGCCTGACTCATTATGTGATTAGTCAACCTTTCCCCACAGCCATCCTTGTCATTACCCGATTGTCCCATCAAAAAAGTGGCAGTAGAAGAGATGGAGATTATGCATGGACAGGACAACATGGACTCTACTCATCAATACTAACCCATCTACAACTGCAGATAAGTGCCAAGTCTGCCAACATCAGAAACTAACACCAAGCTCTGCATATAGCACAAATCCAAGGCATGGCCAGGCAGCAACCCGGTAGCAGGTTGATTACATTGGCCCATTTCCTTTGTAGAGAAAGCAACACTTTCTCCTTACTAAAATACATACTTAACTGGTTATGAATTTTTCTTTCCAACATGTAATGCTTATGCCAAAACTACCATTTATGGACTTACAAAATGCCATGTCCATCATCCTGGTATTCTACACAGTATTACTTCTAACCAAGAAACTTGCTTCACAGTCAGAGCCCAACATTGGGCTCATGCTCATGATTTCACTGGTCTTACCATGCTCTCCACTGTCCTGAAGCAGCTGGCCTGTTAGAAGGATGGGATAGCCTCTTTGGTGGTAGTAACCTGGAACAGGGTTCTCCAGAAGGTAGCAGAAGTTTTGATATATACTTACAGCATCTGATATATAATACTGTTTCTTCCATACCAAGATTCATGGGTCTCCTAATAAAGGAGTGCAAAAGAGAATGGTTCCACTCACTGTCATCCCTAGTGATCCAGTAGGAAAAGCTTTGCTTCCTTTCTCTATTATCTTACATTTTGGGTACCTAGAAGTTTTAGTTCCAGAGCAGGGAGCATTCCTGATATGAAATACAACAGGAATTCCACTGAGCTCTAAGTTGGGACCCTCACCCTCTGGCTACTTTGAGCTTCTGATGTTCTGATGCTCTTAAGCCAACAGGCTGAGAAGGGAATACCAGTGTTAGGAGGGGCGATTGATCCAGGTTACTGAGGGAAAATATGAATTGTTTCTCCACAATGGAAGTAAACAAGATTATATCTGGAATACAAGAGTTCCATTAGCATCTCTTGGTGTTATGTCCTGTGATTAAAGTTAGTGGAAAACTACTACAACTCAATCCAGGCAGAATAACAATGGACACAGACCCTTCAGGAATGAAGGTATGGTTCTCCCCTCCAGGAAAAGAACCAAGACCTTTTGAGGTGCTTGCTGAGGATGAAGGAAATAGATAATGGGTAGCAAGGAAGGTTGCTATAAATACCAGGTAAGGCCATGTGACCAGGTGCACAAATGAGGATTATAATTGACATGAGTGACATTTCAAACTTAGAGATATAAATTCCAAAGCACTGAAGGAATACATTGGCTTTTGTGGTTGTTTTAAGACATCCTTATTTAGGGTTCTTTAATTTGGTGTCCCCAAGACACCAATATTAGTAATATTGAATTTAAGAGTTATTTATGTTGATGCCATTAGAGACATTAGGCCATTAGATATGACAAACAGGTAAGGAAGTAAGTTGGGCTGAGAGAGAGAGAGGAGACTGAGGATTCAAATAAGGGAATGAGTTCCTTGGCAGAGAATGTACAAACAGACCCAGAGCAAAGCATGGCTGATGGTGTTTGGATAAGCGTTTACAAGACCTCCTAAAAACTACTTTAAAATACGCCAAATTGCAGAATTTCCTAATTTCTACGGTAAATTCTTCTCCCCGGTATAATTTGAAGCTACTTACGTGATGTCAACTAACATCAATAGCATTTAGAAATCATGGCTCTCAAATGGTGGTCTGAGCTGGTTTCACTGTTATGTGTAGAATGCCTGTGGAGGGAGCGACTGCATGACATGAGGCAAACATGTGACTAGAAAGACATGACCCTGAATTTTCATAGACAAACCCATAAGAAGGAAGTTTAGGCTTTTGTCACTTATGTGCACTACATCTACTATTCAAATCATCACCATGGTCCATAGAAATATGAATCTATTTGCTTTTTCTAACTTGTCATTGCTTTTATTTCATCAGTAACAAAACCAGTTTTATTTTACACTTAAGACTGAATTCCATGCATCTCAGGCTGGTCTCAAACTCCCTATAGCTGAGGATGACTTTGAACTTCTAATAATCCTGCCTTTTCTTCTCAAGAACTGGGGTTAGAGGTCTGTGACCTCACTCAGGTTTATAGTGTGCTGGGAATCAAATCTATGACTTCATGAAGCAAGGTAAACATAGTGTCATTTGAGGTAACCCCCAGCCCAACAAAAGCATTATTTTAAACAAAGAAGCTTTCTGAGGTTATTATTAAAGACTAAAAAACCTTGCAGAAATTATTTAATTTCCTCATCAACAAGTCAGTATAGTCAGAAAGTTAGCATGGTATATGATATGCATATTGTTCTTGATATTTGGTAGCCAATATACAGAGAAAATCTCTTAGACTCAAAATCCAATGCCTGAAGAAGCAGGAGAGGAAACTACAAATTGCATTAATCAATTCCAAGTGGCACTCTGATTTCACTGAATACGTGCAGAAAGGAAACTCTTGAGTTACAGATTTTAACACTTTTCAAGGACAGGCAAAAGTTGTTTTTTTCCCTGTAGATTCCCTGTTTAAACATCGTGTTCACATGTCTGCACACTCTGCGGAAGCCTATGTTAGTTCATCCAGCCCGTGCACCCACCCTGTCTGGAACGTGACCCAAACACATGCCATCTTGTTCCATCCTTGCACTTGTTCACTTTATTGTGTCATTTATTGCTATCCTCTTTAAATTCATATGGTGTTTATTTAATCCTATAGCTCTAGGATTTCTGTTCAGGGGCACACTAGACAATACATGTATGTGCATACATAATGTTTATTTACATCTGTAGCTTTAAGTACAGATACTGAGTTAGACATGAAGTCATTGTTATACTGATGTCTCCAGCTCCCTTCGATCAGCACGAGTCATTCTAGCCCTCCTTTCTTGTTTAGTAAAACCTCCCACTGTAGTAGTGAGAAATCTGGCTCTTGTCATCAGCTATCTATTTACTTAATTGGTTGACTGCAGTGTATGTGTGAAGCAGTATCAGAATTGTTAACCTGAACCTCAATGAGAAACATCATTATCAACTAGAGTATGGCATTTACGTGCAAAGTCTCTTTTCCTCCAATATAACTGACTCTACATGTTCTCAACGTTTTTTAGGTCAGAACTGCTTTTGCTTCTCCCTGTCAGTGGAGTTGTTTTGTACATTTTCAGTTTAGTTAGATTCTCTTGTTATAAATATTATTACAAATTTTCACTTAGGTCAAAACCATTTCTGTTCATTCCTGTCAGTGGAGTTGTTTTGTACATTTTCAATTCAGTTAAATTCTCGTTATAGATATTACAAATTTTCACTATTACATTTGGATATGATGTGTTGTTCTTATCATGACAAATTTTCTAGATTTAAGAGTTGTAGGTATAGGCACTGGAGAGATGGCTCAGCATTTAAGAGCATGGGCTGTTCTTCCAGAGGTCCTGAATTCAATTCCCAGTAACTACATGATGGCTCACAACCATCTATAATGAGATCTGGTGCTCTCTTCTGTCTGATGACATCTTCTGTCATGCAAGCATACATGCAGGCAGAACACACTGTATATACAATAAATAAATAAATAACCTCTAAAAAAACTGAGCCCTGGTGGTGCACACCTTTAATCCCAGCACTTGTGAAGCAAAGACAGGTGGATCTCTATGAGTTCAAGGGTAGTCTGCTCTGTAAAGTGAGTTTCCTGACAGCTAGGGCTACACAGAGAAACTATGTCTCAAAAAACCAAAACCCAAAAACCAAACAAAAAACCCAAAACCAAAACCCAAAAAACCAACCCCTCCTAAAAAGGTACATACTGTCAAAACAAGTGATAGGACCAGGTGTAATTTTAACCTTAGCTTTTAGAATCTTTTCTAAATAATGTAGTTTATTTTTCCAAATTCATTTGCTGTTATTAATTTTACCTTCCTAATTTGGCACAGTGAGGCTTTAAGTTCATGAAATTTTAAAATAGTTGTTTTATTTTTGTTCTGTCTACAAATCAGGAGACTGAAGGATTTGGGACATAACTAATATGTGATGTAATAGAAGTCATCACTGATTAAACTTTAACTACAACACACACATACACACGTTTAAATGAAGAGTTGGCAACATAATGCATTTTATAGAACTACACTAACGGAAAGTCAAAACCAAACTGGTTGCTAAGGAAACTATATTTAATTGATTAAATATATTAGTGACTTTGGGGAAGTATCTTTGTCAATAATTCATTAAGTCTATAATATATTGTTTTGGCTCTGTTTGATGATACAAGTGTTTTGGCTTCAATTTATTATTGTTATTATAACCGTATTATCAAATTTTAGGATGAAGATAATTTAAGGTTCTGTTGAATATTTTACATGTGAATATATTTCTGTGTGAACAAAATTATTTCTGATTCAAAAATTTTCACTGTAATAAAATGCAAATTTTGAAGAGAATAGAAAAATACTGTGAATCTTATTTCATGATATCTATCTCTACTCATTTTCAAGAGAAAACTACATATTGTCTTCGTTCTTTTTTCTGTTGCTATGATAAAAAAAAGGGGCTTATTGTAGATCACAGTTCTAGGGTATATTCACTCATGGCAGGGAACTCTAAGTAACAGTAACCGGAAGCACCCCATAATCAGGAAAAGGAGAGGAACTGATGAGTGCTCTTTCTCAACGTGCACAGTCTAGAATCTCAGCCAGAGGACGCTGCTACACAGAGTGAGCTGGTTTTCCCATCTTAATGAACACAATCAAGCAAAACCCCACTGATATTCCTGGAGGCTCATCTCTGAGATCATTCTGGAATTAGACAGGTCGTCAATTAACAGTAATTATCACATTCATATAAAAATTTCCAGATGATCTAGTAGAGATCAAAATTGATTTTTAACATATTTTATGTGATTATTTATTGTGTTTTATTTCAGTTTACTTAGGGTTAGGGTTAGGGTTAGAATTATTACATTGCTGATCGTTATGGGGCAGGTCAATTTAGATAATGGCTGTTAAGTAATTACAGTGAAGTAATTAACCATATGTGAATCAACTGTTCTTAATGCCTTAACTACCAAGTGTTGCTACATTGGGAGGTGATGGAAAATAATAAAAAATTTTAGTTTACATCTGAATTCTGAATATCTGAAAGATATGCACAAACTGGAAATCAGTAGTTTGGTTGGGGACTAGCAGGCAAAGCATCTTTCCATTCAAGCTGAGCTAAGCATGGCTTGGCATCCAACCACACGAACTCATCATTGTAGTCTACTACACTATGACTCTTGTGCTCTCCACAGTCTCACACCCACCCCAGAAATCATGCAGCAATAATTACCTTGAATGAAGAAACTCCTCAGGATTTAAACACTAGACCCCGTTGACAAACTCTTCATCTCAATTAGAAATTCACATGAATTCAAAGCTGTGTTCTAACCGGAAGAGTTCTAATAATGATCTCTGAATTCAGAACTAATGACACTTTCGTTCTTTCTTGAAGATTTGTCCTCGATTTTACTGTTTCCTCAGAACACAAAGGTGAATCTTCAAATACCCCTTATTTTTTGGCACTTACCATATAGGGAAAACTAGAGGGATCAATATGCTGAGCAAAATCTTCAATGAATGAGTAAAGGAAGAAAAACGCCATCTAGAAAGTTCTCTACATATTTTCTAACAGACCAAACTTGTCTTTTTAACTTGATGACAGTGTAAAATAAAACAAATAACAGTATAAAAGTAAAACCATGTAGGTATTATAACAAAAAAAAGAGCAAATTACTCTGTAGCATATTGCATGTCTGGCAACTGTGGCCCTGATGGCATATATGGGCATTAATGAACTCATGTTTGACTATCTCTCTAATTTTATCTGTAACACACATAACTTCTCTCTTGGGCTAGTTCTACTCTGTCTGCAACTTTAGTTGTTGGATATCTCATGCTCCTGGTATCTCCAGCACACCGACGTCGCCACTGCAACTTTGATTTTGCCTTTATAATTTTACACCACGGCTTCTCGGAGCGTCATTGTAGAGAATCCACCAAAGCTAATGTACTGCCCTCAGTGACTTTCTGGAACTTCGATGCAAGACTCCACACATTCTTACTCTTGCAGTTTGCAAGGATACAAAACCAGAATCCTGTAGACAGGACTACCAACTTTAGCTGCCAGCTTCAGATGCTGTCTGGCCACCTTCTACAACAGCCATTGTACCCTTTCCATAAATGGTTGTTTTCCAGGAGATCTCATTCAGTAGTTGTCTCAATTTAACTTTCAAATGAGTTTTCATTTTTATAAAATGGAGCCTTTTATGCTTGGGCCACTGACCTCAGAGAACCTTTCTTACTGTTCCTGTGAGGAGCAAGAGGTCTCTTTTTTATAACTGGCTTCTCTGCACCTGCCCTAGCTACAACTTTAAGCTCACTCTTGCTCTTTTCCTCATGGACTGTACATTTTGCACATCACCTGGTTTTCCTTATTGTAAATATGAAAAAGAACTGTGAAAGGCACAGCCTGATGTGATACTGTCTTGATACTTTTACCTCCAAACAAATTAGTGCATTATTTTTCAATTCCTCATTGAAGTTTTCAGGACACAGGCACACTCAGATTATTTGGTAGAATACAACAGACAACAGCCTCCAGGTTATTTTGAGTAGAGTCCCTCTGAAGCCTTTCAAACCAGGTACATGCTGTCTGAATTTCTTTCTGCACTCTAGTGTTCCAAACTCTCACCAGGACAGCTCACGAAGGTCTGCTCACAGTTTAGTTTCTCTAGCCTGAAGCCACAAATGTTCTTGAAAACCAGATCCAAAGGTCAATGAAGCACGGGCTAGGTTTATCACAGAAGCAGCTGTACTCCTCTGCACCAAATCGCGACAAAATGAAACGTGACTTCAAGAAGGTAGGTTTATTTTGGTCTCATGGTTGGAGGCTACAGGTGGTCACAGAAGGGACCGTGGCTCCAGCTGCAGCAGCAGCAGGAGGAAACAGCTGGTCATTTTGCATCCACAGTTAGGAACCAAGAAAATATTCGTGTTGGTGATCAGCTTCCTTTCTCTTTTTTTTCCTTTTCATTTAGCTCAGAACCACGTTTTAAACCATAGGAGGATATCACTCGTATTTAGAGACGTTTTTCCCTCTTCGGTTTCTCTGGACACTCCCGCAAGGAAATTTCCAGATTACTAATTTCCAGATTTCCTAAATCCAGTCGAGTCAAAATTGCGTGTTAACCATCAGGCGGGTTGGAGTAATAGGGTCAAAACAGCTTAGTATGCAAATCTCAGTAAATGCTGGAAAAAATTCCTGTCTTTAAAAAGGCACCAGAAGCTGGGCGTTGGTGGCACACCCCTTTAATCCCAGCACTCGGGAGGCAGAGGCAGGTGGATCTCTGTGAGTTCGAGGGCAGCCTGGGCTACAGAGCAAGTTCCAGGACAATCTCCAAAACAATACAGAGAAACCCTGTCTCGAAAAACAAACAAAGAAAACCAAATAAATAAATAAATAATAAATAAATAAAAGGGCACCAGAGACAGAAAGGGACATGGAGATGTTTTAGGTGGCAAAGCCTCCAACAGTCAAAGTCCTCCAGAACAGCAAGAGACAAAGGACCAATGCCACATTTCCAGTTTTAAAAGTGTAACCCAGGAGGAGAGTTTGTGCTTCAGTGGGTGTGGGTGATACAGGGTAGCCTGACAACTACCTAACATGCTATTCATTTGAAAAAGGTGCTTATGTTTAAGTCAAAGCTGAAAGGAAGAGTCACATATAATACAATTTCACAGCAGTCTCTAGTCAAACTAGGTAGATTTAGTGAGAAAAATGAAAATAAAAAAATCATAGTAATTTATTTAAAAGAATTCCCTCAAACCAGAGAACAAAGCGATGATTCAACAGGAACAAACCATTCTGAGGCTGGAGGAAACAGAGCAGGTTATTCAGAGGAAACAGTCCGAGATCGAGGTGTGGGGATGTTAATGGACCAAAGTGGATACGTGAACTGAGCAGTGACTGATGCATTCTTTCACTTAGAGCTTGAGACTTAGTGCGATAAAGAATGCTAAACACTGAGGGGGATATGCCATATAAATAAAATTCAATTCACATCCTTAATTCTTTTATTAATGAACTTCTTCCTTTCTCTATATTACATTGTAGCTTTTGGTTAAATTTAAAATAACTCTATTCTGTACTCCATTCTAGGAGAGAGTATACATATTCATTTCCTCAACAGTGAAATCTAGAGGAGTACTTTTCCATGTGAGTTGTATTTTGGGGTACTGAGCTAAAACAAAGGCAAGAAGGAATGAAGAAAGACAGGGACACACAGCTACCCTTAACAGGAGAAATCACTTTCTTTCACCCTTGGGGAGAAAAACTAAATGACACATGTCAAATATATTTTAGTAAGGACATAATCATATATAATAACGAACTTTAAAAGTAGTTTTTCTGGACTAAATTGAGAAGCTTAGTTGTTCAGGATAAGTTGGAGTACTATCTCAGGCCGTGCCCTGGCTTAGGTCAGTAATTGTTTGGGGGGGGGGGGGTCACAACAATTATTTAAGTTTCTGAAAACCGTGTGGGAGCCTGGTGTTGGAAACTCATTGGAAGGCAGGCTCCCCGGCTGGAGCGACATAAAGTGGAACAAAAGGCAGCCGCTATTCCTGGCTGCCATGGTGCTGGCTCACTGCATTCCACGGTTCAGTGACTCATATCTGAGCAGAACAAAACTTTATCACAAAGAAATACATTCCGCATTAAACTTGCAGATGAAAAGTAATTTAGTTCATGTGCTGCAGTGATGCTAATCAAAATCCTTAACATTTTTATTAATTGCTAAAAGAGGGGGAGGGTTTCAGAAGCACAGTAATCTTTTCACAGAGCTATGGAGACAGAACATCTGAAGACCGGAAACGTGAGAGACACCCAGTATTTTGGAAGCCATGGGTCGGCGTTACAAGATTTGGTAACTGCATAATCAATACCAGCACCCCGGTTTTTAAAAATCATTCGCTACATGTTACGGTTTGAATGTGTACTGTCTCCCACAGACTCATATGCTGGACCACCTAGTCTCCAGAAACTGGTGCTGTTTTAGAAAATCGTGGAGCCGCTAAGATGTGGTGCCTCACCAGGGAAATGAATCTCTGAGGCCCTTGAGGGTTTGTAGCTTGGCACCACTTCCAGTTCGCTCTCTGCTTCCTGGTACCAAAGGCAGTGCAGTCGTCCACCTCAATCTTCTGCCATTGGGCCTTTCACCTTGGTGGACTGGGTCCCCTCTGATGGTAAGATACGATCAAGCCACTCTCCATTAAAGTTGCTTCTTCGTCAAGTATTTTGTCACAGCTATGAGGAAAATAACTAACATAGCACTGAGCTTGAAAAGTCAAACCTGGACATCAGCAACTGTTAACCCATTTCTTATTCACAATGAAAGCTGATTTGATCCCTGCTGGACTTTTCCTTCTGCTCTCTGTCATTTTGGAGACAATTTTTAAAACTTGGTTTCTAAAGTCTTCTCTCTGTAATGAGCAAATTCTTTCCCCAAAAGCTAAGGTCCAAGGCACTAGGAAATAAACAGTGCCTGACCTAACAAACAGCATGGCATACTTAAATAATCATAAAAGAACTCAGATGTCAACCCTGATTATTTTTGCTTTAAAGAAAAGACACTTGGAGAAATAAAGATAATTGCCAGCAGCACAGCAACAGATCTTATATTCTGTGTCTGGTACTCACCGACTTACTGAATGAGCAAAATGGGTTGCTCATAAGGGGCAGTGATGACACCGGCAGCATCCAAGCCACAGGGGGACATGTTACTATGTGACTGAAGCACTTAGTCACCCTTGCAAAGCTGTACATCATTCAATGTAAATAGAGTTTACATATCCAGACGTTTTTCTTTTCCACAGCAAGATGGGTTCTTTTACTTACTGAAGACAGCAAAATAAGTTAGATGTATGTTTTAGACCATGAAGATGTATATATCATTTTCCCCAATGAATCCCTGAGTGGAGATTTTTGCATAGAAGGCCAAAGACAAGGAGTAAGGTTCTGTATACACAACTTCGTAATTACAGTGACAAGTTGGAAACAACCCAAATGTCCTGGGAGAGGTGATTTGGATAAGTCAACTGTGGTTCCATGGCATACATGGATCCTTTTAAGTTTGTAAGGAGATTTCAAGGCCGTGTCTAAAGAAACAAAGAGGCAAGTTCTGATAGGTCAGAGAAGTGATGCATTTGGGGGATCAGGTAGATATGTAGCTTCAGGGTGTTAAAATGAAGTTATTTTCTAACATTTTATGTCAGGCTCCCCACATATATACAAATACATGATCTGAGAATCACGAATACACAGATGCATAAGTAAACATCGAGAACGTGCAGGGCAAGGCTCTGATGTGTTTCTTGTTATCCTTCCGGACACACTGTGTGTGGGGTGAGTCCACTCACTCACTGTCCCAGGTGCTAGGTGCTTTGTTCACACTCTAGTGTGGTACACCACTCCACAGGCAAAGTTCGTCTGTGACAAGACAGGGAAGTACTATGAAGCCCTTACGTCTTCACTGATCCACCCCACATCCCATGTGCTCATCTTCATAAGGTAAACACTCAGTGCTACAGGACAGGGGTTCTCAACCTTCCTAATGCTGTGCTACAGGACAGTGGTTCTCAACCTTCCTAATGCTGTAACCCTTTAATACAGTTCCTCATGCTGTGGTGACCCCCAACCATAAAATTATTTTCATTGCTACTTCATAACTGTTAATTTGCTACTGTTATGAATTGTAATATAAATATTTGATATGCAGGATATCCAGTATGTGCCTCTAATAAAAGGTATATTTGATCACCCCCCCCAAAGGCTTTGCAACCCACAGGTTAAGAACCACTGATCTAGTACAAGACAAAACTGCTGCCTAAAACCTTGATTATAGGTTACTGAAATGCCTCTAGTTTTAATTGTTGTTTAATTGTGTGTCTCTTCATCTGAAATAATTTTCATATAACAGGAACATCCAGGCCACAGTGGTAACTGTCACTACGTGTCTGAAATACTTAGTCATGCTTACAAAATTACACATAATTCGATGTAATCAAAACTTACACATCCAGACTTTTGAAAATTACAGTTTCTATAGCAAACATCTGATCTGCATGTAATCTCTACTATTGGCTGTTCATTTTCTTTCTTCCTTTGAAGTAATTTCTCTTCTTGTCCATACAGTGATCTAATGAAGTCATGGATCTTGAAGGAGATCCTACAACGCTTTACTAAACCATCACAATTCCTAACTCCATTCTAAATATTTATCCTTGTACCCACAGCTAAGTGCAGGTCTCAGTTGCATCTCCTTGCAACAGATGGAGACAAGCACAGAACCCAAACCAGCCAAAATGCAGAGAACAAGTGACCCTGTAGTGCCCAGTTCTGACAGATACATCTACAGCACAACTCCTCCCTCTATGTCTCAGGGATACAGTGATTGTAAGAGACCAAGGAGCAGCCGGGCGGTGGTGGCGCACGCCTTTAATCCCAGCACTCGGGAGGCAGAGGCAGGTGGATCTCTGTGAGTTCAAGGCCAGCCTGGTCTACAGAGTGAGTTCCAGGACAGCCTCCAAAAGAATACAGAGAAACCCTGTCTCGAAAAACCAAAAAAAAAAAAAAAAAAAGAGACCAAGGAGCAGAAAGTTTGCTGTAAGACTATAATTCCTAACACTGTCAGAGAAGTTCATCCATGAAGTTTCACCAACATGGCTGCCTAAATAAGACTCAGACAATGACACCAATTGAATTACTAACACAGAAGGGAGAAATCTCATGGTGCCTCACCATAAACAAAGAACTGATAGTAACTAAGGAAGACTGACCAAGCAAAATAGTTTCCACTAGGGAAAAGCCCTCAAATAGGAAAGAACCCCCAAACTGGTTAACCAATACCAAGTGCTTGGCACTGAAATTATATATGCACACGTAGTATTATGCAGATTGAGCAGTTTGCTTATATATAGGACTATATATAAAACATATATATGCACACACTAATATGTGAGCATACACTAAAATGGTTAAAAATAGAGGAAGGGAGGAGATGTAATTATATTTTAATTTAAAACATAAAATAATGAGAAAGTGCCTTTGAAAGACTGTCTAAATAGCAGTTTTAAAGTAAATTGTTGCTTTATACTTAGGAACACCCATGTACATACACATACCCCCATGTGGAGAAATGGGGGGGATGGCACACTATTGGTGAGCATGATAAGCAGTGTAGCTTATCATGTTAGCTAATAGTCCCATATAGGTGTGTATGCACAGAAGAATTGAAATCAGGATCCTAAAGAGGGACATTTATAAGACTGTATTTTTATAGACATTCAAATCATAACAAAAACTTAGAAGCAACTGGCTGTATACAAAAGAAAAAGTAAAGAAACTATGGTATTTGCATCAGAAAAGGTTTTCCTTATATGTGCTACAGAGTAGATTAACTTTGAAAATATTGAGTTAAAGAAATACGGCAGCCACATAAAGGTAAAGACAACTACTGTGGGATCTCATGGAATGCAGAAAGTAGAAGCAGCGCTGGAGGGAGGGCTGGGAGGGATGGCTACTTAATGGATTTTTGGTCGTTTCAATTTTAAAGCTGAAAAGTATTGAAAACTTGGCTGTACAACAGTCTGAGTGTATTTGACACACCGAATGATACACTTGTAACAGCTAAGGTGGTGAACTTTATGTCACGTATATTTTACCAAAATTAACAAAAGCTAGTGTCACTACTGTCACACACGAAGGCACTGACATTTATCCCTCTGCTTCCTCAAACACAGAGAGTGTAAAAGAAGTCACACATGGCCACAATCTGAAGAAATAAGATAAAAAAATAACAATGATCTGGGGTAAAAGAACAGTCTTGAAATGATATAACCTTAAGGTGAAGATTATATGGATGGAGGAACATTGAAAATGCAAGATGTTGAAATATAATAAAACATAAGTGAAGTTTGTAATTCACAAAGAAAACCTGGCATCTACGCTATTCAGTGTTCTTAAACATTCACGATACTGCATGAGAAGGAGGGCTAGATGAAACCCTGAGGGACTCCAAGGGCCCACATTTCTAAGATTTGCTAATGAAAATAGGAAGGTCTTGTAGTTCAAAGTCTTTAGCTGTCATACTTGAACCCCATCATCACTGAAGTACTAGCCCCACATGTTTACTAGCCCCACATGTTCAAGATGCATTAACCTCACACTGCACACCTATTCTCAAAATGAACTATTGACATTCCATGAATGAAATGTTGGCTAGTATTTCCCATGATACTGCTCGGGGTCAAAAATATAAACTTCGGTATTGAGATCCGGGTTTAATTATGTCTCTTCCCACGTTAGAAACTCTCATTTAGAAATTATATAGATCCTACAGTTCTCACTTACAAATGGGCAACCTGGTTCTCAGAGTCCTCAGGGCAGCGCTGAGGCCAGGTCATGTGGTACTGGAGTGTACCTCTGACACTTATTTGTTTGTTTGTTTATGTGTTTGTGTGTCGGTGCAGGCACATGTGAAATGGCACATGCAGGCCAAAGGAGAGTGATAGTCCTTGTCTTCTGTCTTAGTTGAGACAGTGTCTCTCTGTCTCTTTTTTTTTTTTCCTTTCTATTTTTCACCACTGCACATCCAGGCTAACTGACCTGCAACCTTCCAGTGTCTCTGTGAGCTTCCTGTACCTGATTTTATGTCCCTGGAGGAACACAGGGATTATACATGCGTGCTACCATGGTTCTACTTCAATTCTGGAGTGTGAACTCAGTCGCTCACTTGTGCACAGCCAGCATTTCACACACTGAATGATCGATCCTATCTCTTCTCCCTTCAGCACCCATTCTGTAATGCAAATGCTCAGCCTATTCTATGTATAGGAAATCTAACTGGGCGTAGAATAGCACTGGAACTTGGAGGGATAGATGGTATTATAAATAAAGTTTTTAAAATTACATGTATCTATTTAGTGTGCGGGTGCTCATAATAGAGAGACAGAGAGAGAAGAGGCGGGAGAGGGATAGAGACAGATAGAGGAAGAGAAAGAAACACGAAACACACACAGAGGGAGGGAGAGAGAGACAGAGAGAGAGAGACAGAGAGAGAGAGACAGAGAGAGAGAGACAGAGAGAGAGAGACAGAGAGACAGACAGAGAGAGAGAGAGAGAGAGAGAGCCTGTTTGCTGTGGTACATGTTTGTGGAAGAACAGAGGACAACTTGTTGCAGTCAGTTATCTCCGTCTACCATGTGGTCTCAGGAATCAAACTCAAATTGTCAGGTTTAACAGCAAGAGCCTTTCCCCACTGAGTCATATCACCAGCCCAAATGCTATTTTAAGATGTCACATATTTGTCTCAAACTGTGCCTGACACTTAGCAGAGCAATATTTGAAAGGTAGTAATTCAGAGATTTCAGGAGTCCAAATAAGCTTATTTTTCATGCATTTAAATAATCTACACTATTCAGATATCTTTTATTTTCATTATATTTTTCTTCACTTAATTTACTGTCACTTAAAATTAATTGGTCTATGCCCCCTGTACTTACCAGAAACAAATATTAAACAAGCACACATAAACAACCATCAACTCACTTGCTGATTGTTGGGAGGGAGGAGAGGGCCTTAATGAGTCCAGTGAATCAGACAGAAGATGAAAATTTCCTGTCAGCTTATGCTGATCTCTGTGAAACCTGCCTCGTGCCCCTCCCACTTGCTACTACGGAAGAATCTGACATGCACTCTTTGTGTTGCTTTATTACAACATTCTTTTCCACTCCAGTTAACATATTTCCCCATTTGTTATTTCTAATATTTTAGCTAAATTTATACCATTTTCTTCCCTTCAGTTTGACTGATACTCTGAATCTTCGTCACTAGATGGAAAAATGAGTCCATCCGCTAAAGAAAGAATGCAGATCCTATCATCAAAGAATCCTGCAAAAGCCTGACATCTTTGGCTGCTCACAAGCCTGAGCATGTGTGGGAAAACTTCTTTAGGTCTCTGCCAGCTGATTAACTTGTAGAAGTTAAGATCAACTGACAAATTCAATTATGCATTCAAATTATACTTCCAAATTGGCTTAATTTTTTTTAAGGTGATGAATGATCCTTAAGGGAGAAATTCCATTACAATAGGAACAAGCAGAAATGAAGTCTCAGTATTAACACAGTGCCTGTGCACCCAGACTCCCCAATTTCTGTAGAGTCACAGATTTGTTTTAATGAAGAGAATTATCTGTTTATAGGCCAACCATGACATTTGCTTTCTAGGAAGGGAAGAAACTTAGGGTAGGTAGAGAAAAGAATAGTTTTGAGACTCCACACTAGTCATGCAGACCATAAACAGAGAACACTGTCAACAAACCCTCTCTTAAGGTACAGGATTTTCTAATTCACTTCCTGGTTGGAGTAATTCAGGGAGAAGCCATTGCTGATTGCAGAAGGCATTTCCTACTTAGATTCTTACACAGTTGCATAGCGATAAGTAATGTGTTGCCAAACATCTGCCCCCTCTGGAGACTTAATGTACCGTAGGCAGAAAAGAGAGAGAAATGTTTCTCATGTGTTCTCCTATTAGAGTTTGAACCACTGTCAGCAGCTGAACACAGAAAATCTCAATTTTATGGAATAACTTGGGACCTAGACTGCTACATAAAAATTGATTTTTTACACAAAATGGAAATTAGCCATTTTTTCCTACAAATGCTATTGGAAAAAAAGTCTGTTTGACTGATGATAGATTATAAAGCACACTGACCTTTTTCTTTTTTCCTTTTATACTGATAAATTGGCAAGACATATAAACTTCAATAAAAATTACATTTAAGCTCATTATCTAAATCTTTTTTTACTAGTAAATCACTTTCATTTGTCAAAAATGACATGCAAGATTGAATTTCCTCAGTACTAACAGATTTTCTATTTTGCAGTTTATTACCTTTTATTATTCAAATGTTGCCTGTATTGTTTAATTATTGGAGTTGACTCAGGAAAGGAATTGACCCAACTAGATATCCTTAAGAAAGCTCTGGCACAGGTAGAGTACTTGGAAAATTGAGTTTTCCCCTCAGTTCCATCTTTGAGTATTCTGTCAGATTACTGCAGATAAGGAAAGGTTAAATATGTAAAAAAAAAAATACATAGTAAGTGTGGTGAGACTAGGATTGGATCCTGGACACCAAAGCCAAAGGTTTGTGAACTTCTTCAGTGAGGGAATATTTCTCATAGAAGAATTAAAAGGACAGTGAGCAAACATTGACACGTGAGTGGTCATAGCTGTGATGCATATAATAGAAAACAAGTGGAGCTCACTCAGTTGTTGAACATCCGATGAATAGATGAACAAAATGAGGCACATGCTTATGAGAACATGTATGGAAAGAATAAGAAATTAACCTTTTGTTCATGTGGCCTACAGCATAACGAAACCATTAAAGTATTAAGCTGAAGAAAAGAAGCTGGGACAAATGACTATGTATTTTATGATTACACTTTTATAAACTACCCAGCATAGGAATATCCATAGAGATAGAAGGTATCTGTGTAGTCAGTGGGGTTTGAGAGAAGGGACAGATGGGACGCAACTGGTAATAGGCACTGGGCTTCTTTTGCAAGTGGTAAAAATACATAGTGCTTAGATTGCTTGATAGCTGCACAACTGTAGATACACTAAAAAATGATCAGTCTGTGCCTTTAAAGTGGATGAGTTTTAAGTATGCAAATTATGCCTTAACAAGATGTTTAAAAAGACAATGTGAAGTGATTCAGTCACTAAATGTCACAGTGATCCTGTTTCCCTTCAATTTAAGACAGTGAATAGATGGTCCTTAGATACAAAATCAGGTAATTCAGACCTTGTTTTCTGAGGAAGCACACCTCTTTGAGAATTCTAAGACAAGCCTTTCTTCTCAATTCCTGTTTCACATATTCTCCTACTGTAGTTTGAGCCATTGTCACCAGTTGAATACACTAAATCTGAGCTTTAATTTTCCATTCTTGTGCGCGTGTGTGTGTGTGTGTGTGTGTGTGTGAGTGTGTGTTAACAAATGAACCATGTTCATATGGAATGTAGATGTCAAAAGACAACTTGTGGGAGTTAGCTCTCTCCTTGTGGGTCCCTAGGATCAAACTCTAGTCATGGACCTTGGAGGCAAGAGCTTTTGCCTGCTGAGCCATCTCACTCAGTGACCATAGATATTTGCTTTTAAGTATAATGTGGCAGAAGTCATGCTATTCTTTTCAAGGGAGGGTTCATGGTATTCTGTGCTTACCATTACCATAGTTACTGGTATTATCATTCTGGAATTGTTTTTGAAAGGTCATGATAATCCCTCTTGAGGACTCGCAATAATTGTTTGAATTCAAATTTGAATTTTGAGCTATGATCAAAGTAGTAATCACATTGAGCTGTGTCTCTGGGGTTCAAAGATCAGTATCTGTCTGTCTTTACCCAATAGAAGGCTGCAAACTATTTTGAGTAGTAGCTGCGGAATTCAGTAGGCATTTTACATGTATGCTCTCTTTCAGTATCAAAAATGTCTTTAAGGCTCAATGGAGGCAATAAGGGTACAAGTAGCACATATTGCAACTAGGAATCATAGGGACTTGTGAGCAAAGGTAGCCTTCTCAGGCCTTACCAGGACCACAGTTGTCACAACTGGGCTCCATCCCAGCAAATGTGCCAAAAGAGATGAGGAAGATGACTGCAGGACTTATGCACCAGGGGATGGAATTATAAACTACAACACTGAAAATCGGCCTACCTTATCAGCTTCCTATTTAAAAGGAGGGCATTATGTCATTAAGGAGTCTCCAGTTACCTGTAGGTCACCGTCGGTCCCCTAGCAAACTTCTTATGCTGGAGGTCTGTTTTCCTTGAAACTCTCTTTGTGAAGAGCCTTCTTGCCTACCCACTCATGTTCTACCTCCTGACTAAATCTTCTAGCTGAATGGTGACATTTTATCAGGTTGCTTAACAGGGCTCCTGACGTGTGTCTCACACATGTTTCTAACCATCAAGAGCCTATGGAGCCTCCCTCACCCCAGTCAGTGCTCAGTGAGGAGGCGCTGCCTTTACATGGAGAGATATAAGTATCTCTGCCCATGAAGAGCCATCTGGTGCAGGTAATTCAGGCAGCTGGACTGCTGAGGTTAGGTTAGCCCTGTCCAGTGGCCCTGGAGCCTTTCCCACTGATCCCATGCTCAACAGGGGCCTGGATGAGACCAAGTTCCCTAGAAGCATCATAGAAAGCTGGAAGTCACGAAAGGGAGCAGGAAACACTAAGGTGGCTGAAATTGGGCTGATTTCCCACTTTCCTCCCTTCCTACCCCATTCCTTCTCACTCTAAGATACTGAAATTATGGTTGGAGTGGGACAGGTTGTAAGTGTGGAGGGCCACTAGGACCTAGATATGATTTTCTAGATGAATTTGGAAAAGCATAAAAACAGTTTTAAGCCACAGGGAAAATGTATCATTAGAGGAAGTGACACCCATGAAGAGTAATTAACATTTCCTACTATTGCAATTTGTGAAGAAATTCTTCACAAGTTATCTCAAAAATTCCAATGAGAACTCTGAAAGATTAATGAAAATATCCCATTAACAGAACATAACACTTGTGTATGCAAAGAGTGAAAAAGTAGCAGCCCAATTTCTGATGGTTCTTGTGCGCATGTACAGTAGTTCTAGAGCTTGCTTGGTTTAAAGCTAGGAATGTTGTTTAAGACATACATTAAGAAACCCTTATATATGATAGTATTCCTTCACTTCATTCATTCACTCATTCATTCATGGAAGGACTATCCTTGTATTGAGAATTTAGAGAAGAAAAGCAGACAAAGCTTCTAGTTCCCATGAAGTCAATCCTCTCGTTAGAAAAAAAGGCGATAAACCATTAAAATTAAGAAAATGTTGGTAAAAATATATGATATCTGGATAGCATAGATGACATGTGAATAATAAAGCAGGAGGTGAGACATGAAACCACATGGACCAGTTAAGGAAAGAGGGGACTAGACAGAGGGCAGAGCAGGTGCTAAGCTCAGACGCTGAAATGCTGTTCATACCTAAAAGGCAATCAGAGGCATGATAGGGCCAGATGATGGTGTAGATGCACAGTGTACTGATTTTTTTAACTCAGTGACATATGGCATTAATAGGCATTTGAGGGGGGATAGCATGTCATCTGTGTTCTAAGAGGGCCATTGTGTCACTGTTTATCTGATATGAGCAAGGATGTGTGCCTTGCAGGTATATCTACTATCCTGTGGTCTCAATTGGCATTCTCAGACTCTGGCCATCTTAAGCATTCCCATGCCATATCTTGGGGCAGAAGTCCCTTACTATATAGCCTCCCCTTGAATTCACTGACTGCTTATGTAGAGTATATATCAGAATTAAAGGGATCTAATGTGGAAATCATAGTTTATTATTTTTAAACCAGAGCACAACAGATATGGGCAGAACTCAGAATTCATCATCTTAAACCCGACTCCTGAAGCCTCATTATAATGTAACACATGATTTTAATGTGATACAGGTATCTGGAGTTTTTAACATTTGCATAATTGCTGTGCTTTAGTGTGTTTGTTGTCAGTATACTTAAAGTCTGTGGCTTCAGAGCCTATTTCCATGAAAAGAAAGGATAAAAAGCAAATTTATCAACTTGGTAAGAAAGAGTGGAAGGCATAGCCTAACCAAAGGCTCTTACTTACACAATGTTCTGGGCTGGGGAGATGAGCAGTAAGTCGACTGCAGGTACACCCACTTCAACAATTTTCTTATTTAATATTTAGTAGTAGAGTATCAGCATCAACTGGAATCTAGAGATTGTACTTTCCCATTGATGGGAAAATGAAGAGCAAGGACAGCAAGATAAAGAGAAGGACACCACGTGGCAGCTTGGTGAGCCGCAGTAGAAATGGTAAGGGGAAGGGATAGGGCTGTGGCGTAGAAACTTCTAGGAATACAGGTTTCCGTGTTCGGGTGTGTGCCTCACATAGTGATGGTGCTAGCTACTTTCAGAAGGTTGGGAGGTCATGAATCCCCTGATGTATGGTACCCTCTTTGTGCTACAAGGTGTGGATGTCCTAGCAGACTTTTATTCTCAGCAGCTACAAATTAGAAAAGTAGCATGAGTGGTTTAGCTAGAAGAGAAGACTGTCTCTCTCTCTCTCTCTCTCTCTCTCTCTCTCTCTCTCTCTCACACACACACACACACACACACACACACACACACACATGCGTGCACGCAGAAAACAGCCTTAGCTATTGTTCTTTGTTATAGAGGCAGAGTCTCTCATTTTCTTGGAGCTCACCATATATGCCATTATGGTTGACCAATAAGCCTCAGCAATCTAACTGTCTCTGCCTTCCCAGCAGGAATTCTGGTCACTAAGTCTGCATTTTCTTTCCCTAACTTTCTTTCTTTCTTTCTTTCTTTCTTTCTTTCTTTCTTTCTTCCTTCCTTCCTTCATTTCTCTCTCTCTTTCTCTCTCTCTTTCTTTCTTTCTCTCTCTCTCTTTCTTTATTCCCTCCCTCCCTCCTTCCCCCTCCCTCCCTTCCTTCCTTCCTTCCTTCCTTCCTTCCTTCCTTCCTTCCTTCCTTCCTTCCTTCCTTCCTTTCCTGGAATTAGATCTCATATTCTCTTCCACACAGGGCAAGCACTATACTGACTACATTACTACCCTGTCCCTATTGGGTTATTAGGCAAATGAATTCTGTTTCCTAGGTGCTCAACACTCCAAATAATTCACTGTTCAGATTCTAGGACAGAGGCAAAAGTACTGTGACACAGAAAATGTTGTCTGCCATCCCTGGGCTCTGCCTCTCCCTGTTTAAAGGAGGAACCTCCCATTGCTCAGTCATGCATACCTGCTTCCTGCTTCGGAGCCTCTGTGTCTTGGAAATAGCCTGTCAGGTCCCATCTGCTTCATGAAGTTTCAAGTCTCCAGAGAGTAGGATCTCCACTCTGAACTCCTGTCAGATGCTAGAGACCCAGAAGGGAATAACCCTTCCAATCTGCCTGAAATTGTTTTTGTGACATCAAGGCCTGCCTCGGGGAACCACAATATACTGTAGTCAGATGAAAATGAGATTTGTAAGTACACTGCTTTCTTATCTAGGCAGCTTGAGGAACATTCTTCACCTTCACAGGGAGAGCTGTGAAGGCTTTCAATTTATAGGCATTAATAAGCAGAATCCTGCCAAACACAAATACTGTTTCCCTATATCAAGCAGGCGTGGAGAAAGCCCAGGAATAGACAAAAGGCTTTTCACTAGTGAAAAATGGAATTTAGACTTCCATGTCAGCTCCAAAGACAAGTGGATCGCAGCAACTGAAATTAATTGCCATTACATTTATTGGAACCTTGAAAACAATTAGCAAGTGTCCTGGCTGATATGACAGATTCATTAATCATTTAATAAATTCCTGTAAATTGATTTGTCCATCAAATAGCTACCTCTGGTTGAATACTCGTGACTGTGCTTATGACTCTATTGCTAACACTCATGTTTTAAAAGGAAAGCAAGAGGTTTAGCTTTATTCAGTCCCCTCCATTTTGGTGATTAAATAGATCGGATCTTAATATATGTAAGCTAGAGAACAGAAGGGCTTCACAGGAACACATCTAGAAGGCAGGGACAATTGTGTTCCAGTCAGCTATCTATTCCACTGGGAACAAAATTACAGTGACAAAGGACATAACTAGAGCACAGTCTTAAGTACAATATACCTAGCCTGGTCTTAGGAACAGCTAGCCCTGTCCAAGTTAATTTTAAAGTCGCTAGATAAACAAACTCTGATAATCAAGGGACTTTTCTCCCGTGGGATCTCTGATAGATAGGCAAGTCATAGCCTCTTGAGTTCATCCATCTATAGGGTACTTGCTTTTTTTTCTTTTTTTTTTTTGCACGATTTTAATTATTGAAATTATAAATAAAAGCTTTCCTCTTTCATTTATCCTTTCACCCATGGAACAACACAGAGTAAATCATGTATGTGTGTGCTCTTGTGTGTGTGTGTGTGTGTGTGTGTGTATGTGTGTGCGTGTGCATGCACGTGCACGTGTGAAGGCCGGAGGACAGCTTTGACTGTGGTTCCTCAAGAGCTGTCCACTCTATTTTTTTGAGGTAGTGTCTCTTAATTGTCTTGAACTCATCAAATATGCCAGACTGGCTGCCTGGCTAATGAGCCCAAGGAATTCTTTCATCTCCGTTCAGGAGTGGGATTACAAATTCATGCCCCCATTCCTGACTCTTTAGTATCTGGGCTTTGGAGGAAGAGAATCAGGTCCCTCTGTTTGCAATGCAAGCTTTACTGACTGAGTTCTCTCCCTGGCCCCTGCATAGAGTTATGACCCTCATGTATGAGAGCTCTGAGACCATTTTATTGCCTTAGTTCTTTGGATATATTTCTATTTTGTGGTGTCACCACCAGAAGTCATCATATTCCAGATATGAAGCTACGGGCTGTGCCTTCCTCCATTGTTCAGCGTTAACAGCCTTTTGGATGAAACTTTGTTTTTACTTGGAAGTTTCTGAACATTACTAACTCACCTTGGTCTTTTCCTCAACTAAAAATCTATGAGTACTTTTCTTGCCGTCTGTGTTCAATGACACACATCACACTCCATTATAGTTCAGACCAGAAGGAAGACATTTCAGGCTTTCTTAGGAAATAAACATATATGACCAGTTTATTGTGGTGATAAAAGAAGGACTGCGGATTTGAACCTCTTCTGTTTTATATCTATAACCAGACACACGGAATTTAATCTTACCTGTTCTCAGCTTGCTCGCTGGTATGGTAAGGATCATAGTGAACGCATGCCACTGGATTACTCTGAAGATGAACAAGCTATATAAACTATTTCTTTGTAATGTTCAACATATAGGCAACATTCCAAAATATACACTACACTGTGATTATTGTTTTAAATGCTCACTCTGTCATTCAACACAATGGTTTATTTTACTCCCTGTATTCCTTCTATTTATTCACGTAAGACAAAGGAGAATGTGCTGAATGTTAGTGATATCAAAAGAGTACTCCAAGTTCTAGGACTCAGTGCTAATCTATGTATTATGAAATCTGGTCTCTCCTCTACTATGCAATGATATTTTGCTTAATAAATGACTTCTTAAAATGAAACCAAGTATGGAAAAAGAAAAAAATATTTAATAAAAGAAATCATAAGTTTAGGTATTTTTGAACACAGTTATATTATTTTCTATTATTCAGATTGATTAAATATATTAACATTCCTTTAAGAACTGTAATGGGCTACCAAACAGACAAAACAAACATGGTTGTTGTGTACAGGAATTGATGGTGCAGGGACTCTACTGTCACCCCATCATCATGGTCAGCACAGCTACCATCCTTTTATCTTTGCCATCTTATTATGAGTCTCTCTACAGATGCTATG
This sequence comes from Mesocricetus auratus, assembly GCF_017639785.1. Lineage (NCBI taxonomy): Eukaryota > Metazoa > Chordata > Mammalia > Rodentia > Cricetidae > Mesocricetus > Mesocricetus auratus. The sequence continues at coordinate 16,219,623 of NW_024429199.1, read as the reverse complement.
GTTTATCAGCAGTAACAGTGGGGATATGTGGGTTTGTTAATGAATCCACATTTTCTCAAAGCTATACTTCACTGCTTCTAGCTTTTAATGCCTTTGATTTTTTTCTGTTTTATCTTTTTGGTTTTGTCAAAATATACTGGTGCAAATGTTATTGGAGCAATCAACCACCTTATGATTGTATTTAAGGCCCACTGCATTTCCATGAGATGAAGCCCATTCATGACATTACTTAAGTGGCCAAGAACCTGTAACTGGATATGTCACAGTCTAAGGGAAATATCCTACTATTATTACTTTGTTAAAGGAACATAGCAATATAATGATTCCTAATGATATATTACTATAACTATAGACTGGAGCATTGAATCAGCTCTCATCAGAGAAGCTCTTCTTTCAGTAGATGGTAATTACTACAGAGACCCACAACTGGGCCATGTACAGAGAGAGAATTCGGAGCACTCAATTCTAAATGTGTGTCATTATCAAACCCCTCTCCTCAAGGCTTGAGGATTTAAGCAGAAGAGGATGCAGAAAGATTCTAAGAGCAGAACTGGTGGTTGACTCTAAGGAAACAGCTTCTTTCAGACACAATAGGACTGATACACACACATATGTACTCACAAAAACTGTAGCAGCACACACAGGGTATGCACAGGTTCAAATCAGACAAAATCCCAGTACAGAAGGGCATATAGAAAAAAAGTCTCATCTCAAACCAAGAAGCTATTTGAAGTTGAAGCCTGATAGGAAAGTGAAAATCAATTTTCTCCAATGGAGTATCACTCAGTATATCTACTACACTCCAGAGTAAGCCCCATTTCCAGGAGTAGTTTTATAACACAAAATGAACTCCATTTTTTCTTTTTGTGGAAATTTTGTTGTGCTTTGTATTTTTGACAGAGAGATGGAAGGAGGATGGGAGGGACACAGGCATACACACACACACACACACTCGCGCACACACACAGGGAGAGACAGAGAGAGACAGAGACAGAGACAGAGACAGAGACAGAGAGAGAGAGTGAACATGAAGTTGGCTGGAGAGGTAGGGAAGACTTGGGAAAAGTTGTAGAAAGGGAGGGATATTATAAAAATACATAACAGCAATACAGAGAAACCCTGTCTCGTAAAACCAAAAAAATAAAAATAAAAATGCATAACAGGAAAAATTTAAATGAAAGAAAAGCCTATTTGTGTCTTTTTCCCCCTCATATTGCATAGAAAAACTATATACTTCAGGACTTTTGTGGAATATCTCACACTTACCCACAAACTAGCAAGGGTATCTATGTATTGATTTTATTATTCTCAACATTGTGCCATGTTAATATTCTTGAGTGATAGCTTATCTGCTTACAGTGATAGTATATCTATACAGTTACCTCCTAACTCCTCAGCTGAACACACTAACTCTTCATTTTCTCAGCTCCTGCCAGAGGAGCTGGTGTCAAGCTGGTACACTCTTCTGGGATCTGTCCCCTTTTCTGTGGCACCACCTACAGGATAGCTGCATATATGGGTTGTTGTAATTGTTAAAAAAAAATTGGGAACTCAATGATTATTTGTATTACAGAACCCAACAAAATAACAGAATTTTCTACTATACAAACTCATTTGAGGTCCACAACTTCCAAAGTTGCCCAAGATAGAAAAGGAAGCAACCTGGTAACCTACACTTGGCTCACAGATGATGATGGCAGCCGAGGTCTGGGAGATACATTCCCACAGAGTAATATATTCCTTATTTTAGCCACTTTTGTCTTTGGAGGATGTGACTTATCTGATTTTAAAGCCCCCCCCCCACAGTAAAGCCACTCAGAGCCAGTCTTGAACGATCATTGGATTGTTCCAGATTGAAGTTTTTTTGTCATCTGCTGATAATGAATTTAAGAAGGGTTTATGACTTTTCTGATATACAGTACTGGGAAAAATATCAATTTATATACATCCAGTAAAATGATGCAAGAAAACATTCATGTCCTTTTCTTGCATGCAACATTTGCTCTATCTGGAATGTGAGCCAAAAGCAACTTCTAAGCCCACAGAACTTGTTCTTAATTCACTTTTAAAAAATGTTATACAAGTGAAGTGGTGAGCCAGGTTTGACTTGATGAAGACGCACATTTTAAGAGGTATATTTAATTTGCAAAATTACCCACACGACGTCTAGTAATTTCTCAATACCATGTTAGCATTTTAAATCACTAAAGCAAGGCTGTCTTTGGGGCAGAGGAATGTGATGATTGATGTAATGGGCATCTGTGCCATCAGCATAGCCTTAGGAATTTTACATGCCACCTTTCTCAGGAAGCTAAAACGCTGAGCTAGCGGGAACAGTGGCACTGAGGCAGGTGGATGGTAGTGTAATGAATAGAAAGACAGGTTAGCCTCATAAAATTATTTCTTCCTCTCCCCTCCTTTCTCCATGTGTTTGTGACTACATATTTCCTGATGTTGGTGCTTTACTAAAACCCTGTTATGTATCCGAAGTAGTGCCATTGTGAAAGAAAATGAAGAGTTTTGGCAAGACTCTTTTTTGGCTGTTCAGGTTCCTCAGACAGGAGATCCGCTAAAGGAAATTCCCACTGCTTGATAATCATTCAAGTCATCACTAGTCTTTCTGTGTGTGTCCTTAAACATCTTAAGTGCAAATGTGCCACAAGAAAAAAATTGTACTGTTATATCCATGAGTTATGAGGCTGGAATTTTTGTGAAGTTAAGAATGTGATATATTTATTTCTATGAAAATGAAAATTACATACTCAAAAAGTATCATAATGCATTTCGGAATGATCCCAACATCTAAGTCTGTTTTGTCATTTTTGTCATGTATATTGATATACAAGAAATTGTGTATATGAAGTAGTACTTCAAATGTATTTGTTTCTGCCTGTTAAATGTTGCCCCATTAAAACCTCTCTTCTGAGGAGGAATGTTTTAAGCATAGCAGTGGGTTTAAGCTATAGCCATGTTCAAGGTCCTTGAGCATTTATATATCTCTAGTGAGTTCCATAGGTTACTACAAATTTCTGACCTAAATTATGATGATAGGATAGAGGGAATCCTAGCTCCAAATTATACTGAAACTTTTTTGACATCTGTTTTAAGGCTACATGATGATGATGATTTTCATAAACATAAGAACAATTTTATGACAGAATTGGTAATGGCAAAAGGCACAGATTAAAAAATAAAAGCATTACACAATGTCTTTTGACCCGGGCAGTAAAGTAGCTGCAGTACAACCATTAGCACCTGAGTTCATATTCCATACATCCTGTAAAAATCTGGGTGTCACAGTGTAAACCTGTAATCCTAATCCTGGGAAAACACAAATAGGATGGTTTCTAGGAGCTTCTGCTATCCAGTTTAGCTGAATGGCTAAGTACTAGGCTCAATGAGATACCCTAGTTTAATAAGCAAGGTGGATGGTAATTAAGAAAGCCATTTCTAGCCGGGCGGTGGTGGCGCACGCCTTTAATCCCAGCACTCGGGAGGCAGAGGCAGGCGGATTTCTGTGAGTTCGAGGCCGGGCTGGACCGATAGCCTCCAAAACAATACAGAGAAACCCTGTCTCGTAAAAACAAAAAAAAAAAACAAACAAACAAAAAAAAGAAAGCCATTTCTACACCCCCATCCATAATGAAAAACTAATGACACAAAGAGCAATGTATATTGAAAAAAATGTTTTATAAGTTCATGTATTTCTCATAGTATTGCAAGAGAATGATGAGGACAGAAGATAAAGCACTATAAATTAGAGATGATGACTAGGAATGTAGCTCTAGCTCAACAGCAGAGTGGAGGTCATCTTGTCTTTTACAGGCTCCATGTCTGATTCCTAGAAAAGAGGTGGGGAGGAGAGACCTATAGCAACTCTTCTTTAATAATGTGCTGGGATTGGAACCCAATCCTCATATACCTAGTAAATTACCCCATCAATTAATTATACTCCCAAATTTATAACTGTACACATCCTAGTGTGTATATGTATATATTTTTTAGTTTTAGCAACTAATTAGGACTTTACACACTGTAGCCACTAAATCTCTATTGGATGAGCACCTAGCTAAGATTTTCTCCCATTTGGTAGGTGAACTCCTCTTCCACCTCAGGTTCCTTTGCTTCACAGAGCTTCTTAGTTCTCTGAGATCCAATTTGTTGATGCTTGGCCTTAATCCCTGTGCTATCAGTCTTACTCAAAATCCTTACTTGTGTCTGTAAGTGAAGTGTACTCCCTATTTTCTCCTCTAGTACCTTCAGGGTATCATGTCTTATGTTCAGTTCCTTGATCCATTGGGAGTTGATTTGGGCACAGTGAGAAACAAGAGCTAGTTTCATAGTTTTGTGTATGTTGAAATCCAGTTTTCTTAGCATTATTTGTTGGAGATGTCTTTTATCCAGTGTATCTTTGACATCTTTGTCAAAATCTGGTAACTGGAGTTTCATGGAATTATATATGGATCCTCAATTCTTTTTATATCCTAATTACAGTTTCTCCTCTTTTTCTTTTCCCATTCCCTACCTATCAGTCAACTCTTCCCTTGTTTCTGTTCAGAAAGGGGCAGGCCTCCCCTAAGTATCAACAAAGCATGATGTATCAAAGAGTGGTAAGACAAAGCACCTCTCCTTATATGAAGGCTGGACAAGGCAACCCAATATAAGGAACAGGTTCCCAAGCGCCAGTCGAAGCATTAGAGATAGCTCCTCCTTCCACTATTAGGGGTCCCACAATTAACCAAGCTACACAACTGTCGCATATATGTAGAGGGCATACATTGGTCCCATGAATGCTCTCTGGTTGTTGGTTCAGACTCTCAGTTCTTAATAGCTAGATGGGTTGTTTCTGTGGGTTTTCTTGTGATGTCTATGATCCCCTGGCTGCTATATTCCTTTCTTCTTCTCTTCAGCAGGATTCCCTGAGTTTGGCTTAATGTATGGCTGTGGGTTTCTGGATCTGTTTCCACCAGTTATTGTATGAAGACTCTCTGAGAAAAACTGTGGTAGTCACCAATCTGATCACAGAAGATGGCCAGTTCAGGATATGTATTTACTATTGCTAAGAGTCACAGGTGGGGTCATCCTTGTGGATTAATGGGAGTTTCCCTTGCATCAGGTTCTACCTGACCCTGAAATATCCACCCCTTACAGTCATCTACTTCAGTACTCTTTCTCTTCACTCACCCACAACCTGATTGCTCATGTTCCCATTCCCATCTGTCCCCCTAGTCCACCCAGGAGATTTCTTCTATTTCCCCATCCCATGCATCCCTCCTTGGGCCCTCCTTGCTAGCTAGCCTTTCTAGGTCCATGGATTGTAGCATGGTTATCCTTTACTTTACAGATAATTGAATCTTCAATTCTTTTCAATTGATCCATGTTTGTTATTGTGCCAGTACAATTCTATCTGTATAATGCTCTGTATATAGTTTGAAAGAAAAATGTGGTGCATACACACAATAGAACATTGTTCAGGTGTAAAGAAAAATGAAATCATGAAGTTGACAGGTAAATGATGGAAGTGGGAAAATGTTATCTTTCATACATGGAGCTTCATTTCGAATCTTAAGCTTTTTTGTTTCTTTTTAACTTTGAGCACAAGTTGAAACTGGGAAACTAGAGAGAGGACATAATTCTCAAAAATAAAAATAAAAAAATCCGAAGCAGTTTGACTTAATGTAAACAATGCCAATCAATTTTTAGGGAAGTATATTTTTAGCTGTTCTTCCCACATCTTGGTAGGTTTCTCTCTCTCTCTTTTTTTTTTCTAGACAGGATTTCTCTGTGGCTTTGGAAGCTGTCCTGGAACTCACTTTGTAGACCAGGCTGGCCTCAAACTCACAGAGATCCACCTGCCTCTGCCTCCCGAGTGCTGGGATTAAAGGTGTGTGCCACCAACGCCCGGCTGGTGGGTTTCTATCAAGCTATTTAGTGCATAGATTATTTTGTCTTATGATTTCCATCGAACTTCCTTGACTTTTAATCAACACTGGTAATATTCATCCATAGTACAAGGATTAAAGAGTTGGAATAAGTTAATTAGAATACTAAGAATGAGGCTCAGAGTCTCCTGAGGCCTGAGGACTGCACACAGAGAACCCATCCTCGTGGACCAGGCCATCCAGTGTCTGCTGACATCGTGGTGCTAGTCCTGATTCCACCCACGGGAAGAGGAGAGGCATCCGAGTATTGTACCTGCTTGCACCCACTGGAAGAGAATGTTGGACTCACACCTACCAGGAGAGGGAGAGATCCCACCGGCACCCACTGGGAGAAGGGATGGGAATATGATAGTATAAGAACACATTCAACAACAGAAAGATCAATACGACGCCACCGGAGTCTAGGGATTCCACACCAGCAAGACCTGGATATCCCAACACAGATAAAGCAGAAGAGAGCAACCCTAAAACCACTTTATGAAGATAATAGAGACCATCAAAGAGGAAATGAGAAAATCACTTAGAGAAATGGAAAAAAACAAACAAAAAAATTAAAGAAATGGAGGAAAAGACAAACCAAAAATTATAAGAAATAAAAAAAAATCTCTTAAAGAAAACAAGGAAAGCCAAACAAGTGAAGGAAACAATTCAAGCAGTTTAAGTCTTGAAAGCTGAAACAGAAGCAATAAAGAAAACACAGAATAAGGCAATGCAGGAAATAGAAAAGCTGGGTAAATGATCAGGAACTACAGATGCAAGCATAACCAACAGAATACAATAGATGAAAGAGAGAATCTCTGGTGTTGAAGATACACTAGGAGAAAAAGATTCATCACCCAAAGAAAATCTTAAGTCCAACAAATCCCTAACACAAAATATCCAGGAAATACGGAACACTGTGAAAAGACCAAGCCTAAGAAATAATAAGTATAGAAGAAGGTGAAGAAACCCACCCCAAAGGTACACAAATCATATTCAACAAATCATAGAAGAAAACTTTCCCAACCTAAAGAAAGGCATGCCAATGAAAGTACAAGAAGCTTACACAACACCAAATAGAGTAGACCACAAAAAGTCCCCTCACCACATAAGAATCAAAACCCCAAACATACAGAATAAAGGATATTAAGAGCAGCAAAGGAAAAAGGCCAAGTAACATGTAAGGCAAACCTATCAGAATTACATATGATTTCTCCATGGAAACTCTGAAAGTCAGAAGGTCCTGGATAGATATTCTACCAACACTAAGAGACCACGGATGCCAGGCCAGACTACTATACCCAGAAAAGCTTTCAGTCACTAGAGATGGAGAAAACAAGGTATTCCATGACAAAACCAGATTTACAAAATACATATCCACTAATACAGTCCTACAGAAAGTTCTGTAAGGAAAACTCCAACCAAGGAAGTGAACTACACTCACAAAAGCATAGGCAATAGATAATCACACCTTACCAAGAGTCAAAATAAAAAAGGGGAGGTGGGATACCACACATAATACCACCACCAGCAACAAACAAGAATTAACAATCAATGGTCATTAATATCCCACAACATTAATGGTCTTAACTTGCCTATAAATAGACACAGACAAACAGAATGGATATGAAGACAGAATCCATCTTTCTGTTACATACAAGAAAAACACCTCAACTTCAAAGACAGACATTACCTCAGAGTAATACACAACTGCACAATTCCTGAGTCAAGGAAGAAATAAAAAAAGAAATTAAAGACTTCCTAGAATTAAATGAGAATGAAGACACAATATACCCAAATCTATGGGACACTTTGAAAACAGGACTAACAGGCCAGTTCACAGCACTAAGTGCCCACATGAAGAAACTGAGGAATAGTCACACTAGAGAATTAACAGTACAACTGAAAGCTCTAGAACAAAAAGAAGCAAGCTCACCTCAGAGCAGCAGATGCCATTAAATATTCAAATTGAGGGCTGAAATCAGTACAGTAGAAACAATACAAAGAATCAATGTAACAAAGAGTTGGTTCATCAAGAAAATCCATAAGTTAGACAAACCTTTATCCAAACTAACAAAAAGGCAGAGAGAGAACATGAAAATTAACAAAATCAGAAATGAAAAGGGGGATATAACAATAGACACTGAGGAACTCTAGAGAATCTTCAGGTCATACTTTGAAAACCTGTACTCCACAAAATTTGAAAAATTAAAGGAAATGGACAATTTTCTGGATAGATATCACCTATCAAAATTAAATCAAGAACAGACAAGCAATTTAAATCGGCCTATAACAATTAATGAAATAGAAGCAATCATCAAAAGTCTTCCAACCAAAGAAAGCCCATTGTCAGATGGTTTCAGTGCAGAATTCCACCAGAAATTCAAAGAACAACTAATCCCAATACTCTTCAAAGTGTTCCACACAATAGAAGCAGAAGGGTCATTGTCAACCTCTTTTTATGAAGCTACAATCACCTTGGTATCCAAGCCACACAAAGACACAACTAAGAAAGAGAACTTCAGACCAATATCCCTCATGGACTTTGATGCAAAAATACTCAATAAAATACTGGCAAATCAAATCCAAGATCACATCAGAAAAATCATCCACCATGATCAAACAGGCTTTATCCCAGGATTGCAGGGATGGTTCAACATATAAAAATCCATCAATGTAATACACCATATAACAAACTGAAAAAGAAAAACCACATGATCATTTCAGTAGATGCTGAAAAAGCCTTTGACAAAATCTAACACCCCTTCATGATAAGGGTCTTGGAGAGATCAGGGATAACAGGAACATACCTAAGGATAATAAAAGCAATATACAGCAAACCAACTGCCAACATCAAACTAAATGGAAAGAAACTCAATGAGATTCCTTTAAAATCAGGAACAAGGCAAGGCTGTCCCCTCTCTCCCTATCTCTTCAATATTGTATTTGAAGTTCTAGCTAGAGCAATAAGACAACAAAAGGAGATCAACAGATACAAACTGGAAAGGAAGAAGTAAAACTTTCACTATTTGAAGATGATATGACAGTTTACATAAGCGAGACAAAATACTCTACCAAGGAACAACTGATAAACACATTCGTCAAAGGGGAAGGATACAAGATTAATTAAAAGAAAAAATAAGTAGCCCTGCTATATATATATGATAAATGGGCTGAGAAAGAAATCAGAGAAACATCACTCTTTACAATAGTCACAAACAACATAAAATATCTTGGGGGTAATGCTAACCAAACAAGAGAAAGACCTGTATAACAAGAGATTTGAACCTTTAAAGAAAGAAATTAGAGAAGATACCAGATAATGGAAAGATTTCCCATACTCTTGGATAGGTAGGATCAACATAGTAAAAATGGCAATCTTCCAAAAGCAATCTACATATTCAATTCAATCCTCATCAAAAGCAAAGCACAATTCTTCACAGACCTCGAATGCAATACTTAAATATATATGGAAAAACAAAAGACCAGGACAGCCAAAGCAACCTGTACAATAAAGGAACTTCTAAGGCATCACTATCCTTGACTTCAAGCTCTGTTATGGAGCTATAGTCCTGAAAACAATTTGGTATTGGCACAAAAAAAGGCAGGTAGACCCATGGAATCGAATTGAACACCCTTATATTAACCCACGCATGTATGAACATCTGATTTTTGACAAAGAAGCTAAAATTGTACAATGGAAAAAAGAAAGCATCTTCAACAAATGGTGCTGGTATAACTGGATGCTGATGTGTAGAAGGCTACAGATAAGTCCATATCTATTACCATGCACAAAACTTAAGTCCAAATGGGTCAAAGACATCAAATCTAGCCACACTGAACCTCTTAGAAGAGAAAGTAAGAGATACCCTTGAATGAACTGGTACAGTAGACTGCTTCCTGAACATAACACCAGTAGCACAGACACTGAGATTGGCAATCAATAAATGGACCTCCTGAAACTGAGAAGCTTCTGTAAGGCAAAAGGCACAGTCAGCAAGATAAAAAGGCAGCCCACAGAATGGGAAAAGATATTCACCAACCCCACATCTGACAGAGGGCTGATTTCCAAAATATACAAAGAACTCAAGAAGTTAGTCTCCAAAACACCAAAGGATCCAATTAAAAAGTGGGGGACTGAACTAAATAGAGAATTGTCAATAGAGAAATCTTAAATGGCTGAAAGACACATAAGAAAGTGATCGACATCTTTAGCCATTAGGGAAATGCAAATCAAGACAATTCTGAGATACCATCTTACTGTTGTCAGAATGGCTAACAAAACAACAACAACAACAACAAAACACCAATGGCAGTTTATGCTGGAGAGGATCTGGAGAAAGGGGAACACTCCTCTACTGCTGATGGGAGTGCCAACTCATACAGCCACTTTGAAAATCAGTACAGCAGTTCATCAGGAAAATGGGAATCAGTCTACCACAAGACCCAGTAATTCCACTCTTAGGCATATACCCAAAAGATGCACATTCATACAAGGACATCTCTTCCACTATATTCATAGGAATATAATTTGTAATAGCCAGTACCTAGAAGCAACTAGATGCCCCTTAACAGAAGAATAAATAAAGAAAATAGAATATATTTACACAATGGAGTACCACTCAGAGGAAAAAACTGGAATCTTGAATTCACAGGCAAATGGATGGCACTAGAAGAAACCATCCTGAGTGAGGTAACCCAGTCACAAAAAGGCAAACATGATATGTACTCACTTATCATGATTTTAGACATAGAGCAAAGGAATACCAGCCAGAGAAGCTAGGAAACAGAGTATCCTAAGAGAAACATACATGGTCCCCTGAAGAAGGGGAAAGGGACAGGATCTCCTGAGCTAATTGGAAGCATGCCGGGGGGGCGGGGAGTTAGTAGAAAGAGAAAGGGAGAAGAGGAGGGGAGAGGAGGACATGAAGGAGCAGGAAGACTGGGTCAGGAGAATAGAGGAGAGCAAGAAAAGAGATACCATGATGGAGGGAGCCATTATAGGCTTAAAGAGAAATCTGGCACTAGGGAAATGTCCAGAGATCTACAAGGATGACCCCAACTAAGAATCTGAGCAGTAGTGGAGAGGTTATCCTAAATTCCCTTCCCTGATAATGAGATTGAAGACTACCTTATATGCCATCCTAGAGCCTTCATTCAGTAGCTGATGGAAACACAGACACCCACAGCTAATCACTGAGCCGAACTCCTTGAATCCAGTTGCAGAGAGTGAGGAGTGATGAATAAAAGGGGTCAAAAGCAGGCTGGAGAAACCCATAGAGACAACTGACATGAACAAGTGGGAGCTCAGGGACCCCAGACTGATATCTGGGAAACCAGCATAGGACTGACTCAGACCCTCTGAACATTGGGTGTCAGTAGGAGGAGAGGACACTCTATGGGGCCTCTGGTAACAGAACAGTATTTATCCCTAGTGTATGAATGGACATTGGGAGCCCATTCCCCATAGTGGGATACTCTCTCAGCCTAGACACATTGGGGAGGGCTTAGGCCCTGTCCCAAATGATGTGACAGACCTGAAAATCCATCCTGGAAGGTTTCACCCTCCCTGGGAAGCAGAAATGGAATGTGATTGGGGCTCCGTGGGGGAGGGGGTGCCGCTGGGATTGACCTGTAAAGCAAGATTTTTACTAATTTAAATTTTTTAAAGAAGGGAAAAAAAGAATACTAGAAATGAGATGTGTCCCAACCACCAAAATGCGGAATTCAAAACCTATCAATGAATCAAACTTACAAATACATACTTCTTTTAGTATTTGTTGTATGTACAGAATTCTGCTAGCAGCTAATGGTGCTTAGCTATCATATTGGGAAAAGGAAAGGACAAACTTACCTTATGTCTTTAGCTAGAGTACTGATGAAGCTGTACTTTATCAACACTCTTCTCTTCTTTGAGGCTTTTGGTTATATGTTTTTACATGCTAAATCAAGTTATTTTCCTAGAATTCTGATATTCAAAATAAAAATTCTATGTGTAGCTTTGAGCAGCATTTTGATTCTTTGAACTGGGATCTTTTCACCACCCTGTAAAGATTTATACAGGACCCAAAGTGAACCTTGCCATATGACATTTCCCCATGTCATAAGCAGTCTTCATAGGCACAGTGATGAGTTAAAGAAATTGCATGGATAAAGGGTATCTAGGACTTAACCAGACTCAGAAGCACTTTTACATACGATATATTTCAATAACCAATAAACTGAAGATGAACAGAGGAAAATCACACATTCACCAAAACCTGCAGAATAAATCGATAAATGTTTATTTTCCTTGTTTGTGAGAGATGGCATATGCTGAAAAATGCCAATTTTGAAATTATATATCTATATGTATGTATACATACATATATATACATACACACACAGATGCATGTTTGTACAATGTTATTTTTATATAGTGGATAAAGGGATCAGGAGGCAGAGAAAAATATCCCAGGTTCTAGAGGGCAATACTAAATGTTTACATTTGATGAGTGACCAAGTGGGATTGCAAGTATGTGATCACTCTTCCACAAACCTTGAGATAGACACTGTATTTAGTAGATCGTAACGAGGTCTCTCATCTCACATGTGTTTCTACACTATTGCAGTCCGCTCTCCAGGATGAGGCCAGGCTTCTGATCCCCGGAGCTACAAAGCCTGGTTCTAGAAATGTCGACACCTCTTGTAGGGTCACCAGGAAGACAGTTTGAGAAGTGGTTCCCCAAGTTTAACTTGGCTGCCAGCTTCTGACTCACTCTCCCAGTGAGAGTTACTGAGCAGATCGCGTTTCACACTCCTCATGACTGATGCTATCTTGCCTGCCTAATCCCCACGATTCCAGCTGCAGGCTCAGCCTCTACCTGACTGAGCTCTTCAACCAAGAACCACACAGTGGAACCTTCCTAATCTACCAGAAAGATCAAGAGCACTTAATAAGTTGTTGCTTTAAACTACTGAATTTACAAATCTCCACTAGTAAGATTGCCATCCCATTTTACATACGTGGAAGATTTAACAACAAAAACAACCCCCCCCCCAAAAATGGTTAAATAATTTTTTCAAGGCACTATAGCTAATAATACAGTTTCTAAGACTGGAAACTAATTTAACCTTCAACCTCCTTCTTACACTGTCTCCTACATGCCCCTCCAGCACAATTGGTGTTATTCTTGGCAGAGACAACCATGTGGACTACATAAATGAGTATGGTGACCTTCTATGCTAAATCCCCTGCTCTTAAATGACTCCCCCTCCTTTTCCCTGTTGACAATGACATTTCCCCTTCTCCTAAATCATTGGCAAATCTGATACAGCATTGAAAAATACAGTACATAAATTACGATCACATTAAGATGGTTACAGCATAGGAATGACAATCTAAGGTAATGAGAAAAGGACCTCTTTTCTAGAGAGCAAAGCAATTATCTTGCAAGACTGCACGTTGGCTGCAAATCTAAGATGAGCTGCCAGCCTACTTCTTACGCAGGACTGGTGTTTCTATGTCATTGTTATGTTACTTAATGACACCAATTATTTAAAAATTAAGCACCGGCTATTTCCTGGCCTGGTGTTTCCTATTCAAACGGAGCTGATTTCAGCTTTCCTTCAGGGTACCATAGCCTTGCACAGCTCCCTTCCAAGCCTTTCATATTTTCCCAGAAGCCACACTTTTTTTTTAAATATGAACACTTTTAGTGGAAATTTCTGACATAAAATTTTAAAAGGTCAGTTTTATGATGAAGTACAGTAGCTTCAAAATTCTAAATGGTACCTTAGACTCAAGAAGCTAATTGCTTTTACATCACAGGACTCCCTTAAGTGGCTACACTCTAAATTCCCCTAGACAAAAAAAGCAGAATGCATCTGACTTTTTTTCAAGATCCCCTGGGACTTCCTGAGAGTAATGCTAAAAAAACAAAACAAAACAAAAAAAGAACAAACAAACAAAAATCCCACCAAAGAAGAAAGGAATTCCTGGGCAGTACCATTGTGTGAGATGCAGAAGTTTTAATGATAGAACCCTGTGAAACCCAAAGTGCTTCCAAAAGCAAGAGTGTTGGGAAATGGATCCTTTACTGATCTAATGAACAGCACAGACTGTACTGACTGCCTTACAGAGCACTACACTTTTGTGATTCTGTTTACAGACATGTGCTAGAAAAGTTGGACTAAGTGCCCTAAATAACAACCAAATGCCTACTAACCCAGGATTGTCTGAGGTCTAACAGCCTGTGCTCAGGGTGTATTGTATGAGGAAAAGTCTATTTTCAAGTAAAAAGAAAGAAAAAAAAAAGAAACTGGTAATTCTTATCATGTTGGGATGTTTTTACATGACAAAGGTACATGCACTTCTAACTGCAAGTCTGAAAAAGTGATCGATGTTTCACACTATGAACCAAATTAGGAATTAAAACCTAGAGTCTGAATGTTAGATAGGAAATGATCCACTAGATTAGAAATCTATTGAGTAACTAACCAAGGATTGCGCTAGAACACTGTTATCTAATTAATTGAATTGTGTTTTCCAACCCATGCGTATTTTTTGCTCCTTCTCTTTTTGAGTCCCACATTTCATCCAGTTATTACTGGAGCTCAAAGAACAACAAACAAACTTCAACAGTTAAACAACAAAAGAAGCAAAACTTCTATTCATCTATTTATATATTTTGGTGAATATAATATATATATAATATAAAATGGTCTGACACATTTGGCTAGCTGTACAAGCGTGGTCTTTTCTCAGCCAACAAATATTCACATTAATTTCCTGGATTAAAAAAATCAACTTCATGCTATCAGAAATAGGGTAGAAAAACAGCTAGATTTAAGTATGGCTCCTGGCTACATATTTCTAGCACCGAAAATAACCATATGGCACCAGAATGTGTACAGGTCACTTGGGAGACTTACTGCAATTATGTCATGATGTGCTTATTGCTAGGGATCCAGCTTGCTTTCTTCCCCCTCTACCTGTTTTGTTCAGGAGCAGCTGCTGACTTCAAGCTGTTGTCTGTTTCCAACACAGGGACCAAAGGGAGAAGCGCTTTCTAGGGAAGTCATGTTGCAATGCAGGAGCAGCAACAAAAAAATGGATTCAATGGAGGAACGTAAAGTTCATTGGGCAAATATCTCCTCATCAGCTGGTGCTAATTTACTGCTGTTAGTTCCAGTTGGTAAATAACACTGCCTCTGTCCCTGATACAGAGCTAAAAGGGATGGGGCACATAGTTAATGGATGGGAGAACAGAGCACTGCTTTGTAGAGCTCTTGATTGCAATGGCTTTATTTTAGTGGTTGCATGAGTGAGCCTCAGTCACTTTTCCTACTCACCACATGTGCCAGGACAGTACTTTGTGGGTGACATTGCACAAACTGGTTGATTATACATTGCTAAAGACAGTACTCAGTAAAGATTTACAGACATGCATAGCTAGTGGCTTTATTGAACATCATGTATCAAGTATCAGTATCCCATGTCAGACAGACACATACTTTTAAACAAATGCCTAAAACACTTGGCTCTATAGTACAGAATAGAAGGACAGAGTACATGAAAAAGAGATTTACTGGAATTGCTTAGAGTTACTGACTTTTTTTTTGACAATGCTATTTCTAAAAATATATTTGAAAATGGGTAGGGCTGGCATGGGTGTAATATTTCTTTATTTCTATCACCTGCTTCCTTTGGAGTGTCCTGTGTGAAAATGTGCTCACATCAGCATTCTGGAATGCACTGGTTTCTCCTGGCAGGGTTTTCCTTTTGTCCTCACCCCAATTGCCAGACTTTTGCTTTCCAAAACACCTGGCCTTTCTTATCCCCCGCCCCCATCACTTATTGTCACAGATACATATCCTCCGTAACCTTCAGTTCTTACTTAGGACTACTTCTGTATCCTTCTTCCATTGTCTCTCATCTCCCCAGAGAATTAAATGTTCAGTGGTTGGGTTTTCTTTCTGTAACATAATTTCTGTGCCCATCTTCAGATACTTGGTTAACCTGCCTCTTTTTTTTTTAACCTAGAATATATTCTGGAGGGCAGGATATATATTGATATTGATAGATTGTATATATAAAAAGACCTGCATTCAGGACCTTTCCAAATGGACACTTTTGCAGCAGTGTGATTACAGAAGCTGTTTTAAGTGTAAGGTTAGATCAAGACTTAATCTTTGAAAATATTTTATCCTTATTTCACGTGCATAAATGCCTGCCTGCAAGTATGTATGAACACTGTGAGCATGTAGCCATGAAGTGTTCACAGAAGCTAGAAGAGGGTGTTGGATCCCCTGGAACTGGAGTTGCTGATGGTTATGAGTTGCCATGTGGGTGCTGGGAACCTAACCTAAGTTTTCTGCAAGAGCACAGCTGCTTTCAACTGATGAGCTATTTCTCAACCCCAGAATATCAAGATTTCTTAATACATGCATTGCGATGTGGAGAACTGTGATGAATTCACATTGTGCTAAGTGCTACAAATTACAGGTTTGGTATTTAATTCCATAATAATATCTCCTATATTAAACATAGAGATTTATTGCTCTTAATACAGGAACCTATACTATATAACTGACTTCTTCATAACGATTAGTGTATGTTTTATCGCAGTAGTCAACATTGCATTCATTAATTTCTTAGTTTCTTTAAGACAAAAGCTATTAAAATATTTCACTTCTTGTCTAGTTCACATGAATGTATATTTATTTTGGGATTATTATATAGAGGACAGAAACAAATAGTTCCTCTCTGAGAAATATTTTTCAAAGATTACTTTGACATCTATAAACCCTGAAGTAATTTATATAGATATCTGAGAAAAAAGTAGCAAGATAAGTTTTGTTTATTAATTCAAATCTATTTATATTGCTCATGGAAGTAGTTTTTAAAAGCAAGTAATGTAACAGTTTGATGAATTAATGTATTGCAGCTTACTAATTATCATGGATTAAAACCAGTTATTTCCAAACAAAGGCAAAATGTCTTAATGTAGCAATGTATTTTATATTCCTTAAAAAAGATAGGCACATAATTATGCTCAATTTTATCTAAATATCACATCCCTGAACATGTAAATACAAAAAATAACTGCATTATGCTCTATGGATTGGTTCACAGTATATCAGAAAGGAGCAGGAAAAGGATAGAAAAAGAAATGCTGTATTTCTTCACAGCCCATATTTAATAAAGAAACTATTATAAAGCACATTGAATTTATTTGCATATGATTGGTTTAGGTCTTCATTTCTTGGTTGTGTTTATAGGATGTTGTAGCTGGTTAAAGCTTCACTTGGCACTAATGCAGGTAAAATCTTGGAGTGGAAAAATCAAATACATCATTGTATTGAAATATTAAATATACAACTTTTACAGATCCTTATTTGGTCAACGCTGATTTCCTGGAGAAGTATATATAAACCCAGATAATTCAGAATAAAAGAGAAGAGAGAAATTTAACGTTTAAATCAATGTGGGAACCAATCACCACACAATCTGACATTGTGGTTGCAGAGGTGGAAATAGCACAGACAGTCATTGACCTCAGTTTGTCTGAACTCCGAGAAAAAAGATGCTCATCCAAAAATGCCAGAAAATCAATTGTAAAGAATTTGAATTTCATATATTAGTGACAGGGAGCAAAGGCAGGGTTTGAGGAGTGTCATGAGCAAACCTGGTTTTGGCAGCAGCATTTTGTGCTGATTGGAAAAGGAGATAGACGAGAGCAGGGAGGTTAAATGGAAATGAAGTTGAAGTGGTTCAGGAGTGTAGCTATTAAAGCCGAGATTGCCATCTGGTCAATAGAGATGAAAGGGTGATTTCGAAGGCCTCTTGGGAAAAGCGATACAGGATATTTGAACACTGTGATCACAACACACACACACACACAGACACACACTCACGCAGATGAAAAGGCAAACCTAATAGCATTTGTGGAATAAATGTTTCCCATATTGCAATTTGGAAAGCATGGGGGACGATATTTAAGCAGAAATATGAAGTTATACCTTAATTTGTTTCCTTTCTTTTCCTCTCTTCCTTCTCCCCGCCATTCACCCTCTACTCCTCCCTCTAGCTCTTCCTTCTTTCCCTATTTCCATCCTTCTTTCCTGTCATTCTAAATCAGACACAGTGAAAAGTTGGGAGAGCAACTTGGAAAGAATGGATAATGCTTTTTTTTAATGTTTGAATTGGGTATGACCAACAGAAGGAAGCCACAGCCCAAAATAAGCAGGATATTTAGGAGGAAGAGTAGCTATACTATCTAGATTGACAGAACAGAAAAGGGAGGAAGTAGGCTCAGTATGATTGTGACAAAAACTGTCATACTACTCAGATATGTGGTGACCTGTGATGAAACAGCCACTGGACATTAGAGTCAGGTCTCAATTTAAGATGAATCCTGGAGCTAAGGCTAGGTGGGAAGAACCCCACAGTAAAGAGCACAGGAAAAACAAACCAAAGCAAATCTTCTTAAGATTTAAAGAAGCCCAAGGCAGTAAATCTGCACCTGGATATGCAAAGCAGTTTCATTAATAAGGAACCACATTGTCTTTAATGGGTGAGAATGTTGGTTAGAATATAATCAAATGCACAAATCTGGTAAATGTCAAAGCCATGTCTTGTATCTCAGAATGCTATATTACAAAGCTCATGCTTTCTTTCTCAGCACATTTATCATTTGTACAGAGCAGGGCTCTTGATTGTTTTTTAGTTAATCTTGTATCCAGATACTTGACTAAAGTGTTTATCAGTGTAGAAGTTCCCTGATAGAGTTTTGATTTTTGGGTTTTTTTTGGGGGGGTTGCTTATGTGTATTATCACATCATCTGAGAATAATGATACTGACTTCTTCCTTTCCAAAGAAATCAGAGAATCAACACCCTTTACAATAGCCTCAAATACTATAAAATATCTTGGTGTAACTCTAATCAAGCAAGTAAAAGGCCTGTATGACAGGAGCTTCAAGTCTTTGAAGAAAGACACAGAAGAAGATATCAAGATGGAAAAATCTCCCATGCTGATGAATTGGTAGGATTAATATAGTAAAATTGGCTATTACCAAAACAATTGATAGATTCAATGCAATCCCCATTAAAATCCCAACACAATTCTTTACAGACCTTGGAAGAACAATACTCAACTTCATATGGAAAAACAACAACCACAACAACAGCAAAAACCCAGGATAGCTTAAACAATCCTGTGCAATACAAGAATTGCTGAAGGCATCACCATCTCTGATTTAAACCTCTACTATAGAGCTACAGTAATAAAAAAAAAACTGCACTGTATTGGCATAAAAAAAAAAAGACAGGTGGGTCAATGGAATTAAACTGAAGACCCAGATGTAAATCTACATATCTATGGACGTATCACATGAGGGTGCAAAGTCTCATTAAACATCTCCAGTGGATCACTTAGACTTAGTTGATAGCCCTGAGGACAGAGGTTTTTGTTCTCTCTGGCTACATTAAATGGAGCAGGGAATGGATGACCCTTGTCCTGCTAATGGCAAATTACCACAGGACTGAATGACCAGTTTCCACGGAGGGCTCTTTTTGTTTTGGCAAAGGTGTGTAGGCTATGTTTCATCTGTCAAGTATCTGTATGCTCCAGAATGTGCTGAGGAAAAGGATGGGTGAGAAATCATGCCTAAACTTGGTCTGAGAGCAGTGTCTCTTTTCTTAGAGGTGAAAACTCATCATGGCATATGTTGTCTGTACAGTCAAACTTGTGACCACCCACAGGGAGGTAAGCATGAAGGATGGCTTTGCAGGAGTCATTTTCTCAGCTGATGTGGTTTCACATTGAGATCAGGACTTGTCTGAGGCAGAGGTAATCCATTCTAGCTGGATTCTCTGCTTGCGGTGGAGGGAGACTCACTAATCTCTTAGACAGTTTTAAATAACACTATTTTGTAGAGTCTTAATTCCTTTATGAGACTTGGCACTGATTTTAAATGAGAACATAACAGCCCTAATATTAGACATCATTGATTTGTACACCCTTTGAAATAAATCAATAGGAAGAACATTGAAGTCTGGCAAATTTCTGCTTACATCTTATCGTAAATATGAACATTTTCTTTCTGGATTAAAGTAACTTGAAATGCTTTGCTTACATAGTTCTTTCCAGACAAACACCAAGTTGACACTGAGATATGCTATGGCTGTGAACTCTTTTAGAGGCACTGCTCTGACTTCCTGCAGAGGCATTGCTGTGAGTTTCTATATGCACATAGCTATGACTTCCTGAATAGACATTGCTGTGACTTCCTGTATGGGCATTGCTGTGACTTCCTGCGTAGACATTGTTGTGACTTCCTGCATAGACATTGCTGTGACTTCCTGCATAGGCATTACTGTGACTTCCTGTGTGTGTATTGCTAAGTTCCTGAATAAGAATTGGCTGTGACTTTCTGTATAGGCACTGGTTGTGAGACCCTGTGTGGGAATTGATTGTGAGTTGTGATTTCCAGTATTGGTGTTGGCTGTGAACTCTTATATTGATCTTGGCTACGAATTACTGTGTTGGCATTGGTTGTGAGTTGCTGTAAAGGCATTGGCTCTGGATTCCTGTTTGGGCATTAGCTGTGAGTTCCTGTATAGGCATTGGCTGTGGATTTCTGTCTGAGAGCTGGCTGTGAGTTCTTGTATAGGCACTGGCAGTGAGTTCCTGCAATTGGCCTTGGCCTCCATCTTAAAGCTTTATGTCACATCATCCAAGTGTCAACATTTCAGTTAATGAAAGATTTTTCTTGTTTATGCACCCAGTAAATATTGTCACCCTTTTTTATATATCAGAAATGGTTGAAAGTATTAATACTGTGACCATTTTTAAGAATATAGTGGTAGCATCATATTTCCAAGAAAAGTTTGATGCCTTGTGGCTTACGACCCTGTGGTTGCTTTTGCCTCACTGGATGCTGCTCACCCTATGAGTATCACTCTCTGGTTTCCATTTAATGATAAGCTATTTCATGATAGTTTGTCCTTGAAATCTATTCACCCTTTCCTCTGAGTGTATCACCAATCATTTTTATAGTGATGTGAAAGTCTTAGATTTACACATGTATATGAATGCTTTGGGAACTGGAGATGAGTCTTAGCATCTACAAAAATTAAATGCATCATGTTCCAACCTGTTGTCTTTTCTTTACACACACACACACACACACACACACACACACACACACTCCCATTTCCTCTGCTGCTTTTCTCCTTCTGTTCTTTTCCACTGTGACTCTTCCTGCAGGTTTGTTTGCTTCATTTGTGGTCAAGATATCAAGTCTGAATATAAATGACCTCTCACGAATTTATTTCTATTTATGTTTTCCCATCTGTTTATAGGTAAGGATACTGAGAATGATAGAATTACCAGAAACAAGAACACACTTTTCTGACATGGAAAGAAAACAAGTGGGTTCTATGTGGTATTCAATTATAAATGTTTTCTTATACCATACATCTCTTTATCTACTCTTCATTCCCATCTATTGTAACAAAGAAAAAACACTATACATATTTTTGAGAAGTAAGCAAAGAAGCAAGAATGGCACAATGTTTAAAAATCTCTGTTTGAATACTTCATAATTTTATAGTAAGCACAAGAAAAGAATATTTAACTAAAATTGCAATTAAAATACCACATAGTGCATTAACTATTATATTATCAAATAAATTTCAGAAATTTGAACAATATATAATCTATACTCTGAGCTGTACTTATAAAAACCATAACATTTACTTCAAATGAAGAAGACAGGTGATATAGTTTATCTCAAAGAAGACACTATTCTTAGGATACATACACACAAGATGTTAAAACAAATTCTGTTTTGCAGTTGGTCTTAGAAATAAATTTATAAATCAAGTTCTGGATTACATTTTTGCAACATTAATAAAACAAGGTATGGATGGTAGAGTTACTATATAATTTGGAAAATTATAGGATTGGATATTAGGATTGGATCATCACATAGTCTCAACTATTAAGTAGCTGATGAGTCTGCAGAATGTAGGTTCTCAGAGTTAGCAAAAGACAAATATGTGATAGGTATTAAATTGTATATAGATATTAACACTTCACTATTCCATATATTTTCTTAACCAAAGCCATGAATTAGAACATGGCCAGAAAACAGCAGGAAGCAAGAATATCTTGAATACTTTAAATGTACCACCAATTCTATGTTTGTTATTCCTGGCTAAAGCCGTTGGATTTTGACTTAAAAATTAACTATTGGTATTATTTTATAATTCTAATGAGCTCAGTTTTTCTACTCATTAAAAACTAGAATTACAAAATATGTAGAAATCAGAGAAGAAACAAAAAGGAAAAGTTTTCACACTAGTCAGCTATAAGCAACAATGACAAAAAGCAATAAATAATCAACTTGCAACAAAAGAACAGACAAGAATGTAAGCAATGCACATAAGAACATAAAATTTCTTGACCATCATGGCCATAGAATATAAGAGGAATATTCTGTTTTCAGTAGGCTGTGAGATTACTGTCACATTTCAAAACATTTTGCTATATATGTGATAGAATTTACCATGTAGTATATGCTACATGCTTAATAGACATGCAATTTTAAAACTACGTTACTAATATTTTGAAATATTGCATATAAATAATAAAAATATTTTATAAGCTTAAATTAATTTGAAGAGATATGCTAGTATTTGTTTTACAGAGATGGGGACACTTAGAACCTTACTGTTATCTCCTCAAGTTCAAAGAGACAAATGGGAAAATGAGGCTGAATATTCACTTTATATCTGGCTAAAAGTCAATATATTTGGGGGTTCATTTATTCATCTTTTTGACACAGGAACTCAATATTGTATACCAAGCTGACTTAAATTCACCATGCTCCTGCCTCACTTCTTGAATACTTGTTAAAGAAGATTGTATTACACTACATGCTGTACCATTCAATAAATGACAAAAATGTATTGCACTTTTGAAAACAATTCCCATCAAAATCATCATCATAACTCACAAGAGGGTTTTATATATATATATATATGTATATATATATATATATAACAGAATAAATACAGCACATGAACCTGGTAAAAATGTAATGAGAGTAAAAAGTAAAAATCATATGTGAAACTAGAAAAAAAAGTTCAATTACAAGGAGCAGGTTAGAGTTTTAACCTTCCACATTTTAACAATTTTTCAGTGAGGGTCTGCACATGCTAAGGTCTGTGTGTGGTGATCAGAGAGCATCTCATCATGTGGCTCTGGGGATTTGACTTAGATTTTCAGGCTTAACACCAAGTGCCTACTTGCTGAACAATGCCACCAGCCTACAAGGTAGAATTTTAAAACCAAAGCAAAGGATAGCTACTAAAGTAATAGAAAATTTTCATAGTAGAGAGGAAAATTTCATTCTTGGAAAAAGTAAGATGAAATATCTGTCTAGTAGGAAGAAGTAGGGTGTTTATTAAAAGAGTTTACTGGAGGAAATGGGATTATAAAAAAAACAGATTAAATTAACAGATGAGAATAGGCATGAGACAGACAGACATGTGAATGGCATCTTTACCACAAGGCATATGTAATCTATGAATAAGAGCATTGTGTAGGTGGGTTGAATCAGTCACCATAAAAATTGATGTTGTGTTTGTTAGCTACATATGACATCGTGACTGGATTTGAACCACATGCCTGACAGCAGTTAGGCTGATGAAAGCCCTAACTGTTCTTCTAGCGTGCAGCAATGTAGAAGCTTCACTTAAGGGAACTACTGGTGAAAAGAACCTGCAATAATTAATTCCATTGGTGCAAGGTAGCCACTAGCCATGGATTAAATAGTAGCCAACACTACTTGTGGTTTTATAGAGCAGCCATCATTTTAGAATCTACAAATAATAAAATATTTCCAAATTTTAAAGAGAAAAAGAAAAATTACAAGATTCTGAAGGAATATGTTGTTTCCAAGCAATAAAAACCAGATGTATAGCCAACTTCTCGTTATGTTAGAAGATGGTGGGAAAACTAATAAAAATGTTCAAGAAAAATAACCATCTGCCCATAATGTATATCTAGTAAATTATTGTTAAGGGATGAGGTGATTATGAAGAGATAGAATGGGACACTGACAATAGTATTTCACAAATATTTAAAGCGATAAAATTAAAAATGAACTGAAACAGTGTTGAAAATAGAGAAAATAGATCCCAAATCATGGGATATAGATTTTTTCTTCTGACATTTTCCTACCTTGTTTTTACTCTTTTATTTTATTTTATTTAAATTAGAAACAAGCTTGCTTCATATGTCAATCCCAATTCCCTCTTGTGAAGTGATCTAGAAATTTTAGGTATCTGGGGGAATGTAAACCATTCTAAGTTTGTTATTCAGAGAGCAGCTACTTTTACTATATAGAGAACTTACTATATTAAGAATATAGCTTTGTTAAGGACACAATGTAATATATAAGGATAACCACTAATGAAAGCAAATTAGGACACGTCTTTCACCCAAATATTAAAGAATTTTAAATAGTTACAAAATGTGAAAAGTCACATAACCAATTTCCATTTACTTTCTCTCAATTTTTTGGGTTTGTATCTGAAACTGCCCGTGGTACATGTGTTTATATATATATGAAATATACTCCAATCATTTTAAGATGTTAGTATGGTTTTACTATCAGCAACAGTGTTGATAGTAAATGTAAGTTGATAGGCATATAATTATAGAAAGCAAAATGATACATTTTATGTACAAAGTAACTTTCTCATTTAGTACTACCATATTTAATGTATGAAAATGAAAAGGGGAATAATTCTGAAATGATTCAAGGAATGTGAAGTTAAATTTCAAATCTAAGAGTTTCCTGGAGACCCTTTTATGGTATTTTCTGCAAAGGCAGGCATTTTACTTTGTCTTTTCTGATTTGCATATCTTTTCTTTCTCTTCAGTCACTGCACTGGAAAGACTTTAGGCACTATATAGATAAGAGTGGAGAATGCACACCTTTAGATAAAAACACTTTTCATTATCCCACACTTAATATAATTCTGGCTATAAAAATTTCCCCCAACATAATATTTTATCAACTATTTGGGAATTTTATATAATGCACCCTGAGCATACTTGCTTCCCCCTCCTCCCAGGTCTACCCTCCCACACCTGCACTCTCTCCAAAGAAAGAAAAGAAATCCAGTTTGCGTCGTACATATACTCATTGGAGCATGGTCAAATTTTCGTTGTGTATATCTGTATTATATTGACTTATGGTCCTTCTATTCTTAATTTCTTTAGACACTTTAATAAGGAAGGCTGTTGGCCTTCACCAAACACTTTTGTGCATCTATTGGCATGATCATATGATTTCTGTGTATACTTATGCAATGTATTACATTTGTTGATTTGCACAAATTAAACTATTCTTGTATCTCTGGAATGAAGTCAGTTTGGTCACAATGTATATTTTTCAACGATGAATTTATTTGCAAATATTTTATTGAGAATATTTGTATTCATTTTAAAGTAGATATTGGTATTAATTTTCTTTTGTGTTTGGAATTAGCTTGATACTGGCTTCGCACACAAGTTTGATAAGCTTAACATATCTTCATGTTTTATACATTTTGAAAGGGATTGATCTTAATTCATCTTTAACTGTGTGGTAGAATTTAGTGGTGAGTCCATCTGGTCCTGGGCTTCTGTTTCTTTTCTTTTTTCTTTTTAATTGGGAAAACACTCATTACTGTGTTAGTCTCATTGCTTTGAATTGTCTATTTTCTCTTGGCTTAACTTTGATAAGTTATATGACCTTTCTAAAAATGACTCTATATTTCAGGCAATAATCCAAATAATTGATATGTGGCATTTCATGAAATTAGGAAGCTTCTGTATCACAAAGAAAATTATAGAGTGAAGAGAAAGACTACAGCATGAAAGAAATCTTTACTAGCTCTATAACTGATACAGGATTAATATACAAGAACTTGAAAGCAAACAGGGCTTCAAATAATCCAACTAATAACTAACCAAATGAAATGAACAGCACTTTACAAAAAGATGAATCACAGATAGCTAACATGCACACTAAAAACTGCACAATCTTTAGCCATCAGTGAAATGCAAATTAAAATTACATGAGAATCTTGTATCACCCTTTCATATAAGCAATCATTAAAAACAAACAGTAACAAGTGCTGCTGGTGAAGGACAGTTCACATGGGGGGAGGGGAGAGGGAGCCAGGAAAAAGAAAGGGGGAGAAGAGGAGGAGAGAGAATGACATGGGGGAGCAGGAAGTTTGAGTCGGGGGGGAAGAACAGGGGAGAGCAGGATGACAGATACCATAAAAGAGGGAGTCATTTTAGGTTTGAGGGGAGATCTAGCACTAGTGAGATTTCCAGAGATCTACAAGGATAATACTAACTGGTAAACTAAGCAATAGGGAAGAGATTACTATAAATGCCCCTCCCTGATAATGAGTGTGTCGACTATCTTATATGCCATCCTCGAATCTCCATTCAATGACAGGAAGCAGAAGCAGACACCCACAGCTAAACACTGAACTGAATAGGAACCCAGTGACAGAGGGAGGAGTGATGAGCAAAGGGGTCAAGGCTTGGTTGGTGAAACCAGAGAAACAGCTAAGCTGAACAAGGGGAAGATCTTGGGCCCCAGACTGATGGCTGAGAGGCCAGCATGGGACTGATCGAGACCCCCTGAATGTGGGTGTCAGTGAGGAGGCCTAGGCAATCTATGGGACTTGGGGTAGTAGATCAGTATTTATCCCTGGCACACAAATGAACTTTGGGTGTCTATCCCATAATGAGAGATGCCCTCTCAGCCTGGACACTTGGGGGAGGACCTAGGCCCTGCCCTGAATGAAGTGACAGACTCTGGAGATCCCCCTTGGAGGGCCTCACCCTCCCTGGGGAGTGGAGTGGGGATTGGATGGGGAGGCTGGTGGGGCTGGTGGGGAGGAGCACGAGGAGGAGAGGGAGAGGGAGCCCGGACTGACATGTGAAACAAGCTAGTTTCTAATTGAAATATAAAATAAAAAAATACAATAAAGAAAAGGAAAAGTTGATGGAAGTGGAGTTCATTATACGTAGCTAATGATGCTAGACTGAGGTAAAACCATATATTTTCCTTCACATGTGGAATCTATATTCAAAGAAGGGGTCATGATTTAAGAGAGGAGAGGAAGCTATTTAAAGGGGATGGGAGGGGATACTAAGAGAAGGTTGGAAGGTATGGGACATGATAGCCGAAGGGAATGCTATTTGGTTGAAGGAAGGGAACCAGACAAGGATGGAAGAGGAAGTCCAATGAGAAAGAGTGAATTAGAGTAAACATGATACATATAAAAATATTATAAAGAAATTCAGTATTTCTTATGTTAGCTATAGATTCATAATAAAACCAAAAGATACTACAAAGCCATAGTATATGTAGCAATCAGGGATAAATACAAGAGTAACCAAAGCAAATCTGCAGAACAGCGCTGAGAGCCCAGAAGCAAACCCAGAGTCAATGCTATGACACAGGCCAGGTGTTGTCTCAGTAAGTTGGGGACAAGTAGTCAATACTTTAGAGGAAAAAAAACAATTACTTTTCAAATTATACCATTTTGAAAGGTTAACAAGGAAACAATAATGTACTTAAGAACAAATACTGCGGTGCCTTTCTGAGTGCCATGATGAGTAAATACTTTTTTGAGTAAGACTATAAATGGGCGTGCCTCAATAGACAGTTTTTAATGAGTTTGATCACCACACAGTGAAATATCTATGTGATGAAAGGTGGGAGACACAGCAAACACACAAAAGAAAGGCTGGAAAATGTCCTGCTAAAGGTAAGCTTAGTGTATGTATTTAAATGTTCTAATTGAATATATTATATAGCTAATCTTGATTGTCAGCCTTATCATGTAGAGAAGACTATAGTTTATTAAAGCACACACTTGGGTGTTCCTATAAAACCTTGATCATAAGGAACATTTTCCTCCCCCAAGTTGTTTACAATAAAATCAGAAAAGCCGACACAGAACACTTTAAAACATCTGCTGAAAAAAATGGCTAAATTAATAGTCAGACCAGTTGAACCTTAGATTTCTTTAGTTTTTCTAGTAATCACAGTAATGTCTTTGAAACAAGGTAAGGATGCATGCTATTAGCTTGTCAAGAAAACATAAAGCTTAACTAATTGATGTGTTAAAGAGTTCATTTGTATTCGTCTCCCTCTGGATCCCTCCAGAATTGGTCTTTTAGCATTTAAATGATAGACTCTAGATATTCCCTATGCGGAAGGAATTGGCAATAGGGTGGGAGGATGGGGGGGATGGGGGGTGCGGGAGGAGGGGAGGGAGAGAGAACTGGGATTGACATGTAAAACAAGCTATTTAAAATAAAAAAAAAAAGATGTAGGCTAGTCAACAGTAGCGTGGGTGGTATAGGAAAGTGGGAACAAGAAAGATTTCAATAGCAATGAGGCCTATATACCAAGATCTTGGTAAAGACAATGATGGTAGTAGGTGGCCCATTGTTCAGGTGAGGCTCCAAGAGGAGCCAATTGGACATGGGCATCTGACAGGCTGAGAACTGGTCTGTGCCTTTAAATGCGGCAGCCAGTGTTTGTTGATCATGTTCTAAGATCCCTACCTACTGAAAATTAAAGTAAGTAATTCAGAGAGCTCCACTTGGAGTTCTCCCAAAGCTCCAATTACATCATTTGTTAAAAACATTTTTTTATTTTAATTGTGTGTGTGTGTGTGTGTGTGTGTGTGTGTGTGTGTGTGTGTGTGTGTGAGAGAGAGAGAGAGAGAGAGAGAGAGAGAGAGAGAGAGAGAGAGAGAGAGAGAGAGACTGAGCTATTTACATTTGAATACAGGTGCCTACAGAGGCCAGAAGAGTGTGTGGGATCCTCTGGAGGTGACATTACAGGTAGTTGTGAGCCACCTGGATTTGGATCCTCTTTTAACTGTTATCTCTCCAGGT
This sequence comes from Mesocricetus auratus, assembly GCF_017639785.1. Lineage (NCBI taxonomy): Eukaryota > Metazoa > Chordata > Mammalia > Rodentia > Cricetidae > Mesocricetus > Mesocricetus auratus. The sequence continues at coordinate 16,190,724 of NW_024429199.1, read as the reverse complement.
TCTCCATCTATTTCTTGCACAGAACCTTGCTCCTTAATTACAAAGTTCAGTAAAATCCCTTCTAGCCCATCTCCATTCCTTTGTGTCTGCCACAGATACCCAGAAATACTTTCTCCCTGGAGCTTCCTGTGGCCACACTGTGCTGGGACTCAAACCAGTGCCTCTCTGCTCAGCCATCATCAGAGAAATTTCTTCTTGATGTAGATGAGAACGAACACAGAGACGCACAACTGTACAATGAGCAGAGAAGGAGAGTGATTTTGGTGCATTCAGTCCTAAGGGTGATGTCTTTATCAAACCCCTCCGCTGGGCTCAGGAGCTTAGGAGGAAGAGAAGGCAGAAAGATTGTGAGAGCCAGAGGTGATGGAAGATTCCAAGGAAAGTGTCCTCCAGACATAACAAGACTGATGAACATGTGTACTCACAGAGACTGTGGCAACATGTCCAGGGCCTGCAGAGTCACGTCAGATGGGGTTTCAGGGACGGAAAGGGGAAATAGCAGGAGCCCCCACCCCTAGCCGACATGCTATCTGAAATTGATGCCTGCTTGTAAATAAAAAAAATTAGTCTTTCCAAAGGAGTCTCACTGGGTATATTAACCATACTTCAGGGAAGGCCCTATGCCCAGCAGTAGATGGCCAATACAAAATGAACTCAATGATATCTTTGTAAATGTTTGTTTCCTGTTTCTTTGTTTGGGCATTTTTCATATTATTAGTATTTTGTCTGTATATTTTGGTTTCTAATTATTGTGGGTTTTAATTTAATTTTATTTTTTTAGTGTGTGGGGGTTTTTTTTGTTACTTTTGTGTTTGTTTCTTAAAGGTTGACAAGGAGGTGGGATGGGGTTGGACCCTACAGAAGAGGAAAAGTGCGATCAGAATATATTGTATGAAGTTTCATTTTTTTCAATAATAAAGAAAAAAGAGTCTAAAATTAGGGTAATGAAGAAATTGGTAGAATGAATAAAATAAGAAATATTAAACTAAAAAATACGACAAGTAAAATGCAGTAAAAGACATGATGTTTCAGAAGCAGCAGGATGTACAATCTAACTGCCTATTGTGGTCCTGCCTCTCTGGAAAAGGATATAAAGAGTTCAGATTGATTGCTAACTGTAGTCTTAGTAAGCTGGACAGGGTTTGAGGCTCTTGTCTTCTGCCCTTGGTTACAGAGTAAACACTGTCATCTCCCAGGTACAGACAAACCCTCCAGGGGACTCAGGGTTCCCAATGTCAGCCCTTGGTTTGAAAATCACATGAGGGAACACTAAACACTGAATGTCTCAGATTCTTGTGCCAGCCTCAGCTCTGGGTGTCATAAGTGTCCATGTATTTGCAATACACGCAGATAGAGCATCTTTCAGAGGAGACAAGCCTTAACACGATCGGCAAACTCCAATCTTGTATTTGAATAACATTCAGAGTTGTATTTATTTTGGAAAAGGCATCAATTTTCAGTTGCTGACATTACAGAGATAGAAAAAGCCAGGTTTCAGCTATCACTGGTGCAGCTCAGAGTACTTATCCTGGAGGAAAGAAACTGTGTAGACAGGCAACAAAAGAAAAGAGAACAAAACCTGGCGCAGCTGACAAGCCATGGTTGATTTCTATTGGCCAGAACAGCTGCTTGTCATCCAGGACTCATCAGAACTTCCAGAGCAAGCCCCATTCTTGGTCTCAATTTAGTAAATGAGCAGTATTTAATGCAAGAGCTTTTGAAATGTGTTTGACAGCCTGAATTTCAATGGGAATTGGTGATAATGATGCACATATCATTACTGCCTTGCAAAGCTTCTGAATGGAGTGTAAGGAAAAGTAATTGGTCACAAGCAATGGATGGGAGAATGCTTTTAAAGCGGGAAGCACACCAATCGGTTACTCAGTATCAAATAGTCGACTTTGAAAACATATACAGAGTGAGCAGGGTGTATTTAACAATTTAGGAACACACATGTATGTATGTATGTATTTACATATGTATGTATGTAACAACAATTAAAGAAAAAGAGGGCATACATTTGAAAGAGAGCTATGAGGGATGCATGGGAGGATTTGGATGGAGGAAAGGGAAAGGGGAAATGATATAATTATAATCACAAATTAGAGTATTTAAAAATAAAACATTCCCCCCCTGCCAGAAACCACATCCCCATTTCCTGCCTCTGCAATATTCTTCTATCAAAATTCATTCTTGCTTGTTCTGAAGTCTTTTGTTCCTTCTAGGCTCCCGTATTGATTTGGAAATGGTTTTCCAGATGAGAGGTAATAAATTAAACCTTTTCATTGCCTAGCTTATGTTTCCAAATGCAGCAGTGGGCTTCTAATACTCTAATACAGATATTCACTAAAACAAATCCATTCCCGGAAGGCAGAAGAGGGTGGCGAGGGCTGTGAAGGTCTTCTGCCCATCACGTCCGTTGGAAAAACACATGAAGTAGAATGAAATTTAGAATTAAGGTTTAAAGGAAAACTGAAGGGAAAAATGTGCAGCCTCTAAAAGAAAACACTGTCTACCTTCAACTTTTTCAACAGCCAAGATGAATTTTACAGGCCTCGATGAGGCAAACAAAGCCATAACATATCCTGAATATATTATTTCTTTCTCTGTAAAGAGAAGAAATGTTTGAATATATCATGGGGAATCTTGCTTATGCTCATGATCCTGATCCCTTGTCAATAGAACAGAAATTATGCTAAGTGGTCTGTATGGTCTGTTCCAGAATTTTGACTCTTGAAAGTAATATTTTGAATGGAATTATCTAATAGAGCTTCTTCTATAATGCTATCAAGCTAGATATTTTAGCTTGCTTTTTAAGAGTAAGTTCAAGTTAGAGTGTATTTAAATTATGCCTTTTTGTTAGTTTGCTCTATTTCTCATTTTATTTTATTGCCAGTACTAATTAAAGGTAGCTTCCTTACTGTATTTATAAGGAAAGAGGCAGTCATTGTAAAATTTACTAGTTCTATCTCCATACATTTGAGAAATTTGTTCTATTAAAATTCTATATATCTTCCTGTGAAAGTGTTAACTAAAAACAAGAAAAATAAATATTCGAAGCCATTGCCTGCCCTATAACTCCATGGTCTATTTGCATGGGTGTTTTTTCTTTTTGCATGCATACATTTCCTATTTGAATTAATGAACATATTTTAGCTTGTTTTTTCAAGGTGATCCACTTGAAAGTTAAATGCCACTCAAAATCAAAACTCAAAACTTTGCTATGAAAATCTGACATTGATGCCAGTGTGCTTTGGTGGACCTTAAAGAAAGATGAAAAAAAAATTCTGAACAGGTTTAAGTGCTCTTGCTAGAAGGGTCTTGAGCAATTCGGAATGGTTGTATGAATAGGAAGTTCTTTTTTAAATTAATACTAGATGTAAATTCTATTCTCTGGCTTATGCTGATTTTTGATAGACCAATGCTTAACATATTCTGGTTAAGGTACCATCAACTGGAACAACATTTGCTTCTTTCTCCTTCTGTAAAGCCAGATGAAGCAACACTTTTTAGATGGTCCAGAAATTTTTAAGGAGAAACATCTTCTATAATTGGAGAACATCACCTTTCATTCATAGTTTAAAGACCCAACTTAGACTGTTATCCAGTTTCAGGTTTTATTTACTTATACATAAATTATTATGAGAGAATCTTCACTATAGTAAAAGAAACAATCACTGTCATTTGATAGAAAAAAATAAAGTAAATCAAAGAGTAGTTAGATGTTTTTGATGGCTCAGCAAAATGAATAAGGAGGCCACTTTTTTTTTATTTATTAAAACACATTTAAACATTAAATTTCAGCATCTATTTCCTTGAATTTCTTAATCTTTTGGTAAAAATCTCAAATATTCATTACTTTCCTTTCTCCACAATAACCCTACCTGCTTCTATCACTTTTAATAGCACCAAAAATGGCGCCAGTGCAACTTAGGAAATGAATATTTTCAATTTGTCATCATTATTTATTCACACATGTGAATTAAGGGAAGGAACATTATTAAGAATACCAAGTTCCAGGCACTCTTTATTCCATGCAGACAGAAATTTACTCAATAATCTATGAAGCAAACTCCTTTGTTAGAAGTCCAGAAAGCAGTTGAAAGACTTCTGTGCTGTGTTTGAATGCATCAAAAACTAGGAAAATTCACAGTTTTCATTCAATATAGTCTGTCCCTGAGGTTCACTGAAGTGAGTAGCACGATTGGGGAAAAGCTTCCAGCTCCCGGCTTCTCTGAGAGAAAGAAAGAGAAGGCTGAAACTTGGTTGTATTTATTCAGATGTTTTGGTGGGGTGCTTAAGAGAATGGCTTCTGTCGTGTCTGTATTTCACTACTGACAGCAAGCAGCACCAAGCAGAGGTCCACTGAAAACACAAATGATGCTTTGGAACATTCTCTACATATCCAACACAGTCCTTCTTCTGGCCCAGGACAGAATTAGAGGGCAAAACACTTAGAACTCCCAGCTTTTCCATGGGGAGAGAAGGAATTTGAGTTTGTATAATAATTAGGTTGGGGAGTGGGTGATTCTGACTGGCTCCTCTGGTGCCTGCTTTGTATTCTCCATGGGAATGGATACACTCTAGGGGTTGCTGGTGATAAAGGAGAGCTGGGCAGTTTGTGGCAATTCCAGAGAACCTGTAGTGTTATGGAAATATTCCAAGGGAACAAGAGAGAATGGCTAATCATAGAGCAACTGCCAAGTTCCTATCATTTGCAAATACCCAAGTAGAAAAACAATGAAGACACCTGAACAGAAAATGTTTAAGGAGATTCTCTAATCTCTACGCAGCAGGCTATTTCGGGAAGATCTTTACTTGTACAATGCCAATTCTTGGTGTTTGGGAAAAGTTTCTATGTTTTAAATGCATGGGATGAAATTTTCACAGGGAAACAAGATGCCATGGCACATGAACAAAACATACCTACAGAAACTGATCCTAAGGGCATAATGGCCTAAGAAGTATCTGACAAATAACTCAAAATAGTCATCATAAATAAACTTAACATCTCAGAAAAGTTATTTGTGAGCCAAATGAGAATATTTACTAAGAGATGAAGATACAAAAAATGAACCAAACAAAGATGGGAACTGAAGAATGCAATAATTGAATTGATAAATTCACTAAAGGACTTGAACAAATAAACCGAGTTTGGCATACCAATCACAAACTCAAAGAGAAAGTATTTGAAATGATACAGACAAGGGAACAAAAAATATACTCGGGAGAGCCAGAGACAGCAAAGGGATGTCAGAGAGTTCCAAAGAGTACTAACTACCCTAAAAGTTCTTAACCTTCCTGCCTGCTCCTTTTTTTTTTTTTTTCGAGCGGAGAGGCATTCTTCCTAATGGTCTTCTTTTCGTCTCTTCTTTCTTCCAAAAACTCAGCCCCACAGAGTTAAAAACGCTGTTAAGATTTAAATATTGTAAAGCAGAAATACAATTGATTGACGACAGGATTCAGAATCAGAAATAATTTTGCAAAATAATGTGTAAGAGCTGTTACCTAAAGATTCTTGTTAATGCCTTCAAAAGGTGAAGGAGATAGAAGCGGGTCCCACATCAAGCAAGGCTGTAGACAATTTTGGCAGGGAATGATTTCGTGCTTGATATGCATAAGGACCATCACTATGATGATGAAAGTGAAGATAATGGAAGCAGCTTCCCTTCCTGGCTTACTGGCTTGATATCCTCTATTAGCCAGAGACATGCATCAGTGCAGGCTTGTGATTCTTTCATCTAAGTTCTCATGGCTTTAGAACAACATCTGTAAGCACTGAGAAAGGCTGTTAATGAGGCACAAAAAGATGGTCATTGCATTGCTCTTCTTCATAATAAGAATCTGGCCACAGGTATAGGCATTAAGGATGACATTCTATCTACCATGCTTCATAAATATTTAGAACAGTTCCCTATCTTTTTAAACAGTGTGCATTGCTGAGATAAAACAAAATATTGCATAGTATTTGATGCTCAGTCTAATGTTAAAGTCAACTGACCTCTGAGTCTAAATAATTGCAATCTATAAGTGCCTGGATTTCCCACAAATTAATATACAACACACACACATTCCAGCTCACCTAGAAAAGCTCAAATTGAAATGGTAACTTTGGTTTCTGGGGCTGGAATCAACAGTCATTAAGAGAACAAGGATTTTTTCTCTCTGAGCAGCACCATGGTGGTCAAGAAATATTGGTATGATGTGAAAGCTTTGAGTATGTCCAATATTAGAAACATTTGAATAATACTAGTCATAAGGACTTAAGGAACCAAAGTCACATCTGATGGCTTACTGATCTGCAGAATGATGAATTTTCATTTCGGAAATTCAAGCTAATTACTCACAATGTTGATGTCAAAACATGTCTAACTAACTTCCATGGTGTGGATCTCACCAAAAAAAAAAATGTATCCCATTGTCAAAAAGTGGCAGACTGTGATTAATGTTGATGTCAAGACAAGAGATGGTTATTTGCTCCACCAATTCTGTGTTGGTTTCACTCAAAACATGCAACAATCAGATTCACAAGATGTTCTCCATGCAGTATCACACAGGTTCAGCCAGATCTGGAAGAAGATGATGGAAATCATGACCTGCATGGAAGACATGCAGACAAATGGACTTGCAGGAAGTGGTTAATAAATTGATTCCAGACATTATGGGAAAAGACACTGAAAAGTCTTGCCATTCCATTTACCTTCTCTATGATTTCATCATTGGAAAAGTAAAAATGCCAAAGAACAGAAGTTTGAATTGGGAAAACTCATAGAGTTCCATGGTGAAGACGGTCTTTCTGTAAAAACTACGGGTGACAAGACACGTGTTAAAGTTGAATAAGCTGATGAATACATGGATATTAGCCCAAGAATTTTTTTTGAAGTCCAAATTTTCATAGTGATAAGAAAAGCCTATTGGTTATGGAGAGGGAGAGAGAGAGAGAGAGAGAGAGAGAGAGAGAGAGAGAGAGAGAGAGAGAGAGAGAGAGAGAGAGAATGAAGTCATTTTTTAAACTGAGGGAAAAAAGTGTACTTAAAATACTCTGTATCCAGCCTCAAGATTCCAAGCATCAAGCAGTTTAGCTACAGCAGGATTTTAACAGGATGATGCACACAGATTTTCTGCCTGGGAAGGAATGGGTTAGTGAAGAAACAGATTGTCAATTAAGCATGAGTTGAAAGTTCAGCTTTCAGAAGATCCTGAACTTATGCCTCACATTTCAAGAAACAGATCCTGAAGAACAGAAATAGATGAAGACTATAGATAAGAAAAAAGACTTATTATAGAAGCCAAGTGCATGAGTTTCTGTACCCATGTCATTGGCTCACATAAATGCCAGACATCATGTTATATCCAGCCTAGATACAGCAGACGTTGGCATTTAAGTATAGATTGCTATGAGACAAAATTGTCCTTGAATGAAAACGGAAGTTTACTGGTGAGGAAAATGATTTCCCCCAGTTAACAGTTAAAACCCCAATAATAGAAATGCTTTCAAGTACAGGGCATAGGGCAGGAAAAGAGAAGAGCTATAATGATACCTTAGTTCCCACCTAAAAAGAAAGAAAATCAGCTTCAGTTTAAATTGCAATGTGTGGGTTGTGTACATAGATCGTTCTCCTCCCTCTCGCCTGAAACCTCAGGCTTCATGTTAAATGGGACAAATCACATCTTTCGTAGTTCTGCTCTGCTTGGTACAGCTGCTGGCTGCAGGTGGTGCCCTAAAAATATATTGTTTGTTTATTTTGTGTAGTAACAGTCTCCAGAATGGTACCGAAAAGTACAACGGCTCTCTTCCTTTTGTGTTGGTAAACTGCATGATGAAAGACCAAGGCCTCTGCCAAACCCAGCATGAAAAGACCCAAATAAGAGGCCCAGGTAGTGCTTGAGGCTCAGCTTCTGATAAGTCCCATTTTCTTTGGAGTCATGAAGCCAAGCTGACAAGCAGACTATCTGTCATCAGAACCCCTTGACTGGGTCTCAGCGAAGCAAAGCCAAGCTACAAACTGCCTTTGTCGGGAGAAGAATTGAGCTGCTCTGAAGATTAACATCGGTAAGCACATGAGGCAGAAATGAAAAAAAAATCAATAATGCATCACAGAAGCACAATAAAAGCAGAGATGAATCCAGGTAATTGTTCACGTAGATTATTTAAATAGAGCTTCTAATGATTTTTGCTTTAATAACTTGCATGATCAAATGGCTTTTCCACTACTACTGGCAGAGCACTCAAGAGTAACTCTGCCTACCTCACAGTTGTTGAACACAACCCAACAATTTGTATGTAAAACCATCTTATACACTGTGTTCAAAATAATGATACGTGAGGTTTACATTACCCATTAATACTATCCTAGTCACTTTTCATTAGGCGAGTCTCAAAACAATAAACCTCCCCCAAGGTAAGGAATTATGTGAGGTAATTGGTACAAAGGCAAGATTGACAACTGTAATTTCATGCCAAGCAACTTTGAGCAAGGCATTTTTTGCTATTGAAAAATACAAATAAAAGAATCAATGGGACACTGATAAAAACAAATTTTCAAATCTAGAGGGCTATTAAGTAAAATGTAAACTAAGAATGATTTAATAAAAATACTTTTAAAAATCCATTGTCTCCTAGCATCTGAGTGCATAGAAATACATTTAGATTATTAACATAAGAGGGAATATGTTACCTAAAGAGTGGATTTCTAACCAGATCCCATGTCACTTTTAATTATTGTGGAAACTATGGCTATTGGCTGAATATGTATTCCATATGTGCATTGGATATATACAGTAAATCCAATATGATCATGATTCCAAATTTCAGAAAAATAATTTAGCCAGGAGGTGGTGACACACATGCATGTAATCCCAACACTTGGAAGGCAGAGGCAGGCAGATCTCTATGAGTTTGAGGCTAGTCTGGTCTACAGGACAGGACAGCCAGGGCCACACAGAGAAACCCATCTCAAAAAAAAAAAAAGAAAGAAAGAAAGAAAGAAAGAAAAGAAAAAGAACTTAAATCGCAGTGAGTAGAAATGGGAAGAGAGTTAGGAATATAATGCCAGTTTGAGAAAGTAACTTGCAGGTGCAGACTACAGACCCTTGAGAGGCGGTCAGAACACAGGTAGAGGTCACAGCCTTATCTATTATCCTATCCATCATGCCCCATATTCACACACCTCCATGCTCTTCACATTTGGACCTTTCCATCTGAGTGACTCTTGCTGCTGCTTCCTCAGCTTGCCTTACTCTCCGTAGAGCAGTGATTATGTTGGCCACACTGTAGATGATCCACACACATGTAGGATGTACAACAAACTAGATCCATGCTATAGTCACAAGAACTGAGGTTGCAGGAATAGGGCAAAAATGTTGACTCATCCCTATTGGTCCAGTGATACAGATACAAATCAACACCCTTAGCAGTCACTGTCTGGAGACTGAATGTGACACTGTTTCTAGCTCTAAGCAGGTGAAAAGGAATGTACATTTTCCACTCAAATCTTTAGGTTGAATAGCCTCAACTTTAAAACACTGTTAGAAAATGGAAGCTTTTTATCAAGTTTGGAACAAGGCTCCCAGCAGTATTGGCTACCCTTTTCTAATTTCCTTTGATAATTTTTCCTTTAATATCGTGTTTGTGAGCATCACTAACATGCTTGGGAAGTAAGAAACACAGATAAGTGAACCATTGTTACTGAACTTCTCCTTACCTCAGTGTACAATTCCAATTAAAGTTGGCTTTCAAGGTACCGTGGGTTACATACTAGCAACGAATCAATAAAAATGACATCTGACTCATAGGGTAACATGAAATTATAGTCTACGTGAATTGTGTGCTCATAGATTTAAAAGCTGGGAATCTTCTCTATACCCCTGTGATGAAGAAATTGATGAAGTTGTAGAAAAAGTTAGAAGAGGGATGGTGCATGAGATGAATGGGTAGAAGGCATTGATTAGTAAGAGGAAAAAGGAAAACAAATACTTATAAATGTGCTGAAAATAAACTAGCCAAGCTTAAGACATGGCATTGTTGAGACTCATTGAAAGAGAACAGTAGGTGTATACATTTCAGGATGAGATAAAGAGACTGGAAATATCCTTGGAGCTGTGACTCTCTGGACTTCCTATCACTGTAGGAAGCAACTCAAGTCCTGAATGAATGCATGTTGTTTGACGTGAGCACAGCCATGTCAAGGACTCCAGTGCCTTAGACCTATGGAAAATAGCAAAGCCTTCCTCTGGTCAGTGTGTGGATGTTGATAATGTGTGCAGAAAATGTCACCGTAGCTTTTTCTCCACAGTTGTTTACAGCCTGAAGACTGTTTTCCTACAGAGATTAGCCAAATCCGCCTCTTTGTCCACTCTGTATAACATCCCCACCTCCTTGCACTTCCTTGTTCTGATGTATGCAGAAGTCCACCTTCCTCTTCAGCTCTATATAATAACATGGTGAGTTTCGGGGGGTGCAGCGGCAGTGGTTTCTCCAGACTACAAGTTCCCAATTTTCTATATATCTGCTCACATTTCTGTCATTTCTTCATTCCCTCAACACCCCATTTAGGTCAATCCCTGAAGTCATGCACAGCTTGCAGCATGAGGACTTGGGAACCAGATATGACACAGGTCTTAATTCAGACACCCATGTGACAGTTGTCTCCTTGGGTAAAATCCAGTTACTGTACAGTAAGGAAGACAGGACTGTGAGTTCTAAACTATAAAATTATTAGTGCCTACAGTTGTGAGCTTGACTCAGGCTCATTGCTTGAAATGAATTTAACATGATTGGTGAGGGTAAAGACAAATGATAGGAAATAAAAGAGCAGAGTCAGAAAGCCTGCGGCTATAAAGACATTTGAAGAAAAACAGGGTGAAAATGACCAGGCCCAGAAATCCTGTATCTTGCTGAACAGAAGGATGTGTGGGCTGACAACAGTTTAAGTCCTATTTATAAGACTGATAAAAGTGAAAGATACAGACAGAATATCACAGATGGTTCCTTTCCACTGTGTAAACATTATTTAGCTTTAGTGTATTTGCCCATATTTTTATTCGTTTTCTCTCAAGTATAACATGCCAGACAATAAATTATCTTTCACATTATGGCTGTCAGTACAAATCACATTTATACCCTTCCTTTGAGAATTCATTTCTTTTATTTAAAAACAGGAACACATCTTACTGTGTTTCTCTACCACTATAGACAATCCCGTGAAGAGGAAAATGCCATAAAATACTTTTGTTTAAGAGTTCTGTATTATACTATTTGATTAGAACTAGAATGGCATCCTAAATAATATTATATATTACAAATGAAGATGATAACCTGCTATTCCAGGACAACAACTTGCAACGATTTTCACAGAATACTATGTTTTGGTTGCTATTATTATGATTCTTATTTTGGAGATACTTATAATTCAATACAACAAATTTAGTTCTGATCAGTTTTTTTGGTTATAAAGTATAAGAAATAGGATCTGAACTTAGTTCATTACATGATAAGCTATCTACAATCAACACTTAAACCTCATGCTATTAAGAAAACATGATTATTTGTGATTTGTTGCGGTCTATAATACTTACTACCATCTTAAACATATTTCTGTTTCTATTTTTATTTTTTATACTAAAACTTGGTATTCTTCTTTTTATTGTCTCATAAATTTGGGTGGGGTGGGTTGGCAGGGAGCATGGGAGGATGGGAGTGAGGGAATGGGGGGATTGATATGTAAAAAAGAGTGCTTCTAAAATAAAAGAAAGACCTCTAAAAAATCCATATTTCTGTTTTTATTCTCTGTTCCCAAACATTTTGATAATTAAGATGAAGAGCTTAGAGAGTGAGTGAAATCTTCAAATATTCTACCCAGCTGGTAATAGCTGATGAGGGGCAAGGCAGATAGTGGACTCAGTCACATTGGGATTTTGAACCTGGGGAAAAGGCAAATGTGGTAGGATTTCCTTGTTTTTTGCATATCACTGTGAATAAGTTTGAAAAGCTTACAGTACCCAAAGGAACTGGGCTAAGGAGAAAATAAAGGATGCTGTCTTTATTCAATCTCAAGGCAATTTCTGTGACAGTTAGTTCGTAAGTAAAATGTATTTTGTTATACAATTGGTGATAAGACTTAAGTATGGGTAGTCTTAGACTGTGACTATTTTACCTTCCGTTTCTCAATTTGCAAGTAGGGAAAACCAAAGTTAATAATAAACAACCCCCCCCCGCATTTAATTTGTCTTCGAAGACTATTCAAGTTCTTGTGCTGTTTGCCAGTGTGTTCACAGACACATTGACTAACTTCAGAGGACATACCAGCAATAAGAAAAATGAATGAAAGGATCTGATGAAAGGAACCAATTAACACTTATTCAAACCGGTAGTATTTGTTACTATTTAGGGATAGTACACTTGGTGTTCTAAAATTAGTTTGCAGAACTTTTGTTATTTTCTATGTTTGCAACACATGGCTGTTCTAGGGAAAGTCTTCTGATTCCATTTCTATTTTCTTTTCTAACCTTGGGGGAACTACCTGTTTATACTCATATTTGTTTCTTTTCCCCATGTGTTTTGAATATTTGTATGAAGTATAGTGATGCTGCAAAAAAACAAATCACATTTGTTGACTGAGTTACCAACCTTTACACAGTTTCTATATCTGAGGTCCCAGGAGAACAGAGAAGGAGAAGCAAACCTAAATGAGTCCAGTGTGGTGGCATCTTGCTTTGTCAGTGAACTTGTAGTAGTGGCCACACCCTTTGGGTGTGGTTTCAGGTGTAGACATGATTCCTTTAAAGTAGAGGAACTACTGGTGCGGGCTCTCGGGTCACAGAGAGCATCAGCAGGGCAGAGACTGCGTCTTCTGGAGCAGGAAGGTTGTGACAGTTACTTACTCTTATTTGTGTAAGTTCTTCCTCAATTAAAACACCTACTTATTTATCTTGGGTCTGGTGAACTCATTTAAACCCCTGCCTTCAGTCCATCATTACAGATATGTGTACCAACAGAGTCTACTAACTGTGAGTACAGCCCAGCATTACAGATATGAGTACCAACTGAGACTACCAACTGTGGGTACAGCTGACAGCCGAGCCTGGCCAAAATTGTTGTACTTCTAACAACTGAGACCTGCTTTTCAGTATATCTAACAATTAAGTCCATCACTCTGGGGTTACATAACAACTACTCAGTACTACAAGTACTTCTAATGACTGAGCCCCACTTTGTAGTGTTTCTAATAACAGAGCGAGAACTGTGATTATATCTAAGGAGTCCAGCACAGCAATGATGTCAAACAGTAAGTAAGGACTAGCGTGACAGCTGCTGCCTCTTGTTGGAGCCAGAAGAAAAGAAGGATGCTTCTGGTGCTGACCATTCTCCCTTGTAAGGTGCCAGGAGTTTTGTTTTAAGAAGGAAACTATTTTAATTTTTTTTTTAATCTTTGACACTGGACTAGAAGTCTGAAGACTCAGTTCTAATTTCCAGATCCATGCCAAATCGCTAGCTACTACTGAAATGTAGTGAATGTAGTTCAGATACAAAGGTTTACTGATAACATACTACCTCTATCATAGGTCTGACCCAAATGAAAATATTTCTAAAGACTTAGAAAAAAATGGTGGAACAATCAATGCTGTATAGACACCCTTGTGTTAGACATGCACTTTCCTTGAACAGTGGCCATATTAGACAGAGAACCTGCTTCCCTTATAGAGCTGTGGCGCCATCTTGGTAGAAGGGTACTGACTTTCCTGACCGAACTTCATGTGTTTCTGGGGGAATTCAGGGCTTTTGACTCCCTAGCTATGAAGGGAAAGGGAAGACAATGGTGTGTCTAGGCACAACTCTGAAGATGACAACCACCCAAGACTAAACTTCAAGTTTGTATAAACAAACTTATAATAGGTCCTGGAAATGCCTATTTCAGGACAATACTGACAACTGCCTTAGAGAATTGGTCATTTCTGCTCACACATGGCCTAAAAAGTATCACATAAAACATGTACCTTAAACACACGTGTGTTACAGATTATTGCTTGATATTTTTCACCATTAAATTGAGATAGCAACCTTGTGGAAGATTAACTGATCATACATCTATCTATTTGTTTCTGAATGCATTCTTTCCTATGGATTTGTATGCTTGTTGTTATCACAGTACTACAAAATTTTAATCATTATAATATTGTAGTATATTTTAAAAACAGGAAGACGACATGTGTAGTTTTGTTTTTTAAAGATTATTTTGATTTTTCAGGTAAACTATAGTTTCATATAACCTTTAGAGTTGTTTATTTTGTTTTTTATAAAAACTGCTGTGGAGTATATGATGTTTAATCTAAATATTTTCTTGGTAATATTGTCTAATTTATCTGGCTGCAAAAGACCTTTGTATACTGGAACATTAAATAATATATTTTTATTTTAAGTGTATCTATTTTCTTGCTATTTTAAATATGTCTGATGTAATTTAAATCTTATATACATTTTTAAAAATCATGTTTGGAATCAATTTCAGCCATTCAAATATGCTAGATCAATCACTGCTATTCAGTCTTTTATTTAAAAGCGTAAGTGAAGAGCTCACCCACATTAGCCAGCCCTCTTACCCTACCGCCTTCCCCTGAAATTCAGCTGTCATTCATGGTGTAGACCCAGGTGCCCTGGTTCTTCCTGCATTTCCATCCTCAGCCATTGCTCATATCCCCATCTCCATTCTTTTCTGCCTCTCCACCTTCTGCAGACCTCCTCCTTCCAGGGACCCCACAGCCACCACACTTTGTGGGGACTCAGATGACTATTTGTGTCTTTCTTCACCTTCTCCATCCTTGTCTTTCTAGGATACCTTTTGTCCTCCTGCCAATCTATACTTCAATCCCTCCTTCTAGCCCATTTCCATTCCATTGGGACCTTCTGCCATCTGTGACCAAAGTTGAGGAACCCTTAGTCCTTCTACCTCTGCCATACTCCATGGAGTCAAACACTGAATACTACTTATGAGGTTTTCAGAGTCTGCCCCCTCCCCCTACCTACTTGCCTATCACCCACCTCTCTCACTGGACTGATGCAGGACTGGTTAGAGTCTGAACCAAGGGTTCTAATCAGAGTTTTGGATTTGAGACCAGTCAGAGTATGAACCCTGAAACCTACAAGGGCTCCAAGAGTGAAAATCAAGCAACATTCTGCTGGTCTACAATCAGACAGATTGCGTGACAGCAGTCAAAGAACTGAACGCCCACCTAACAGTAGCAAGAACACATGTCCACACCAAGAAAACACAAACCTCATAACTCCAGATGGCCAGACCCCATCCCTAAAACTTGAACATGAACAGCTAGGACCAGCACCTCTACTGTTATTTTTCCTGAGAAAAGCAATTGAGCTGAATACAAGACAAGGACTTCAAAAAAAAAAACAACTATGAATATCTTCAGGGACCTTAAAGAGGATACGAAAATATGCCTCAACAAAGACCATGAAAACATAAACAATTCAATGAAATAATGAAAACTATTCAAGTTATGGAAATAAAATTTGGCAGGAAATAGAATTGCATAAAGAAAAGTCAAACTCAAATGAAATGAAAAATGAAAAGCTCAGAAAGTAAAAAACTCAAAGGAAACCTCAACCCAAATTAAACGAAGTGGAAGAGAGAATTTCTGGTCCTTAAGTCAAGATAGAAGAAATGGATAGCTCAGAAAAAAAAGTTATATCTAAAAAAAGCCAGCCACAAAACATCCAGAATATCTAGGACACTATTAAAAGACCAAACCTATGAATAATAGATACAGAGGAAGGAGAAGAAACCCAAATAAAATATACAGAAATCATTTTTTAAGCAAAAACATAGAATAAAATTTCTCAAAATCTAAAGAAAGAGAAGCCTATGAAGGTGCAAGAACACCAAGTAGACAGGACCAGAAAAGAAATTCCCTGTGATATATAACAATTAAAACACATGTACAGAATAAAGAAAGAATGTTAAAAGCTGCATAGGGAAGAAAGACTAAGTCACATATAAGAACAGGTTCATTAGACAACACTTGACTTCTCAGTGGAAACTTTTAAATTCAGAAAATTCCACACAAATACTGTACAAGCTCTGAAAAGATTGGAGATACCAACCTAGACTACTATACATAGTAAAAGAATCAGTCACAATCAAAAAAGAAAGAAAAATATTTCATGATAAAAATACATAACAAATTTCTATTTAGGAACCCTGCTCTATTAGAAGGAAAATTTGGTCTGAAGATAAAGTTAAATACACCAAAGAGGAGACAGGAATAAACTCCAGAACAGTTAACCAAAAGAGGTCTAAAACAATAATAAAAATAATAAACCACAACAAAATAACAGGAATTAATAAAGACTGCCCAACCATAACACTCAATATTACCAGTTACAATTACCACAATGAAAATACATAGGCAAGCTAGCAGATTTGTTTAGAAAATAGGACTCATCTTTCTGCTGCCTTCAAGAAATACACATAACTGTCCCTTGATATTGGACAGACACTATAGATAGGAAAGATACTACTCTAGCATAAGAGGATGGAAATGGTAGTCCAAGAAAATGAAATAAGAAGCCAGCAGGCATAGGTACTTTATTATCTGACAAATATTCTTCAAACAAAAACTAATCATGAGAGATAGACAAGGGTACTACATACTCATTAAAGAAAAAAAAAACACCTGGAGGACATTACAGTTCTAAACACTTGTGCATCAAATACAAGAACAACTAATTTCATGAAAGAGATATTGCTACAGGTAAAATAAAATATTGGTGAAAATATAGTGATAGTGGGTGACTTCAATACCTCTAATTCATCACCAAATAGGCCATCCAGTCAAAACCTAAAAAGATGAACTCTGTAATTAAAAATATCATAATCAAATGGAACTAACAGGCATCTAGAAATCATTCCTCTCAACACACACACACACACACACACACACACACACACACACACACACACAAATGCACTTTCTCCTCAGTACCCCATGGGACATTCTCCAAAAATGATGAAATATTAAGACACAAAGCAAATTTTAACAAATCTAGGGAAATTGAAATAATAGCCTTCATTCAATCTTTCCACCATGGATTAAAGCTGAATATAAACAATAATAAAAACAGCAGAAAGTATGTAAGCATTTGGAGTTAAATAACTTATAATTGAATGAAGATTGGATCAAGAAAGATCAAGAAGGAAATTACAACCTTTTAGGAGTTGAATGAAAATGAAACACAACATTATGAGACACAATGAATGCACTTCTAAGAGAAAGATTAATAACACTATGCATCTACATGGAAATATCACCTGGAGAGATTGGTTAATAACTTAATGCTACACTTGAAAGCTTTAGAAAAGCTAGGAGAAATGATATTCCAAAGTACTAGATAAGAAGAAATAATCAAACTTAGGCCTGAAACTAATGAAATAGAAACAACAACAACAAAAACAATACAAAGATTAAGTGAAATTAAAAGGTGGTTCTTTGGAAGAAATCCAGAAGATTGACAAATGTTTAGCCAAATTAACCAAAAGAAAGAGGGAGAAGACTGAAAGTAATACAATTAGAGATAAAAAGAGAGAAGAAAGTACAAGAAACACTAAGGAAATTCAGATAATCATAAAGATATACTTTATGATACAAACACCCAAAGGGTGCAATCTTGTCATTACACACAACTTGGTAGTGACCAACAGCTCTCTAATTGGATTTAAGGCTCACTCAATTGGACAGAAATCACTCCTGGTACTGGAAAGCTAGCCACCTCCCCAGTATCCGTGATGTCAACGACTTTTATGGACAACCTACAAGTCACATTTTAGTGAAATAGCATAATCTCTAACTACTTTATAAATACTTGTCCTTAGGCTCACAGGTATGTGTAACTCTCATCACTCATTAAGGATACTTTTTTTTGTGCAACAGACAGAGACCATTAGAGGAAACCATAAAAGATCAAAATGCAGAGGGTGTGAATCTCAGTTCCAAATAATACATCTATAACACCAGTCCTTTATCCAAGGTTCAGGAATCATTGCAGAAGATGCCCAGACACAATTCCACATACTTACAGATACCTGGTTTTTGAAACAGGAGTCAAAAATACACATTGGATGGAAGATAACATTGTCTATAAAAATGTTGCTGGTCAGTCTGAATAGCTAGATAAAGAAGAATGTAAATAGATTCATATCTATCATCTCACACAAAACTCAGTTCAAATGGACCAAGGACATCAACATAAGAAGATACCACAGAGTGATGGAAAAGAAATTCATAGATGTCCTTGAATTTGTTGGCAGAGGAAAGGACTTCCTGATAGTAAAGGATATAAGACTGACAATTAATGAATAGGACCTCTGAAACTTAAAAGCTTCTTCCAGCAAAGGACACCACCATCATTCTAGCAAAGAGATAATCCACAGAATGAAAAAAAAACTTTACCAATTACACAACAGAGGATTAGTATATAGACTATACAAAGGACTAAACAAATAAACATTAAAAAACAAAAAACAAAACTGAATGTGAAGAATACGAATAACCCAATTAAAAATATGATCTAGGATTCAATAGAGAGTTTTCAAAAGATGAAACACAAATGGCTGAGAAATATTTAAAAATGTTCAACATCTTTAAACCATCTGCAAAATCAAACTCATTGGAGATTTCAGCTTACCCCAGTTAGAATGCCAAGATTAATAAAACGACAGATGCTTTTGAGGGTGTGGGGCAAATGGATAACTTACTCATTACTTGTGGGAGTGAAAACTTGTAAAGCCACTATGGAGGTATACATGTGCTTCCTTAAAAGGCTGAAATAGATGGACAATAAGATCCCAATACACCACTCTTGAGCATTTATCCCCAGGACTCTATCTCTTACCACAGAGACATGTGCTTATTCATCGCTGAACATACTCACATTCATAAAAGATGGAAATCAGAAACAGCCTAGATGTCCATCAACTGACAAATGGATAATGGAATTGTAGTATATTTACACAAAGGAATATTCTTCAGTTATCAAGAAAAATGAAATTTGTAGGAAAACTGATGGAGCTAGAAACAATGATCCTGAGTGAAGTAACCCAGACCCAAAAAGAAAAACACTTCATATTTTTCTTATATATGAATATTAGCTTTTAAGTTTTGGTTATCGGTGGGTCATTCACAATATCCAGAGATTAGGTGGTCAGTAAAGGGACGAGGCAAAGGGAGGGGACCTTTCAAGGAATGGTAAATGGAATGCAGTGTTACAAAGGGATAAAGGGTATCATTTATAGTTGCTGGCCAAAGGCAATCTCCTAGAACCCCCACTCCAAACACTGTAAGCTACTGCCAATTCTATTGGTACCTTCCATAATCTGACGGTAAGACCCTATTGCTGAGGAAGTAGTGTAAGAACCAGAGGTGTTGGACAGCTCCAAGGAACAGTGTTTTCCAGACCAATTAAGCTAATGCAGTTTCAAACTCACCATGATTGAAGCACACACATGCCCAGCACAAGTTTGTCAGACAAAATCTCAGCATAGAAAAAGGAAAATAGGTGCAAGTCCTGACCAAAAAAAGCTATTTTCAATTTATAGCTACTAAGAGAGGAAAAATTCAGTTTTCATCAGTAGCATGACTCTGGGTAGACCCACCATAGTCAAAGGCAGGCCTCCTCAGCAGCAGGTGACCAACACAGAAGGGAGCACAAAATGAACTCCATGTTTGTTTGATGGCGTTTGTGTTTTGTTTTTGGTGTGTGTGTATGTGTGTGTGTGTGTGTGTGTGTGTGTGTGTGTGTGTGTGTCCCTTTTTTTAATAGAGTGATAAAGAACTTGAAGTTGGATGTGGACGATATGGACGATCTGGAGGAGGGGAAAAAATGTGATCAAAATACATTGTGTGGAAAATGAAAAACAAAGCCCAGGTTCTTTTGAGAGCTCGTAGGTTCTATTCGCCTTTGGCCCACAACTTACGGTTGTACTTCACTGCTTTCCCAGAATTTTGTCCTAATGAAGTGTATGTATTTATCTGATTTTCATTTGCCCATATACTGCTTTGCATTGAATTAACTTAACTATTCATAATTTCTTTTATACTTTATATTAACATGCATAAATTTAAATGCAATTCTTTTCTCCTAGTTCACAAGAACTGAATGTTGAAATGCATTTGCATTTGAGTTATAGTCATAGTTACAATTTTATACAATTGATCAAAACAATGCAGTCTATAATAAACATGGATCGAAGTTATTAAGTGAGAATTAAATTTGTATTTGAAATGCATTTGCTATTAGTACTAGAATCAGACAGCTCAGCATGATTCATATTTTAGTATATTGTTTACTTGTAAGCACTGAAAAATCTTGTTCTTAAATATGGAAGTAGTGAGTACATTTTGTACGATGATGTTACCCAATTTATGCGACTTACTTTAAGCTGCATGCCACAATTTACACATTCTCTATCACAAAAATCATTCCAAATAACCTGCCAACTGGCAAATCTATTAGGTTTTCCTTCTACTTTAATGAAAGCAAAGGACTGGAAATTGCTCAATTTGCAACAATTTCTGGGAAATATATCAAAAACATGACAAAGATCTAATGAACAACTATTAATCATACCCCAGAATCTCTTAAAGGCACCAACCCTGATTAAATTAAAATGTTTGTAAAGTGTTGAAAGATTATTGACTTTACATTGGTGTCTTTTCATATAATACAATGTTTTGTTAATTTAAAATGTCATGTGCTCTGTTTTATTCTTATCAAACTGTAGCGCTATAGACATGCTTAGACTAGTTTATAAAACCTGTAAAATAAAAATTATAATATAAACGGATAAATAATTTTTCACTCTGAAATACATCAGACAAATGAAATTTACTTTTTGTATCACTAAATCTTTTTACACAGGTGTCATGGCTCATAACTGTAATCCTGGTACTTGGGAGGCTGAGGTAGGTAGATGGCCTGGAGTCTGAGGCCCTACTGAGCTACAGAGTGAGACTCTGTTTCAAAATGAAATTTGAAAAAAAAGAAAAAAAGGGAAACGTCTGTTTTATTTTTCCACTTAATTAAGTATAAACACCAGATATCCCCATGACAACAGTATGGCTTCTGAATATGGCAGTAGCTGAGATGCGGATCATCCCACCTCCCCAGCCATACCTTTTAAGACAAACAGGCTCATGACACATTTCATAGCAATGTCCTAGTGGCATAACCATTAGGACCCACATCTTTAACAATCAATTCATGTAAATAAGTGTTTCCAGATTAGAGGGGACATAAGGAGCAGTGCATACAATAACCCCACTCTCCTGTGCATACCACTCACATTAGCAAAATGCCAGTTCTCACAAAGCACTCCAGCACAAAGTCTTGGATGAAATGGTCTAAAAACTGTAAACTAGGCAAGTCTGAGTACCACAAATGCCAAATACAAATGATTAACCTGTAATAATGGGAGTATCTGTGCTTCATTTATCTGAAAGAACATATTTCCTTTATTACTTTTTATTTAACTATAATCTATTGGATGATGATTTTATGTGCACTACAAAGCACAGAGTTTTATGGGGAAGACAAGTGACTGAAGGAGGTATGACTTGACAACGGCTGTATTTTATGCTGAGAGCCACATACCAGTATGAAAGCTTTTCCTAAAGTCTTTATGAATCCCTGATTATTTGTGTATGGTTTCTAAGCCACCTCTAAGGAGTGTGAGAAGTACTAGGCTTATTTACATTTTTACCAATATCCTATGCTAGTCTTCTAAAAGAATATTAATCACACAGCTATGAATTTAGAAGTATGTCGGATGTAAAGGAAATAAAGGAAAACAAAGGCAAGCAATTTTGGTTGGTGAGGTTTATATTAAATTTAGGAATATTGATTCTCTGGATGTGGCTAGAGGAAAAAAGTGATTAACTGGTTTTGTTTTCCTTTTTTTTTGGAATTCTAATGCAATTTCAATAAATACAGTTACTTAAGCTGTTACAACAAATCATTTCCCTTAAAATAACATTTGTGCATGCTATAATTTTTTAGCCACCATGTTGCAATGAATAAGAGGTTCATAGACACCAAGTCCTCTTTCCCCAGGAGATAGCGAATCAATCATGGGATTCCTTGCCCAGACAGACAATGGAGTTTGAACTTAAGGTATCCATTACTCATCATCTGGTAACAGCGTTCACGTTGAAGGTTGTTTCTTTTCCTTGCTCTTGGATTTTCGCCACTCTCTTTTAACCTACTATGTAGGTGAGCAAAGGCTTTTAACTGGTTCTGCTGCCTTGAAGAATTGTCACATGGTCAAAAGTGTAAGCAAGTATGCATTCTAATCTTTGCATCATCAGTCACACACCGCTTAAGAAATTGCATGAATCTGGTTGCAATACAAAAAAAACAAAAAACAAAAACAAAAACAAAACCGTTTCCCAGTCGAACTTCCTCTTGCCCTCCCAACACATAGTTAATGCGATTTTGCAAACGTGGGGATTTTAAAAACATTTAAGTTTTTATTAAAAATCCACACACCTGTATATCTTTCAATGCAACAGAGGTAGATGAAGCTGGAAGACTGACACCTGGCTCATCATTAGGATTTTCTGCTTGGCTGGAGGCTGTACGATTACTAGCCCCTCTTCTCAATTACAGGGGTATTAATTTGGCTTCCTTAGCTATAGATGGGAGATATTTATGTGTGTAAAGAAATTTGGGTTTTGTGAATGCTACTTCCAAAATAAGCCAGGAGTTGAATGTCAGAAAACACTACGGGGTAATAAGCATTTGGGGGTTTGAGAATCTGTGAAAAAAAAAATCTGAGCCACGGCTCAGCAAAAGCCAGAGAGATTTGGAATTAATTAAGAGCAGCAACTGGGAGAGCAGCCGTTTATGGAAGCAGATTTGAACCAGACATCCTGGAGGCCAGCTTCAAAGATGGCTGAGAGTTTAGCTGACTTTGCAGAATGCAGGATGAAAGTAAGAAGCAAGGGTTATGCCCCCAATTGCATACAATATGTTCTTACCACATCTCCAATGTTTTCTGCCCGAACCAGGTTTGTACCATCAAGAATCTATTTCCATTTTTTTTTTGTGACATCCTCAAGCTCTCTTTTTCTAGAAGCCAACAGAGTCATGCACCAGGAACTGTTTACTACACTGAACAGAACTGAATATTTGATTATCTCCAGGATGATATGGGTGACTCGGAGGGGAGGAACAGATATGCACGACAGAATTTCATCCCTTTATCATTGCAGCAATAGTGACCATAATGACCAGAGGAAAACGTGTTCTTAAGAGCAGAGAAAATTGCTCAAGACAAGCCCTTAGGGGAACAGCAGACACTTTTTAGCCCGAGGCTGGCTAAACAACAGCAAGCCCAAAGGCAGAAAGTATGTAGAACTTAATTATGTACTTCCTAGCTACACTTAGTTATGTCACAGTCAGCACTGCAAAATAAGCACTGCTATCCTCAAAGGACAAGTGAAAAGGACAGGTGAGGGTGCCACTTCTCCGTTCTGGAGGCAATGCAGAGAGGTGGAATGAGAAACCAGTCACATCAGCTCTTCAAGATGTTCTGTCTTCTCCACACTGTGTGTACTGTACATGTGTGTACTGTGTACACTGTGTAATTTGTATACTGTGCACTGTGTGTACCGTGCACTGTGTATATTGTGTATTGTGTGTACTGTGCACTGTGTGTAGTGTGCATTCTGTATTGTGCACTGTGTGCTATGCACTGTATATACTGTGCACTGTGTGTACTATGCATTATGTGCTATGCACTGTGTGTACCATGCACTGTGTATATTGTGTATTGTGTGTACTGTGCACTGTGTGTACTGTGTAAACTGTGCACTATGTGTACTGTGCTCTGTGTATGCTGTGCACTGTGTATACTGTGTACTGTGTATGCTGTGTACTGTGCACCATGTGTATTGTGTATACTGTGACCTGTGTGTACTGTGTATACTGTAAACTGTGTATACTGTGCACTGTGTGTATTGGGCACTGTGTATGCTGTGCAATGTGTGTGGTGTGTACTGTGTTTACTGTGAACTGTATATGCAGTGCACTGTGTATGCTGTGTGCTGTGTATGCTGTGTACTGTGTATGCAGTGCACTGTGTATGCTGTGTGCTGTGTATACACTGCAATGTGTATGTTGTGTACTGTGTATACACTGCAATGTGTATGCTGTGCACTGTGTATGCTGTGCACTGCGTGTACTGTGAACTTTGTTTATTGTGCACTGTGTATACCGTTCACTGAGTCATTAAAGGTTGGTTTTACTGTGTAATGTATTTTTCTTTGGATAGTATGTCACCCTTAACATATGCATCTATATCCAAATTTATTTATGTAGAAATTTGCTACTATGCAAACATCTTACATGCGTTTAATAAAACTATAGCTTACTCACATGCACACAACACAAATTCAAATAGCTTTCAAAATAATCATATATATCTACCCATGCACATAAATTACATCTTCATATCATCTTTGAAACATAAGTGCAAGTTTGCCAAATTGTGGATTCAGTAAAAATAATGAGTTTTTGAGGGTGTACTTTGTTTAAATCCCCTCTCTAATGTGTCTGTGTTTAGATATTTTATGTCTCTTCATTCCAGAAGTATTTTACTTTCCTGATGAAAAGCTACTTTAATAGTTTTGACAAATGAAGTAACCACAAAAGTCATCAGCTGCTTCTCAGTAAACAAAATAAGCAGTTTCAAAGTTTGAAACTGTCAAAAAAGACCTTCTTCATTGAAGATGTGTCTTGGATTGGACAAGTGACAGCGAGAACACTCTATGCTTTTGTTATCCAGAACGTTACCTGCTTAACATCCCTGAATCTCTACCTAAGCTGGCCTGGTTTGTCTTTGAGGACGGGATCCCTGAAAGCCAGGACTTCTAAAGATCAAAAGGCCTTCATGAAATGTCTTATACAAAACTGACTGAATATATGACAGCTGCCAGAGCGACCACCAGATAACCTCTAACATTATGTAATCTAGCTGTATTCTAAGTAAGCATGCCTTGGTGCCACCACAGTTGACATTTCCATGATGAGAACCATAAAACAATCTAAAAGAGAGAGAGAGAAAGAGGTGGCCAGTGAACTCCTGGAAGAAATCTATGCTTACTGTTGGGCCCGAATATGATATTTCGAATATAGGCCTCAGCTCAATTCCAGAGCTTGAATCTTCTCCTATTGTCTTTTAGATGTCCACTGGTTACCTCCTGATGGCCTTGCCACACTGGAGAATGGCTTGTAGTTTGTGTAACAATAGACCCAGGCCCTAGTGGAACACGTGCCAGGGGACTAGCGGGATGTGTCTAAAGACTAGTGAGACACGCCATTATGGAAAGTCTGAGGGCATTCTAGGATTAAATGAAGTGTTTCTTAGTCATCCCTATATACATGATAATAGATGTCTTCTGCCAGTACCACCCCCTCCACCCTCCCTACAACCGCTTTTGGAAAGCTCTTTAAGAGGATACTTGAATAAACCGTGGTCTCCAGTATTGACTGAGAGCCCTCCTGAAATGACAAGATCTCTCTGTCTCATCCTTAATGCCTCTGGGTAGCTATGACTTCCCTGATCCACCATTCCCCACTCAGGGTCGGACCCAGGGCTGTTCAGCTGGTTCCGAACACAACCCTAAAGACATCAGTCCAGAATAGATGGCTCTTGCAGCCTAGGACTGATACTGGTCGGATCTCAGCAACTTACTCTCAGAAGACTAGATATTCCTCTCCTGTATTTAGCCTGTCTCTCACCTTCACTTTCTTTATTCTGCGCCTGTGACCTCAACCTTCAGGGATTCAATAGCTGATTTATAAGTCTCATCTCTGCTCCCATGGCTTCTCAGGTAAAGAACCTTCCTTCATTGCTCAGACAGTGAAGTGTCTTTAGCTCCTGGTTCTGTAACTCCAAGAGAGGTAAGAACTCATCTAATTTGGGTTAAAAAAATGATAATACTTCAAAGAACAGCACACCAGATTTTCTAGACATTAGGCTTCTCTGCAAAGATTTCTAGTTCTTCCTTTGGGACTTGGAGTCAGTGAACTGTAACAATGAGGTCTTGCTTCTGATCAGGGTCATGCCCATGTGATCTGCTATGTTTATTTTGATCTCAGGCATGGCATTTCATGACCACTGGTCAGGAGGTGGCTCCATTAGCCTTGTTTCTTATATGGCAACTAGAGCCTCCAATAGAAACATAAGCTGACACACAGAAAGTTTTTGTTTGGATTTGTGTTTGATTTTTGAGATGTTATCTATGGATGTAGCTCAGAGTTGCCTTGAATTAAAAAATCCTGTATCAGCCTCCCAAGTATTCAGACTCCAGCACATTCTATGAACCTATAAAAAGCAGAGAATAAGCTTTTACATTTTTCACTACAGAGACTTATAAAATGTTTACTAGCACAATATATTCAGACTATCTTAACTATATATATCACAATATCTTTTTGTTTTGCTTTGGTTTTTTTTGTTTGTTTATGAGACAGGATTCTTTATGTGGTACTGGCTGTCCTAGAACTCACTCTGTAGACCAGGCTAGCTTTGAACTCACAGATATCCAATTGCCTTTGCATCCTGAGTGCTGGGAATAAAGGCGTGTGCCACCATGTCCAGCTACAATATCTTATATCATGGTAAAAAAAACCCTTTTTTTCTTAAATCTAGAGACATCAATATCATTTTACATATAACTTATTGCTTTTTATTATTAACTTATGAGTTAATGAGACTTTTAATTAGCTGAAGAAAGCTGAAAAACAAATTTTATTTGTTGCTAACAAATTTAGGTTGTGCACATCGATTACAGGTATACATGGAATCTAAGATATAAATACACATACATATATAAATATATGAGTGTGTGTGTGTGTGTTTTAGGAGCCAGCATAAACACCAGAATTCATGTATAACAAATTTGTAAACTTTCTAAATCTCACAGAATTACATAGTTAGATTTTCTAAGTTTCTTCAGGAAAGGTTGTTTTTATTTATGTCTTTGTTCTAACAATACAAATAATTTGTATAACTTAAGCGTTTGTGACACTGTTTTGACATTTGTAACTTCATTACTGCCTGATAAAATGAGGATGCTTTATTTTCACAACATAAAATATTGGGGCATGGAAGTCTAGGGGTAGACTTGAAAGTATGAATTGTTCTGAAAAAGGAGGGAATATAAAACGTGACAGACCCATGAAATCTAGGGAGAATGAAGATGCCAGGCAAACAGAAGAAATAATTTGTGTTAACTGCTCAGCCAAAAGAAACATCAAGAGAAAAAAATACATATTGAAAAGTTTCTTCTTAGGTAGAAAGCATGTAAGGTGTGAAATTTGTCCAAGGGTCCTTTTACAAACTTCAGAAAAGTCTACTACCATTGAAACCAATCAGATCTTTAAGCCTCTTTGTCAGTTGCTCATGGAATGCAGTATTCACAGATTTGGGAAAACCTGTTTTAATGCAGCAAATTTCTGTTATAAATGACATTAGTTGGAAAAGCCAAAAGCAATACACATTCAACATAGAATCCATGTGCTTTGAGTTTGCCCAGAAAGAAACAATTCCAGAAGCACTAGAGTGGTTAAGTGTCAACACTTACTGCGAGGATGATCTGGAGGGAACTGTGAGCCACTTCTATGTATTGGTACTCCAGAAAACACCCTGAGACAGTAATGTATCGATGGTCTTCTGGGGCCCAGTCTGGGGCAGGCGTCACAGATGTCACCATACATCCTGGTCCATTCTCCATCCACCAAGATCGGTGCATTGAAATATTGAATGTCAGGATAAGGTCTGTTTCCTGAAAGAAGGCAATTTGTAAGGATGAGAACAACTATAAATATTGGTTTATTTGGGATGGACTTGTTTGTGTTTTCTGTTTAAAAGTGTAGGCCCTCCTCATCTTCTAGTGTATGTTATAGGCACTAAAAGAAACAGTTATCATGTGCATGTAAATAATATTTCTGAAGGTTTGACTTACAATAATACTATCAGTTAAATTACTGGTTTTGGAAAAATACCAATCATTTACATTAACTGTAGTATCAGAAAGTCTATTTGGGGACTTGAAACTCATGAAACCAGTTATTTAAACTATATAATTGGGTGAAATTAGTGTCATCATAAATCTGATTCACTTCTTTTCATGCATTTTAGTTTTTCACACTGAATTTCAGTTTGACTACATTTACCTTGGTGTTGAGGCTAATGGCAGGATTTTTAAAGAACTTTCCATAGTAAAATACACTATTACTTGGTTTTTCCCCTTCCTACTAAAGTTGGTCCTGTCTGTTCACATGCAGTTGGTTCTAGGACTTCGCAGATACCAAAATTCGAAGAAGCTCATGTCCTTTATGTTAAAAGACAGCTGGCTGAATAAAACATATAGCCTTTGAATATGGAGGAGGAAACTGTTTCTGCCAATCATTATCTTCAATCTTGTTAACTTCTTTTGCGGATTTGTTCATAACGTTTCTTAGAAAATAATCAGAAAACGCTTACAGGCTAGAGATAGTAAACTCCCAGCCCTTTATATGAACTGGCTGGCACACAATGGAGTTGACTGATTATCCACACTGACAAGAGGGTATCAGTGGCAAGCAGACAGAAAGAAGGCACAGGGAATGCATCAAACACCTTCCACTTCTTAGCAAGCCACAGGGGTGACCAGGGTGACTGTATTTCTTCCATGTAGGTGGTGAGGGGCTGTGCCACAACAGAAGCAAACCACTCTCACTCCAGAGCCAAGTGCTCATCTCCTAGGCAGAGCCAGTAGAGATGATTTTATCTCTGTTTTGTGACCTTGAGCCGCTGACTCACACAGAAAATCCTAAGGATTGAGTCATAGCTGAAGAACTCAGACCCTGAAAGGAAGAGCTCACTGGAGAAAAGTGTACTATGGTGTCACTGTCTTCCATGTAGTGACCAGAGAAAGATGGAAGAGGGTATCTCTTCTTCCTGAGGCTATGGAGAAAAGCTTTAAGCATTCCTTGGTTTTTTGGAGCCCATTCCCTATGGAGAGATTGTTATAATTTTAAAAAAAGCAGCATGTGAGAGAAAGATGTCATGCAACAGGCTTCAAGTAGGGTTTTTTTTTTAATTAGGGAAAGGGATTATTAAAATGGGAAAGAGAAGGTGGGAGACAGGCCTCCAGAGATAGTAGCAGCAGGAGACAGGAGAAAGGAAAGGGGGACAGACAGAGGGGAACAGGTAGAGAGAGGGAGAAAAAGAGAGAGGGAAGGCTGGGAGGTAGGTAGGGCCCTTTAAAAAGGGAATGTAGTCAATGTGCACAGGTGGTGCTCTTAGTGGCTGCAGCTGAGTGCGTGCGTATCCTGTCAGAGCCCCAAGAATAGGCCAATACAGAGATGTCTGAATACTAACAGGGATACCTTGCTCAGCCTGGATACATGGGGGAGGACCTTAGTCCTGTCTCAAGTGATGACAGACTTTGTTGATTCCTCATGGGAGGCCTCAACCTTTCTGAGGAGTGGATGGTAGGGGGGGTGAGTGAGGAAAATGTGGGGGAGCAGGAGGATAGGAGGATGAGTAAACTGGAATTGGTATGTAAAATAAGATGGTTTTAAAATAAAAAAATAAATTTAAAAAGAAGGTTAAAAAAGAATTCCTTGGAAACTTGGAGACACAGACCTGGCAACCGACTCAACCAAAGTTACCCGCTAAGTGGCCCAACAAAAATAAAATGATGATGTTTTTGGGAGGCAAATATATTGCTACAGAAAATAGGTACAAAATAAAGAACTTTGAGGAAAAGTTGTAGTCCATCATGAGAGAATTAACTGTGGCTGTATCCCATGGCTTTCCAAAAAGAACAGAAGTTCTGTTAGCAGGAGCATAACAGCTAAAACTCTACCGCCTCATATTCCCAGGTTTTGAAGAAAGAAAAGTAATATGAAAAGGTAGAGCAGGCAAACCGATAGTCACACGCCTCCTGCTGAGGTACCTAATACAAGGTAGTGTCTCTGAAATGCCCAACAATGTACCATGAGCAAGTCAGTTTGATAATCCTTCAAAAGTCTTGTTTGCACCTAAGCACCTTCCCTGTCCCCTTAACTCTTCTCCATTGCTATTCAGGCCTGGAGGAGCAAGAACAATAATTGTTAATTAGGAAATGCGTGGTTATGAAAGACAGAAGGCCATACCACACAGGTATTTCCTATGGAGGGGATGCTAATTTTGAGTGGAACTTGAATATCTTATTACAGTGCTGGAAAGCCACGTCCATCTGTTTGAAAACAACTTCTCACTGTGTAGCTCTGGCTGGCCTGGGGCTGGATGTATACACCAGATGTGGCTTAGAATGTACGGAGCTCCACCTGCCTCTTCCTCCAAGTGCTGAGATTAAAGATGTGTACCACCATCCCTGGTCAGCTACTTCCCTTTGTAAAAGAGATCAATCATTTAGGGAACAGCAGTGACTTCAGATGGGTTCTTGTGTCAAAGAAACAGGGAATCTGTCATGTCTTTGATCTTGTTGCAACTGAACCAGAATCTGAGCAATGGGTAGGTTTTCAGGGTCAGCTCTATGAGAAAGTAATAATGTTTTCTGCTTCTTTTGCAGTAGTCCTCAGTGAATATATGATTACCTAAGGAAACTAGAGTTATGACCAGGGATGAGGAGGATGAGGAAAATGGCTTAAAATGGCAATTAGAGCAAGCTCAAGATGTAAGGTTAACCAGGTCTACACAGTCCAAATCTACACAGTCCAAAAATAACACAGTCTGGTCTCTGATAGCTAGGGCTCTTTAATGTAGTCAGCTCAGGATCTCAGTAGTCCTCCTTCTCTCACAGAAAATCATTCCCAGAGATGAGGCTCCATTGGAAAGGATGGCAGAGAGGACTTTACGAAACTGAATGTTGGCTATTTGCATTATTGCTTCTCATCTTTTGGGGCAAGACTTATTTCTCATATAAAACTAAAGTTAGTAAACAATTATGATGGAGTCCTCTCTGGTGTGAGCATTATTTTCAGACAGGAACTAGGGCCTAGGCCATGATTTGGAGAATCTGGTTGTTGACTATCTCATTAAGCATGGGGCAATCAGAACTTCTGTGAAATCCCTTCTCCCTTGGAAACTCTCAGCACACCAGTACAGTTGGTCTCCACAGCTTCCCAAGAATTACATTAAGGCATTGACGTAGGCAAAGTTTATGTGCAGTAGAGCTCCTATGATCAGCAACATTAACTTATCACTCTATCTTCTAAAAGCTGATAGAAAAGGAGGAGAGGAGAGACTTGCCAGGATCACCTACCTATGCACCATTAAAACATAGCTAAAATATAAGAGGCAATGGATACAATAGATGAAAGCATCTAGGAAGCTAAAACACGAATATCTCAGTTCACTCAGTCAGCTCCTCCATGTTGGCAATAAGGAAAACAGAACAAGCGCTATCTATAAGAAAGACAATATTGTAGAAACTTTTATATCTATCTATCTATCTATCATGTGTGTATGTATGTATGTGTGTATGTACACATGTGTATGGGTATGTGGGTAAGGACGTCAGGGGATGGTTTGCAGGAGCCAGTTCTCACCTTCCCGGAAACATGCACCATTATCTGCTGCGCAGCCTCACTAGCAAAAGTCAACCCGTTAAAAGACCATGGTGTTAAAAGACAATCTTTACAAATATTTAATATAAATGAAATATTTTTGGATGGTACCTTTGATTTTCCTCCATATTTAAAGTGTTTTACCTGAGATAGGGGGTTAGGTTTGATTGACTGGCCAGACACTATGCCTTCCATTTTTGTGTAGATTCTAGGAATCAAATATGGGTTCTCATGCTTACAAGGTAAGTACTTTACCAGCCGAGGCATCATGCTATCCTAGTTCTTCTTGCTAATGTACTGCCCGCATTCTTTCTTCAGGACTATTGTAACAAAGCAGTATAAACAGCATGGTTTCAGACACTGACAAATTTATTGTCGTGCTGTGCCAGCAGCTCTGTCTGCTATCAAGGCACAGTCAAGGTGGTTTCTTTTGATCATCAAGAGACAATTTTTGCCCAAGCCTTTGATGACATAATTGTAGTGTTTGGGACTCTTTGACTCCCAAATTGTAACCATGATCTCTGCTCTCATTTCTAGAATATAATACCTTATGGGCTGTGTTAAAATACTCTCTCTATACAAGCAATTCATTCATATTTACTTAAAACTTCATGAACTAAAATAATCTTAACTGGTTACACCTAATTACTGTATTTCCAAATAAACTCACATTTAGTGGCAAGGACAATTGGGATTGCAATATATGAATGAATTTGGAAGAGGCGCAGCTCAATCTATAATGCTAAAGTCTGATAGCTAAGGATTATCAGAACCAAACTGCATGAATGA
Organism: Mesocricetus auratus; assembly: GCF_017639785.1. Lineage (NCBI taxonomy): Eukaryota > Metazoa > Chordata > Mammalia > Rodentia > Cricetidae > Mesocricetus > Mesocricetus auratus. The sequence continues at coordinate 16,158,305 of NW_024429199.1, read as the reverse complement.
CAGGCACTACATTTCTCTTCTTTGTTTTTTGCATTACCTATTTTATTGCCCACTATTAGCATGTAGCTTAAAAATCATACTTCCCATAAAATTAACAACCAAAATAGCATTATTTGTCCATAGTTTCTGCCATTTCCAAGTATCTTATTAAAAAGTCATATTCATCTGTTTGAAATTGTTTCTTAAGGTATTCATTTTCATTTTGTACATATTATGCCATATTTGCATTATTATGACATCATTAAACTATTTATCCACACGTTCCTATAGAAGGTGTGAATGAGAATGCTTAGGCCATGGGCTCCTCTATTTTTGACAATTCTGCATAATTTTCTCTAAAATTTGATTAAATCAATAGTATAAAATTTATGACCATATAAATATTTTTATGGCTGAGCTGAGTTGTGAATTATGAGAGCAATTTCTTTCTTATATAACATTTTTTCCAGGAGTTAATAATTCCTTCCCACCAAAAAAAACATACTTTATGTTTTTGAAGTAGTCAGGTTCAGAGAAAAAATGAGCCAAAAGTGTATTTTTCCCCTCTCAAATGCATAATCTTCCTCCTATGAACATTCTAGGTCAGAATGTTAGATTTGTTGCGGTCTGTAAACCTACATTGAACATTATTACCATGCAAAGTTCCTATATTTCATTGTGTTCACTCTTGATACATAGTCTCTGGCCTTAGAAAACATTAACCTGCTATCCCAGTATCATAGAGAATCATTTCCTTGCCTTGGCATTTCTCTGTGCCTCACATATTGTCCCTGTCACCTTGCTAACTGATAGAAGAAGCTGTTCTGTTTCATTTCATGAAGTTTTCTGCATCATTGCAATCACTCTGTGTGTGGATTTTTCAGACTGGCCTCTTTCACTTAATAGTACACATGTAAGTTTGTTCTTCTCTCATGACCTAGTAGCTGCTGTTTTAATATTAAATAGCACTTTCATTGTCTGTGTAAAATCACAGTTATTTTATCTATTCATTCCACTGAAGGACTTCTTGACTGACTTAGAGTTTGGGCAATTATGAATAAAGTTGTTATAAATATTCGTTGTGCAGGGTTAATATGGACATCGGATTTCAACTATTTGAGTAAATACTGGAGAGCGTTATTGCTGGGTTATGTGGTAAAGGCATATGTATCTTTGTAAGAAACTTCCATATTGTCTTCCAAGTGACTGTACTATCTTGAGATCTCGTTAGCAATGAATGCTGGTCTCTGTTCCACATTCTCATTAGCATTTAGTGTTGCCATTTTTTCTAGATTTTTGGTTACTTTACTTATGAATGCCCAGTCATTCTATCTCCATTTGCCAAAAATGGCTGTTCTTTTCTGCACATGTTCTCTATTCCTTTGTCAAGAGTCAAATGACCATATTTACCTGAGTCTATTTTAAGCTGTCTGTTCTGTTGCACTGATTTCCCATGTATTCTTTCATTAGTACTGCACTGTCTTCATCAATGCAGCATTGTAATTAATCCAGAATTTAAAATGAGTTAATCTTCAAATTCTAGTCTTTTTCTTAAACAATGTGTGCCTTTACTGGATATTTGTCTCTCAGGAAAAATTTTAAAATTAGTTTCCTAATATCCACAAAATAACATTTATAATGCTAAGATGTTTGAATCAGTGGATCAATTCAAACTTGAATCTTCATATCAATGAGCATGGTTTATCTTTCCAGTTATTTAGTTCTCCGGGTTTTCTGCAAATTCTGTAATTTTCCTGATATTTATCTGATTTCTATTTTGTCATAATTTTTAACAGCTTTTTGTGGTACTACTATAAATTGCATTTTTAAATTTCAAATTCCATTTGTTAATTGTTGATATCAAGTGATTTTTATGTATTTCTGGCAGGCATTTTACAGCTGTATAGTTCTAGGATTTTTGATCACCTTTTCTTTATTTTATATAAAGATAACATGTCATCTGTGAACAAAGACAGTGTTATTGCTGCCTTCCCATATGCGTAGCTGTAGCTTCATTACATATTGATCATAATAACTAGAAGTTCCAATACAGTGTTCAGAAGTGTGAATTAGAGCTTCCGAGAAGTAGCTATACCCACAAAGCAGACAGACTGATTAGAACTGCAATGATTTCAGAGAGTTGGGAGGCTACAGGATCACAGTTTAATACAAATTATCTTGGGCTGTCTTTATGCTCTTTAATAGCCATCTATTGACCACTCTGTATATTATCCATCATCCTTGTGACTGTTAAAGCAAGTCTTTTTGGATTGTATAAGCAGGGCTTCTAGCTGTCACCAACCAAAAAGCTAGGAATATTATCCATAGAATGTCCAATGCCTGAAGCAAATATTTGTTTTTTTCTTCTTTGCTGTAACTTGCCTACCTGATGTACCTACTAATGTTTTTGTAACTGATCTCGATCTATGACTTTCTTTACTCTGCTACTACAGAAACTTCATTACATTGTTACAGTGTTTGAACATGGAATATGGGATAATCTAAACCTATGGTCCCAGTCAATGATCACCCCCTTTGAGAGATGTGTATTTTTCTTATTATTAGTACGAATGTGCAGGCAAGATTGTCTTCTGTCTGGTCTTAGGAGCAGGGTTCTAATTTCTCTGTCATGGATAAAATGATATTAGCTGTAGGTATTTTTAGATACACTATCTACTAGAGTCCCACTCTGTTCCTAATATGTTTTTTTATTTTTTATGCAAATCATGAATGGGTATTTGGTGTTCCCAATCATTTTTTTCTGATATGATAATGTAATTTTGCTTTTTTCAGCCTTGTAAATGTGCTCTAGATGTGTGATACAAAGTGAGATTTAATGAGGATGGACTGGAGGATGAATGTAATTGGTTATCTAGTGCTGGAAGAACTCAGCCTACTTTAGAAATTTTGCTTACATTGTAAGGATTAACTTAAGTAGAAAGTAGATATAACAAAGATCCAGAGATTATGCAACATAACATCTACGACTTAGTTCTATCCACCCCACCCCTGCTTTGTGTGATATAAAATGCTAAAGAGCTGCACATCAACACTAGGGAGATCTAACTTATTTTGCTTCCATGGAAACTACCTCCAAAGCTAAGTCTCCCTGAAATGAATATTGGAATTCTGTGCTTCATTCTGCAGTCTCCCTTATGATAGGAAGTTTTCTCAATAAGCACACTGATATGATGTATTATGTTAAATAATTTTAAATATTGAATCAGCATTATACTACTAAGATAATTTACTCTTGACCATGATACATAATTCTTTTTATTTACTATTAGAATTGATTTGTTAGTATTTCATTATTGATCTTTGTAGCTGTGTTGACATGGTAGAGCTTTCTTGCAATGTCTTTGAATTTGGAATTGAGGTAATGTTAGCTAGCCTTATAAAATGAAGGATGAAAGTATGCTTTCTGATTTTACCTTCTGCAAGAGGTGAAAACTAATTGGTACACATTCTTCCTTAAATATTTGGACAAATTCACCACTGATCCCATTTGGGTTTGGTGTTTCTTGTCTTGAAAAGCTGTTGTTGATTTAATTTTCTTTAATAGATGTAGGACTATTGAAGTTCTTTGTCATTTAATGAGTTTATCTTGGCAATTGAATATGTGGATGCAGAATTATCAGTAACATTACATTGTGACCTCTCTGTTTATTGGCCATAGATGATTTATAGTAATATTCCTGTTCATTTCAGGTATTAACATTTGCTCTCTCTTATGCTCTCTCATTCTTTTATGAACACATATAACACACACACACACACATATGCACACACGCAAACATGCACACATTGTATAGAGGCTTACTGATTATTTTCAAAGAGCCAGCGTTTCGTTGTATTTTTTTCTCTGTGGATTTCTTGTTTTAACATTATTGATTTCTCTTTTAATTAAAAAATCTTTTCCTCTTATTTTGGAAATAATTTTCTCTTTCTTTACTGATGTGCTAAATAAAAAGATTAGGGTATTGATTTGACATCTTTCTTCATAGCATTCAGTGTCATAAATTTCCTTATAAGTAGTAATTTTCCTTATAATTTTTGTTTTCATTTACTTTAAATATTTAAATTTTGCATATATGTAGTATGTATAATATATATAGTGTATGCAGTGTTGATTTATGAATTTTTTAACATGTGTGGTTTAATCTACAAATATTTTGAGATTTCACTTTTGTTAATCCATCACATTTTTTTTTTGGTATATTCAAAAGTCTATCTACTGTCTCATACCAAATGGTCACTTCTGAAAATATACAAATAAGTAACATTATATGAACCAAACAGATTATATTTAGGAATATGTATATGCATATATGCATTAAATAACAATTAGTTTAAAAAAAAGAGGCTATGAGTTTGAAGTATAGCAGGTAGGCATATGTGGGAGATTTTGAAGGGAGGAAAGGAAAGGGAGAAATATTGTAATTATACTATAGTCTCAAAAACAAAATTAAAAATATATATAAAACTTCAATAAAGTCTGCCTATTACTTAATACTTCTTTTAATCTATTCAATAGAATTATAAAGACTAATTTAAATTAATTTATCCATGATAGCCCATGTAGAATAATTCCATTTAATTTCATATATGAACTCTTTTGCCAGAGGCCTAAGTCAAGGAATAAGCCTTGTCTCATGTTCTCTCAGGGTCCAATGATTTAATGCATATACATTTATTATTATTATGAACCAGATTAATATTCTAAGATGGACTATGCATGCATTTTGTTTTAATATTAGAAACTATAACTGTAACATTTCTTCTTTGTCTTTCCTCCTTACAAACTCTACAATATACCCTTCCATGCTATCTTTTAAATTCATGGCCTCTTCTTTCATTAAAAGTTATTACATGAATATATGTTTATGTATATACATATATTACTAAATATAACCTCATCATTATATGCAATGTCATTTGTATGTATGTTTTCAGGGCTTGACATCTGTTTGACATCTGTCTTAGTTAGGCTTTCTGTTGTAGTGAAGAGACACCATGACCACATCATCTCTTCTAAAGGAAAAATATCACAAAGAAATCCTGTATTGAAAAAAAATAAATGCAAGAAAAACCATTTAATTGGGGCTGTCTTATAGCTTCAGAGGTTTAGTCTCTTATCTTCTTGGTGGGAAGCATGACAGTGCACAGGCAGACATGGTGTTGGAGAAGGAGCTGAGAGTTCTACATCTTGATTCTCAGGCAGCAGAAACAAGAAATTATGTCCCACACTGGGCAAAGCTTGAGCATTTGAGACCTCAAAGCCCACCTCCACAGTGACACACTTCCTCCAACAAGACCACATCTACTCCAACAATGGCACACCTACTAATAGTGCCACTTCCTATGATCCAATCATTTAAACACATGTGTCCATGGAGGCCATGCCTATTCAAACCACCACAGCACTTGAAAACAAATTGGTGTGCTCATTCCTGGGAAAGACCACCTCTCTTCCCCTGCTTTACTTATTTGCCTCTAATTATTTATGTAGTGTTTAGGGTTGTGGACTTTCCCCATCTATTTTGGCATTTGAGTTGGTGCTGTCCCTATTCAGACCATGTTCTGGAAATCATATTGGTGACACTTTATGGGTGTGGCTTCTCATATTACAATCTCACATAGAATCTCTGCTCTGCTGGCTCTTACAATCTTTCTGTTCCCTTTTCTAAAATGGTCCCTGAAGGCTTATTCTTTTGATACACAGAACTGGATATGACACATCACTGACCAATTCTTGTTAAGATGCCCAATTTCTTGTAACTGTCCAAGATGACTTTAATGACTTCTTCATCTAGATTAATATCTAGACAGGATGCCATTTTTTTGGTCTATCTTTCCCTAGAGGTTTAGCTTTAACAATTTTACAATTATAATTTTACTCCCACTGCTTTCCAGGTATAAGTTTCCTATTTGCCAGGGGTCGTTTTTAGAGTTTGAGAATAACACTTTTGAAATGTGGTTGTCAAGGACAATGGCCCTTCTATTTCATCCTTCATGAGAACATAGTGAGCTGCTACTCACTGTTAAGTGACAAACACAGATGAACTGTTCTTATTGACTCGTCTCCTTTTCTACTATTTTCCAGTACTTCTCCATTTGTTCACTCTATTATTTATAATCACCTACCCTTTGTCTAAATAATGTTGAGTTCAATTTGTCTTCCCTATTATAAAGTGGATACTATTTAGGCATTTATTTGAGAACTGAATAGCCTTCCAGGTCTATTTAACTTGGAGCTGATTTCAGTTCAGCTGAAGTTTCTTTCTCCTATTGCAGTAGTTCAAGTATGATCTGTCTTGCCATTTTAAAAACAAGTGTCAAGAGTAATTTCTCTTTAACATTTGTCATGTCTTTTTCTTGTCTGGTTTCTTCTGTCATTATGCAGAGTACATTCTTCATTGCTTCCTTAAGAATAGGTGAATGATTTTAAGTCCAATGTACTTTTTTGGGTCCTTTTATATTAATTAATGTTTTAGCTGAACATACTTCTTGTTTGAAGGTCATTTTTCTCTTAGAATGTATGGGCATTTCTTCAATATCTTCCAGTTTTAATCTTCCACTTAAAAATTCTTATACCTAAAACGATTTCAGGAAACATTTGCTTAATAGCTACATTTTCAGTAGAGAACAAAATAAATCCACTAAGATGAGGAGAATGCTTGGAAAGTTGACATGGACTTGAGCATGTGCTAGTCTGTAATGAACTAACTTGTGAACCTTTCTCTGAACTACAGTTCTTCAGAATTTGACTGATAAACAGCTCTAGAAAAAAAATAAATCATGAAGGAAATACAAGTGACAAGGTGGAATGGACTGGACAGTAGCATATTCTATAGATGGGATCAGAAATTAAATGTAATTATGCCCAAGTTGGTGCTATCAGAAAGTGGGAGCAATTGAAAAAGTGACTTCTAGTGGGGATTCTTCTTGTCATTGTGGGCATGCATGGAAGGGACATTGGTCCCTTCTTTCTCTTTCTGCATCCTGACCATGGTGTATGCAGCTTTACTTTGTCACTCACACCCCAAAATGAAAGAGTACTATAGCATAGCTTCAAAAGCATTGGAACCAAGCAATTATGGAGTGAAACCTCTAAAACTACAGGTTAAAATAAGCATTTCATTTTTACCAGCTGGTTTCCTAAGGTATGTGTTATAGTGGAAAGTTAACACTCTATAGACATAAATCAACTTCGATTTATACTTAAATATTTTCAGATATTTTATCAGGTCACATATGTCAACACTATAATTTTTCTTGCATTAAGCATAAATATAGAACATTCTCAAACAAATGAAGTGCTGATATAATTTTTCCTCCTGAAATCTCTGTGACCTGTTTTCATTTTTTTGCCACTTTCACCTGTTTGTCTTAAGTCAGAAAACATACATGCGAAGCAGGAGTAGAAGGACGTCAGGACAGCATTATATGTACCCCACGTCTTTCAATCTGTAGATTGCATTTTCCTGAAGTAACTTTTAAGTTAAAATTCAGGCAAATTATGCTTCCTTTATATTTCAAATATTATATTACTTCCTCTTTTTCCTACAGATGAGCATCATTGAGAATTAACATACTTAAGTTTTTATAGTGTTTCTAAGTATTCATACATCCATTCATAATACATGCCATATTTTATATTTTTGAAGTGTAATAACAAGAAATAAACTTTTAGCTTTAGTTTCTGGAGTTATGTAAGGTAGACTCATGGTAGACTTCTTTTCATTTAGATTTAGAGCCTCTAGTGGGCTTTCAGTTCAGAAGCCCTCCATTTCTTTCTTGGAATTTGCCTTGCATTGCATCTTCTTTTCTCCACTTTCCCCATTACAGCTGATAGGAGCTTCCAAAAGTCGGTTATTTTAATTCTGGGACTACCTCATATTTTCTTTTCTTTCATATTGCTTATTTTTTCTCTCTTTCTTTCATTCAGCATCTTTCTTAAATTCCCAACCAAGTACTAAAGTATTTTTGTAATACTTTGAGTCTAGTATTTCATTATTTTCTATTGCTGTCTTTAGTATTGCCAGTTTTTTTGGTGAGTTTAGATTCTTTCCAAGTTTCTTGACTGTTTTAGTTTTAGAGTTAAATCTTTTATATTGTTTTTACTATCAAAATTGTATATTTATCAGAACTTATTAATCAAAATTTTATTTATCAAAATAAATCAAAACTTATTTTATCGAATAAATAGATAACTAATTAAATACCATTAAAATATGATCAAGGGTCTAGTCTAAGCCAATCGCAATGTTCCTGCCTTTGTAAGTGATGAATTTGGAGGGGAAGAGATACAAAACAAATATTTAAGTGTATTGAAAACACTTAAGCTCTCCCAAGTGCTTCAGTTGATGGGGGGCAAGGGGAACTCTCCTGCCAGGCAGGTGAGGGGCAAGAGAGGAAGGGAACCCTTCCCTTGCCCACATGACCACATCCACACAACAGACAAGTATAACTGATTCTGTTATGGGGGTGGTGGGTAGGGGTGTGTGAGCCTGTCCCAGGATGTGAGTTAGGGGGTCCCGCCCACCTCTTATCTGCCATGTGGTGATGAGGGTGAGGGAAAGAGGACTCCCCTTCTTGCCATTTGCCACCTGCAACAGGCTGGAGAACTGGCTTTTGGGGCATAATAGTGGGAGAGCTGGTTTGCCCCTCACGAGCTGTAGGACTCAAGAGAGTGGCAACTGCCCCTTGTCTGGACAGCACAGACAAGGCCCTGCTGGTGTAGGTGCCAGTGAGTTGGCCTATCCCCTTGCTGCTTGTTGCATAGGGTGAGCTTGCTGGGGCAGTGCTAGAGATCTCACGCTGGTGATGAAGATGAGGGAGATTGGGCAGCTAGCAAACCCAGCTACTGCCCAGGCCCAAGACCAGGGCTATGAGTTGGCCCACCCTAATGTCCACCACATCTATGATCTGCTGGCTGGTGCACATGAAGGGGGTAGTCCTGCAGATCCAAAGCTACAGGATCTCCATGACACAGGATGTCCAAGAGGAGCCCCAGTGAGGGCTCAGCAGAAGCCAGAGGCCTCAAACCAGACCAGTGACTCATTGCAGTGAACACTTGAACGTAAAGATGTGTAGACTAAAGGATGTCCTGTGTGCTCACTGTGTCACACTAAAGCTTACATGGAGAGATTTTTTTCTTTTCTTTGAAATTTTATTTTATTTTGTTTTGTTTTTATGGAGGAGGGGTGGGGAGGTTTCAGGGCCAGAGAGCAGATGCGAAGGGATGGGGTAATAAATGGGATCATGATACATGGTGTGAAATCCACACAGAATCAGTGAAAGGTTAAAAAAAATACTTCTGTATTTTGCTTTAAATAATGAAGAAAAATATATTCAATAAATAGTATGATTAAATGTTAGGAATAGAAAAGAAAATACTACACTGTTTTACATAGAATACTAAGAAGTCTTTTTCTCTCTTATTCCCTTCTTTAAAATAAACCAACTCAGTGTTGTGCATTTGTGCATATGTACTTGAGTGTGGGGCCATTGACAAAGCATGGAAATTGTACCATTCTAAACTCAGGAATGATACTCTTTTCGCCAGCAGATGTGAACCATGAATAACCCCTCACTATGGTGTGGGTAGGAGATCCTTTACCTTAACTATGCTGGTATTTGGTTGGCTTGATCCTGGCAGGTCTTGTGCAAGTAAGCGCTATTGTCATGCCATTAGAGACCATTTCACAGCACTCCCCGCCCCCATCTCTTGCTCTTACTTCCTTCTGCTACTTCTTCTAAGCTACTCCTTGAGCCTAAGTGGTCGGTGGTGAGGGGTGAAATTTAAAGAGTCTCTGTGTGCAAGTTCAATGTTTTCAGTATTTCAACCAGATATTATAAATTCTTTTCTGTAAAACAGACTGTCTGTAGATCTCTTGGGGATTCTATTTTAGTTACAGTAGCAATTCCTGAATGTAATTTGCTTCATGTATAATAACTGGTTATTTAATTCCTGTGCATTTTGTAAGTTGAGCTCAAAATTATGACTTCTGACACATTGAACAAGTCTTGATAGCACAGCAGAAGGCAGAAAATCACAAAACAAAATTTCATAATCTATATAGATTACCAGCAAAAAAAATAAGCCAAATCAACACAGAAATTTAGCATATGTAAATGCCTAAATCCAAGAAAATCTTTCATAGTTATACGCTTAGATGAGAGTAGTAACAAAAATGTTTATATTAGTATATTTATTCACCTGTTTTAATAAGTCTTCAAAAGTTCATATGTAAGGACCCCATTATTGGTCATGTCATTTTTCAAAACAACAAGGGCCGATGTGTTACATAAAAGCTGCTATTAACACAAAAACTTTGTTTCTGACAGGGCCTTTATGTATTCAGGTCAATGTAAGAAGCTTAATTGCTCAACAAATAATGAGCATTTGATTAAAAAATGTTGACAAGCAAATGAGAAAATGATACCAGTGGCATTTCAGTATTTGAATAGAACACTAAACTTTACTTTCCCAGTAAATGGCATTTGAAGAAGAGTTTGACAGTTATGATAGCAGGCACTTCAGAACTGAGATGTGGAGGGTAAGAGTTAAGACGTGCAGGAAAAATCAGAGATATTATCTTGAATTTATTGAGTTTTCCTTAATCCTTTACTTCTGAAACAAATATAAAAAAAAACCAGTATCTTCCTTTTCTGAGTACCCTAGTTTATATCAGAAAGACTGGAAATGGAATTTTTTCTAATTATTATAGTCTATGGTATTGTTATAGTTATTAGTACTATTGTTTCTTGGTTGTGCAGGCACACGACCACAATCCCAACACTAAGTTCCTGCAGTAAGAGGATCATGAGTCGAAGGTCTATCTGAATTATATAGAAAGTTCAAGACAAGACTAAAAAAAGTATGACCTCATGTTGAAAGTCAGGATCTGATTATGTAACTCAGTAGTAGAACTCTGTTCTAGCATGTGTTAGGTCATTGGTTCAATCCATAGTACTGCAACATAATCACTCTTATACTATACCCAAACCACTCTACTAGGCTGCTGCTACAATGCACTATTTATAAAGACAAAATACAATGTGAATTATGGATAGTGTCAGGACCCATGAAGATGGCTCCACTTCATCTTGGCTCAAGGTCAGAGAGTTCAAAATTGTCCTTAGTAAGTTATAAGAACTAAAGGTCTAAGGCATGGCTACAGTAGAATGTTGGCCTCAGGTGTCTTATCTAAATAACAACAGAATTGGTATGAGGTGTGGTTAATATTGACCCTCAAGGCCAGATAACAAGAAACTGAATCTAAGGTGTGGTTATTGAATCTTTGGAGAATTGAGGAAGAAAATCTGTTTGTTCTGTATACATGATACCATGTTCCCCTTTTTGGTTAAGGTATTTAAGAATGGTGAATTGCCCTCCTGACTCTATCCTGTGTCTTTGTCTTTTTCTTAAGTGTCTTTACATGCCCTTTATCCATCCACACTCCCCCTCTCAGGTACAAACTGAGGGTAAGTCAGCTGGATCTGGCTGAAGCCCTATAAATACAGGCTCACACAGGATAGTCCATGCATAGAACTTTAGAAAGTGTGATGCTGGAGGACATTTTGAGACAGAAGGAATGGTAGTGCTTACATAGACGCTCAGCCTAGGAAAAGGCATTTTTAAGTAGAACAGATAAAAAATAGTCAAAATTTGAGAGCTATAACAACTTCACCGTAGCTTTATAATTATGACTTGGATTTTTCAAAATGGAAAACTATGAAATTGATTTGAGGACATAAGATGAACCTAGACAGGGGCAGATATAAATGCCAGGTCAGTTAATCCCAGCTCATTGATAGAGTTTACTCAATGACAGACAGATTGTGCAGCTCAGTGTTAGACTGTTTGCATTCTGCGTATTAACAATTCTGCTCTTGAGTCAACTGTGCAGAAGACATGGCAAGACTCATGTAAAGACTGCATTAATTGCCATTGTGAGTGGTGCCAAAGATGCTGGAAATAACCTGTGAACTGTTCTTCTGAGTTACTTGTAGTAGGACTAGGATCATTGCCTCCAATATTTTCAGAACAGAATGGTGACCAAGTCAAATTCCCTTTCTTACCATAAAACATTACTCTGGTTTCAACATTAAGTGGATGTCAAGCAAATACATCAAACCCAAAGATATAATAATCCTTGAAATTAAAATGTGGGCATCAAGAATCTTTATACATGTATTGTTTAAGATTGAGATAGTTTTGAGGAACCCTAAGAAGAATAATGCCTTCCAGTTAGGAGAGGATATTGTAGCCAGGATAGTGGAGAAGACTGATTTTCAAAGCAATAATTACATTACTAATGAACATTTACTTATAAACTAATGTATAAGGTTTAGCATATCTGAAAACATTGCCATGTATCACAAAGTCAAAATACACATGCATTGCAATTCTAGGAAATCCTAAAACATTCTTACAACTTGCTGGTAGTAAAAATATGGCTATAACTTTAGGACAGGAAGATGCAGGTGACAAAATATTGTTTTGAGAGGTTAGACAAACTTTAAATGCTCTTTATTTAACTAATTTGATGAACTCCCATTCTGTAGGAGCAACACAAAGCATGAGGAAGTTCATACTACCAACCATGAATCCAAAATGTGATTCATTCTATTAGTTGATGCACTTAAAAGATGCTGATGGAACATTAAATAAACATCTGCTCTACTTTTTTCCAGATTTTCAAACTATGGATAATGCTTGGATTTGCTTTACTTCACATGATACCTTCAGCTAGGTCTAATTCCAGTTCCTGGTTCTTGTCTTTAGTTATTGGAGTACAGATTTTAAACGTAGTTGTTAGCATGGGAAGTATTACAAACACCAATCTAAAAAGCATATGAGGAAAGCCCAAGGATAAATGAATTCATAAAATGTAGTGTTTAACTACAACCCAAAAAACAAAGTGTTTGTCCTACTATGCTATATTCATTAAAGATTGAATATAAAGTATATTTTAATGTAAAGTATCTAAAGCCCAAAGCCATTTTACTAACCCTTGTGTGAAAATTTTAACATGCCCATGTTCCAGCAAAGGCCATAATTTTATTTCTTAAAATCTTATCTTGACCATTTTTGTAGACCAGAAAACATTTTCTGTTTTCAAATAGCCAGGCTCCATATTTTATATCAACATTGCTTGAGAACTGTTTTTAATGGAATTGTTTTGTTTCTCTTATGAATAACCCACACAAACCTCTTCATTTAAATGTTTACTTTAGGTTGCCTATTCCAATGAGTTTTTCTTCTTTAGTCTTTCCTTCAAGATCACCTGGTATACCATGGTATGCGTGGTATTTGTTTATTTAAATCGGCAACAGTGGTAGATGCTGTTGGCAAGTTGCCTTTGTGTTTTCTTAGAATTTAGGAATACAGACTATGTAGTCACTGGTTATGCCGAGATACATATTAACTCTCAGCTGGAGAAAAGAGTTAAGAGAGCAGTCAGAGAGACCAGAAGAAAGGAAGGGGATGACTAAGGAAAAAAGGAAAGGGAAAGAGAAAGAATTCTGTAAAGGAAGTTTAACACCAGTTAATTGAACCTCCCGGTTTAATGTCTCCGTTTTTCTGACTTTCAGAATTAGGATAATCGACTATGAATGGCATCTGAATTTGGAGGTATGTTTCATCTGTCTCCCACAGTCGTGAGCAGATGCCAGAGGCAGAATTTTTGTAGCTGGTTCCAACAATGAAAGATCATCTTCTCTGGGCATTGTGGTTTCAGTGCAGTGAAACCTCTCTAGCAGCTGTCCCTGCTGTTATCTCACTTTAGCATTTACTCCCTCCCCACAGGTATCTTTCCCTTCTTGTGGCTGTTCCTTTTCTTCTGGAAAGAGCTTTGAAAAGTGATCTACATTCTCTCTAGGGGCTCAGTCAGGCAGAGAACAGGTTAGCTATTTCAAGACTTGTGGCTGCCATTTAATCACTTACCTGACGGCTACCATCCCACCATTTTTAAAGCACATTTGTGAGGAGTTTCAATCAGCATGGAGGCACAGAGGGGTTTAAGGATAGTGAAGGGTTAGTGACATGTAAGGGACACTGAGCATCTTTCTCAATAGTTCACCATCATTACTGCCATTCATATCCTTCCTATAAGTGCAGCCAATCTCCAACTGTCGCTGTCATTTTCCCAATGCCAGAAATTCTGTAGAGAACCTGTGCTTTACTCTGAAGACTTTAACTTGTCAATATGCTTGACCGTGGAAGCTGATCTCATTTGATTCATAGTTCAAAGTACCTGCTTGCTAAATTTGTTATCAGAGATACTAATGAGGTTTTATGTCCTTCCCAACGTTTATTTCCATTTCTGGTAAGACTTGATTCATGGGGAAATAGCTCCCAATGGCAGGAAGCTGGAGGTGAATCAAAAGTTTGTGTTATCGACCATGGACTTCACAGTCATTTTTTCCCAGTTATTAAGAAAAGACTTAGCTGGAGACAGAAGGAAGTGCTAGTTAACAAGATTTCTCTGTAAAATACCTGGAAATCCTTTTGTTTTGAAGGAAAAAAGGGCACCTTTCAGCTTGTTATAAATTCTTTAACTTGTTGCTAAATGTGTGACAATATGTGTTACTGAAAGGAAATACAATAAAATGTGTTGTGTTCGTTGGCTAGCCCAGATACACTTGGATGTGAAAATTTCTATCCGTATTTAGCACAAGAAGAAAATAAAACTGATAGTCTACATACCTGAATCAAGTTATTTTTCTAAAGAAATAATATTTCATAATAATATGTTGTATGATGTTAAGCCTTCTCATTGTACCTTGCTGCATCCCAAGGAAATTCTCTGGCTTGCCTATCAATTATAACCTATCAATCAACCAATGCCATATTTGGGTGCCAGCTAAATGACTCAGCAAAGCCGCATGTTTCAGAGCCTGACAACCTGAGTTTGATCTCTGGGACTCCCATAGTGGAAGAAGAGAGCCACTTCCCACAAATTGTCTTCTGACTGCCACATGTATGCTGTGGCATGCAAACACACTCCATGTATGTCTGTGTACATGTGTGTGTGTGCATGCATATAATAATAAAATATAATAAATATGTAAATACCATATTCAGTATCCTAAGGGATTTTAAAGAATATAATAGATTTTTAAAATAGTGAAGATACGATATACTCAATTAACTTAAATTTCCAAGTGCTATTCTAGAAGCATTCCCAGCACTAGGGAAGACCTTGACATGTCCTCTCAGGTGCTATGCCAAGTCTGTTCTGAAATATACTGCACCCTGCATTTGTCGTGGTTATATTTGTCATGCATTTGGATGAAGACGCTTTTAGGGATATTTGAGTTGTACTTTATTCTCATGAGAGAATTATTTTTAAGTGGGTAAGATTTCTATCTTAATTTGTTTTATCCTGGCTAGTGCATAGATCAATACTGCTAAGAATTTGTGGAGACACATATAAATAAACCTCTAAGTCTAAATAAAACACCTTCAAGTATATGTATTTACTTCATTTGGATTACTTCCAAAGAACTC
This sequence comes from Mesocricetus auratus, assembly GCF_017639785.1. Lineage (NCBI taxonomy): Eukaryota > Metazoa > Chordata > Mammalia > Rodentia > Cricetidae > Mesocricetus > Mesocricetus auratus. The sequence continues at coordinate 16,142,803 of NW_024429199.1, read as the reverse complement.
TCTGTATCTTTTTGTATCACGACTAAGCCAAGAGGATGCCAATGAAAAGATCACAATTCAAAAGGAAATGTTAAGAAGCATTTAAAAATATTGCTCATCATTAATTTTTAAGTAACATTAAATTCTTAATCTCCTTTAGGAAAATGGGGATAGATAGTCCCTTGAGAAGTTTGAGAAGAGACAGGGGTATAAATTGAGGGTAGAGACAGGGAGGTGAAATAAAGAATTAAATCATTTTGCTGCAGCAATAAATAGATGAAGGCAAGGAAGTGGGTGGTAGGCTTGATAGTTTCCTCGGCACCACATTGACACCATAGTAGCATTGATCCCCAACCAAGTTCTTTCTTAAAGGATATACTTGCCCCAATTCCTGTCTTGCTCATTTTACCTAAACAAAGGTATCACCATCTTACAATCTACTTTTTTTTATTTCATAATATTGACCGCCTAAAGAGTATCACAAGAGACTTGAGATGTCTTGGAGAAAGGAAGAACAAAATAATTCGGCATGAAAATGTTTGTTCATAGCTGTAAGCAAGGCAGATACTGAACTATACTTATCACTAAATTGAAAGCTATATAAAAATATGGTGGTACCATTTGAACCTTGTACATAAGCTACTATAAAGAACAACATAAGTGACAGAATACTAAGGTGACCAGTTAGTTTCCTTTGGAGACATAAGGAATTATGTGAGATCTAATCTTGAGCAGGAACTTTCACAGTTCTCTGAGCAAACACTGAGGATCCTTGATTTAATGGTATCCTGACTGTGTGTCCAGGTTAGCTATACAGTCTAAAACAGATATTATCTGAAAAACATTGCAACAATTTGGGTTCAATCATCAAGAGGACTAGCATGGAGCTTTTTAATTACCTTAAAATATTTAAAGATAGCCGGGCGTTCATGGCACACGCCTTTAATCCCAGCACTCGGGAGGCAGAGGCAGGCGGATTTCTGTGAGTTCGAGGCCAGACTGGTCTACAGAATAAGTTCCAGGACAGCCCAAAACAATACAGAGAAACCCTGTCTCAGGAAAAAAAAATACTTAAAGATATATCCAAAGTCAGAAGGATCATAATAATTTTTATAGTTATCTCCAGGGAGTTGTCTAATTTGAGTCAAGCCCCTGAATTTATCTAGATGGCTTCAGAGGTGCTCCAACACCAGCCATGTCATGCTGTGGAATAGTTTTCTGCTGTTGTCAATGCTCTTTTCACAAAGGTTAGCTGGCCTGATAATATTGAAGTTGTATTTAAAAACTACAATGACTTTGTGACTTGACAAGTAGAGAGGGACAAAGAAAACTGTAATATTTTCTGTGCGCAGTCTTCATTACCCTTTAAATATGGAATACTATTAACTATAGCATATCAGCTTATCTAATTCACATGAACTAATCGGGAAAAATATACTAGAATTTATTTTGTCTGTAGATGACTCTTTTCTATGCTTAGTAAGCTTAATCCATGGACAATTAATCCAGTTTTAGCTCTAAAATGATGCACAATGCTGTGTTTACTAAGAATCCTTCAGCAATAGTCAATGTTAGGGGTATTTTGACAATTTATATAGGGTTATTAAAGTCAATTAATAGATCCCATTTTAATATTTTTCACCCCAAATGATCACTAATAGTCAGAATCAAGATCGTGATTTGAATTTTCAGGATGGATCTAAAAGAATGTTTATCCCGACAGAAACAGCTGACCTAAACAAGGGGGAGCTCTTGAACCCCAGACTGATGGTTGGGAATCCAGCATGGGACTGATGCAGACCCCCTGAATGTGGGCATCAGTCAGGAGGCCTAGGTAATCTATGGGGCCTTGGGTAGTATTTATCCCTGGCATACAAAGGGACTTTGGCTGCCCATCTCACAATGAGGGATGCTCTCTCAGCCTGGACTCTTGTGGGAGGGCCTAGGCCCTGCCCTGGATGAAATGACAGACTATGGAGATCCTCCATGGAGGGGATTGGGGGAAGGAGGAGGGCAACTTGGTGGGAGGGTGTGGAGGGGGAGAGGGAGAGGGAGCTGCTGGGACTGACATGTGAAGAAACCTTGTTTCTAGTTTATATTTAAAAATAAAAAAAACTTAAAAAAGAAAAAACATAAAAAAGAATATGTTTATCAATTTCCATGATGATATTCAACTACCTGATATGATTAACACAAAATGAGAAAAGGCTGATTAAGCTTGACTTACAGTTTTAATTTGAGGGTTCTAATCAAACATGGTCAAGTGGATTAATTTCTTTGGGTTTCTGGTTGGATTGTTGATGGTAATGGAGGGGTGTGTGGTGGGACAGACTCCAAAGTTTGTAGTAGATCCCTTTAAGGACATGCCACAGTAACATAAGGGCTACCCATAATGCCTCATTCCTCAACAGTTTCCACTATCTCCCAAGAATATAACCTTGGAGAATCAAAGGTTTTTAACCCATTGGCCTTTGGGGATAATTCAGGATTCAAAGTATAGTAGATTGCTACCAAAACTGCCAGCAATTTAAAATTTACTCTAGTTAAAATATTTAAAAGTTTATTTACTATTTTAGGCTAAAATGACATGATTTTTAGTAACTTTACATTTCTGAAACTTAGCCATAAAAGAAATGGAATTTATTGGGGATCCTAAGGCTAAATTCAGACCTGACACATATGACTCCTTTCACTCGAAATTGCATTAATTAATTTTCCCTGGTGCTACACTGTCACTTAGCATGGACTGAAGCTTTAGTTTTTATTAGCTATATAATTTGATTTCTCCCCAGTTGAGACCATGTTAATCATTCTCTTTAAAGAGAGATGTATGAGCCTGTCTGAAATCACTAAGATTAAGAAAAAATGGAAGAGTAAAAATATTTCATGTTTGAGAGAATTTGAAAGAGCTCAAGTAATTTATAGCAATCACTTTCCCCTGTCTTAAATTATCAAGTAAGTTATTAGCTCCTTTGCTCTATTTGTCAGTGGGACTAGGTTAGAGCTGGTGGGGAAAGTAAAGGGCTATGAAAGAGAAGCCTGAACTTACGACTCTGGGCACCATCTTCTACATTGCTTTCTCATTTAGTAACACAGAGGATAATGACTGTCTCTTTCCTGGTAATTGAGTTCCAGAGAAGTAAAATGAGAACTTTTACCTCTAATAAGGATAAATTTACTCTTAGTGTTAAAGCTCTGAAGAATCTTCTAATAATGAGATTTTAGACAATTTATAATAATTAAGCATTCTCATCTAGAGTTCTCTCTGAATATCAGCCCAAAGCTTAGAGCCATGTAGCAAAGGATAGCACTGACATACTTTTCTATGATTAGTGCCTAATTCTTGTTCCTGGTTACCTTAATTTGTCCTTTCATTCAAAGCATACTTCCTTACATCTCAATGTTTACCTTTAATGGATATTGTATTTATCTGTGAATATTTTTAAACCCCAACACTGGATATCAATGTTAGTTGTGGCCCCATGTCACAAATAAAATGGTCAAATATAGGTGGTGCCTACCCTTATGTTATTTGTGTCTTGTCTCTGATGTTTTGTTATGGTTTGCCATGATATGCTGGCCTTATATTCCTTTTCTAGCCAACTGCTTTCCATGGCTCAGTACCTAACAGCATAGAATGTAGAATCTAAATTTATTCAGTTACTAATTATTGGCATGAATCCCTGTTGGATATAACAAGTATCTAGTACAGATTCTCAATGGATATATATTGTCAATAAAATTCATGTACTTAAGTATTATGGTCATATATGGTCATGATAACTTGCTTTAACATTTAGTTTTCAGTAAAATGATATTTCTGGGAAGCATTTAGATATCAATATCCAAGAGATTTGCACCTACAAATTCAATCAATGCTGGATCAAAAATATCCAAGTAATTAAAAAATGAATCTGTACTGAATACACCTATTTTGTTTCTCATTATTTCCTAAATAGTGTGGTGTAAGTACCAGTTATTCTGCATTTATGTTGAATTCTTATAAACAATATAGAGGTCATTTAAAATACATGAATTTTTATTTAGCTTATATGTAAATACTGTGCCATAATTTGTGTGGATTTGAGAATCCTTAGATTTGAAGTCTATGGTGGATGTTAGGGAGTCGAAGGGTGTCTCAGAGCCAGCTCTCCTTGAATAGCATGAGTTACTCTGTATCTTCCTTTTTTAAACCAATGTTAGAAAATCCTTTGTTATTTAAATCATAAACAGAGGTGCTAAAATTAGTAAGTAATATGTATTCAATTATATTAATAGCCATAAGAAAACGCAGCTTTACTTCTCTGTATCATCATGGTATGTATATTCTTCCTCAATGTAAATAGAAAACAGTATTTTTACAGTTTATTTAGGAAAATTGTTCCTCCTTAGTAATCAAAAGATAAAAGGAGAAAATATTGTGTTGGTTTACCATTTGGGGGGCATAATTTTCTATGAGAAAAGCATTTAGTTAAATTTGAGGCTAATATTTTCTAATAGAAATAACTTCAGGGCCTTCATGAGAAAAAACAAAGCTGCCTATCACTGTCTGAAGAAAGTCCCCAAATTTGCAAATGTGAATTTGAAAGCAGCAGTCTTCTGAATGAGAAATGAGATTGTTTCCTGTGGCTTTGGACCTCATCCCCTCTAAAGGATAATTATGTCCCTAGGACATAATTCTTAGTATCAGTAGATGAGGCAGAAAGGAAAGCACTTATTTCCCATTCTTTAAGCTTCAGAATGAGAAAGAATTCTCATTTAAATTCTCTATTTAAATCATCTTTTTTTTTTCTTTTGGTTTTTACCAGACAGGGTTTCTCTGTATTGTTTTGGAGCCTGTCCTGGAACTCACTCGGTAGACCAGGCTGGCCTCAAACTCACAGAGATCCGCCTGCCTCTGCCTCCTGAGTGCTGGGATTAAAGGTGTGCGCCACCACCGCCTGGCCCTATTTAAATCATCTTAATAGTAAAGGATAAAGAAATGTTCCTCCTCTTCCCTCTGCCCACCACTATGATGAGGAACTTACTTGATAGATAAGATTGGAGATAAAGAACTCAGCCTCGCCATACTTTTCCTCTTACTAGGTAGGTACCAGTTTATCTTTGAATGTATACACGCCAAAGGCTAAGCAGAGACACATACTTCATTTTCTTTCTAGTTTTATACAGATATTTATGCTGTTATCTGTAAACAAACAACTTGATTGCTTCAATTGTGGATGACACTGACTGACTGAAGAAGCTTGGAACAGAGGTTGAAGGAAAGTACTGGGAGGATAAAATTCAGTGGAACCAGCATACTCACTTGTGGTTTCTGAGGAGTGAAGAATCTGAGATCCCAAATCACAGCTGATTGGATTATGAGTGTTTACTATCTGCTAGACAATCAATAAAGCCAGTTAGATAGTATGTTTCCCCCTAGGTTAAAATAGTAAATTCATATGTACTAGCTGCCTGTTATTAAAAGGCTCATCTTCAAGATATTAAGTTATTCTAAATATGTCTCTGCTTCATAGAATCTGAAAAAACCCAAATGATTTCACAAGTGTTAATCAAGATTTTATTTCTCCAACATTATGGAGGTGATCATTGAAGGATGAATAATACGTAAGACACTATTATAGTTGATCCTCAAGGTCCATGGAAAATTATTTCCTGATCTTCTGCATTTGAAAATTTGGAGGATATTGGAATATTTTCTATAATATAATACAATATTTTCATATAAGTCATTTATATTCCTCTATATATTTTAAATCATCTCTAGAATAATTTCAAATATAATGCAAAAATGTCAACCTTTTTATATTACATTTCTTGGTAAGGACAAAATATTTCAATTCATGCTCAGTACAGTCAAAACCTTGTTTTTTTTTTTTGTTTTTTTTGTTTTTGTTTTTGTTTTTGTAAAGACCAAGTAACATATAAAGGCAAACCTATCAGAATTACACCTGACTTCTCCATGGAAACTGAAAGCCAGAAGATCCTGGATAGATATTCTACCAACACTAATAGATCATGGATGCCAGCCCAGACTACTATACCCGGCAAAGCTCTCAATCACTATAGATGGAGAACACAAGATATTCCATGACAAAACTAGATTCAAGCAATACGTATCCACTAACCCAGCCATACAGAAAATTTTGGAAGGAAAACTAACCCAAGGAAGGTAACTACAACCAGAAAAACATAGGCATTAGAGAATCCCACTCTAGCAACAGCCAAAAGAACAAAGGGGTCAAATTCCACACATAATTCCACCGCCAACAACCATTCCAAATAACAGAAGAATGAGCAATCAATGGTCATTAATATCCCTCAACATTAATGGCTTTAACTCACCCATAAAAAGACAAAGGCTAGCAGAATAGATTCAAAGCAAAACCCATCCTTCTGCTGCATACAAGAAACATACCTAACCCTCAAAGACAGACATTACCTGAGAGTTAAAGGTTAGGAAAAATTTTTCCAATCAAATGGACCCAAGAAACAAGCAGGGGTAGCAATCCTAATATCTAACAAATTAGACTTTAAAATAAAATCAATCAAAATGGATGAAGGAGGTCATTACATACTCATCACCGGTGAAATCCACCAAGATAAAGTGTCTATCCTGAACATCTATGCCCCAAATACAAAGGCATCCACATTCGTAAAAGAAACATTACTAAAACTTAAATCACATATAAAGCCCCACACACTTATAGTGGGAGATTTCAACCCACCACTCTCACCACTAGACAGGAATACCAGACAGAAATTCAACAAAGAATCAAAGGGGCTAATAGAAGTAATGACCCAACTGTGTTTAACAGACATCTATAGAATATTTCATCCACATAAAAAAGAATATACCTTCTTCTCACCACCACATGGAACCTTCTCAAAAATCACCACATACTTGGCAACATATCAAACCTCAGCAGCTAAAAAAAAAATTGGAATAATTCCATGCATCCTATCAGACCACCATGTGTTAAGATTAGAATTCAACAACACAAATTGCAGAAAACCTACAAACTCATGGAAATTGAAAATGCACAACTGCACCATTCCTGGGTCAAAGAAGAAATAAAAAAGAAATCAAAGACTTCCTAGAATTCAATGAGAATGAAGACACAACATACCCAAACCTATGGGACACTTTGAAAGCCAGTGCTATGGGGGAAGTTCATAGCACTAAGTGCCCACATGAAGAAACTGGAGAATAGTTATACTAGAGAATTAACAGCACAGCTGAAAGCTCTAGAACACAAAGAGGCAAACTCCCCCCAGGAGGAGTAGATGCCAGGAAATAATCAAATTGAGGGCTGAAATCAATAAAGTAGAAACTAGGGAAATAATACAAAGAATCAATGTAACAAAGAGTTGGTTCTTTGAGAAAAGCAACAAGATAGACAAACCTTTGTCCAAATTTATGAAACAGCAGAGTGTGAACATGCAAATTAATAAAATCAGAAATGAAAAGGGAGACATAACAACAAACTCTGAGGAAATTCATAGAATCATCAGGTCATACTTTGAAAACCTGTACTCCACAAAATTCTAAAATTTAAAGGAAATGGACAATTTTCTGGATAGCTACCACTTGCCAAAATTAAATCAAGAACAGATAAGCAAGTAAAATAGACCCTTAACCCCCTATGGAATTAGAAGCAGTCATCATAAATCTCCCAACCAAACAAAGCTCATGTCCAGATGGCCTCAGTGCAGAATTATACCAGAAATTCAAAGAACAGCTTATACCAATTTTTCTCAAAGTATTCCGCGCAGTAGAAGCACAAGGGTCTTTGCCAAACTCCTTCTACGAGGCTTAAATAACCTTGATACCCAAGCCACACAAAGATACAACTAATAAAGAGAACTTCAGACCAATATCCCTCATGAACATTGATGCAAAAATACTCAATAAAATACTGGCAAATCGGATCCAAGAATACATCAAAACAATCATTCACCACGATCAAGTACGTTTCATCCCAGGGATGCAGGGATGGTTCAACATATGAGAATCCATCAATGTAATCCACCATATAAACAAGCTGAAAAACAAAAATCACATGATCATCTCACTAGATGCAGAAAAAGCCTTTGACAAAATCCAACACCCCTTCATGATAAAGGTCTTGGAGAAATCTGGGGTAACAGGAACATACCTAAACATAATAAAAGCTATATACAGTAAACCAACAGCCAACATCAAACTAAATGGAAAGAAACTCAACGCGATTCTGCTAAAATCAGGAACAAGACAAGGCTGTCCATTTTCTCCATACCTCTTCAATATTGTACTTGAAGTTCTAGCTAGAGCAACACAACAACAAAAGGAGATCAAGGGGATACAAATTGGAAAGGAAGAGGTCAAACTTTCACTATTTGCAGATGATATGGTAGTTTACATCAATGACCCAAAAAACTCTACCAGGGAACTCTTACAGCTGATTACTACCTTCAGCAAAGTGGCAGGCTACAAGATCATCTCAAGAAAATCAGTAGCCCTACATATACAGATGATAAAAGGGCTGAGAAAGAAATCAGAGAAATATCACCCTTTACAATTGCCACAAACAACATAAAATACCTTGGGGTAATGCTAACCAAAAAAGTGAAAGTCCTGTATCGCAATAACTTTGAATCTTTAAAGAAAGAAATTAAAGAAGCCCTCAGAAAATGGAAAGATCTCCCATGCTCTTGGATAGGTAAGATCAATGTAGTCAAAATGGCAATCCTGCCAAAAGCAATCTATAGATTCAATGCAACCCCCATTAAAATCCCAGCACAATTCTTCACAGACCTTAAAAGAACAATAATCAATTTTGTATGGAAAAACAAAAGACCCAGGATAACAAAAACAACCCTGTTCAACAAGGCAATGTCCAGAAGCATCACCATCCCTGACTTCAAGCTCTATTCTAGAGGTATAGTCCTGAAAACAGCTTGGTATTGGCACAAAAATAGACAGGTAGACCAATGGAATTGAAAACCCTGATATTAACCTACACATGTATGAACATCTGATCTTTGACAAAGAAGCTAAAAATATACAGTGGAAAAAAGAAAGCATCTTCAACAAATGGTGCTGGCATAACTGGAGGCTGGCATGTAGAAGAATGCGGATCGATCCATGTTTATCACCATGCACAAAACTTAAGTCCAAATGGATCAAAGACCTCAACATAAATCCAGCCACACTGAACCTCTTAAAAGAGAAAGTGGGTGGTGCCCTTGAGCGAATTGGTACTGGAGACTAATTTCTGAACATAACAGCAGTAGCACAGACAGTGAGATCAACAGTTAATAAATGGGACCTCCTGAAACTGAGAAGCTTCTGTAAGGCAAAGGACACAATCAGCAAGACAAAAAGGCAGCCACAGAATGGGAAAAAATATTCACTAACCCCACATATGACCGAGGGCTGATCTCCAAAATTTACAAAGAACTCAAAAAGCAAGTCTCCAAAACACCAAAGGATCCAATTAAAAAGTGGGCTGCAGAACTAAATAGAGAATTTTCAACAGAGGAGTCTAAAATGGCTGAGAGGCACTCGAGAAAGTGCTCAACATCCTTAGCCATCCTGGAAATGCAAATCAAAACAACTCTGAGATACCATCTCACTCCTGTCAGAATAGCTAAAATCAAAAACACCAATGACAATTTATGCTGGAGAGGATGTGGTAAAAGGGGAACACTCCTCCATTGCTGGTGGGAGTGCCAACTTGTTCAGCCACTTTGGAAATCAGTATGGAGATTCCTCAGAAAAATGGGAATAAACCTACCACAAGACCCAGCAACTCCACTCTTAGGCATATATCCAAAAGATGCCCATTCATACAACAAAGATGTCTGTTCCACTATGTTCATAGCAGCTTATTTGTAATTGCCAGAACGTGGAAGCAACCTAGATGTCCCTCACCTGAAGAGTGGATAGAGAAAATGTGGTACATCTACACAATGGAGTACTATTCAGCAGAAAAAAAACAATGGAATCCTGAGATTTGCAGGCAAATGGATGGCACTATAAGAAACCATCCTGAGTGAGGTAACACACTCACAAAAAGAGAAACATGGCATGTACTCTCTCATATGTGGATTTTAGACATAGATCTGGGGGAGTGCCAGCCTACAATCCCATGGCCAGAGAGTTTGGGAAACAGAACCTTCATTCAGTGGCTGATGGAAGAAGAGGCAGACTCCCATGGCTGAACACTGAGCTGAACTCAAGAAAGCCAGTAACAGAGAGGGAGGACTGATGACCAAAGGGATTATTACTGGGCTGCTTTAACCCCCAGAAACAGCTGACTTGACAAGGGTTAGCTCTTGGATCCCACGCTGATGCCTGGGATTCCAGCATGGGACTGATCAAGACCCCCTGAATGTGGTGTCAGTGAGGAGGCCTAGGTAACCTATTGAGCCTTGGCCAGTAGATCAGTATTTATCCCGAGTATACACATGGACTTTGGACTCCCATCCAACAACGTGAGATGCACTCTTACCCTGAACTCTTGTGGGGAGGGTCTAGGCCCTGCCCTGGATGAAATGACAGACTATGGACACCCCCATGGAGGGCCTCACCTTCCCTGGGGAAATGAGGGGAGATTGGGGGGGTTGGTGGGAGGGCATGGGAGGAAGGGAGGGAAATGGAGAGGGACCTGGAATTGACATGTGAAGCAACCTTGTTTCTAATTTAAATTTAAAAATAAATAATAAAAAATAAATGAACAGTACATGGAGGGGAGGTTGTCCATACCATGGAAGAACTAGACTTTATCATATAGTCACCCCTAAAATAATTTGCTTTTCATGTTTGTTGTTCTTGATCATAATTTATATGCAATCACTGCTGTGAGAATAAATGTTAGCATATTGATGAGAAAAAACAAAAACATTTTTTATCAGTAGTTGACTGACTCTACATACAGGGTTTAAACTCATGGATATAAAAAGCTTAATGTATGGCCTTCAAAGTGTTTAATGTCTGATGTATTCAAAACAAATACTTACACAATAAGAGATGCTTCTTCAACTAGAGAAAGATTAAGAAAACATTTGAAGTTAAATGATCATAAAAGACTTAACAGGAAGATTGATATTTTAACTAGATGTGGGGAACATTAGACCTACAGATATTTAAGTAGGAAACCAATTGAGAAGAAAGGTACAAGAGCAAACAAAAAAGTTTGGAAAGTAATCAGGAATTGCATGTGTACATTAGAGTGCAAATACGTGAATGTGAATGTAAGATATAAGTAAATGCGTATGCATATGTATGCAAGTATGTGTGTATCTACCTTCCTTCCAGAACAGTAGCTGTGGGGTGATACTGTTGTACTGCATCAAATGGTGAATTTTTGCGCACCAAGATAAGTAAGGTTTTTAACTTCTTATCTTCTTAGTGACTAAGTGGGCATCATTCTTAATAAAATACCCACTACCTTTCTCCAGAAAGTCAAGTTTATACAGTGTAAAAAGGCCATTTTGGTGACTCACTACTTGAGAAGGGAAATGAAGAAAATTTCTTTTTGTTGACATTACAGATGGTCCCGTGTAACCTGTATGACAGTCTCTAGAGAAAGCATTCTTACATAGCATGAGGCAAACAGGAGTTTGATCATTTCAGAGGTTTGCTAAAGAAAAAGTAGGAAGCAGATTGAACTCACGTTTGTTTTAATCCAAATCCTATTTTCTGTCCCTAATATGAATGAATTCCAAATTATGCTTAATTGTATGTCTTATTCCTAGATTGGCTTTTTAAAATTATTTCTCTTATTTTTGAAATTATGATATAATCACATCATTTCCAAATTCCCTTTTCTCCCTCCACCCTCTCTTGTTCTTTTTCAAATCCACGGCCTCTGGTTCTCTAAAACCAAATACTCAGACCTGAAAACACACTCAAGTAACAACATACAAACTGAATGGGTTTGCTTCATTACCGCTAGTACTATCTCTGAAACCTTTTTATTACAATGAACTCCCATTACTGGGTTTTCTAGTTATGATTTTGCAACATAACTTAAAAATCCCTTTTAACATGGCAGAGAATGCATGCACAACCTTCTGAAAGGTGTGTGGTTTGCTTTGAATGAAGATGAAGGATGCAATGAGGCAAGCATCTGTATTCCACCTCTTCAGATAGGTGCATCAGGACATAACACAGTTTTCAAGCTTGGTTACTAGAGCACACCTAATACATCGAAATAAGAACAGAAGCCTAGCTGCCCTTGTTCTTGGGGCATCATCAGCACTGTTTTCTAATCACTGAATTTCACAGAATGAGAAGGTCTGTCTCTCAGTGTTTTGTTATCTGTGGAATCCCCTTCAGCTTTGTTTGTGTATGGAAAGTGTCCAGTGAGACACCAGTCATTTCACAGACTAGATTTCCTGGATGTTTAATACACCTTTATATGTGTATCAAGTAGACAGATTTATACACTTGGACATGTAAATGCAGCCTCTTTGATTCATGGATCTGCTTTGTACAAGGTTGATGAAAATAGCTTTAGGATCTAAAAACATGTCCCTTGATAAAACTATATATCTGTGATCCATTAACTTTGTATCTTGGATTCCATCAATTAAAAAATGATCTTCAGAGGCCCAAAGATTGAGGAAAAAACATTTTTAACAGGGCTTTAGAATCTAGCTCTTTGCTTTGCTATCATACTATTATGTTATTTTATTCCTCTTAATTTTACTAGTTTTTTGTTTTGTTTTGTTTTGTTTTTGAGACAGGGTTCTTATGTATTGTTTTGGGAGGCTGTCCTGGAACTCGCTCTGTAGAACAGGCTGGCCTCAAACTCACAGAGATACGCCTGCCTCTGCCTCCCAAGTGCTGGGATTAAAGGCGTGCGTCACCAATGCCTGGAATTTTACTAGTTTTTGATCCTGGTAAACATCACTGCTTTAGAGTTTGGTATAAATAAAGACTTTTTAAAACTTAACATAGTAATATACATATTTTTAAGTTTTAAAAAGATACATATATAGCACACATATGTATATACTACTGGTGAAACAATGTTTGTTGTAGATTGTGACTCCACATTAGGTATGTCATTTGATGATTTCTCTGACCTTAGTTGTGTTCATTTAATTTATTTTCTTCTCTTTTGAGTATGAGTAATATTTTGCATTTTTCCCACAAGATAAAATGTATATATTATCTTTATGAAGTTAATATTCATAGAAAACATTTTCTTCCTTTTAATTAAATTTAAATTATAAAAAATGAGATGAGCAAATCAAGGATTTGAAATTGAATTTTTTGTTCAGTTTTGATTTTTTTTGTTCTTCTTATTGTTGTCTTTGCTGTTTGAAATTGATTTTTATGAACCACAGACTTGTATCTAACCCCTATTATCAAGCATACTGCTTGCTAATATTTGAACAATTGTTTCTTCTCAAATAAAACAAAGGACTATCATTTCCATTCCCAAATTGCAATACTTAGCATTTCCCATCACTGGTCAGCAGCATTACTGCCTGAACAAAGAAGGGTAGCTACTCAGGTGCCTGGCTCCTCTGTGGTGGCCGTGAACAAAATTTGGTTTAAGATACTGACAAGTGTTTCAGCTTCCAGACATTTGCTACCTTTGTAGTCTAAAAACTTAGGTTTTTAAAAAGTAAATACGTTCAAGGAAAGAAATAAAACGTGTCCTATCTCAGTTTGCAACTCATTTTTCAAAGTTTTGATGACTGCATTTACTGCTTAAGTGGAATGAAAACAGCAGCCATGCATGAAGGCAGAGGGGCCAAGTGCAGATCAGTTAGGAGAAGTGTGCTCTGGGAAAGGACACCTTCCTGCTTGGTGCTTTGATATGATCATGCCACATCTTAGGGACTTGGCTTGCTTTAACCAAATAGTTATTTAAAAGCTTGATTAAACAAAGGTAAAGACGGAAGTTGGAAATCTGAAGAATTTAAACAACACAAAGAAACCACTGTAGATTATTAAAAAGAACCACTGAGAGAAGACAGTGATATATTTTATTTTTTCTTATGTAACTTACAACATTTGCTCAAGTGAAATTTTTAGATCAAAACATCTAATTTTAACAGGTGCATGTGCTGAGTCAAGAAAAACAGTTGCACATCACAAATAGAATCAAACATCTGGACAACAAGTTGCTAAAATTGAAAAGTCCTGTTTTGAGATGTAGTTCTTTTTTCTTGCTTTGAGGAAGGAAATGAAAATTAATCATATCCTGGAAGAAGTTTCTAATTCTTCTTCATATTTGCAATTAAATATGTAAGCCTATAAGAACTTTCGCAAAGTCCTATTTTCCTTTCAGCCATCTTACCACCCACAGTAGGTTAAGACGATGTTCAAGCACTATTATAACAGTTTCCTTTTTTATCCTCACAATTGGTGTCATCTTTAGTCTCCTAAGGGTCTCAAACAACTTGAGAAACTGTTATAGCTGATGGTAAAGAACCAGATGGAAGCGACATATGCTTCTAACCTTTTTGGCCTCGTGGATGTCTTCATTCATGGAAAATGCCTTGCCCCATTGTTTCCTGATTTCTACCTCACTAATTATGTCTACTGACCCCTTACAGGATTACTTAGTACAAGAAGTTTTTAATATAAGATGTTTTCCTTCTTTATAATATGTAATGGGGCATTGCCTTTGTTATGTCTGACATTCTTTTAATTTGCCTTATGTTGTACAATCTACCTTAACATGCTATCATGCTAACCAGTCACAGAATAAAAATCATTATAAACAGAGGTTTGTAAATGTTTCCCTTTTACAAATGCCATGTATTCAGTTCAGACAATCAGAATCTAAGGACTGAAATGACCCAAGAAGACAGTATGTCATTTTGAAAATGAGGTCAATGAACACTTACATTAATAAGGTCTTAGGAAACCCCAAGTGATACTGCATCCAGATATATTTTTGAGCACTGAGAAATACAGAGAGGACAATCAGAAGAAAAAAATAAAGACATGGGGAAAATACTACCAATGAATGTATCTTGTTTATATTATTCAATTCATTAGACTTTCCAATATATAGGCCAAGCTATTTTTAAGCATTGCTTGAGTTGAGTTCCTATCTTTGGAGTTTCCAGAGTTGCAAAATACTTTTATCTTTATCTGCAGCTAATCATCTATTCTACTGCTTATGGTCATCAAACTATACAACATTAATGTCTAAGAAGCCACACATTTTTCTGTGCTTTCTTTTTCTACTTATGGTTTATTTTCAAGCTTAAAAACTTCCTCTGTGGAACTGATCTGAGTCTTCTGCTGTCACGCCATCCTGTGTACCTAGGGAGCATCCTATTTGAGCTGCCAAATGTCCTCTGCAGATGTGACAGCCTCTGAGCCAAAGGGAACTGTGCAAGTTTTCCCATCAGAGTTTAGAAAGACATCCTTGCTCTCATTTTAGGATCCCTATTGGAGAACAGTAGGGTTCAATGTGGCTGCCTCCAATTCTAACTCTCAGGGCACACATAGTCTTAGAGTGGAGCCACCTTCAAAGCAGACATTGATGTGAGTGGAAGGGACGCAAGTCATTAACTACACATCTTTAAGATTTTCAAATTATGTTTTCTGTATCACCCAGATTAATTTACTTAGGAAAGTCAACAAGCTCTATTAGGGGCAAGTCACTTAACCACAAGGTCAGTTGCATTTAATATGATGTAAAACAGTATGACTCCTGAAATGTAGTATAAGTTTATAAATATTGGTTTCATCCTAAGCTAGAATTCTGTCAGTGTATTACCAAAGAGCAGCTTTTCAGCCTCGGGTGCACGTTCTAATCACCCATGCAGCTTTGCGTATCTTTGTCTGTCCAGTGGTTCTCATACCAATTAAATCAGTCTCTGGGAATGAGATTTGTGTCTGTCTTCTTAAAGCTCCCTTGGTGATTTCCATGGGCAGCCAATGCTGATAAACTCTGTTTGAAGGCTAACTCACAAGCAGGATTTGTAGGAAGGGAGAGAAAATACAGCAGGTTTTTACTTTAAAACAGCAGCCCTAAGTATTGTCTATTTATTGTGTCAAGGTTTCGAAGTTTACTCCCTCTGTGAAGAAAGCTTCTAATCTTGTTTCTGTTCCCTCTGGCTAACTGTTGGTACTTTTCTATAGCAACAGTTAAGAGAATATCTTTTTAGCCCCAGTAGGCTGTGCTCATTTATTTTTCCATAAGAATTCATCCGAGCTTCCATGCTCATTATTTTATTAGGGACTAATAAATTTAACTTGACCATACACAATTGCTAAAAGGCATAGTTTTTCAATGACTCAGATTAACAGACAATGACACCTTTAAATCCTTTATTAGCTTACAAAAGGTATTAGTATTGCATTAATAGCCAAAGTTAAATTGTGTGAAGCTTATGAATAGAGTTATTAGGCCCCGAGTGCGATAGCACAGCCTCTATGGCCAAATAAATAGTAATTCCTGAAATTTCTAAAATTGTGAGAGAGTTAAATTAATTTGTTGGAGTCAGAAGAAGGCACTGAGCTCAGCATAAAGCAAACCTCCCAGTGAGAAGTTGTGCTCACAGCTCTCATGTTCTAGGTTGTAATTTTGTAAAATATGGTAGATCATTTTTTACCTGTAAACCTTACAGGATAAACTTCAATTATTGCCAAGGACAAGATTTGCCAATCAAAATTAAAGATAAAAAATGTAAACTTTTGAAAACAGTAGATTATATTATGTGCCTTGGCTGGATGATTTGAAGAAGCTCACTCAGTGAAAGTTGATGCCATACTTATTTCAAAAAGCATTCTTCCCAGACCTGAGAAAAACAAACAAACAAACAAAAACTAGAAAGCTGTGGGATCATTTAGGCCTCTTTGTGGGTATTCTGCCTCATATCAGTCACATGAGAGAAAAAGGACTCTGATATCTGCAAATTTGCATCATGGATCAGCCAGCTTTAAAAATTATTCACATTATTTAAGTACCTCATAGGTACCAGGAAGTGTTTTGTTTACTCCCCACAACAAGGCACCAAGAAACTCAGAATATAAACTGTTAAATATAAAGCTATCCTGAGAGTACATGATAGAAATAGAATTTAAAATAAGGCCCAGCTTCACGGCCATTCCAGGTTCTAAAAGCAAAGCTAATGATCTCCAAGGAGTGGGGAATCACCTTTCCCCTGCAGGTTATTTTGTATCCTAGAAGTGTGTAAGATGAGGAGTATGGAAAACATGCTAATGTGGACTCCTCATGCTAACCAAGTCATTTTGTCACCGAGCTGCTCTCTACCCCTCACCAGGGTAGAAGGGTTTGGAGAGAACAGGCCTTGGTAGAAAGACAGGATTTGATTACTGTGCACACTCTAAGTGTGCAAGCACTTCTCTTAGTAGTTTTGCATTTTTTCTCATCTACAGTGAAGTAGAATTACAAGGTCAAAGAATGGAATGATCTAATAACATCTTTTAAATTCATTCTAACCATCTGTCAGGATGAAATGTTTTAATAGTTCACAGTGTCTTGACATAAATATATGAAGTTTAGGGATGTGATACCTCTTTTTAAAGGAAGTATAAGGAACTCATTTCTCAGATTTAGCTAAAAACCACTCTGTACTCATAGTCCCTACATAATCCCACTAGCATCCAAACCATATGAAGCAAAAATGGGCCTATTTGTCATGGCACTTCCTTTTCTACTTTGACTGGAATGCAGGCAAAATGTGAGGGTGGTAGAGGCTGTGGAACTTTGCCAAGTTAAGGAAATGTGTGTGTATGTACACCTAAGGGTGAGCATATGTGAATGTGTGTGTGTGTGTGTGTGTGTGTGTGTGTGTGTGTGTGTGTGTGTGTGCGTCCTGAGTTAAGGTATGTTGCTGGCTACAGACTATCTGATTACTGACATGTCTACCATGCTTAACCTACCTGCCTTTATGAAGTGTAGTGTATGTTATTCTTTTCAAGGTTTATTGTTACTAGAAAGATTCTAAACTTACTGATTTACTTTGTACTTGAAGAACAACTTTATAAATTAAAAGGCACAGGCAGGAACCTTCGAGAACGTAAAATGGAAATAAGAAAGGAACTTGTAGAGGAATAGAAATAATTGCTTTGTGTATGTTTCAACAACCCCAAACATGGGACCTTAACACAACAACTATTAATTAAGAGTTGTTGAGTAAATAGGGTTTATAACATTGGTCTTGTTGTCAATGTAATATAGCCAGTGTATTCAATATGAGAACTTTCTTCTGCTGAAGGAGCCGATAACTGAACACACATAACAGACAACAAGTACAATGTACTATAACACAAGAAAGGGTCTTACTATGCTGAAGAGATTTATAAGGAAAGAAGTGCATGAAAAGAATAGATGTGGATATGGCATTTAACCTAGTTTTGGAGGGTAGAAATTCATGAAGCAGAAATGAAAAAAAAAAAAAGGTGGGGGAGAGTATTGTAAGTAGTGGCTCCTCTAGCTGAGGAGACCTGTTTGTGAGAGCCCCATGTATTTCAAATGATGTTAATGGGTATGCAAAATAGGAGAGCGTATGGGAGATTAATTTGAAACCAGGTTACAGAAGGTCTTTAATCAAGGAGTGACTTTTTTTTCTTTTTCTTTTCTACATTAAAAAAACTTTTAAGTTAGCAATTGTTAAAAAGCTATTTTATTTATAATATATATTTTAATTCCCCCAGTTCTTACAAGAGATCTTCTGAGTGGACTGAGGGTGGATCGGGATGGGAACTTGAGGAATCAGGTTGGGAGTGGGTGGCGAAAGAGAGTACTGAAAGAGATGACTGGAAATGGGGTACATTTTGGGGTCAGATTTCTACATAGCTTCAGTTGTGCATGTGTAGCCTGAATTGGCTATCTCCAATAACCAGGTAAGATTCCCAATGAAAGGACTGGGATACCAACCCAGTCTACCTATAGTCTAGAAAAAGAACATATTATACCCTGTTGAGGTAGGGTTTTTTTTCCAGCCTAATCTAGCTCCCTTATCAGCTCCAAATAAACACACAGATGCAATATTAATTATAAACCTGTTGACCGGTAGTATGGGCTTCTTATTGGCTAGCTCTGTCTTAATTATTAACGAATTTTTATTAATCTAAATGTTCCACATGGTCTTATCTTACTGGAGAAGGGTCTGGACCTGTTACTCCTCTTGTGGCCTACATGGCAACTTTTCTGCCTACGTTTCCCAGAATTCTCCTCATCTCCCAGTCCCGTCTATCTCCCTGCCTCTATTTGCCACAGTGTTTTATTCATCAACCAATACAAGAAACATATACACAGAAGGAATTCCCCGATCAATACCCGGAGCTATTTGCTTGCATAATCATTAGGAAATGGCCTGAGCATATTTGCATATCAGGATGCATAATGATACACAATACATACCATCACAGTGTCAGTGGTATATGACACCAGGGGAAGAAACCTAAACAAACGTATGCACAGAAGAAGGAGAGTTATCCAGAACGCTGACTGCAGAATTAGACTACCCAGCAGTACAAAAGCACTCCTTACCAGAGATTTATGTAGCAGTGGAGTCCAAATCTAGCTATTTTTCTAGGCAAGTAAGCTAGTGCCAAACCAATACTCTTACAAAGAACAAAGATGTGAAGTAAAAATAGCCCGAAGGCACTGGGTAGTAAGCAAACTCAAGCAGAAAGTGGAGAGGAGCTGACAGTGGCGTACTTCACGTAGCAATAAATTCTAACAACAGCCCAGAATTTCTGTTGAGAAGAACAAGAACACGGGAGTTCAGAGAAAGCAGGTACAGAGAGACAGGGAGAAACACGGACAGGATTCAGGCAGTAAAGAATTCCAGAAATTCTGTTTATAAATCTACTTGAATCTCTGGCTGTCTAGAACCATGTTTACACAAGGAAGTCTCCAAGCATCAGAATAAGATTAATGAATCAAATGAGATCACAACTACTGCTAAGCAAGATAACTTGATCTGCAGTTTGAATGTGACTGGGTAACAACGCACAAGAGGGAAAGGAACACTCTTTAGAGTAAGATAAGGTCTGATACCTTATGGGTCAAGTCTATAGCAATCAGTCAAAACTAACCCTGTGCTCATCCACACGTTAGAAATGGTGAGCAGAATTTAAAGGTAGAGATCGTATTCATTTTGCATTATAGGAGCAAATACATGGTATAAAAATTGAAAAGACCAGGTACCTCAGCAGAGAAACAGGAATTACAGTAAAAGAGTGCAATGAAAAGAATATACAAACATATACAACCATGAAAAATAACTAACTGAACTTTCTTAGCAGCAGGATGAAGTTGCCAGAGGGTGAATCAGCGGACATGAAGGGAGAGCAATGAAGTCTATTCAACCCGAAGAACAGACAGAACTAAAACAGAAAAGACATTAACAAAAGTCTAGTATCTGAATAATTGCCATTTCAAAAGGAGAGTGAATCCGATTAAAATATTGCAGAAATAATGGCTGAAATTCCCCCCAAATCTTACAAAGGATACAAATTACAATTTCAACTGGTATAACTATGAGAAAGCAGTCTCTAATGGAGAGGATCTGGCAGTTCTCATATAAACCCCTGGAAAGGCTGGCAGTAAATGAGGGGGGGATATTTTAAACTGAGAAGAGGGAAAGAGTCTTCACACTGAACTTTGTATTTGTTGAAAACATACCTCAACAACAAAGAGAAAATAATGGCATGTCCTATTTCAAATAGCAAAAGATGTATTTCAACTTGAAAAAAAAAATTAAAAAAAGGCTGTCAGGAAGAAATCAAGACCAACAAAATAAAAAATACTTGGGTATCTATTAAATATCATATTTCCTCTTAATTTAAAAAATATGACTTTAAAACTGAAATGTAAACAATAAGTGTTAGTGCTAATAATGTATTTGATTAATATAACTTTCAAAGAGAATGGAGTATGGCACTATGCATCTATGTCACTCTAAATACCAATGTATTTTACATGAAGTGCCACATTGTAGACTTACAAAGTAAATAATACTGCAGAGACAGGAACCACAAAAAGCAGTGTGAAAATCCAATAGATAAATAAAATACAGTTCTGAAGAAAATTCATTCAATCAACTTAATCTATTGGCTCGAACACTCTGGAATATATAATGTTGAGTGTAGTAGAGACTTTGCTTTCTAAGTTCCTAAATTGATCAACTGATATATGATGTTATTCTTTGTCTCAAAAATGAGACAGAATCTAATATATACATATGTATGTATTTATTATATATATGTAAATATATATATATATGGAATTAAAACCAAGGTCTTAAACAAACAAACAAACCAGGGTCTTGTACATACTAGGCCAACCCATTACCACTGAGTAACATTTATATTCCCACAGGATATATTTTTAAAAAGTAATATGTGTAGTATCAGTTCTAGGTAATCCACACATAAGGTGGACTACCTAGAATTCTGGCTTTCTAATATCCTTACATTCCTAGGAAGCCACTGGAGTGTGGGTTTGACGTCGGAGGGAGCAGAAGTGGTGAAGAACAAGCTGGTAAATGGAATGGTGATCAAATAAGGCTAAGAACTCCTGGGGGAGAAGCTGTGCCTCGGAGACTGAAGTTAGTGGAAGTGAGAGAGGGGCTAAGATAATACTCACTTATAAGGAGCTACTCTGTGAATTTGAAAGGTATTTGGATATCTCTTAGCCAGAGGAGAAATACTGATGGAAATGGAGACATCCAAGGTGCCATCAGGATACAGGATACAGGTAGAAGAACTATCTTTAAAACTCAAGCAAGAGAAAGAGATAACATGTAGAGATTTGGAGAATTAGGATTAAAGAACTAAGGTACTGAAGGTGAAATGCCCATGGAATGTTTTATGAAATATAAATCGTTGTGTAGCTATAATCTGTACCTGTGAGTAAGGTTCATTCATTCAGTATATATTTGTGGAATTTCAAGCGTTAGGCTAGATCTGTGAATGGTGCAAAACAATCAAGCTTTTTTCCCCTGTTGATTCTTACATGTTTGTGGGGATTGAAACTTTGAAAACTCCTACTCCCCTCCCCCATTAAACGTGTATTATCTAGGTCAGCTCACTGCTTTAAGACCTCACTCAGAGTCCTTAGTACAGTTTGAAAGATAACCATTGGGCCTTCATATCTAGACATCCTTGTAAGTGCAAATTAACTGATTTTAATATACAAAGCAAGGTTATTTACATTTTCTGCATTGAGTGTCTTTCTACATTTAAAAACATTAAGGAATAGGGAGCTTTAGGGAGAAAATCTACTTTGCCACTTCAAAGACATTTTTTGGTATCTGTGACATTTTACCCCAAGTCAGGATTCAAATTAACTAAGAGGTGTGGAAGATCCAGCTACCTATTAATTATTTAACAATAAGACTGAGATATTACTGTGTTAAACCTATGAGAAATCAGTTTATAATCAGAAATACATTCCCGTTTTCCATAGGAAACCACCGTGCTAAGAACAAGGCAAAGTCAAAGCACATATACTCATTGTACATCGCTCCAGCCATTGGCACACAAGAAATGATAGTATGTAATCATAGAGTATCATGGTAAGCAGGAAGTCAGAGCATGGAGAGCTGTATGAATGACATCAGATGGAACCACATGATGTCTGTCATCTGCCATGGAATAATAGTTCACGCACTAGCCTCATGGAACTTGCCCTCCGCTTGTGTAGTAACTGCCATTTGTGTGTTCTTCAAACATGAGGCATCCCACTGTCTTTTCACCATATCCCTGTGATATGTATCCCTGTTTTGGATATATCGAAATCTTCATAAGGGGACCGGCCACCCTGCTGGCATGAACAAGATGTGCTCTTGTTTGGTGACTATGCATTCCTTGATTCTTGGACATGTCAGTCTGATGACATAATTTCCCGGTTACCTTATTTTCTTTCCTTTCATTGTTGGGGTTCTAAAATGTCAGATAATTCTCTAGACTCCACCATGCAAATAATGGCTGATAAGATCAATCATCATCATCAATGTTGGAAATGGGTTCTGCAACTGCATCTTCATTGGACTTTCTAGTCCTAACTTTTAATCCATATATTCGTGAAGCTTAAAAGTGACCTTAGACATCATCTGACTGAATAGCTTCACTTTATATGAGAAGAAAGTGATGCTCTGAGGAGTTTTAAGCCATCCAATATGTAACTTGTATGTACTGGAACTAAAGTCAGGGTCCATTGCCTTTCAGTCTCCACTTTTCTCTCCTGCCTCGGGGGCACAAGACTTCAAAACTAAGATCTCCATATAGATTTATTCTGTAGTTTTCAGACTGGCGACTTCATTTTTTTTGAATACTTCTGTTTTTATAAACTCTGACATAGAGCAAGATATAAAAAGAAGTAAATGCAAACGAGTCAAGACTAAATGTGAATTCAATTTATCAATTAATTGCTTCTATATCATAATTAGAAAAGAGAACTTCTTTTTAACAAAATGGAAACACAATACCTGAATGGAGAGTCCCCATCTAGTAATTTTCATGTAAAAACTGTATTCCTGAAACTATGGCCTTCAATTCCAAAAACGGAATGAGTCAAGTGTAAATTGACCTTAATTATATGATTAAATCCAAGTATGTTTCTAGTCTGTTTTTAAACACACAAATTAAACAATCGTTATACAAGCCTTGGGAATGATTCCCAAATATAAGAAATAAACAGATATTTAAAAATCTTTGGGAATACCCACTACTTATTTCTTTGGCTCCAGTATTGGGAGCCAGTGATGCCTATATGGACTGTAGAATGTAAAGATTATAAAAAAAGGCTATATTCTCAATCATGCTTACAGCAAAGTGCTCAAAATCCACCTTCTCTTTATTTCCATAATGTTATGAGTCCAGTTTTCCAGTAAGGAGGGAATGGAACTGTTTCCTCTACATGTATACATAAGGAAAGAGTTGTACTTAAGCAATTTGAGCCAAGGCACATTATAATAAGAGTCCAGCAAGACCCAAGCTACTCTTAGTTTGCCCATACAGCTCTGGTAATGTAAGTCAGCACACACAAAATACATACAAATGAATATAATGTCTTACTTCATCTGCAATTTAAAACCATTCCTGTATTTCCTTTCTCCTTTCCCTTCTTTCCTCCTCTTCCTTTCTAACTTCCTTCCTTCCTTTCTTCTTTCCTTTCTTCCCTCTCTTCCCTCCTTTATCGCTTCCCAAATTTCTTTCTTTCTCTTTCTCCTGTTTTTTTTCTGTTGCCTAATTTTCTACCTCCCCTCACCTTTCTTTTCTCGATCCAATCCTGGGCCTCTCATATGCTACATAAGAATTCCTCCAATTAACATTCTAGGGTAAACCTTTAGCCATTGGATCCTGATGCTCTCACTTTATGAAAGAACATGACCAGATTGAAACCAGTAGAAACTAGAAACAAACAAATAACTACTTTAAGGAGTGCTACTTGGGGATTATTTGAATGAGTTATTTCCAAATTAAGAAAACATAAGCCTGAACAAAAATACTGCCTAGTCTAAACTTTTCTACCCTAACAGTGTTTTCCCCATTTTTATGATTTGCTTTCCACTTAACACAATTATGAATTATTTTTTAAAGCTGAGGATTCAATAGCAGAAAGGAAATTTTATCCCTTACTCTTATGCTTTTAAGTATAGCTCACTCTTGCAGATATGATTATAGTAAGGATTATTCCTAGTCAGCTTTCTCAAATGATAAACATTGTATTATTGCTCAAGTACCATTCTTCAAAAATAAATTGATAAAATCTACTGTATCAGTAAAAATGCCACTTAGAATTATATTTGTTCTTTATTTTAAATGTATGGGGAAACTTCCATGGGGAAACAGGACAAGTAAAGTCATCATCTACTTCCTTATTGAACATGAACCAGACAGGGCAAAGTTGTGTTTGAGAGATAAAGACTCAGGGATCCTATGAACTTCTGAAAACAGTGTCCAACAAAGGAATTAGGGCATTACAAAGCATGTGGAATGTTATGTTCAGAAGTCAGAGCTAACAGAAATAAGTGAGAGAATGTTACACTAGCAAAGAGACCAGTTCACCCTTCCCTGTAATAAAAAGTGACCCAAAGCACAAAAACACAGTATTCATTTCAATGTATTTAACCTAATTGTAACAACAACATGGTCTGAGGATCAACTCACATAAACATCTTAATTTCTTCACCAGATGGATGTATGTGATAGACTCTAGGATATCTTATAGATAACAAACAAAATGTTGTCTTTCTCTCTGTTTTAAAGAGACCACAGCATAGAAGGCTAGACAGATAGATACTATAATGCACTGTCTGAAGCATTGTGCCTGAGAGGTCATATATAGTAGTTTGCTTTTGAAGGCAGGTGCCTGAAGGTGCTGTGGAATTCTTTCAGTTTAAGGCTCAGGTATGCCATTAAAGAGCAGGACTGAAGACATGAGAAATAATAGTTAGTTCTACTCTGCTACTCTGAGGCTAGAATGTGGAAATGTGCTGTTTATCAACTAATGACTTTAAACTTCAAAATCCCCTTCAAGGGAAGTTACTGTGATTGTCTATTGCAAAGACCAGGAAAGTGAAACATAATGTTTCAGGGCTAGTGAGAGGTGAAAACAATGACATACTTGAGGCAGCCTGGGTTTTGTGTCTAAGTGATCGCCAAATTCTGTATCTTTTCTTCACATTTTGGAGATGAGTTTTGAAAGATGCAGAAAATGATTTTCCAGTTGGAGAAGAGCCCCTCCCCACCCTGCAATGAAGACTGTGAATTCAAAGGGTCCATATTGTGTTTATTGAAAGGTAAGATAAAGAGGGGGGGTTCTCTGGGATCTCGAGTCCACTTCAGTGAGAAATGAGGGTGAGACGACACAGGCAGGTGAAGGAAGAAAGGGAAGGCACACCTTCACCATCCTCTTCACCCTTCCTATCTTTTTGTGCCAAATTTTCTGCATGACTTTAAATTTCCCCTGTACCATGATTTCCAGAATACTACAATTGACTGGTTTTTAGAATTTCCATTACACAGTTTCTAACACTTGGGGGAAGCTATGATTTTTCTTCCAGATTCTTTCAGACCATCCTCTAAAACCATTCTAGGGTGAGTGATGAAAGGATAAAGTAAAAGTGACTTTAGCCTCAAGGTTTGTAATGATTATTTTGGCTGATGTTCTTTCCTTTTCGTTTTCATTCCACTCTCTAAGTATGGCAGTAAGATGATTGTGTGTGTGTGTGCGTGCGTGCGTGTGTGTGTGTGTGTGTGTGTGTGTGTGTGTGTGCTTTCTTAGAGCTCTTTGGGACAAAAAAACTACCTATTTTTCTTTATCAAATCATTTAAATTGAGGGGGAATACTGGCTAGGTACCCGAGGATATTGTTCTTATCCCAGACAATAACCAAAATTGGAGGTGGCATTCTGGTTTCCTGCCTACTTTCTCCATGAACAATTCCTATGTTCATTTACATTGAGGTTTCCAAGCTCTTAAACCACAAGCAAACACTTCTGTGCGCAGGGGTTCTCTGAACAAGCCGCAACAGATAAGAGAACTAAGCTGCATCTATTGAGCAAGCACACCAGAGATTGACAAGTCTGCTCGGATACACACTGCCTCACCAAAATGTCACCAGCAATGCCACTCTGTTGTCAGGTGACAGTGGGGTGGGGGATTACAGTCTAAGGGCTTCTGCCTGTGGCCAGCAGTGCTGCCTAATTAACATCTTGACCCTCTTGGTCCCTGTGCTTTTCTCCTGAATGAGACCTGAAGCTGTCAGTTCTGCAGCTGAATGTGGGCTGCAGAAATGGAATTTGTCCAGTACAGTTTAAAAAAAAAAGATTTCAAATTGTTTTTCATACAATTTTTCAAAAAACCAGAAGTTTTCACACACAAAAAATTTGAACCCGTTGCTTCCTTGGAAGGTTGGAGGGTTTGGAATGATGGAATGTTCTGCAGGAAAAAAAATTGAATATTTTTATGCCCTATGGAGAAGGCACACTTTCCCCTTTCTCTGCTGTCCACATTTATTATCAGTGTCCCACCTGATTTTAGCAGATAACTGAGTCATTTCCCCCTGTTTCTTTCCTCACTTCAGATAGATGTGTCTAACTCCTCGCTACACTGATTGCTGTTCACTGCCTTCATCTCATTAGAAAAGATGAATTTGGAAAGAAGTTCAATTTGATCTCTAAAGGAGTTCCTGGACAGTTGGTTGTGCCAGTGACACAGGAAGTGCTAATGAGGTCATGACTAGCCTTTATTCTAAAGACCAATGATAGACTAGAGAAACACTGACGAGAGATAGGAGAGAGTCAAACACTAATTCATTTGATGTGAAAATGCAACGTCATAGCTAGCGCTCTCTTTCATTCTTGTTGGGACAGCATCAGACTACATGAGCCTGGCTAGTAAACCAGGCTGGCCTTCATCTTGCAATGCTCTTCCTGCCTCTGCCTCCTAAGTGTGGGACTACAGGTATGTGTCACCATGCCAAATTATAGCTATAAGTATAATACAGCTTACCTTATGTTAGGGAGAAAAATGTCTATACAAGTTTATTATTATGTATATATATGCTTATATATATACATATACGCATATTCACATACAAATGTGTATATAAAAGAATTTTAATTTTGTGATTTAATGAATCCGTAACAAGCAGTAACTTCCTTCCTATGATTTTTTGTCCTCCATAATTAACAAACATTTCCCTGTGTAATAATATGCATATATACATGTATATGCATATGTGTGAGGACATATGTACACCATAGTGGGAATTTGGGGGTCTGAGGACAATCTCCAAAGTCAGTCCTTGCCTTCTACCCTAGCTAAGACAGGATCATTTGTTGTTTTCCATTATATATGCTAAACTGGCTGGTTCAGTTGTTGGGGAAGTCCTGTTATTTGCCTGTTATTTGTCAATAAAGTACTGTTGAGCCTATAGGAATCTAGATAGGTGGGGCTAGGAGTCCAGGAGGATTCTGGGAAGGAGAAACAGAAAGAGTCAACATGTAACGCCATGGGGGTAGGAAGCCTGGAACTATTCTCCGGTAAGAAACATACTTAGATTAACAATTATGGGCTAATTACTTAAGCCAGAGCTAGCTAGTAAGAAACAAGCAAGGCCAACAGCTTCATAATTAATATAGCCTCCTGTGTGTTTATTTGGGACTGATGCGGATCTGGAACCAGGCGGGCAGGAAGGCTCTTCTCAAGGAAAAAGCTTCTTTTAACAAAATGGTGTCAGGAGTGGGATCATGAATTTCCACGCAGAATGACAAAAGCTTTAAAGGAATTTTAGAAACAGAAGAACAGAGAGAAGCACAGATTTTTGGTAGCAGCATTTTTCTCAGGTGTGCTCTGTTTTGCTAGCCACGAGCCGAGATTCACGTGGCTCGCTTACTGGAGTCTTCCTGACTCAGCATAGAAAGAAAAAAAGAAAAAAAAAACCCAACAAGGTTCTTTTAAGAGACTCTGCTAGCGATTGAAAGGTGTGTACGTACAGCTGGAAGTGGCAGCTTTTGCTGGAGGTCAGCATGGACTGAGGCGGTAATGGAGTCACGTTTACGCCCGCCATCTTGAAACGGCAGTTTAAAACAGCCGCGGTTTTACAAATAAGACACGAGGCCAGAAAAACGTAAAGATTTACAGTAAAGTCAGACTTGGATGAAGAAAATCTCTAAAGGTTTACAGTGTGTTTAAAAATATACCTGAGATTGAGAGAGAAAATGAAACGGCAAAGTGGTAAATAAATACAAAAGCCAGCATTGTGGCACACGCCGGTAGGATTTACTCCAGAGGCAGAGGCAGGCAGGTTTCCAAAGAGAAACCCTGTCTCAGAGAAAAATAAATAAAAGTGAAAGAAATAAAGTAATAATAGATAAATAAATAAGCCACGTAAAGATGGAAAATACACAGAGAGTCTGGATACTGTATGCTATTGTGTTTTTCAGTTTTTTGATTGCTAAGGAAGGAACAAATGCTAAAGTACACTTGATTATAAATGCTGCTGAATTAATCCAACTTCTATCTTTTGAAAATGCCTTGACTTCAAAATTTAAGTATAAGGATATGTTACTCGGAAAAGGAGTTTTTGCTTATGTTTCTACAGAAAATGAAAAGCTGAGGATTCCTTCCAGACTTCTGTGGTTTGACGAACCAAGACCCCCAGAAGCAGTGGACCAGGTGTTCCAACTATTGAGACAGCTAAGATGATGCAGCTTTACAGACCCTGAAAATACGGACTTATAAAGGTTTCTGAGTTTTGTCATGATCCCCATGGTGTGAACAGCGCCCCCTTCCAGCATGAAGCAGTTTGGAATGAGCGACGTCCCAATTCCCATCTTGTTTATAAATCTTTGTTTTCATTTAAATGGGATTGTTTATAATTGGTTAATGATCACAGCCGATCTCTTATTAATGGTAAAAAGGGGAATTATGTTATGGGTATGGTTTTTCAATTATTGATACAAATTCAAGGTCAATTTTGTGATGTGTATATTTCTCCTCTTGATTAAGTATTGTGCTTATACTGATCTTTTAAAATGTAATGCATAATTAAATACAGACTATAGATAGTTACTTATAATAGTCAGAATTTATAATTAGGTAAGTTTGGTTTTCTAGATATACAGAAATATATTTGAGATAGATAGGCAGTCTTCAAACCTTTCAAAGACCTTCAGAAAATGGCATTTAAAATGGTTTAGGGTTTTTCTTGACAATGAGAAATGTCTGCTCCTGGCAGCACTAATTACGTCTGAGAGGAAGATGGGCATCGAAGAAACTTGTTATGGAGTTTGCTTTCAACATGGCAAGATTAGCCATTTGGGCAAGAACTGCTCTTGCCTGTACTGCTTGACTGTTGTTGTATAAACTGGACAAGCAGGACCCACAGGAAAGTGACTGCTGAACTCAGTCTTACAGGGTTCCTGCTTCATGAAAGAGTCTAAGAGACTTTCTACAGGACAAAGAAAAATGACTGACAGACTGCCAGCACAGATGGACAGTTTGAAATTTCCTGCTTTGCTGAGAAATCTTCTGGACACATTATGGCCTATGGGCTGAAGATGGATGCCCCAACGTTACAGAGGAACTTCGGGTGACTGTCCAGGCAGTAAGATACCTCTGTCAATCCTAGTGTTTATATATTATCCTTCTGTGGTCTTTGATGGAGTTGAAGACAGATAGCTATAATTATAGTTTTCCTTAGTTATGATAAGAAATAAGCTACATATAGGACTTTGGACTCACAAGAATGAGATAGATGATATTTTCTTTAAATCTTGCTGAATGTTGATAGACAAAATATTGTAACTGTATTCTTACTTGATAACTGTTCTGTTGTATATAATTTGACTATGCTAAAGTTAAGATCTTTCTTTTGTTTAAACAGAAAAGAGGAGATGTTGGGGAAGTCCTGTTATTTGCCTGTTATTTGTCAATAAAGTACTGTTGAGCCTATAGGAATCTAGATAGGTGGGGCTAGGAGTCCAGGAGGATTCTGGGAAGGAGAAACAGAAAGAGTCAACATGTAACGCCATGGGGGTAGGAAGCCTGGAACTATTCTCCGGTAAGAAACATACTTAGATTAACAATTATGGGCTAATTACTTAAGTCAGAGCTAGCTAGTAAGAAACAAGCAAGGCCAACAGCTTCATAATTAATATAGCCTCCTGTGTGTTTATTTGGGACTGATGGGATCTGGAACCAGGCGGGCGGGAAGGCTCTTCTTAAGGAAAAAGCTTCTTTTAACAGTCCAGTACCTTCTGGTAATTTTCCTATTTCTACCTCCCATTCTGCCTGAGGAGCACACTGGGATTATAGAGAAGTGTCCCTACCTTTCCATGTGTTCTGAGTATACAAACTTGGGTCTTTATACTTTTGTAGTAAGTTTTTTTTACCACTAAGCTCACTTCACAGCCCTGGAGTTCTTACACAGAGGTCTATAACCTCACATAGCATAGCATGCAAAACAACTGCAAATTGATAGTTTAAGAATTTAACAGCCAAGTTTAACCAATCACAAACATCTGGACTTTATTCAGTCACTTGTAGCCAACTCATCATGTCATCCCATTCTCCAGTAAGGTAGAAGCTTGGCTGTGACCCAACAAGTCATTCTCTGTTTTAATTCTGTGTTGAGCCTATGAAAGACCCTGTGTACAGTGTCGGATGGCACTCTCAGAACCTCTTCTAGTTCCAAGTGTTGCCCAATCCACAATGTCCTTTGCTCAAACAAACTTTATAAAATTTAATTTGCCTAAAGGGTTTTTCAATAATATATGTTTAAATAATATTTCATCTGTATTTAAAATGAGAACTGTAGTCCAGGGTCTTTAGAGAAATGGGTTAAATTATTCAAAAGTGTGTAAGTTTGACTTGACAGTAGATCTTTAAAGCATTCATAAATTAATTTCTTATAGTAGATCCACTGACAGTTCTAAGTTCAGCAAACCAAACCTAGTGTTTTCTGATTCATGAATTCACTTTTCTCTGTTAGGAGCTCATTGTAAGGTTGATAAATGCCCTTTTCATTGCCATTTACTTAGTGACATACAGAAGCACAGATTTCCTATTTGTGTGAGCAAACTGTTGTCCTATTTAGTTATTAGCTGACTTCATTCTGGTTCTTTCTTGAAATATAGAACCAAATCATAAATGTGTATTTAAGCTATGTTTTTAATAGAACTGGTTGGGGGAGCATAATGGTGCTGAGAATAGCCTCATGAGTTTACTAATCTGAGCACCAACATGGCTGGTGCACAGTGAAGATCAAACCACTACCCAGTTGCCCTGCAACTTCTCCACTTCACCCAACTCTACATCTCTTACTAACAAAGCATTTAAAAGTACACTCTCAGTTCTATTACTACCCCCAACTTTTTTGCTTTTTTTTATTTTAGAAACAATCGAATTTTACATATCAATCCCCCAGTCCCTCGCCCTCCCATCCTCCCATGTTCCCCACCCACCCCCAACCCACCCCTACCCACTCCCCAAGGATAGTGAGGCCTTCCACAGGGGATCATCAAAGTCTGTCACATCATTTGGGGGAGGGCCTAGGCACTATTTCATGTATCTGGGCTGCAATAGTATCCATCCATAGGGAATGAACTCCCAAAGTCCATTTTTGCACTAGACTACCCCCAACTATTATCATCAACACTTAGTGCTAGAGATGATGGAACTATTTCTTCTCAAAGAAGAGTTTTCTTCTCTTTTGATAACTCAAATGAATGGACAAACGATGTTGCTGATACATCTTACACATTTGTTTAGGACTGTGATACAAAACTCATCTAATGGTGATTTTTTTAAAAAGTAGAAATCTAGTGTTAAAGGCCCTAGCACTAAGCTATTACTAACTAAATGGCAAGAGTCCAGGAAGGTTGTGGTTTTTGAACATATGCAGTGTTTCACTTCGGCTCTTTCTAATTGTAAGATTAATTTTTCTTGAACACAAAAGTAATGCTGGCATGAAATTAAAAAAAAAAAGAAACAAAAGAGGATGTAAAAGATCTTCACTCTCCTCAGGGGGGTCAACTCTAAGAGGTTTTATGTATTTTCTCTGCTCTGAGATGAAGGTATTTCCAAAAACCGGAATATTTATGTGCACAGAGTTGTGTCATACAATGCCATTCAAGGAGAAAATTTTAAATTGAGATTAAACATGAAATTCAAAGATGTTTAAATATTAAATGAAGAAAATGTCATTAATTTAAACATCAGATAATCAATTTTAAGTTCTTTCTTAAAGCCCACACCTTCTTTCTAAACTCTTCCTGTACCAAAATGACTCCTCTCAGGAGATGATGTTCACATTAGGAACACTGCACAAAAATAAACTGTCTGGAGACACGGAAAGCTTTGTGTCCTGCTAGAGTGACCCCTGTGGGACATGTTTTCTCATATCTGTAGGCCAAAGGGGACAGCACAAACACTCTCAATAAACCCAGGTATCTAGTAAAGGAAATAACCAGGTAGATGTGAAGATCCCTTCTAAATTTGTGAAATTAGAGTCTTCAAAATGATCTACCAAGTTCTGATGTGAAATTTTATTTTCTTATCATTTAATATGAGAAAATTCAAGCTGATAGTCAGCTGGGAACACACCCCAGGATATGCCACATAATAGATTTCGAAATCCTGTATATTCCATCTTCAATTAATTTTGGCATGCTTCATTTTGCTGACAGCCATTATCAATCTTTCCCCCTCTGACTTCTTGTAATTTAGTATTTTAATGGAAAATGTGCTTCATTATATTCACTTTAGCACGTTCTTGTACACAGTCTTGTATTGTTCTCTGAATCTTATTAAATTAACATGCAATAAAAGAAATATTCACTTGCTTAATAGTCTTCAGACACTTTTAAGTAGAGCATACCAATATTCAAAGCTCAATAAATGCTTGCTAACTATGAGTCTCCCATTTCTCTGTTATACCACCTACCTTCTACAACTCAGAGAATAAATGTCCCAATAACCACACACATATAACTTTCTTGGCAACATTCTAAGTCTTTGTTTCTTTAAAACATTATGTTTCAAAGTAATAGAATTTACAGTGAGACCAGTTGTGAAAAATGCTTTAGAAGGGTTGGAGAGATGGCTCAGCAACTAGGATCACTTTGTACTTTTGCAGAGGACCTGGTTTCAGTTCCTACTGCCCACATGGCAACTCGCAACTATTATAGATGGTTCCAGGGGATCCAGTGCCTTCTTCTGCCCTCCTTAGTTACCAGGAGTGCATGCAGTACGCATAAATACATGTAGGCTAACATCCACACATAAAATGAAAATAAGTAAATAAATAACACTATTAGATACCTTAGAGGGTCTTTTCATGTGTTTAACTCACTCATAAGCTGAGTGTGACAAGTTAAGAAATAGCTGGGTGTTTTCTTTTCCTGTGTTCATTCATTTGACAGATATTAATGGGTGCCTCCTCTACACATGACATTCTGCTAGCTATTTGGTATACAGTGATGAACCAGCACAGATCTTGGCCTCCAGGCTTATAGTACTTTGTTATGGGGAATACTGGCAAGGCCAGATGGCAAGGCCACTGAGCCCACAGTTGTGAAATCTGTGACAGACAGGCTTCTCTCAAGACTGCACACAAAGAATAAAGTTGGACTTTTATTTTCAGCTCAGATAAA
This sequence comes from Mesocricetus auratus, assembly GCF_017639785.1. Taxonomy (NCBI): domain Eukaryota; kingdom Metazoa; phylum Chordata; class Mammalia; order Rodentia; family Cricetidae; genus Mesocricetus; species Mesocricetus auratus. The sequence goes on along the minus strand of NW_024429199.1, from coordinate 16,108,717 downwards.
AATGTTTGAAAAATACCATTTAACAGTGACTAGAGGAATGCATTGACAATGTTCCGTTTGTGAAAGACAATCTATACTTTTCTGATGGAGATAAAGAGGAAAGTAATCAAACATGGACAGTAAGAAATAGAAAACATATCTAATCTTATGAAAGGAGGAGGGAGACAAGAAAACAAAAGGAGACCGAATGAAGGTGAAAGAGAGAGAAACCAAGTCACTGAGACAAATAATGTTTTAAAGAGTAGAAACATTTTCATTAGATTTTATAGATTCAGTACATATTAGTGTGGAGGCTGGACATGTGTTAAAATAGCACATGAACCAAGGAATGGGCATTATGTCACATTACTTTAATATTTTAATTTATTTTCATCAGTGGCTCTCTGAATAATATGGTTTTGGTTAAAGCTGCCTGTTCTAGGCCTTGTGCTAGAGTTTGGAGGTCAGACACCAGACCTTCGCTAAGAGAAAGGTGAGAAAAACCACTCCCTTCTTTGCTCTGGTCTTGCTCTTGGAAAGAGAGTATCCCGTTCCACGATACTCTATCCATCTTGGGGCTCTAGTTGTGGCATTGCTACTAGCAATAATCCAAGTGACTGAACCAGTCTCCAGAAGGTGACTGAGCCACTGTGACATCAGTTTGTGACTTTCCAGCTCAAGTCCAGCAGCACTGTGCGCCAACCTGGATGGGTCCTCTGGGACCCAGGCAAGAGGAAATAACCACACTCCTGATATAGGGTGACAACTATAGTGTGACCACACAATTGAGATTTTCCAAGATATTCTGGTTACTTCTTTTGTCTCACATTTGTGTCCCTTGCACTCTCAAAGAGTGACATTTTGGGTGATAAAGCAAATTGTCACCCTGTTTAAAGATAACAGAAGAGAAGAAAAACAGCAATTCTAGTCTGCGGCAGGACTCAGCGAAGTACAGTAAAATTTGATGCAGCCCAATTGAATGTTCTATAAGTGTGTGCCTGCAACCTCCCTGAGCTGACATATAGATGCCTAATGAGAGTCAGGTCGAGAAAACAATTCTTTACTGTTGTATGCATGAGGTCCTGAGAGTTGAGGCAGCTAATTCCTCGTTTATTTTTCTTAATACAATTGAAATTATGAACCAAGTGTGTACAATCAAAGCAGGGATGTGAGAACATAGTGAATATTAACATTCAGTTGACTCTCAATAATGTCATCTTAAGTGGCAGTAGCATTGCAGATGTTTGCTCATTATCCTACAGGAAAGAGGAAAACCAGGCATTGTTGAGTTATTAGGGTTTATGGAATAAAAGCTGTGGCTTTGGCGTACCTGTTTAGTCATTGTGGTTTCCTTTTCATTTGTTTATGGGACTGAATATCTTGACAAGGTATTTATGGATGTGAAAAAAGTAACATATATTATACCAGGCTGTTACATTCTGGTTTCAAGGACTATATCTAATCTTCATGTGTATTGTGTATTATGGCTACTTAGTGGAATTCACTTTTTTTGTCATTAGGTAAGTCTGTTTAATGGGGTGTACTGGTACTTGGAAATTCTTTTCAGTTGTGACTGGTGACAGACAAGCAATTAGCAGTAAACAGTTAATGTATGATGAAGGGGGGATGCATGTGTTAATGAGCTTATGGATAATAAAATTCTACAGACCACAACATGGACAGTGTGTGTAAGGAAACAATGAAGGGAAACACCTACTATAGAGAGTACATTAGAGCCAAGTTGAACAAAGAATAAAGGAAGAAATTAAAGGCAGAAAAGGATATAATAAAGAAAAACCCCATCATGGCTACTGTCCTTGCCCCTATCCTTGTCATTTCCCATTTTGTGCCAAGTTTTTTCCTTGTTTGCTTCCTCTTAGCTAATTTTTATTTATTTAATTTGCAGATAAGGCTTCTTAAATATGCCTTTGTTCCAATCCTTCCAAAGGTATTCCAAAATCTTATGCTATGTTATCCATAAAACTTATTTCTAAGGGAACCCTGTTATTAGTGGGTAGATAAGCATTATTATATCTACAGCAAAGAGAAAGCCCCATGGATACATCCAAACAAAATGTTTTCAATGTAAAACTCAAACATAACATTTTTTTTATTAAAAAGAAAACTGCTGTACACTTAAACGTTATCAAATAGGATACTTTTTTTCTGAGATACAATTAACATGAGGTACGGCCTGATACAAGCCTGACTAAAAATTATAAACAATTGAGGGAACTTCATGACACATCAGAGTCACTCTGCCTTATACATACATTTTCTTGTTCACTCATGATGCATGTCTAAATTACAAATCCTAATCATTTGTTGGGGAGAAGGGTTGAGTACTCCAAAGGCAGGCTCCAGACTGAGCCTTTACCGTACCCTGTCACCACAGGCATATACAATGATCCTAATACCTCAGATTGAGGGTTCAAGTTAGCACTCATGTGTTCATCTCTTTTCGTCAGAAGGAGTCAAGGCTCAGGAATGAATAGTCGGACCTAAGCTACTGCTGTTCTTATTATCTGGACTCTACACTTTGTTCTGCCTCAATTTCCATGACAAGATTGCTAACAATGTCCTTCCTCTTCTTATCTTTGTCTTTCATAGTCTGGTCCATGTTAATTTTATCAACTGAAGTTCATTGGAATTCCTTCACTTTCCTGATGCCAGTTGTCTGTATGTCAGTCTGTTGTCTATATTATCTGTAGCTTGGAAATGGCCAGTGGCCTTTGAAGAGGCCCACTGGCTTCCCATCCTGATCTGCCAATCATGCTTCCTAGTCTAATCTCCACTCCAGATACACTGTCTCACCATGGTATCCTTCCTTTGGGGCTGGGCTTTCCCTTTAATTCTGTATCCCTAGAGCTGGCCTTTCGGAATCATACCCTCTAACTAAAAGAAGGAAGCTTGACATGGGCCACTTCTAACTGTATTAAGATAAAAAAAAAACCATCCATCTCAGATAGACAAGCTGATTATTTTGATAAAAGAAGCTTACTCACTAATCCAGTAGCAGTTTCCTGCAAGAACTAGGCAGGGAGGCTGTTGGTGGGCACAGGCATCTGTGTTCAAGTTCAAAAGATCAAAATCGATAGCATTAGAGGGCAAGAATGGCCTGGTACGACTCCTATTGGTTTTAATGGAAGTCATGAAGCTAGCATGCCACATAACCTTTTTAAAATGGAAGGATTAGCATTCAAGTGGAGCTGCCTCATAGTGTGTCTATTGACAGAGTGTTACGCACAGAGCTTAAATTGATCAGAGGGACTTAAATTTCTTGTCTTTCCTCCAGTGTAAACTGAGTAAGCTATTATCCTCCCTTCTCATCTGATGACTTGGTCCTCCCAAATAGAACTTGGTGGGGATTTTAAGAACATCACCTACAGCAGGACGCCAATGCTTTCAAATGTGATCCATATACTAATCATAGTAACATTTGAAATATTTTACATAGATCACCATTTTTTGTCTAATAGTTCTTTATTGATTTATGTTTAAAAATACAGAGCAGTCCCATTAAAGTGTATGGTGCCATTATGCATTTAAAAATTGATCAAAACAGATATTTCTTATTCTCATATCCTAAAATGAATTCTGGTATGAAATCTCTGATTTAAAGAAATATGTGAGTTATAATCTACAGGAGAACTAATGGCCTTTTCATGACAAAAGTAATGATGTTAATCAAAATATTCTGCAACTATAAAACTCTGGATATCAAGTTGCTTTGGAGAAATTTAACCCTTTGGATTATTTTTTCTGCTATTCATGTATTTCTCAAACATTGAAGTAATTTCAAAAGTAACTATCTTATTTTAAAGAAGTAAATAAAAAATCATAAAAATGGAATTATAAACATGAATGAATTTTTGGTAGTAAATGTGTTTAGTAGGATTATGGGACAGGTTGTCCTCACATAACATGTTTAATATCATATAAATTATGATTAACAAATATAATTTCCTTTTAAAAATTAATGTTTAATCAGGTTGATTGCCCTTACATTGGAACTGCACATAAATATGCTGTAGTGTCAGGTTCTTTTATGAGTTTCCTTGCAAAATAATTGTTTCCACTTGAAAAAGTCATTTGAAGTGATGGCATTTAGAATCTAGCTGGGTGTTACTCTTTAAAGGCTTCATGCACTTGTGAGTTTCCATAAGCAGTTACGCCTTCCATCTTTCTGTAAGAGGCACCCTTAACTGTGCTACATCGTGATATCACAAATGCTTGGCTTGCTAAGTGACTATTGGCATGCTCTTCTACTCAATGTGGCACTGTTCCTTCTCAAACAGTGATCAAGAACTTACGTCCCTGCATCGAGATAATGAAATCCAGGAAACCTTAACCATCATAAGGTTGAGAAGTCATGCTGCCAAATCAACTGATGCCCCCTGCACCATTTATTATTTAGTCAAAAATCTCAGACACAGAAAGAACATGATTCATATATCCTTAAGCTTTGAATTGTAGCTCATCATAGCCAAAGGGTATCACTGATCTAGGTGATGCAGTGCTAAAATAACAGGATAGGTAGATGCATCTTGTTATTTACAATCATAATTCCTCCAGGTTGCACAAGGAAGTTACTTGGTGTATTGCAGACAATTTTGGAACAATTCAATGACATTAAAAGAAGAGCAATAAGGACATTTTACAAAAATGGCATTTAAAATGTTCTCGTTCTATTCTTCCCTCACAGAAGAAGTAGCCATCATTTTCAAATACTCTCATTTTAAGGGCACCCAGGGTACAAAGTTTAGTGCTGTGTCTGCATACACAGAAACTGAAGGCACTTTCTCCCTAGAAAGTCAGCACCCTGCAGTCTTTTTGAGCCATGTATTTCTGGCTTAAATAAGAGATTAATGAAACAATAACAACATGCTGCAATTAAGTATTTATCATTGGAGAGTGTTCAGGTCTAAATGAGGCCTCTGCATCAAACTCTCTCCTCCTCAGGGATCATCACAGAAGAGGGAGTCAAAAGTTGTTAGAGTCAGAGGTAGTGAGCTACTGCAGTAAACAATGCTTTCCAGACACTTTAGGAGAGTTCTATACATGAATTCATGGTGGCTATAACTGCACACACAAGACTTGCAGAAGAACAAGCAAGCACACCACAGGATGAAAGGCATCATCAAATCCCACTCCTAGCTGAGGAACGCTAAGCAACTGATGATTGCTGGGGGAGGGATCATTACTTTACTTCCCGGATAGGAGTCTGAGAGGTTACCTGTGCTCTATCTAGCAGGTGGTTCTACAGCCATGCAAATGCTAGGTGCAGCACTAAGTGGACTTAATGGTTTAGAAAAAGAATACATAAAATTAGGAGATAATTGTGATGTGGAAATATGGAAGGAACTGTAGGGGAAGGAGTGGTGAAGGGATATAATCAAAACACAGTTTATGCATCTTCACATGGGTGACATGATGCTGAAATTCAGAAGAAACCCTATGATCTCTGCCACTACTGCTTTTCCTCTGTATCAAGAACCCTACGTCCTAGTGAGGGGGTAATAACCATAAAGAGAAAAGATGTCAAAAAAACTTCTGATGCATTTTAAATTTCCAGACTGTCCCAATGTTTACTCACACATGAAGGCAAGTAGAGTTGATGGCTTTGTGAGTCATAATAAAAAATCCAAACAAGACACTAAAGTGTTCCTGTTATTGATCCTTTATGAGAGGAAGCCACTCACAATTTAAACATTCAAGTATAGTTGCTTCTAACTGACAGTCTGTGTCAGCAAGATTAACAACTTTTCTTAGAGATGTAATAATTAAAAAGGTTGGAACTGAAGTTGATAAGGTAGACTTGTGAACAGAAAAAAAATACTCTCTCCAGATAATGTTTTATGGAATGAACTTCTGCTAAGAACTTCCTCAGGAAGAGGCTAGACAGCTTCAAAGTTAGATGATTAAAGAAGGGAGAACTAATGACTGTTTGACATGTTTAAAAAGTCATGCTTGACAGTCTGGTTAGAGCTGTTTTAGGAAGACTTAGATGTTCCATTTTATTGAATGTCACACAGCAGAACGGAATGATCAGCCAAATAGCTTCCCTTATTTAAAACCATCAAAATTTTCATTTAGAAGCATGGAGTAGTTTTAATCAAATGATAATCCTTAATATTCTTTACAACTCAAAAATCCTATAATATATGAGCTCAAATCATTTGTTTAATGTTAGAAGAGGCCAGAATTTCAGTTCTGTGTTTTCACTCTAAGCTAGAAGTCTGGTGTCTGGCACCTTGAAAAACCAGGGGTGATGTAGAGGCACAATAAATTAATCTTAAAACTTTTCAAATGTTAACACAATAGATAAATGATACACATCACTGATTGCTATTCCTCACAACTTTCTTTTGCAACAAATAAAAACATACAATTTATTTTTCATGTGGGGGCTGTTAAACAGTGAATTTGGCAATCCTGCCTAATTTCCTAGCTGAAACTATTATTCATTTGGGCATAGGAAAAGGAAGTAGGTTTGTCAACAACAAGAGAGGATACTTATTTAAATTTGAATCTCAAATTAAAACAATAATATCTTAGTGTCAGTATATCCAAAAATTTTCACAAATCCCTTAACTTGTCAGATTAAATTGAGAGTTAATCATTTTCAGCTATTAGTTTTTAGTCTAACTATGAAGATAAGTTATCTTCATTTTTCAATTTGTGGTTTGTGGATGACGTGGTAATTCCGTGTGTCAACTTGACTAGGCAAAGAGTACTCAGATGTTAAATGGTTAAATATTATTTCTTGGTGTGTCTGAGGACATTTCTGTATGTGATGGGCATTTGAATCAAAATGCTAGCAAACCACATTGTCTTTCCCATGAATAGTGGATACATTCTGCTAGAACTCATTCTGTCTGGTTGGACTGTTGTAACATCAGGCAATTGTGAGAATGTCAGGTGTTTAAGAATCAGTTACTATGCCGGGAGGTGGTGGTGCAAGCCTTTAATTCCAGTGGTTGGGAGGCAGAAGGAGGCTGTTCATGGCCAACCTGGTCTACAAAGCAAGGTCCAGGACAGGCTCCAAAGCTTCACAGAGAAACCCTGTCTTGAACCCCCACCCCCTTTAAAGAAAAGAACTGGTTACCGGGATGGTAGTAGTTCAGTGAGGACAGTGAGAGCTGAGTCTGGGGTTATGTCAGAGAGGAGTTTTGGAGCCCTCACTGAAATCAATGGTGATGAAGAGTTCAGGCTTATGATTCCGGGATCAATCAAATGTGAGTAGTTCAGGAAAAGTACGAAGGGAAGAATCTAGCCAAGGCATCTGAACAATAGCCCTGACTCCTGCAGAAGGGATATTCATCCTAGGAAACAGTCAATTTCGTGAGAAGGAGATGACACAGACTCATGATTTCTAAGTTTAGTGAGAACCTCAGAGACACCAAACACCTTACATAAGCGTAGACAGCTCTTTTATTCTGTTTTTATTGTAATCTATTAGATGTCTCTTCCAGGACAGCCACTTCCCCCCTGGCTGCCACTTCCCCATTTCTGCCTGCCACTTCTCTGAGTCCTTTACCACGAGTTACTTGATCCTCCCCCCCCGCCCCCAACTTGGTAGCAGCTCCTCAGCTCTGTGTCAGTTCATTTTCTTTCCTGGGACTGAAAAGGAAGGACATTTCTCCATCTCTAATTTCTTACTCTTTCTTTTTTAAACCCAGCATGTCCCACTTGCAGAATTCTTGCTAAAAGTCAACCTTCTTTCTCCTCTCTGCACCACTGGAAGGTACCTTTCCCATCTTCATACATATTGTATAGAGCTCAGACTCCTGGAGGCAGTATGAAGGAACCCTTCCTTCTATCCTCCTTGCTGATGATATCTTCCCGTCCTTCTCTAATTAAACCAATGGTTCTTAACCTGGGGGTCAGGTCACCTAAGATCACCAGAAAACACAGATAATTGCATTATGATTCATAACAGTAGCATAATTACTGTTGTGGAGTAGCAATGAAAATAACTTTATGGTTGGGGGAATCCCACATCCTGAGGGACTGTATGAAACGGTCGAAGCTCTAGGAAGGCTAAGATCCACTGACTTAGAGAGACCAAAAAACTGGTCTTCAGATGTCAACAATTAGGATTTGTTAAGAATGGTACTGTCAGAAAGAAGTAATATCTATAAAAACTAGTTTTGAGGAAAGAAGCAGAAAGAATTGGCTATACAGACTAAGGCGAGAGCTGACAAATCTTGTCATTTCCCCATTATCATTTTGGTCTCTTGATGGTTAGGCACAAACACAAAACATAATAAACTTTATCTTCTTCACATGGCTACAAAGAAAGCATCACCCTAAAGTAAGGCTACATGCATTACAACCAAAAGTGAAGGTCAACAGATTGTTCTGGGGAGGCTAAACATTTAGAAGTGTTCAGTTAAACTGGAACAGGGGCTTAGGGAAAACAGAGAAGAGGACATTGAAAAGTGCCAGCAATAGGAAGGTGTCATCGCAGGCAGATTACACTGGTTTGTTAACTGAATGTAAGACATATGGACTCTGAAAGGCACTGAAGTTGTATCTAAGTGAAGAAATAGCTGGCCTGAAATTACAAGCAACCATGCCATCTAGCATTTTTGGAATATTACTGCATGTCCAGCTCTTGTCTAAGCATTTTATGTCAAATATCATGTTCCCATTTTTCATTTGGGAAAAACTGAAGTAGAGAAACTTGCCTAAATGTACACAGCTATGCAGTTGTGGCCAAAGAAGCAAAAGCAACCAGTATATTTTGAGAGTGGTATATGGATGGTATTGTCTGGACCCAAGTGTGGGTGAATTTTCATTGCTTCTGTAGTTCGTAACTCAGAATGAATGGAGAATGTGAATTAGGTCTCTTTGAATTCCCTAAATTAGAGGTCTCCAAATAGTATAGCTCATATTAATTCTTGTTTTCATCTCATATAGTGTGTGGCCTTTCAACAGCTATGTGTTAGGAAACAAAACAATTATACAAAGCTCACACTATTATGGTTTAAATAAAAGCCTGTATACCCAGGGCTAGAGGATTCCGTGAGTCTTGCTTTTTTCAAATGACAAAGTCATGTATTGATATAAACCTTCACTGAAACATTTTCTGTTGTGCGATAGACACAACTGAAAAAAAATATGATGTACATGAATTCGTAATCATAAAACTAATGATGGAAAATTACGAAAAGAGGCTAGTTCCTACAGTATTTTTGTTGTTACTTTATTTTGTCTTTCCCTAAATGTTAATGAACACAATTACCACCAGGCTCCAGGATTATCTGGTAGTACATAGTCAAGGACATTCTCATTAAAGTACCTTTCTTCAACTTCATCAAGGTTGAGTAAATATACAGTCTTAATTTTCGGGTGTTTTCTGTTTAAAAGAAAGGTTATTTTGGTGGAAAGTGTATGCCTTTTTTATCCATCAAGACCTAACCTAAGTGGCTAATGTGCAGGTCACTAATATTCTAAGATAAAATTTCTTAAGAGATTAAAAGTTTCCCTGACACTGAGTCTTTGCTCAGTAATTTTCTTGCATCTTTCCTAGTTTTTCTCTTATGGGACAGATTTTTCTGGAAGCTGACCCTCCCTTGTTGCTCTCTTGCATAGTATGTTTGTCTCAGATACAACTTTTGGGAACCTTGCAGAAGGTAGTTGGTCACTCACATGACTCCCTGGTTTGTGGATTTTAGTACAGGTAGTAAAGGTGGTGGTGGGTTAAATTTTTAGCTGAGCAGTTCCTTTTCTGTGGGCACATTCTCCAGCCTGTTCTTCATTTTCTAGAAAGCTGTCACACCTGCAATGTTCTTTGTGATATCAATTATACTTGTGATCCTATCTATGCCTCTCGACTAGACGGTAAACTCTTACGACACTGGAATCACTAGTCCTTTCTCATCTCTAGAACCTGGTAAAATATCTTGTGTAGAATATGTGGACCAGCTGCTGAACACAATCTTGTAAAAGGAGAAACAACAGAAAAAAAATGCCTTTTCTATTCGAGTATCCAGCATGTTAGATGCTGCCTCAACAACAATTGCATTAAAATACCAGCAACAATAGCAGCTTCTGGGATTACTTTAATGCAAAAGAGAGACAGAAAGTTGCACATGCAGTCATTGGCAGTGAGCACTGGTTAGTGTTGACATGAAAAAAAAAGAAAAGAGCGGGTAAGATAATCCTAGTGAAATAACGGGGGTGGGGGCCGGGCATTGGTGGCACACACCTTTAATCCCAGCACTCCGGAGGCAGAGGCAGGCGGATCTCTGTGAGTTGGAGGCCAGCCTGGTCTACAGAGTGGAGTGAGTTCCAGGACAGCCTCCAAAACAATACAGAGAAACCCTGTCTCGAAAAACCAAAAAAAAAAAAAAAAAAAGAACGGGGTGGAGTGGAGAAGATGACATGTGGCTCTGAAATTCCAAAGAATGTTCTGGCTTGCAAGTGTGGTTCTCAGATTCTCACCACTTCATCTTCCTGCCATTCTTACCTCTTCGAGGTGTTTTTTCTTCTCTCCCCTCCTCACACCCTTCAGATGGTTTCTATTGCTGTCTACCACACGGATACTTCTGTCTTCCCAATTTCTTATCACAACTACAACAGCCTAAGTTACAAAGAGTTTACTTGTTAGCAGACTTTGGGCTATTTCCATGACTTTCCTTGTAATGATGGTCTACTCTAGTGTAGGGCATGAAGGATCTTGGAAGCTTTTCTGGAACTTCACCATATTCTACTAGGAATGTTGGCAAAGTGGCCATGATCCATGCTCAGATTCATCAAGTCACTCAAAAAGGACACAGCAGGCATTCTGTCTCCTCTGTGTTGGTGACATATCTAGCATCCCATTCACATAACGGAAAAACCAAAGCACCATGTACCCCCCCTTAGGGATTTCTGTTCTCTTTTAACATCACATCAATCCACTTGGGAACAGAGGGTCTTTCCGGCTTCCCCTCAGGTATTCCAATTGCTAGTTTACAACACTACTTGCTTTTTTCTGGACTATGATAACTTTGGCCAGCTTTGCTATCTATCTTCAATATCTATCCCACTCTTCCCATGAAGCCAATGACAGGCCCTATTTAGAAAAGCCCATGTCAGTACTCACCTCATGAATAAGAATTGCCCAAGATTTGCATTTCCCCTCTGACTTAACTTCCCACTCTTTCTTGTGCCCTTGAAAACACAACATGAGTCCCCTTTCAGACACCGCACAAGGTTCCTCAAGACTAGTGGTCTCGATGGCACAGTGACTGCACTATCCCTACGACCTCTGCTTGTCACATACCCTGGTTTCTGAGATCCCTGTCTCACTCCTGACAGAGTCAGTACTGAATGAAGCACAGTAGTGTCATAATTTCATGTTTTCTCGCAGCTGTGAGAAAACTCAGGAGTGGAAACTCTGGTCAGTAGTCTCTCTATAAAATGCATTTCAAAATCCCTAATGCAGTTAACACACTTCCACCCGAAGTGCAAGGTCCTGACAAATCCAGTTCATTGCAACAAAGTCCTGACACAGATGGGAGCAGAACCTGAGGCAGAGAGGCAGCTGGCACCCAACTTCAGCACTGAAGCATGGCCTTAGGGCCTCAGGGGAGAATCTGGATGCTATTATTTAGCATATAATTATTGACTAGTTTGCCATTTCGATTTTCTAACTTACAGCTTGCAGCCAAGGGCAACAGCAAAATGGAAAAGAATGGACAGAAGTTTTCCCTGTAAGGAAGGAGGGCAGAAGTGGAAGATGACAGTCTGAAGACAGGGAGGGGGAGAGACGGGAAGGAGAGAGGTGGAGGAGGGGAAGGAGAGGGCTAGCTGCACATTAGCAACATTAAAAAATTGTTACTAACAAAGCACTGACATGGGAGGATATAATTTTCTAACACCTCTCACTGTAATGTTTTTCAATTGAGACATGCACATGTTATTAGTTACTCTACTAATTAATAGTAACCCCTCTGACAAGCAAGAAATGTTTAAATTTTATTCAAAGACTTTTCTGCTTGTAAATATTTAACAAATCTGAAATATTTCCTTTAAGGAAAAGAAGTAAGACAGTTTGGCACAATATTGACATTATTGGTCTGTTATCCAGAAAACTCACTTACTGAACCCTCAAGCATCAGCAGATGAGTCTAAGTAAGACTCCTGCCTCAGCGTGTGCTCTTCCTGAACGAGTGCAAAGGAAACACTCCAAAAGCAGCTTGGACTCAGTGAAAAGCTCAGGTGCCATCCGCATGCTGTATTCAACCACCTTTCTATGAACATCTCCGGCTCATGAGCTTCTCTTCTGCTCTAAGATGATTTCATATTAGGGTGTTCACTTATTATATAGATAGACAAATAAAACAAATCATCATAAAGAGGGTATCAATAAGTCTGATGTATTGTTCACAGTGACAGAAAAATGCCCCAAAAGGCCACCAAAGTAGATTGTCCCAGTTATGAACAATATTTTATAAGTTATGATAGGAAATATTTTCTGGAGGTTGCACAGACAGACTAAGCCACCAAAATAGCATTATTTCAGATAAATGATCAATCCCTCTATGGTCCCCGCGGCTTATTTTAACGGAGCTTTCGGTGGGGGGCACACCAGAAACTCTGTGATGCATGTAATAGAATCAAGAGCTCCATTACAAACTCAAATTGCACCTCTGCGTGTCTCTGGGCTCACTTTCTTGAGAAGGATATACAGCCCTAAAGTCCCAAATAACCTGCTGTTGCTCATGCAAGTATTAGAACATATAATTGAAGATGAATTTCATATGTTGAGCAGACCTGTCCTAAGACTTCAGTTTTAGAAACTGACATCTCCTCTGAAGGCCCAAGTGTGAAAATAGTCAATCCAAAGATGACTCCATGTGTCGTGACTAAGCTTAAGGTCATTCCTATCAAAGTATGAACTCATACCTCAGACTTCTAAAGACTGTGTTAATTTCTCCCCAAATTCTAATTACTTGAGAATAATTTTTAAAATAGTAGATTTTCATATATCATGAAACAAATCTCTATGAAAGCAAATTGTGGAAAAGGGAGAGATTTTGAATGAAGAAACTACAGTACAGGAAATTCATCATTATGTCTATTTTGTGTGCATTATCATTTTAATCGGAAGTAATTTGTGGGTTATGGGTGGTGATCAGACCTGTAATCTCAACATTTGGGAGGTGGAGGCGAGGTGGGACTAAGAGATCAAGGCCACCCTAAGTCCTACAGCAGGTCAAGACCATGCTAAACCCTACACAGTTAGTTTGAATCCATCCTTGGGTACATGACAATCTGTCTTAGAAAGAAACAACCCAAGAGTTTGAATGGATTGACTCTTCACGATGCTGTATTCAGTAATATGCATCAAAAATTAAACAAACTTGATTGCTAGCTAAGATCTGTAACTAAAACAAATCAGAGAGACTAAGTGTCCAGTAGTCAGGACAATAGTAGAGAAGTGTCCACACAGTACGTGTAATCAGTGGAGAATGCTCCTTGAGTGACTTCATGAAGGAAAAAGAAGTTTTAGAAAATGGAGTAATTAGGAAGATTGGCTATGGATGGCCTTTAATCCCAGCACTCAGGAGGCAGAGGCAGGTGGATCTCTGTGAGTTCGAGACCAGCCTGGTTTCTTTCCTCCCCCTGCCTCTCTAATGGTGGTAGGATGATCTCTTGATTGGAGGAATTGGTAGATCACACAAGTCAGGCTCAGCTCTTTTTCGCCTGTATCTTTCTGGTGTCTCATTTCCTGCAGGGAGTCTACGTTGTGCTGCCAGCTCACCAGTGGCTGGGTTGCTCAGTTTGGACACAGCCTGTGATTTTAGTCTTTCCCTCACATCAACACTACATTCTTAGGCAGCTGTGTTGGCAGCAATTAAGGAGAGATTTGACTCCTTCTTGTATTTTACCCCTTACTCTAAAACACATCTTTTTCCTGGAGTAGTAGAGATGGCTCAGTGGTTAAGAGAACTTGATGCTTTTGCACAGGACTTGGGTTTGATTTCAGTTAATGTGGGAACAACAAACCTTAGCCAGAGGTCCACTTCCCCATCAGCCTGGGAGCAGGCAGCTACAAGACAATGTTTACTAAAAACATGTTTACTAAAAACAATATGGTGCCCGGAGCAATAAGTTGCTGATATGGGCTCACCCACGGGAACACCCTAATATTGACCTTTTCCAAAGACTAACTGCCTCTTCCTGACCCACCCACCGCCGCCTCTGGTGTCAGGGTATATATAACCAGCCAGGGTAGGAATAAAGTAGAGTCTTCTTTTCTTTGCACCACCAAGGGGTCTCTGTGTCGTCAATCCCAACACCCTCCGCACATTCTCGGACACAGGCTGTGCAGCAGGCGCAGCAAGTTAACAGTACCTATGTGGTGGCTCACAAGCATCTATAACTCCAGTTCCAGGGCATCTACCATTCTGTTCTGGCCTCTTTGGGTACCAAATATGCAGGTGGTGCCTAAACATGCAAGCTAAAACTATTCACATTAAAAATAAACAAATAAATAAAGGCTTTATCCTTTCTATGCAAATCATGCTCCAGTAATCATTTTCAAAAGAATAAATCTGTGAACTTTTGCATGCAATACTCAGGTCACCAGGTAGAAGAATTCCGTCACTCCCTACAATTTCTGTTCTCTCTAATCAACAGTTCTTTCTATTCTAGTTGTCTCTGTCCATAGTCTTGATTTTACACAATCTCACAGAACCAAAAGTATACAAATGAAATAATATCCTTTTTAAAGCTGTTTCCCTTCCAACATAATATATCAGAGAGTCATTTACTTTGGTACACCCTGCTGATATTTTTTATTGTTTGGTAATATTTTTCATAAGAGATTATCACAATTTAATGATTCATCAGTTAATGGATATTTGAGTAAGGTTTTGATGATTATTAATAAAGCTGCTGGTAATATTTATATATAGGCTTCTGTGTGACTATAAACTTTTACCTAAAATAAGTAAATACCTTTAATGTAATGGCTGGGTTATATTGATAGTTGCATATTAAACTTTACTTGAGTATTAAACCATTTTAAATTGCTGTACTAATTTGTATTCTGATATATGCATCCCATTTACTTTGACTACTTCCTGCTACTTTGCAATATTGCCTTCACTTTTTAATTAAAAAATTTAACCATTTTAATAAATATGATCTAGTAACTCATGCTTTTAATTTGCACTTCCCTAGTGACTAATAATTTTGGGTACTTCTCATAGGATAATTTTATTTGCGTGTATTTTCTTGCATGAAGGATCTGATATACTAGTTTGCTCATTCTTTTATTTTGGTGTTTTAAAATATTAAATTGTATTGCATTTATTTATGTGCATAGCTATGTACATGTATTCCACAGAGAACAGAAGACAACTGCTAGGAATCAGTTCTCTCTTTACATTGTGTGGAACACAGAAATTGAACTCAGGTCACTTGGGGGAAAGCAACCTTCCTTATTGGAAACATCTTATGGGACCAGACTTGGAGAAATCTGGATATAGTCTGGTTGTAGGTACTGTATCAATGATTTGAAAGTATTTCTCTTATATCTCTGATATTTGCTTACTTGTTTTTGGAGCAGTTCAGACATTTCTCTGTTTATAAAGTTCATTCAGCCTATCGTGGTTTTTAAGATGCATTTCTTCAGTGTCTGATTTAAGAAATTGTGGAGAGATTGAAAATGTAGCTTGGTCAGCAGGGCACTTGCTTGGCATGTATGGAACCCTGGGTTCCCCCGACAAAACATTAAAAAAAAACAAGCAAAATATAATATATTGTGTCTTATGCTCTCTTCTAGAAGTGTCTTAATTTTAGTTTTTATATTAGGACTATAATTCCTTTTGACTTAATTTTTGTACATGAAGAAAGGGCATGGAATTGGGTGAGCAAGGAGGTAAGGAGGCTATAGAAGGAGCTGAGGAATGAGAGAAGCATGATTAGCATAAAATGTTTTTCAATAAAAACAAATATATATTTTTTGACACTGTAGAAAATTCAACAAGTGTTAGATGAAATTAGTTGCACTTAACAATGTGCAAATAGTTACAATTTTAAGAATGAAGTTTTTGTAGTTCGTTGCATCAAAATCCATCAATGTATCTTACATACTTTATACACACACATACACATACACTCTCTCTCCCTCTCTCTGTCTCTCTCATGGATTCATGAAGTCAGACACTGATCACTTGGAAATTGCGAGTGATTGGGAGGTTTCCACATGGTTTACATGTTATCAAGAAGCATATTTTTAGTATTTCCAAGAATCTAATCTCTAATTCTCCACGTCTGGAAGAGCTCAATACCAGCATGTGGCTGACAGCCAAGGTTCTAATTTTTGCTTGAAAGTTCAAATGTTATCCCTGGCATCCCATTTGAGTTCCTCAAAAGTGACAGCCGTTTTCATTCATTCATATGAAAACATTTGACAAACGTCCATGGTTATCTATGGAGTGTTTTTTTTTTCAAGTGAATATCATGTTCTGTGGAAACATAGCTAATTCATTTTACAAGGAAATAAGTCATATTATTTTCCTTCATATTTGCGCATGACATGGAAACGTTTCTTTTTCCTCTCTGCACTGAGACCCCTTCGGGTGCTGTAGCCTTTGTCTCTGTGAGTTCATATGTGCATCCATCCTGCCCTGCTGTGTTTAGAGGGCCTTGTCTCCATGGTGTCCTCCATTCCTTTGGCTCTTACACCACTTTCTGCCTCCTTTTTTGTAAGTCAGTCTTAAGGGCAGATCCTAGGCCCAGCAGAAGACACCAATACAAAATGAACTCAATGACATCTGTGGAAGTCCTTTTCCCGGCGTCTTTTAAAATTTTACATGCCCTTTGCATAAAACTGTAGCTTCTGCTTTTATGTTTTTATGGGATTCTTGTGTGCATGAACATGTGTGTCTCCGGATTTTTCTTTGACTCTTTTTCTTGTTTGTTTTGTCCTATTTTGGTTTGTTTGTTTTTCTTTTATCTTATCTTATTTTATTATTATTCAGATGCCTGTTTCTTTTCTAACTATGCTAATGAGATACAGAAAGGGTGTGGATCAGGAGGGGAGGGGGTGTTTCTGAGAAGCTGTAGGAGAAACTGTAATCAGAATACATTGTATAAAAAACCAATTTTCAATAAAAGAAAAATAGAGAAAAGAAAGATTTCTTTTGCATGTGATCAAATTTGTTACACAAAGTATTAGAAGGATGGGTTATTAAAGATTTGATGCTTAGTAAAATCAATATATTTTGATGTCTAAAGATAGGGCTTTTTTATACCATGGTACTCTGGAATTCAAACTCAGGCCTTCATATGCTAGGCATGTACTCTTTCACTGAGCCATATCCCCATCCTGATTAAGCAAAGATGTTTCTCTCTCTCTCTTTTCTGTCAATAAGTGTCACTAAATAATACAAAAACAATTTAGTGCACTGTCTTGATTTGGGTTTAGGAGACAACAGTTTAATCTACCATTGTATTTGCACCTTCAGTGCCTATGACAAAACCGTGCCAATGATAAAACATTTCTTAGCATTCTGAGGGAAATTCTTAAAAGAATCATGAGGACAGCCAGTGGTTCACCTACCACACCTTGAAAAATATTGGATTAAGATATTGAAAAGGGATAAAGAGGGAGAAACCACAATAGCTTCAAAAATAGCAACTGAAGTTGCCTTCCAGGATATGTGTGTGTGTGTGTGTGTGTGTGTGTGTGTACACATATGTATTAGAGGAAAGAAACTTCTTTAACAGGCATGTGTCACTGGCCCAAGAAACCCCCCAGCAGGAGACAGAAGTGTCTGATAGTGTAAGCTGAAAATCCCTTGTCTGAAGAGCTAGCAGAGCCATGATGTTAGACAGAATGCACCCTTCTCACAGAAGCAGCATGTCAGGAAGCCACAGCTCCCAAGTAAAATCGAGAGTGACAGAGCTTCAGGAGATGAGGCAGACAGCTTGGGAGAGCCTGGACAGTGAGCTTGGCCATGTTGGTGTCTAAACTATGTAACAAGGCTGCCCTGTGGCAGGTGTCAGTCTGAGACAGTGGTCATTGGGTCAATTTATTCTTTTCTCCAAAGTGTGATGATTATACACACCTGAAATAACAGGCATTGAAAAGATGTCATGCGCAGACATCTAAGAAAGTTCTAGTGTAAGGGACAGGATGGAGCATCTCTCTGTCCTAAGGAGATTTGAAGGTCACAAGGACAGGATGAATTGGGTGTCACCATGCTGTCTACAGTTTACAAGTCTGGTTTTAAGGAAAGCACATTTCCTGCCATCATTTTTAGAAAAGTAACTTTGCAGTTTAACCCCAGGTGATTTAAGGACAAATGTATTTTGATTTCTAAATCTTACAGTTATAACCCTTTAGCAGATTTGTGTTCATAGTCTCTGAGGCTTACATATCTGATGTGATCAGAAGAAATCTTGATTCTTCTGGTCCTAAGATGCATTCATAATAAGTACATCACTCAGTGTGGCTTTTAATGGTGACAGAGTGGGTAGCACTGCAAAAACTGGCAGAAAGCCAACTGTTGGTATGCACTGGGTGTTTGTGTCAGCTGTCCCTCCTCATGTAAGGATGGCATGGTTCCAGATCCACACAGCATGCCTAAAACTACATAGCATTGAGCCCACAGCCGCTTCACTGAAGTCCTTCTCAGCTCTTCTGATTGAGTGGGGAGCATCCTCCTTTTCAGTTACAGGCTTGTCAGAGTATGGCTTCTCATTTGCATATCTAGATGACCATCATGGCTACTTTTGATGCTGGGTCATCTTGTAAGTCAATTAAAGGCTAGTTGAAGATGAGTACTGTGGTAGACAGCTGTAGCATGAGCTTTCTGGCCCAGCTAGACCCTGCCCCCGCTTCAGCCCCTAGTGAACACATGGATGCTATATTAGTTATAAAGCTGTTGGCTGGTGACTAGCATTTCTTATTGCCTAGCTCTATCTTAATTATTAACCCATTTCTATTAATCTAAGTATTTCCACGTGGTCTTATCTTACTGGAGTATACTGAACCTGCAACTGCTTTGCATGCTACATGATGACTGATCAGCATCTCCGCAGAGAAGAGAGCAATTTCCTGTTTGTCCCTGCTTATAACCTGATTCTGCCCCGTTATGTGTCACTTCCTGTCTGGCTAATCAGGCAATCAGTGTTTTATTCATCAACCAATAAGAGAAACATATACAGAGAAGAACATTTCCCATCAGACAGCCTGCTCAGGCTGCTATTAAGTGACAAGAAAATGGGTAGAGTATATGTCATGTGTACAACAGGATGAATTCCTTCTTGGAAGACTCTGTGGTTCTTCATAAGATCGTATCACACAACTCAGAGTAACATACAACATAAAACTTAAGAATCATTTAGTTTCAGGAATTGTATACGTACTATTTTCACATGATGATTGAACATGAGTAACTAAACACATGAAAATGAAACTACAGATGAGTGCCCTATTGTAATTTGGCAAAATCAGCAACTCCAATCATCACAGAAGATAAGCACTGAATTTTATAGATGAGCAAATGCAACCTAAGGGAAGTCAAGAGTCTGAAGATGTAGTTTGCAATCAGAGCCTGCAATGAAACCCAGCTCTGTCAGACTCAAAAGGCTATAGATTTTCTATTTTCATGAGTACTTTAAAACAATACATTTGTTTGCCTGTTTTAGCAGCAGTTTATCAGTAAAATTTTAAGTGGAACACTGAAACTTCTCACATAACATCAACACTCATGAAATCTTAATCTAGTGTTTGGAGACTCAGAAGCACTTCCAAGGCTCTCCTCATGAAGAAAACACCACAGTACAGCTGCTTTCCCCTGAATCGCCCAATGCCAGATACTCTGTCAGTTTTTTTTCTCCTTTCAATTGCTCCCGATGCAGGAGATTACCACACCAAGCAAGGGGCTATTCCAAGTGGTAACCAGACTGAAGGAACTGCCTGGGGTTAACTCTACCTTGTATAGCTTCACTTTTACACAGGTGGAAAAGGCCTTGTTAGAAGAGAAGTAAGTTTCTTCCTCTTTGTTATCCAACCTGGAAGACACATGTGGATTTTTCCCTCATCCAACTCTGAATAAACATATTTACACTGTCAGAAGGATTTCAGTGAAGCATTTCAGCTAGAGTGAAATCTAGCCTGTAACTCTTCAATATAGCACATACTGGGCCATCCACAGACATAGTTTATAATATGTTACGTTGTGTTCTATAGGGTATGCTAGGCTTTGCCTTCATTTATCAAATGGATATTCACTAAGTTATTTTGAATTTTCATGGATTTGTAGGTGAAGAACAGAGTCAATGCAGGTAGATGAATATAAGCTAATTTGTCTTTTTGGAAGATGAAATGTAAGCTTCTTTGACCTTTAGGAGATTTATCAACAATAGATACATTTACAAAATACTCTCACACTTAAGGCCCAGGGAACATTGCTTTGCTTTGGTTGTTTGTTTTAGTTTTTTGAGACAGGGTTTCTCTGTATTGCTTTGGAGTCTGTTCTGGAGTTCATGATGTAGACCAGGCTGGCCTTGAACTCACAGAGATCTACCTGCCTCTGCCTCCCGAGTGCTGGGATTAAAGGCATGTGCCACCAATGCCCGGCTCCCCAGGGAATATTGCTAAAGAGAAGATAGAAAGATTGTAGGACCCAGAGTGTCAGGAAGGTTGCTGTGAGATTTTTGTCTCCTAATAATACCACCAGTTATACCCATTATATCTTAGAAGCATGGCTAACCAAACATGGGCTGAACATGGATGGAATATTAGACATGCTAAAGTAGGTGGGGAAAAGCTCAAAAGGCCTTAACCCTACCCAAGGAACTACAGGCAACTAAGACATACTGGCAGGGAAAATGACCTTCTCCAGAAAAGAGCACCCCAATTGGTTATCCAACACCAAATGGTCAACCTGGAAAACATACATGTAAGTAATGTTATACAGACTGAGCAGGTTACATTTAGGAATATAAATATTTATTCACGGTCTAAAAAAACCTTGGAACCTTTTAGAGAAATCACTATGAAGCATTAGAAAATACTTTATGAAAAAAAGAAAATAACTTTATGTAATTAAGCAATATACTTGTCTATAAATAGTATTTTATAAAGCATCTTTAGACAAGGCTTGCCTTACTTTTCTAGGATGAATGCTATACATTCAAAATTTATGCAATGCTATTTGCTGAGTGCCTTAGTTCCCTTTTGTTACTTCTAGACGCAAATACTCAAAGCTGCCTCTTATATGAAGAAAACAGGCGTATGTGGTCCACAGTTCTGGTGACTAGAACATCCTGCCTGGTGTTGCAACATGACGGGGAAGTGGAGAACGAACTTGCAGAAGGGTTGTACATGGTAGACACGTTAGGGAGACAGCTGAGACAACGTTACTGGTGCTTGTGATAAAACAGTCACTGCACTGGTGGTGTTCAGAAAGCAGGTCAGATCGGAAGTGAGTTTTGAGGAGAGGAGGAAGTAAGGAGTGAAATACCTTCCTTTGAGAGTGCAATGGGAAGACTGAGAAGTCTGAGTCAGAGCCTCAGGGAGCTGTGAAGCCCAGTCTCTGTTCCTCTACATTAAAGGCTTCATGTCAGCAGAAAAAGGAAGGAATATGTAAGAAACAGATAGTTGAGAGAAAGTACTGGGGTCACTCTCTGGCTCTGGAAGGCATACTGAACTTGCATACTGGCTGTGGACGGTGTACTTTCTTGCTTGCTAGAGATAAACTCTGGGAGCTCTTTCTAGCTTTGCCCTTATGCAAATTCTTCTTTAAAAACAAAAGAGCCTAGGCTTCTGCGGCAGTTGGGGTTAGAAGGACTAGGCCAGGTGGCATCTCCTCCTCCATCATGGTTGATCTTAATATCTTTCTCTGGGTCCTAATCTAGTTTTAGAACAAAAGGGGACACATAAGAGAGAAAGAGAAACAGCAACAGTGAGTAGGATAAGAGATACATCTCAACAACAAACTCAGTTAAAAAGAAACAAATTCGGTTTAAAACAAATGGAGTTCTATAAAGAATCCAAAAGGATAGAAGAGTGAACTAACATCTGTTTATGCACAACTGTTTTTCAGTAATATTGAGATTTAATTTTCCTTTTTGTTACCTTTTGCATGTATAGAGGAATGTTTCTGAAGGCTACAAAATGCATGGTAAGGCAGCAGAGTTACCACAGAGACAGGAATTAAAATGAACTATCCTCTACTGAAGTAGACAGCAAAGCCTAGAAAGAAAGGCACTACACACACCATTTTAATGTCTTGGAAGTTAAGTATTGAATTATCTAATGAAGTATGGTGTTCATTGTAACCCAACATGAGTATATTTCTGCTCTTAAATGATGAACTGATAAACATATATTTTATATACCTTCAATTTTAAGTTTTATATGGTGATCAATAGGCATACCCATATATGCCAAAGCTCCTTGAAGTCCTCGTTAGCTTTTAGCAGAATTAAGAGTATTGCAGAACACACAGGGAGCAGAATCTCTAATCCAGTCAAACAAAACTTTCAATATTTGTCACTGTCCACTATCTAAAGTAAACTAAACCACAGGAAAACATCAGTTTCATTTGCCTGAAGATCGAGCAGGTCTGAAACAACTGGCATACTTGTACTTCATTGTATTGAATGAAATGGTGTCTGATGACACAATGGTAGAGGGGGAAAAATCCCTTTTATTCTTTGTACAATGGCAAATTCCTCTTTTGGGTGACAGCATATCCGGCACCCTTTTCACAGTATTATGTGAGATCCCAAAAGCCTAAACTTAAAGGAATTCGTGTCAACTGTCAGACTTTCCAACGGAACTGGAAAACTCACTACACCTTTATATGACAGTGACCTGAGCTTTCAGAAAACCCTCACAGGCACCAGATCTTAGGGATTTAAACCTTAATGCTAAATTTTCCCACAGAAACAGACACTGAAACAGCCCAGAGATAACGTGTGAGATCTGCCTAGAAACAAGGTAGTTCACTCAGATGTCAGGTACCCTGCGCGTCACATTGGCTTATTTACTGGAGAGCTCATGGCCGTGCATTTGTTGACTGCTATCCAGAGAGACCACTAACGGCTGCTCCACGAATGCAGAGGAGTGACCTGCAGGGATTTTTAAGGCACAGGCTATTATTTCACTAGAAAACAGTGTGAGGATTATCTCCTGTTAGGTTATGTTTTTTGCCATTAAAATAATGCAATGGAATTACACAGAAACCTGTCTGTCAGCTGCTGTGGCTGGCACTGTGAATCTGCCACACTTTCAAAAGGAAGAACATGAAACACCACATTCAAATTATCTTCCTCTCATTAAGTCTTAATGTATAAAGAGAAGAGAGTTAAAATGCGACTAAAACAGAAACAGTGTTTCAAAAATATTTTTTTCCCACTGACCAGATTGTAATTTACAATACTGCCACTCTGTCACTGCTGTGACACTTCCCTGTGCTGCCTAAATGCAAAATTGGCCAGGTTTAGCATAATAGCTGGCTGCATAAAACATGAGATTGCAAATGTCACTGGAAAAAGATGATGAATGGTGGTGAGATATTTATATACACTCTATACATGTGTTGACTAAACCACTTGAAGGAACTCTGTTAAAACCAATCTTTTCAGTGACAGATTTGGTCTCAGAGTGACTTTTTGTACTTCAGGCATCTAGGACCACAGAGTCTCCTGTGGTGGCATTGTTTACCTTGCCCCTTATCCCACCCTTTGAATCATAGCCATTCTCTTTGCATCCTTGCTGCTGTGTACCATGAAGTGAGATAGTGACTCACATCAGGGCAGGTAAGGGCACTGTTGGAAGCCTGGCCACCACTTCTGTTTGACCTGTCCTGAAATCCTTACTTTACTGTCCTCTCTAGGTCTAGAAGGTGCTGGGTCTGGCTGCATGCCTGATGATGCCTTCGTTATCCACTCATGCTGCCACAGAGTCAGATCCAGGATGTGGAAGTATTCAGCTCATGTTGGCATTAAATTAGGTACTTAATCTCTGTCTTTCTTCCCTCAAGTTCTTGTCTTAAGCAGAAATAATCATAAAAGTAGATTATTCCATTATCTCCTCTGATATAAAATGTAATCAATGTCACTATATTTACTAAAAAAAGAAAGGGTGTGTGAGTCCGTGTGTGTGTGTGTGTGTGTGTGTGTGTGTGTGTGGGTGGGTGTGTGTGCTTATGTCTGTGTGCATGTTCCCATAGGTACTAGTAGATTGAATTTACCTGTGAAGGTCAGAGGTCAGCTGTACTGTTGTTCCTTGCTTCCTGTACTCAATTAAGTGAAAGAGTTTCTCCTGCTGTGTGAATACTATGGGTATTATGCCATTATGGACCCAAAGCAATGGGACAAAGTAACTATAAATTGAGATTCACTGAAACCAGGAACCAAAATAAATATTCCCTCCTTTTAAGTTGATAAATCTCATGTGTTTTTTATAGTGATGGGAAGCTGATAAACACAGACAGAAAAGGCTAGTAATATAAATGCCCCTGATACAAGTGACACCTTCATATCAGTTTGTCACTTGTGTGGAACAATTTTTATGATTACTCAAAACTAGCTAAAAAGCCTGCCCCATGCTTTCTTAAATTAGCCATCTTATCTTAGTAATTATGTTTGTGATTGTTTATTATTTAACCCGTGGCCTTTTGTGTATTCTCTGTCATAACCAAATGCTGAAATTTGATTAGTCATTGGCATATTCAGCCATTCTCTACTCTACATCCAAAGTCAGAAAGCCACCTTCAGAAAGGGAAGAAGAGAGTAATGAAAGAAAGCATGGCATAGAAGGAAGAGCCTGCTGGAGAAATAAGAAGGCTTTGTTGCAATCTATAAATGCTACCATAAGTCTCAGCTTATGTCCTTCTATTCGATCAAAAAACTTTCCATTATGTCTTAATTATATACTTCATGCCTATTGCACTGCAAATACTTGTATGGGATCTATGGGATTAACACATAAATCATGAGTCAGACATAAACTTGATGCAAAGAAGTAAGAGTTATGACTGGTCTCTGGTCTTTAGGTACCTTCATATTCTGCCATACCCCCTATTGCCAATATGGAATTCATAGAGAAAGGCTCACATTTAGACTGCTCTCCTAGAAGAGAAGAGTTAAATGAGTTCTGAAGCACAAAACATAACTCAGACTGTCTTGTTTTATTTGCTGTAAGCCTAATACATACTCTACCACAGGTTACAAGGCCATCTGCAGATTTGGGGTAGTTAATAATATTTGCACTCCCATTTTTATAAGTTTAAATAGCAGCACCTTCACTTTTTGTCAGAATGAGCTATATTGAAAATCCAACAGAATAAACCCAAAGTTAACATAGGAAGGTGGGAAGCTAACATTTTAAACTATTCCCATAGAAGCATAATGTAGGAGGCTTCTAGTTTTCTTAAAGTAACTATACCTCACAAATTCTGCTTTGGGTCTGACCACAAATGAAGCAGTATTGTCTCCCAGAAGCAAGGCAAACAGTTTAAACCTAGATTCCATAGAATCCTGCAAAGAGGTCCCTTGTGGGAGACTGCCAGTGACAACGCCCTTCCTCTTCCTTCTCCTGTCAGGCTCTGCATCTTCTGTAGGGATGCTGTTAATTTGTTACAGACGAGGCTATAATAGCTCAAGGGCTTTGTTTTGTTTTCCTTAATCACTCTAGTTACTTGACTAAAAAGGGAGCCTTGTTCTACAAACACAATTGGAAAAGTAAGATTACTTGTGCCTTTTAGAAGGAGGCTATTAAGGAAAATGTAGCACAGAGATCTGTGTCTAAACAAAGGCAAACCACAAAAACAAAACAAAACAAAACTCAACTTGTTTGCACCCTGAATATAAAATTTCCCATGTTAAGATTACATTTCCACTATGTGTTACTTAATTAATGAAGACTATAAGCCAATTAATGTACATGATTAGACATTGACATTGGTATTTGATCTCCCTATAAATCAGTATAAAATAGAAACATGAAGAGTTAACTAGAGTACAAATAAATTAACAGGTTGAGGTTGAAGAAGGAGAAACAGAAACTGATTTTTCAAAAGCTATGAATGCTCTGCTATTATTGTAACTCACATTTTCACATGGATAACTGAATAATACAACAGGAAATAAGAAATGAAGCCAACTGAAAGGGTTTTAGTGACTTTTCAGCTGGTAGAAGTCAAGGGTACCATTTAAACTCTTCAGTAAATGTCAAATGTGATGTGATTCAACTCGCTTCTGACTTAAGATGTTGGAAAAATACTGAAGGCATGGTCACTTAAACCTTCACTTAACTTAATAAAAAAAAATCCCCCTCTCAGTCTTGTTTTGACAGAAACAAGGCAGAAGGTGGTCTTTATTCTGTTACTGAGAGCATGTTGGTCCATATAGTTTAGAGATTTCATTAGATAGAGTTGTCTTGGTAATACAATTGTAATATCATAATATATATTTGATCTTTAGATATATTTTCTTTCTATTCAATTGGGATAATGCATTGAATTTTTGGAAAATGTGAATACCTGAAAGAAAAATGCAAAGATAACAAAGATACAACAATAACAAATACAAAGGAAAGGGCTTTTTGGGTTGAGGGCTGTATCATGCTTTATCTATAATTTACAGAAAAATCTAAATCTATATATTTATCATCTCACTACAAATATATGGTACTCTATGTACTTCTCTCAACTCTAGGAATGTTTAAGACATAGTTAGGACATGCCTATCATGAGCCAAGCATAGACTCATGGAATGGTAAATGGAAGGGGACTTTGACTACACTCTCCGACTGGCATCCAGAAACAAAGTGCTGTCCTATATGTAATAATTTTGCACCAACTGACTGTGTTTGTGTAGCACTGGTGTTGTCTTGTGGTTGCCATATGATTAAACCAGGTCCTAGGGGGAAAAAAACCCTAAGGTTGTAGCTAGGAAATGTGCTGTGAGGTTTCACCAAATAATTCATTGCCAGGTATCTAATGGACCTCATGTGAGTCAGGACTAGTTTGATCAGGGAGTGATAGTCAATGTCCCTGAAGGCAAAGACATTTTTTGGAATAGCATCCGTTAGCATTTGCTAACAGCAAGATGCATAGAAAAAAATCACATCTTGTCCTTGAAGTTTGAGACCAGCTCACAGACCAGGGTAAAATGGTATGCTCCCCTGTCTGCTAACATGCCTCAAGAAGTTGTGCTTCATTTTCCTAATGTTTAGAAATCATTTTGGAGAAAGGAAAGAAGAAAAAAAAAGTACTTATTCTAAGTAAAACTTTGAATTGGAAAATGTGATGGTAAGCATGAAGTGTTTTTAACCAGAAAAAAAGAATGAAATGTTCCCTGGAAGTTTTAAATTATTTCCTTCTTTTGAAGTTGGTGGGGCTTACAGAGCAAGGTCACATCAGTGTTGGAGAACAATGCACTTACGTTGTTAGTTTCCAAGTTGATTTAGAATCACTTCCCAGACTGTTTGGGTGCATGTCTCTGTGTGGTTGTCAAGGTGTTTCCAGAGAGAATCAACAGAGGGAGAAGTTGCAAACACCATCTGATGGACTGAGGACCAATACAGAGTAAAAGCAGCAACACAGGACAGCCAGCAGAGCCATGGCATGACCTCTGACAATGCCACGAAGTGCTCTTCTCTGACATGTCCTTCTCACACTCATGTCCCGAACCCTATGAAACCATGAGCCAAGCTGAGTATCTCATTCTTCAAGCTGTTTCTGTGGGGTGTCGACCACAGTTGTGACAACACTAAAAGACTTGGGTCCTTATGCGGAAAGACGTTCAGCTCACTTTTTGATCTCAGACAAACATTTGATTGAAACACCACTTTCATCCCCAGAGAGTACAGTAAAAATGTTTGTGGCTTAAAACACTTCCGACTGGGAGAATTGTCCTCCACACTGACAGTAGAAATGCTTCAGCATGTCTTCTATAGAGCTGATTTAGAGCAACACAGACTCTCCATGTGCTTGCCAAAAACAGGGAGTGGGTAATCTATCTCCAGGAAGGAGAACGTGTCTACTCACTGGATAGAGCTATTTGCAACTGATTTATGAGTGGTTTTCTTTCTGAAAGCTTTATTTTCCCTGTGTGTGTGTGTGTGTGTGTGTGTGTGTGTGTGTGTGTGTACCATGTGTATACTTGTCAAGGTCAGAAGGTGTTGAACCATCTGAAGCTGGAAGAGTTACAGAGCCTTATGAGTCACCCAGCATGGGTGCTGAGAACTGAACTCTGGTCATCTGATGGAACAGCAAACACTCCTAGGACCTGAGCCATATTCCCAGCGGCTTCTTGTGTTTTGAATAAAGGTTTTCAAAGGCAATAATCTTAGTATTGAATTAACTTACACTGAGTTGATGCTTTTGTCTCTAGCTATACACTAAGATTGGACACTCCTGGTTAATGATATTAATTACTGGCAGAAAGGGGAGTGTTTTTTCTTCCACTTTTCTGTTGTGCAAGGGTTATTGTCAGACTTGTACATCATCCGTGCATTAAAGGTATAACAGAGAAACGATGGGCTTCTGATTTAGTGGAGTGATGTTGCATGAAGTGCCTGCCAGCACATGCCCTGCTCCTCAAACCTTTCCCAGAGAAACAGTGTCTACTCAGTATTGTGTATTTGTACATGCACAGATGTATGGAGGGCGGAAGTGGACAGCAGGTGTCTTTGTCAAT
Source organism: Mesocricetus auratus (assembly GCF_017639785.1). Lineage (NCBI taxonomy): Eukaryota > Metazoa > Chordata > Mammalia > Rodentia > Cricetidae > Mesocricetus > Mesocricetus auratus. The sequence goes on along the minus strand of NW_024429199.1, from coordinate 16,080,067 downwards.
CACCCTCCACATTATTCTTTGAGAAATGGTGTCTTTCTTACCTCCAAGGTTGACAGTCAGGCAAGACTGGCTGACTGGGGAGTCAGTCTCCTGTTGCTGGGTTACAGAGTTGCTAACATATCCACTGTTTTACATGGGTGCAGACAGTATGAACTCATACCCTCATTGTTTGTGTGCCAAGTGTTTTACTAACTGAGGCATCTTCCCTGAGCCCCCTCTGCTTCAATCTTTAATGGCTCAGTTCATGAAGGTCAATTTTTTGAATTGAACTATGTAGAAATTGATTTAAAGTCTGTGTACAACACTGCCAGTTTGCTTCTTACAAGTAAGTTGTTGGTAACATAAAATGGGGTTAATGCTTCAATGATATACCTCACTGGGTTTCCACAAAGATCAAATGAGAAATGTTTACAAAAACTCTTGTGTGTTTGGTTCAGAGATGATCAATGCTGGATCTGCCTATAATACCACACTGGCCAAAATTTTAACAACAAATATGACAAGTTTTGAACTTCTGCCCAATAAGGATTCATTGATGAAATGAAAAATATTTGGCTAAATGAACTTAGAATTTGAAGTTTCCCCTTCCCTTGTCATTAAACATTTTTTAATGCACAAAAACAGAGATTTTAATAAACCAGATATTTTTCTTCCAAATAAAAAAATGCCAGAGGGATGTTTTTGTTTGTGTCTTTTAGCCAAATCCAGGGAGAAGAAATTAAATCCTTTTATTTGCTTTCTACAATGTAAATTTTTTTCCTGTGTCTGTTGTTGGTTTGGTTTTGTGTTGTCATTTTTTGGCTTTTTCAAAAATTCTTCTGTTAAGACAGGGTCTCACTATGTAGCTTCAGGTGACTCAGACTCAAGATCCTTCTGCCTTAGTCCCTGTTGTGCTGAGATGACATGTGTATACTCCTGTACCTGGCTCTAAGGTACAGCTCTTATTTGAGCTTTTTGAGAATAAACAACAACAACAACAACTGAAAATAAAAGTATATAAACAATTTTCCAAAGCAGCATTTTCAAACTTATATGAGGATGTCAAGACAGCTTAGTGGGTCAACTGAGTCCCATAGCTGGAACTTACATGGTAGGAGGAGAAAATCCATACCTGCAGGCTGTCTTCTGATACACACACACACAGACACGCACACACAGACACACACACACAGACATGCAGACACAGACACACACACACACACACACACAGACATGCAGACACAGATACAGACACACACATACACACAGACATGCAGACACAGATACACACACACACACACACACACACACACACACACAGAAAGACACAGACAGAGAGGGAGGAGGGGGAAAATAGATTTGTAAAGAGTTTTGAATTACTAGCTATGCCTGGACAACACTTATGCCTGTGTTTAACCACTGAGATGTCAAAACTCTGCTTTGTGGTTTGGGAAATGAATTACCCTTCCCCTCTTTCAACATGCTAATAGTTCATTCTCAAATCTTTCTTCTGCCTATTTTCTCAAAGAGATGCAAAGGAAAATTCTTTCCTACCTAAATATTTAACCCAGTAGACTTACTGTGTTGGGTAACTTAGCTTTTCAATACTGAAAAATTATTTTTTTATAAAAAGAAATAGGCAGATTAGGTGGTCTCCAATGTTTTCATCACATCTGTACTTTTATGAATTGTCATAGACTTATCCGTGTATTAAAATCAATAGTTTGAGTTGGCCAACAACTAGATTAAGAGTGACATGCACTAAAGATCTCTCCTCCTCTGCTAACTTTGGATATCAGGGAGATTCTTGCCTCAGAATCTTTCTGATTTAATTGCTTGAATCTGCCAAATTCTGAGATCCAAGGCAAGTGTTACACAATCACAGGTTTTGAAATTTTGTTGAGAGGCTGATGTAAACCTAAAAACACTCTAGAGTTGGTTTATAATTTATTTAAAGCAAAGAGGGAGGTGAGAAATACTGATTTTTCACTAGTATATAATTGCAACTCAAGTTTCTACATATCAAGGAGTGTTTCCATTAGAAAGTGTTGCCCTTTTAGAGCTAATAGCTGTGTGTTTAGGCTAGAGACAAGTCCACTGATCACCAGCTGGATCAAGCTGTAACTTCCATTGAATATGCTGCTGTGCAACAGGTCACATTCAGCTTCTAATGATCATCAACTGGAAACCAAATTCATTAACCACTGAGTAATTACCAACGCTCTCATGAATAATGGTCACTGTAATTTTAGAAACAGCCATTTAGCTGAGACATCAAAGGTTACCAAACATTTCTCACAAAGTAATGACTCTGACCAGTGAAAAATGAAACCACATCTCCTCAGCAATTTGTTTTCAGACAAGTTAATGGAGTTTCCTACAGAATGGGTTTATTTTTACTTTTGGCTGCATTCATATGACCTTGATTGAGAAGAGGAATTAGTTACAGATGATCTATTGACAGTGGGTGCCATTGGTTTTCAAATTTGTCATCCCAGTGTCCTTGTTGAAACCCATCATGACCTCCACTCAAGATCATCTCTTCCCTGACCAAACTTGGAAGGGATATCTTATTGACAAAGCAAGAACGTCAATTTTTCTTGCTTTTTGCTTAATGAAACTACTTATCCTATTCTCACCTTGAAAATGCCATTAAAATATTGGGAATTGGAAGGAAAGAAGAGACAAAAGGAAAAAGTCAGAGCCTGCCCCATTTAAGAGTGGGAGGTAAACTGACAAAGTTAAAGGATAACTTAGAGAAATTCCACCTTGATGTAAAGCACAAGAATGCTGTACAAATTCCCTGCTCCTCTCAACTTTAGTTATATTATAGTCAACTAAGTTCATAAATAAGTTTACCTGGGCATAGCTCATTCACTTGCCTATTGTGAGTGAAACTCTGATTCAACTTCCAGAACCTCAATTTTTTTCTTCGATTGTTTATTTACTTAGTTATTTTACATCATGACCTCAGTTTCTCTTTTCTCCTCTCTTCTCAGTCATTTACCCCACTCGTCTCTGCCCCTCCCATCCACTTCTCCTCCATTTCTATTAGAAAAGGCAGGCCTCCCATGGACATCAACAAAACATGGCAAATCAAGTTGCAGTAAGTCTAAGCACCTCCCTTTGTGTTAAAGCTGGACAAGGTGACTCATTATGAGGAATAGGGTCTTAAAAGCTCCTTAGAGTCAGAGACAGCCAGTGTTAGAAATCTCACAATGTGACCAAACTACATAACCATCACATATATGCAGAGTGCTAAAGGCACGGTTTAAATGAGTCCACAAGATCCAAGATAAACAGGTATTTGTCAGGGAAGCACTTATACAAATAATAGTAAATAACCACCAAGGTCTTCCTGCTCCTGAAGATGCAGTCTCTGTCCTTCCCATGTTTTGACCATAACTCGAGAGAGGGAGTCAGCCCCTCCTCTTCCTTACAAGGGGGTCATGTCTGTACACCTGAAGCCATGCCACTAGGATGTGGCCACCACTGCAAGTTCACTGGCAAAGCAAGATGCCAGTACAGAGTGCCTAGGTCAGTCCTACGTAGGGCCCCTGTTGGTTCAGTCCCTGTGTGCCCTAGGAGCCCAGGGTTGTCAATTCTGTGCATTTTCTTGTGGTGTCCATGGCTGCTCTAGCTCCTTTCTGTCTCTCTTAGGATTCCCTAAGCTTGGCCTGATGCTTGACTGCAGCACCTCAAAATTCAACCAACTAAATAATCACTAATTTTGTAACTAGAAACAAATGCAATTATTTTCATATGATGAGAGACTGATAATACCAAACCTGTTTTTCTTTTGTCCTTATATCTAGTTTAATCTAATAGAGTTACACCATTATGCTTCAGCATCAAAGCACTGACTCACAAATACTTTTATCTACCAGTTTTACATCTTCCCTAATTGTAGTATCCCAGTTCTACATCAGTAAGATTTGTCTACCTACTCTAGCTAGAAACCATCTTGTTTCATAGCCACATGTCAAAAATCCACCAGTGGCAATCCTCCATGCTCAATCTCACTCCCTTTTTCTCTGTTATATTAGCTTCACATCTCCAACCCCATACCACTGAAGCTTCTATTACTTACGTAGGAAATCTTAGCCTTTTTTTTTGTTGTTGTTGTTGTTGTTTTTTTGGTTTTTATGAGACAGAGTTTCTCTGTATTGTTTTCGAGGCTGTCGGTCCAGCCCAGCCTCGAACTCACAGAGATCCTCCTGCCTCTGCCTCCCGAGTGCTGGGATTAAAGGCGTGCGCCACCACTGCCTGGCTGGAAATCATAGTTTTTAATGTGTATATATACATTAAAATTAGTAGAAATCTGGAATTCTCTAAGCAGAGTTTTAAACTACCACGTCCCTGGATTACAAAGGTCATTTCTAGAGTTTAGCTACTTTAAATAGGTTTTCAGCTGCTAGCTGAATAAATACAAAGGATCATTGTTTTCACCTGCTCTAGACTTGAAAGTAATTTCTGCACATATTTATAATTATGTGGTCAAGTCTTATTACATTTCTGAAATGTTATAGTAAAACATAATTTAGGGAGTCTGAATGGTTCATATCAATCAGTTACTTTGAGAATATTATACAGTCCTGTCAGGAAACAATAGAGTGTTTGCTTTGTAATTTACTTGAATTACTTATAACTCAAGGACTCCAGCAAAGGCAATTTGTAGAAGTCTCATTCAAACACATCTTAGACATTTAACTTCCTCTCACACTGTTTGCAAAGAATAACAATTTCTTAGTTCACTTGTACTTAATGAAAAAAATCTTTCTTTCACAATTAGCTAAAAAGAACCATCTATTCTGTGTCCAAAGGGAATAGAACACCAACCTTTCATGCTCATGTATGGTAGTTCTATCACTTCATGGAGAATCTGCAGTATTCAGATGTTCTGTGCTGTTTAATGACTTGTTCATTGGGAAACAAAAGGCTATCTGAATGTTGAGAAAGGCAGCTGCTCAGTATGTCAGCTCTGTGTTCCTGAGAACATCCTCCAAGAGGCTTTAGGAGAACACCTCCCAATTTAGAATAGTCTTTTACTTACTATCAATCCCTTCAGCCTTGGTTACTTTTACAATATAAATCATTACTTCTTTTTTAAGGTTCAATTAAAATATTTGCTGTCTATAAATGCATGTGTTCCTGTGCCAGGAAGCACTTGCATTTTCCCTAAAGACTTTATCAGAGATTTCTTATGATCTAACCATGTTGATCTCTGATGGTCTTTGTAATCCTCCAACAAATATAATAAACAAAGACAAGCTTCAGATTGCAAAAGGAAAATTAAAGCAGATATGCACATATACACTCACATATATAGGCACACACACACATATATATAATAAAAATATAAAATATATATATATATATAATATTTTTTGCCAAGGTAAGTCTCCTTGTGTTTGTTGTGGGATAATCTTTTTGTACATTATGAAGGTGTGTTTCTGATCAAACACCTTCTGATTGCTTTAATAAAGAGCTTATTGGCCAATAGATAATCAGGAGAGGATAGGTGGGACTTTCATGGAGAGAGAGGAACTCTGGCAAGAGTCAGGGAGGCAGGGAATTTACCAGAGAGATTCAGAGGTAGTTGAACATATAGTATGGAGGAAAGGTAGTGAATCATGTGACAACATAGACTAATGTAAGTGATTAATTTAAGTTAAGTGAGCTAGTTGGGAACAAGCCTAAGCTAAGGTCAAGCTTTCATACTTAATAAGAAGTTTTCATTTCATTATTTGGGAGCTGGCAGTCCAAAGAAAGTCCAACTACATGGGGAGAGTGGGAATGGTGTATATCACTTTCTTTGAAACCTTAAGGACTTGATATTTTTTGTTGTTGTTGTTAAGCGAACTTTGAGATGGATTTCAATGACTGACACTATGATAAAAGCAAGCAAGCAAGCAAACAAACAACAACAACAACAACAACAACAAAATGCAAATGTTAGCCCATAAGTATTCAGCAAGTTTTGGTTGATAGTATCTGTACGGAGCATGCCTCTCAACTGATTTTCATGTTTGGTTATAGAGGACCAAACTGATGAACTAAGAAAATCATATCACTATACTTTATGCTCCTATTCTATCTGTCAATCTTACTTCTGTTCAGGTCTACATTATTGGCTCAGTGAATAATAAAAAAACCTCGTTGCATGTGTGAGATTTATTGTGTAAGTTGTACACCCTAAAACTGATAGCTGGAAATAGACTAAAAGGGAATAAGCAAAAACATTGCTGTCTTTCTTCACTCTTATTCTTATTTTCTGGAGCAGCTTGTTGAAAATAGAACATTAAAAAAACTCAAAAAAAGAGATAGCAGTCTTTAAATGTTGCTATTTACTTCTAATGTGTCATTAGAGTATACAGTATCTGTCACTAACGTGAGATGAAATAATGAAATTTCATGGCAGAATTCCTAAAACTAATGTTTGTGTCATTTCATTTTGTAGTTGCATTGCGGGTAAGTGAAAGCCAATTTTACCAATTATAGTGCTATCATTTAGTACTCTGCACATAAACAACTGTATCAGTGTCATCAGCTAAAGCAGTTGTCATTTGATGGGTGCATGCACACAAAAGTAGAGAGTCTGGCACAAAGATATCACAGACTGCAGAGGAGCTTTTCATATGTGTGCATATGAAGCTCTGACTGTTGTGCTACTTTTACAATATTTATTTTGAGCTTCCAAAATGTAGAAAACAAGGAAGTTGACTTAACATTTTGTTGGTCAAATAAAAAATATGTAGAAACAAATAAAGAACCACCCCCAAACTCTGTACTGTAAATTGCCTTAGAACTGACCACCATAAACAGCCCATGCAATAATGCTAAGCTGACAGTGTTCTGTATCTTCCTGGACTCAATATGTTACTCGTTCTGATAGGCAAATACATGTATCTTTAGGAAGGAAATAAAGAACATTCTCCAATTCTCTGCCCAACCCCCATCATTTCTAATGAGTGGAAGTTAGTTCTTTTCCCTAACTATTTGGGATTATTTTCAAGTCTGTTTCAGTTTCTTTTTAAAGGGCAAGTGCCTGGAATAAGAGCCATTTTCTCTATAGGCATGGAACAATTCTGCTTACATAACCATTCCGTTTCAGACCACTTTGGGTACTTTCCCTTTAAGTGAAGTAAGAACACCTTGCAGTTTCCCATTAGAGGAGTTTTTAAGACACTGACTGGAGAAAGATAATTACTGATCCCTCCAAGATTTGCTTGATGTATTTTTTTTTTTTACTGTAAGCTACCCCAGCAACTCTTTGCCACAAATTTGTATTTGTCTGTTATGGAGATACATAGAGGAACTTATGAGGGTCCTGGAATCAAAGAGAACATACTAATGTTGGTTCCAGACTATCACTGTGTTTAACTCTAAAACACTATTAGATGTCAGGATGTTTTAAATTATTAGCAGTTCTTTAATAAAATTTAAGGTAACTCCCCTTTGTCTGTTGAAAATTCAGGATCCAGTTAATTAAATTAGAGACCTTTTTTCTTCTTTCCATTTTGGTTAAACTTTGTTGAGGGGATGAAACCATTCAATGTCCTTAGATTTGAATACAGACTTTTCTGTGTTATTTCTCATTGTTGTTAGTTGCTAAAAAGTTACTTCAAAGTGGCCAAACACAAACCCAATTCCATATCTAAAACACCCAATTCTACATTATTTTCAAAATCTTCAGATTTATTGAAAAATTCTGTTGTTTTGCACTTTCCACAGCTGTATCTACCATCAGAGTGACCGTGTAGCTGGAAAGGTGATGTAGTGGGCTGGACAGCCATTGTTTCATAGCTCCTTGTTCTCTATCTTGTAGAAACTCATCCCTGTCATGCGGCCAGATACTTGGTTGGGAAGTGGGAAAGCAGTAAGAAGGGTGAGAAGATGTTATTTAGGCAGGATGTTGCTAGCTGGGTTCCTGAGCTCTTGGTTAGTCAGTTATGTAAGCTGACTCAATTTCTGAAGGTCCTTATCACCATTTGATTAATGCCAATAGACCTCATTCCACTGGGGGACTCTAATGATATATTTATAGTTTCTTCTACATCAAGAACTCTTAACCTCCAGCTGCTTTATATAATGGCTTCTACCATGATGTTCAGTTGGTTGTGACTCTTTGAGTGGCTTGCATATGTTTTTTTTTGGGACGGGGGGATAACTGAATTTTGTTTCAACAAATACTGAGAAAATAGGCTGATGTCAATGCTGTGGTAACTCCTTTCATTCTTTGGTTGGCACTGTCTGGATTATCCTTCTAGATTTCTGAACAGGTGTCAAAACCAGCCCAGGATGCCTATTAATTGCAACGTTCGTAATTCCGTTTCTTCATGTAGCATATTTGAAGACCTTTTATCTTTTGGAAGCGTGCATCCCTCCCTTGAGGAAGTGAGGTCTCATACTTGTTTGTAGTTTTCCGCTAAAATATCCATTCTTTTCTCCCAGTTTGCAAAGTATCAGGCTTTTGCTACTTAATAGAGCTAGAGTTGTACACACTTTTTAAAAAGAAGTCAGCATAGCCTTGCAGCATTTTAGAATTCAGTATCTTTTGTGTTTTGTCATATCAGTCAAAATTTCTAGTTCATATAGTCTCTTCTGATACAAGTTAGTAGAATGATTTTCCCTTACATAATAAATTTTTATTAAACATCAAATTGGTTAAAGTAGATTAAATGCTTTTTGCTTTGGAGTCACATCTAATAAAAGTGAATATCAGTTTTCTTATTACAATGAAAAGCTCATTAAGCTTACAGGTAATTAGTATTTAAATAATGTATATAATGAGTTATTTACTAATCTCGGCTTTATGATGTGCTTGCAAAGGTATTAATTACTTGGCTAGGCAATGAAAGGATTAGCTGTATAACAGCATGCAGATTTAAGAAAATGGAGTGCAAATTTTGATTATGCTGACAAAACATCAGGCACATTTATAAATTTTTGAACAGTTGATGCTCATAGTGTATACCATTTAAATTCTATTAAGCTGGTAAACACAGAAAATATCTAATAAAAAGAAATACTCCTTTGACTTCACAGTGGTGTTTTGATTATTTTTATTATTTAATATTCACCAAGCAGTCATGCTGAGCCAAACTCTAATTTAGCGTTTATCAAGTGCTGAGAAGTACTTAGTTAAAGGGACCAATTAAGCCCAATTGTGCTGAGAAACTGAGACTACTTAGTCATCAAAATATTTGGTGAACAAATATTTTCCTTTTCTTCAAATTCTTATATTTTAAAACTTTGAAATGTTATGGATACTTTCCCTTTGGGATCAGATTTTTACTTAGTACGTTTTATATTCAAGATAAGTATTTAGATAACAATTGCATTATATTAATGACCATGCATGCACAATAAAAATATCGCTGAAAACATGTCATACCATAATGGATTCAAGGTCTTGAGTTTCCCCCATCTCTTCTTCTTTCTGAATAATGATATTTCCCTGAGTATTTGAAGACCAATTTCCTCTACATAATTTAAATTCATAGTTGATATTTCTTTTTGTTTGTTTGTTTGCTTTTTCTTTTTGTTTGTTTGTTTGTTTTTGAGACAGGGTTTCTATGTGTAGCGCTGGGTGTCCTGGAACTCTCTCTGTAGACCAGGGTGGCCTTGAACTCAGAAATCCACCTGCCTCTGCCTCCTGAGTGCTGGGATTAAAGACATGCAACACCACTGCTCAGCCAGTTCAGTTTTATTTTTATTTTTCTGTGGAGCAGTTGTGAAACTCTTTGGATAGTATTGTAATCTCTGGCATTTATTGATTGCACAATATGCCTATCAAAGTCTCTGTTTTTTTATAAGCTGGGGCAAAAAAATTACCAGCATCCAAAAATGTGAATATCTATGTGTGAAAACTCCAATGGTACAATGAGGGAAAACATTTTGGTTTCATATATTTGCACACCACTGCTCTTTGACACCCTTGAACTCAAAGATATAACCAGCTATTCTACATAGTTTAGCCTTAAAAATAGCAGTTGGAAGATCCTATATTGAGCATGTGTCTTGAAGGAATTGAGAGAGAACTGACTTGGAAGCCTCTTCCGTGAGAACTGCTTCTCTTCTTATTGGTACATGTTAAGTTGTCAAAAGAGAGAAGCAATTTGTAGTCCCACCCAGCTATCAATCCTACAAACTACAGCAATGATTAGCAGAGGGAGATATTCACAAATGGTGCAATAGGAGCGTTCTTTTCCTTGGAAGCAACCAACAACTATCCAGTTAGACTTTAAGTCCTGCTCAGTAGGAGGGTACATGTGTAGTACTGTAAAACAAGTGAACTACTAGTGGCTGGAGAAGTCATAGACAATAAAAGAGTGCCTATTACTGCCATTCTCCAAAACCAATACAATTCCTATCTGTAGTCTAAATACTTTTGGTTAACCCTATGGACAAGTGTAGCTTCTACCCCTCCTCTAAGAATCTTGGTTTTGCAACAGATGGAGACTATTCCAGAGGTCCACAACAGGTTGAAATAAAGAGAATAAGTGACTATGGGCTTCACAAATCCAACTGATACCTGTGCAATGCAACTCCCATATCTAAGACTCAGGAATCATGGAAGAAGAGGCAGAAAGTCACAAGATCCACAGGCCCAGCATGCTTACTTCTAGATAGACTCTTCTAAAGTTGAAAGGGAAGTGCACCCAGGAAAACATGGCAAGCACAATATATCCAGGAGAAATTCCACATGGTCCCATTCCCATGTAAGGGCTACAGGTGGTAAATGCTGCTGAGAGAGGAAGAATTCTTTTTTCTTTTGGTGGGGATGAGTCCCACATAGGTTGTGCAATCTTAGCCCTGGATACATGTACATATGGGAAATCCTAAATAGATTTGGTAGTATATGTATATACGTATATTAATGTTGTATATGTGAATGTGTGTGTTGTATATGTATTATATATTGTGTTCTGTAAATATATTATTTAGTTATGCTATACACATAAAATTATAATTACATAAGAGATCATGAATTTGGGAAGATTTTTGCCAGAAGAGGAGGTGATAGTGACAAACTAGTGCTTATGTATGAAGTTCTCAAAAATAAAATAAGTATCAGTTGTATTTTACTCAAAAATTGTGGCATGGCTGTAATATAGTATATATTCAAATGACAAAAAGGAAATGGGCCTTTAATGATAGATAATAAGTATTTTCTGGGGTCTCATTTTCATTTTATCTGAAAGTTACACTGCGACATTTATCTATTTAGATTTCAAATGCATAGTTGCTAGTGTTATACATACACTTCATTTTCTAAAAATATTCTTAGATCAAAAAGAAAAAGTTGCTGAATATATGTGGTATCTTTTCTGCTGCTTTCCTTTCCAAATGTTAAGTCTTTATAGCATATCATTAAAATATGTAAGCAATCTCATGAAATAGGTACATTTTAGAATATTTAAAGGTAAAATGAAAAGTGTCATATTGTAGGTAAATGAAATGTAGCCATAGACCTGGTCTCACATTAGGTAAATCCAGATAAAATTTGAAAGGTGTTAACAAAAGTACCCATGGATATCTTCACAGTGACAGTTGCCCATGTTAGAAAAATAACTTAGGTAGCTGCTAACTGAGGTCCCTCTAATTTATATCACAGATGGAATTGGCACAAAATATTGCTACATGCTTTACATTCATAACCCAGTGTTTACATAGATGAAGAAGTTTCTATTGTACAACAGTTGGTTTTCTCTCTTAAATGTCACATACTAAAGACATTTGTCAAAGTATTTAATCAGCAAGAAGTAGAGGAGAAGCTCTTCCTCAAATTTATCTGTCTGTCTGTAAATGTTGCCCATTCTGTTTTCATAAAAATATGGCCGTGGATAGGAAAGCTACATTCTCTGGGCATTGGTGGCATAAGCCTTTAATCCCAGCACTTGGGAGGCAGAGTCAGGCTGATCCCTGTGAGCTCGAGGCCAGCCTGGTCTACAAAGTGAGTTGCAGGACAGCCTCCAAAACAATACAGAGAAACCCTGTCTCGAAACAAACAAACAAAAAGAAAGAGAGAGAGAGAAAGTTATATTAATTGAGCACTTAATTGGTCCTATACCTTTGGTTAATCTTTTATATCAATTAATTTGCTCAACAATTTACATAGTTCTATTTTATCTTTTTCATGGTAAAAATGAGGAAACAGGTTTAGAATGTTCCTTGCTCAAACTATCCCATTCTTCATTATTGTGTCTAACAGAAATGGGTTAGACCTTAATTTCTAAAATATACAAACAACCATGCTTAAATATTGCCTAAGGTTTCTCCAAAATAGTGTGTGTGTGCGTGTGTATGTGTGCGTGTGTGTGTGTGTGTGTGTGTGTGTGGTGTGTGGACGTACGTGTGTGTCCACATGCATTCATGCTTGTCTAGGCCAGATGCCAACCTTTGATACCATTTCTCAGGAACTACCTACATGATTTTTGATACCTACATGATTTTTGATGCAGGATCTCTCACTGACCTAGAACTTACTGATTAGGCTAGGATGGTAAGTCAGTGAGGCAAAGGAACCGTGTCACCATCTTCCCACTGTTGAGACTAGATGGGTTCTGAGGATTTATCTCCGGACCTCACGATTACATGACAAGGTCTTTACCAACTGAGCTATCTTCCCAGGTCTTTTTGTCAAATTTTGTAGGACAAAGTATTTTAAGTAATTCTTAAAAGATTACCAAATATATGGTTTATAAGATACTATCTTATTTTGCTCCATAATAGTATTATGGAGAACAGACACTCATACTGAGTTAGCCTAAGTCATGTAAACTGAGGCTTAAACAGTTGTTATAAGTGACATTTTTACACAATTGTAGATGGCTAGGCTGGGGTTGAAAACTGAGGTCTGTTTGGTTGCAATACTTTTGTTCTTGGTCATCTAGTCAGACTCGTCTATGAAGGTAATTTCCTTTGAAATGAATGTCAAATCAAGGATCATATCTTACATTTCAATATTTGGATACATAGCATACTAAGCACTTACTAAAAACTTAAAAGAAATAAGTGCACATGTTTGTGAGCACTATCAATCCTTAGAAGAAGAATCCAAATGCAGATGCATAAAAATTATCAGTGGGTAGCAGGAAGGGAGCAAGAGTATATAAACAATCACTGCCATGTATAATTCAAGGAAACTGTTGCTTTTAAAAAGTAAATTATGAAACCAGCTGATTTAGAAGCATGAGGTTTAATGTCTTATTTTAAATTTTTTAATTGGCTATATATACATCAGAACAACTAGACCGGTGGTCTGTGAGGAAGTTGCCTTGTTATGGGGATTAACTTAAGTTTAATTCATAAAACTTTTAAGTATTTGCAGAAATTACTTATTTTTTTTACATCACACTATATCCTGTTCTGCTCTCTGGCTACATCTTTAATTTTCTTAGAAATCAAATGTAAAATCCACATCCTTTCTGTTATAGAGGACACTGAGCACACTAAATGCATAAATATTTTTTAAAAGTTGCTGGTTGAACAACATCTTTGACACTGACTAGAATGCAGCCCCCAAATCTATAATGGAGTTTTTTCCTTTTTCTGTCTTTAATAACTGTTACGTATATCCATTAGAACATTTGAGTAGAGTGATCACAAGTGTAGTTGTTCTTGTTGAGTTTCCCAAGATATTTATTTTTAGGCAATAAACACATTACATAAACTTAATTCAAGTTATAAAATATGATCCCATATGGAGGAGTCTAGATTATTAATTTGACTAATTTGCACAGTTGGAAAAGGAAAGTCTTAAAAATAGATAACATGTACCTATGTACATGAATAAAATGAATGGTTAAATGAAAAAAATCAGTTTGGGGGTGACAGAATAGACTTAAAACAGACAGACAGAGAGATACACAATCTGAATATGTTCTACAGGGAAATTTTATTTGACTTAGAGAATATTTTTTTCTCTATCTCTATTCTTACATCATCGTACAATAGTAGTGAAACTTCTAATCTCTAAACTCAAATGGAAGGTTTAATATTTCTCACTATGGAAAAATTGAGCACAGGCACTGTCAGTCATTCAACAGTGTTCTGAGGGTCTACTACACACCAAATATGCTACAAAATAAAAATATACAGGTGTAAAATATAGTCCTTGCTTTACCTCCCATTTCAAAGGAAATAAATATCATAGAAAAGCCTAGCAAAGAACATATATGCCTGCTTAAGAGATGTGCTATCCTAGAAGAGAAGACGGCTTTCATTTTAAAATGGTGATGACAGGACAGTCATTCTTTAGAGCGACTCCCACTGTCGTGGAGCTTTTTTCTTCCTTTTCCTTTAAATCTACGTACGTTCTTTCTGCTTAGAAAAGTAGAAGAGACACAAAATACAACCAAGAAGAAATTAAATAAGAAAAATTGTCCATGAAGATATATAAATATTTTATTCAGTATACCCACTGAATAAAAAAGAATTACTTAGAGTTAACGTTTAGTTTAACTGAGCTGCTGAGAAAAGCAATAAACCTGAACCAAAAGGTATGCAACACCGATGACGCAATCATTAGCATTGCACTAAAGTGCACTGAAGAGCATGGTTAACTATGTGAGAGTGCATTGTGCTGTTTAACTTGAGCTAAAAAAAAAAAAAAAAAGCAGAATTCTTCCCTGGGAAGAACAGAGAAATTACAAAGAAGCAAAAAGAATAAATAACCAAGAATCTTCCAGATGGATGTGGGATCAGAGAGAGAAATGTTTTCTGAGTGTTATGTGGCTGTTACAGGCAAACACAGCACAGTGACCTTTGGTTTATTTCTTGTACTTTCTTTTTTTATATTTTAATTTTTTTATTTTTAAATTTAAATAAGAAACAAGGTTGCTTCACATGTCAATTCCAGGTCCCTCTCCCTTTCCCTCCCCTCCTCCCATGCCCTCCCACCAGCCCCTCCAATATCCCCTCATTTCCCCAGGGAGGGTGAGGCCCTCCATGGGGGTGTCCATAGTCTGTCATTTCATCCAGGGCAGGGCCTAGACCCTCCCCTGGGAGTCCAGGGTGAGAGTGTGTCTCTCATTGTTGGATGGGTGCCCAAAGTCCATTTGTATACCCGGGATAAATACTGATTATTACCCAAGCCTCAATAGATTACCTAGGCCTCCTCACTGACACCCACATTCAGGGGGTCTTGATAAGTCCCATGCTGGATTCCCAGCCATCAGTGTGGGATTCAATAGCTAACCCTTGTCAGATCAGCTGTTTCTGGGGGTTAAACCAGCCCAGTCTTAATCCCTTTGCTCATTAGTCCTACCTCTCTGTCACTGGATTTCTTGAGTTCAGCTCAGTGTTTAGCTGTGGGAGTCTGCCTCTGCTTCCATCAGCCGTTGAATGAAGGTTCTGTTTCCCAGACTCTCTGGTCATGGGATTGTAGGCTGGCACTCCCCAGATCTATGTACATCTCTCGCTCTCTCTCTCTCTCTCTCTCTCTCTCTCTCTCTCTCTCTCTCTCTCTCTCTCTCTCTCTCTCTCTCTCTCTCTCTCTCTTTTGTTTGTTTTTTGGGACAGGGTTTTCTTTGTGTAACCGTCCTGGCTGTCCCTGAACTCACTTTGTAGACCAAGCTGGCCTTGAACCCACCGAAATCTGCCTGCCTCTGCCTTCTGAGTGGTGGGATTAAAAGCATGTGCCACTACCACCCAGCGACCTTTGTTTTAAAACAAACTACCAAGTCATCAGTACTGATGAGAAAAACCAAAACAATAAGCAATGGAGTGTGTGTGTGTGTGTGTGTGATTACGTGTGTGAAATCACTACACTTAAAAACATGAAAATGTATATGGTTAAATATATAAAATATTTATAAAACTGATAACAGAGTGACTGGGAAAATCTAACCCTATTGGATAAAGGAGGTGTGATGTCTACTATGTATTTTATCACATGTAGAACACAAAAATTTCAAGGACATGAGCTGAACTCTCCAGTAATTTGTTATATCATTTGAAGAATGCAACTTTTCTCTCCTTTAGGCTCTAACTCTACAGTGAAGAGTCTCCCCGTGTCTTTTTCAGGCATGTTGTATAGACAAGCTTAAACAGCAGAGGGCTCACAGAGGTCTACCTGGGAAGAATGGCAGGAGCTCTCTGTGGATTGGCTTTCTACCTTTGTAAACTGTTTTCCCCAATTATCTTCCTGTGGTCACGGGATGGAAGCTTCCTTGTGTGATTGGGGCAGGACTAGCCATATGATTGAAGGTCAAAGGCAGCTTTTTTTCTCCCACAGCTAAAGATTTAAGTAAACAAATCTCAGTTTGAATTGTTAGCTGTGGAACATATATTATGATGGTAATCATATTAACTTTTCTTTTGCATTTATTTTGCCTTTTTTGTTTTTGCCACATGCATCCTACGGAAGACAACATTTCATAGATACAGTGAAGGAAAAAAAAATCAAACTAGATGTCCTGTAAGAAGCAGCAAAGAAGCCAGGCTGAGAATTTGATCATCTGTGTTTGAGGCCAAGTAGCTCTGAGCCCTTGAAGTACATGAGACAGCCTGCAGCCTTATGATAAATTTTCCTTTTGGGTTAGCTAGCTTATGTATTTTTCTGTTAGCACTTGGGAGAGTTCCAACTAATCCAGGCAGATTCAAAAGGAACAGGCCTGACATGCTTGGAGGGAGTCAGATGTTAACTGAGGGTGAGAGCACCTATGGGGACTTCAGATACAGGGCTTGGGTGTCCAGGAGGTTGTATGAGGTCACCAAGGAAACTTAATGTGAGCTCTCAGAGGGGATGCTGGGAGGACATTGATGACTGTGGTTTCTACTTTAGGAGTTTTGCCCAGGGCTGGCCTGCAGAAGGTACAAACAAATAAATAAATCACACACAGTTAATGACACAGTGGCAAAGAGCTCCAGGGCAGAAAATATTCAGAAGACTAGGCAGAAAGAGCATCCATGTGCTCATTTTTATGGCTTTGCTTGTTCCTGAGTGCTTCTCAAGTTCAGTGGTCATAACTGGGGAGTTGGAATTCTTTATTGAGTGATTTCTAGTTTAGTAACCCTTTTCCATTTGTAAAGCCCACATTGCTCTCTGTCACATCTCTCCCTGCCCAGACCTGCTCTCTGCCCTGCCCTGCCCAGTAGCCCATCAGCAGGTTCTCCTCAGCATCCTCAGCCCATCAGCAAAGTAAAATAATGAGTCATTTCTTCCTCAAGCCAGAGCTTCTGCTCTTTGCCTGAGGGAAGGAGGGAGGGAAAAGGGAGAGAGTTCACAGTCCCATCTCCCTGACCTTCTCCCTCTTTTTCTTACTAACTCACAGAAAGAAACATGGAGGCTTCTGTCAGTATGGCAGGGTAAGCCCCAGGCATCTCTTTAAAAAAAGCATTGAACTTTCATCAGAAGCAAACTTACATGTCAATTATTTCAGGTCACTGGTGTTATCATTGTACTCTTCAGCGTTAAGCAGACACATGGAAGTGACAGAAAGTCTAATGGAGAATTGGTGTTGGAACATCAAACAGCAAAAATCCAGCATTTCTTAAGGGCATCTTGGTGATTTGTGTGGTGTAATTGCAACAGCTTTCTAATTAAAAAAGTCATTGACTTTATTTTTTTCATCTCAATAAACGATTCAGATTCTATGTCAAATAGATACTCTATGGCATAAATGTCATGTTTTAAAAGCCGGTGGCATGGTAAAAAATAAAACTACTGATTTAGGTACTGAACTAAAGATAAACAAGCAAATTTCAATATAAACCCAGACTTTCATCATGACTCAATTAGTGGACCAACCTAGCTGCCTTTTCTCAGAGGCTCTTGTTAACTGCAGTGTGTTGTTGTCCTAGATAAGAATGGATTGGACCTGATCCTCACCCTCCACTTAAAATCAGGTTGAAACAGATAATTAGTATCAGTAAAACCTCAGAGTAAATACTGCCAGCCCTTACGGTAATGTTTTCAAGAGCAGTATGGACTAGCTGTCAGTGTGGGTTTGGAAAGGAAATGTTTCATGACAGAGTCGGCTCTGAGAGGAAATCTACGATAGGACAAATCCAGAGGAACTGTACAAATGACTCATGTCTGATCAAATATGAGCCCGTCCCAAAGCTTACTTCCTTGGTCAAAGCGTTATGGCATCCTGAAACCCAACCCAGGTGCTTGTGATTTTCAAGCTCATCTACCAAATTTTCAAACCACAAGCATTTAGTAAGTAACATTGATTCCCTTAGGACCCTGGGATGCTTTCAAATTAACTAGTGTATAGGGAAAAACAAAAGGAAGCACAGAACACAGAAGCACTGGCAGACACGTCCTCATTTCAGGGCAATTATGATTTGTGTCATTGAGTGAAATACCTGTGCCCCACTCCCCACCCCCATCCCCAGTCCCCCACCCCCAATTCATGTCACAAGCCTAACCCTCAATACTATAGATTTGAAAATATAGATCTTTGGAAGCTCACTATGTCATTAGGGGGAATTAATAACTTAGTAAATGTTAGAATTTCTTTATCCCTTCCATAGAAGATGGTAACTTAAACATAAATGAGAGAGTCTTCCCCTGATATCACTTATGCCTGTGCCGTAACCTTGGACTTCCCAGCTCCAGAAATGTGAGAAACAAAAGCATAATGTTTAAAATACCTAGTCCGTGTTTTTCTCAAGCACTCTAAACTGATTGGGACAGCCATAAACACTCCTGCTGAGCTAAGAACTTCCTTTACTCTCCACTTAGATCCTAGGAAATCTACTTCCTGAGATTCTCGGGTGTGTTATAGACTCCTAGGGGCAGAAAGAGACATCCACATCCAACCCCAAAGGGTTATCAAGTAATCAGCAAGCAGGAGATTTTCATTTGACATTTTATGGGGTGACCAGGCTTACATTGGAGTAAGAGCCTTTTGACCATCCTTCTCCCAGAGACATACTGCACAGAGCAGTTCTTTCCAGTAGAAAGCTAGAATTCAAAGATACCAGATCACTGTACTGTTGAGGGAACAGTCACATTAAAACAGGCAAGAAAAGCAAAGATGCTCACACATTAGCCCCATCCTGACCACAGCACCATCTAGCCTCGAAGGAGACCCCAAACCTAAGTGTGTTTCTGAAGAGGTAAGGAACTGTTGCAGTTCATGATGGCAAGTGTTGGGGGATGGGGTGGGGAGAAGATAGCTCTTAAATCACCAGCTTTGAGGAATGGCGAGGGTTTCTTGAGGGGGTTTCCTCAGCACAAAGGACAAAGGGGTTTTTTAAGTTAATCTGCAATAGTGTAAGCTGCAGCCCCACATCACCACCTTCCACTACTCTTCAGTAGGTTTGGCCATGTGTCTTTTCTTTCTTTCTTTTCCTCTTAAAGGTGTTTTGTTGTTGTTGCTATTATTATTGTTTTTTTTTATTTTTAACAAAATAAAATATAACAAGCTAAAACCAAGACAATCAGTGAGGTTGGACAAAACCAACCACCAGAAGAGAAAGAGTCTCAGGAGAAGACACAAGAGTCAGAGACACACTGGTTCCCACATTCAGGAGTCCCTTAAAAGTACTATAGTATATATGCAGAGGCCCTGTGCTTGGCCATGTGTTTTTTCATTTAGCTACTTGTGGTTCTGTCCTCTAACAAGCAAGTTAGCAAACAGCTCTCGGAGCCTGTACTGGAGAGATAACTCCCTGTGCCTCCTTTCTTCCCTTCTAATGATAATTCCAGTCCTATATTCTTCTCTGTGTGAAGAAATTGGAGGCCTCAGGTAGTAACAAAGAGATGCTAATTTTCTCCATGCCTTCTGCACCATCGTTACTACAAGACAGCTGTCTGAAATCCCCATGTTTCTAGGAAAAGAATGTAACCTCACAGTTGGTTAAGGTGGAAGGTGGGTACTCTCACCACCTCACTCCCTGGTTTACTTCAGTGGGAACTATAGACTAGAAATATCCCCCCTATATAAGAGACTCCCTGCTTGATTTGGAGCAATTTGTGTCTTCTTCCCTAGTAATAGCACCCCTGCCATCTCTCCATGAGAAGAGATATGGGGTTTCTGTCAGTGGGTACTCCTTGCACCTCTTCCCTGGCTTGCACAATATGTAGTCCTGTATTCTTTCATTGGAACACATGGACATTTACCCTGAACTGTCCTGTCTTGTTTGCTCCAATGATAATTCCTCATCAGATGCGTTCTCTTCCTGGAGAGTCTGAGACTTTTATTTCTTGCCCAATGGATGAGCAAATATAACCCACAAAATCTTCCCTGCCTTACTCCAGCAATAAATCTCAATGTGCAGGTGCTATGCTAATAGTTTCTGCGTATAATGCCACACTTCTCTCAGCCCTTCACCTGTGGGACATGCTCAGAAAGCACCCATTCTGCAGTCCTGGACATCTGTGTCTAAGACCATTGGGATGAAGGAGCTTTTAACAAAGAAACATTTGACATCCATAGCCCATCTTCAAAATAAGCAATTAGATTAAAAGTACCCATAAGGCCTTCCAGGATTTTCATCTTAATGTAGGGAGGAATAAGAGGGGCATAAAATATGGCTCTCTGCTTCTGCTAGGGCAGAAGGAACGAGATTACAGTGTTATCACACTAACTTCTCCTCTGACATAGTCAGTTACTGGCTCCTGGCCTCCTTGTCTCACAGCAATAGCATAATGTATCACTGTCTAATTGTAATGTGTGTTGACATGGGTCTCTTTGGATTCGTCCTATTAAGTTTCTATTGATCTTCATGGATCTGAATTTCTATTTTCTTTTCCAGCCCTGGGAAGTGCTCTGTTATTGCTGTTTTTAATATTTATCATCAGCTCTCTTACATTTTTAAATCTTAACTCAAGTAAGTGGTAAGTGGTTTGATATACTTTAAAGTCCAGTGTATTTTGGCTTAGATGAAGCCATGGTTTCAGTGCTGAGCACAGAATTTTTTTAGTGCTCATTTATTTTACTTCATGAAGAGTAATTGTGTACATGTATGTGGGGTAATATGATATTTGCATTATACATCCACTGTGGAAAGCGTCAATCAAATAGATAAATGTATATTGCCTTATCAACAAATTTTTTAGTGCTAAGAATGTTAAAGTTCTTTAATAACAATTTTGAAGCATACTATTTGTCCTAATGCAGTGCAATAAATGACAAACACTTCTTTTAATAGTCCAACTGGAGCTCTCTCCCTGTGGATCATGGGCTTTCCCCCCGTCATTCTTTTCTCTTCCTCTACATTAGATGTTCTCAAACTATGGGTTAGATATCCTGTATATCAGATCTTCACATTACAACTCATAACAGTAGCAACGTTACAGTTATGAAGTAGCAACAAAATAATTTTATGGTTGGAGGTCACCACAGGATGAGGAACTGTATTAAAGGATCATAGCATTGGGCATGTTGAGAACCATTGCTCTATGTGCTTCTCGTTTCCATTTTTTTCCTCTCAGTTTCTATTGTAATTACTCTTTAGAGTAGATAAAAATGAAGACATGTAGAACTTCCCTATCTGTTCCCACCTTATTTCATTTAGCTAACTAGGACAGCGTTATTCTTCAACCAATAAAAGAAACACATATTTGCAGCATACAGAAGGACCCCCCACATCATCTGTTTAAAGGTATGCTTGTGTTATTAATCATCCAAAATTACAGAATTTCATATTACTCTAGGTGACAGTTTTATGTGGCCCTGCACTAAGGACTTGATAACAGTTCTCTTTATATGTTAATCCCAGCTATTGAAGCTACTATAGGATGGTAGAATTTACAATGGGCCCAAATAACCCAAGGGTAATTACTTAAAGCATGTCTGTGGATAAATAAATACAGAACACATTAGTTCAAAATTTAAAACTTCTTGTGAATGTTTACTTAAGGAAATAAAAGACTGCTCAGTAATATTCAACTTATTCCAGAATAAAAACAGAAATATGCCTACCAGCTTAAACAAGAGAGCATAAATAAATAGTGCTGAAGTATAATAAAGAAAATTGTGATTTCTGTGGTAGTAACAACTAGATTTCTTTTGATTCTCATTCCTTGTCAGCTGCTGAACATAACTTTCTCTCTTCAAGCTGGTCGCCCAGTCTTTATTCCTTTCAAGGGAACCATTGTCACTATCTTTCTTACTAGAAGCTAATCATATCACCAAACACCTTTTGGGTAAAGTTTAAACTTATTTGCATGAGAGACAAGGCATTCAATCTGTTGGCAGTTGAATTCTCCAATGCCAATATTTGCCACTCACTTCCTTATGTGTTAGATGCTTACTATATCAAATTAACTACAGTGATATTTGACAGATTGGGAGGTTTGGAGCATATTACTCTTTTCTTTCTAAGCCCTTCCAAGTCCTCCACCTATGTAGCCTCAACTGACCCTACTTGAGTCAAAGTAGGGATATGCATGACTTTGTGGGGAAATGGCCAACCCAACTTGCAGTCTTAATCCATTTTCTCTTAACATAACAGAATATCTATGGCTGAGTGACTCATAAAGAGTGCACATTTACATGGCTCATGCTAATCGATGTTGGAAATTCCAAGAACTGGAGCCAGCCTCTGGTGAGGGCTCTCTTTCTCTATCGTTACCTCACCAAACATTCTATCACACCATGAGAATGTTAGTGAGAGGTAAGAGAATGGGGGCCTCCCCATCTTATTACTAAGCCTACAATAATGATCTATCTCGTCCATTCATAAAGGAGGTGGCCCATGATTTTATCACCTCTTTAAAGTAATACCTTTTAATACCATCATGGTGATAATTAAATTTTAGTTTGAGGTTTGGGGAGAACTCTCAGATCACAGCTTCTCATATACTCACACTAAGTTTCAACATCTCTTAAGTGACCCAATACCTCTGTGGACTTCAACCATAAAGTATCATGTTGTTTACTTATCTGCTTCCCTTATATGCTCACAGATTTACATGTTGTGTATAGTGCATGACTTGTTATATATGTTCAACTTTATCTAACCTTACACATAAATGAACTATTTTATCTTAAGTTGTTCACAAAACAGTTGAATGCAAACTTTTGGACATCTTTGTATGAAAGTATGAGATTAAAGTCAGGATCACACTCTACATTGATGATATGCCTTCAGACATGTTAATGCTTAAAGATGTTCAGAAAAAAATGCACCTGTGCTTAAAGGTATATAGTGAAACACATCCCATGTTGCAGAAAAGTTGCTTGGAATCAGGTTTAGAATAAGATCACAGTGGCAAAAGGAGAATTAAATTTTTGTTCTGATATTCTGCAATGCTGTATGGGATTTCTGCCAATGTAAGCACACACACACACACACACACACACACACACACACTAATCAAGTTACATTAAAAAAGAAAAGAAAGAAACTAAACACTAAACTGCCACAGTAGCTTATTCTTATACTACAAGGAACTTTATTGACCATACATTGAGTAATTTTGTAAATACAAGGCATTATATTGATTTCCCAGTTTGTTCTAATTACATTACAGTATGGGTTGTATAATGGATAGCTGTTGCGTTACATTTGTTTATGCTGTAGACTATTACCTTAACTGTGTAAAAGTGTGCTATAACTGTTTCTGCTGCATTTGTTTATTATGTAAAGATGTGTTATATCTGTTTATGCTGCATTTGTTTAACTTTGCAAAGATGTGTTGTTGCGTTTGTTTCACCTTGCCAGCCTAAGGCACCTGATTGGTCTAATAAAGAGCTGAATGGCCAATAGCTAGACAGAGAAGGGTTAGGCCAGACTGGCAGGCAGAGAGAAAATAAGTGTGAAGAGAAATCTAGGCTTAGGAGAGAAGAAGGAGGAGAGAATTAGGAAGAAAGAGAGTGATAGGCCTGGGGCCAGAAGACAGGCAGCCACAAGAAGCAGTGAAAGCAAGATGTACTGAAGGAAAGAAAACTAAAAAGGCCCAAGGTGAAACACAGATGAAAAGAGACAGGTTAAATTATAGGAGCCAGTGGGCAAGCATAAGATGAGGCTGAGCATTCATAACTAATGAAAAAGTGTCATGATTTTGAGAGCTGGTTGGTGGCCTAAAAGAAAGCCTGCTACAGGTAGCTTAGGGTCTTGTAAGGATTACTTGTTTTGTAAAGGAAAGTGTAATCCAGTCTGAGTTTCCAGGTCTCTGGCATACACAGAAATTAAGTAGTCCAGTACTTAATTCAAGCATAGCATAACATGTTCAGATCTCTTCCTGTAATCACTGAGGCTAGAAAAGAAACTACTAAGACCAGGGGCACAGCAGAGCTCAGTAGGTTAAGTGAATGCTGTGCAAAGTATGAGAACCTGAGAGCAAATCTCCAGCACCCACAATAAAGAATCCAGGCCTAATAGTCAGGTGTGACTGTAACTTCAGCAATTGGGGGCAGACATAGGCAGATCCTGGGAGCTCATTAATCAGCCAGCCTAGCCCAAACTGTATATTTCAGGCTCAGCAAGAGACTCTGTCTCGAAGGAGTAACACGGGGATCAGTAGAGGAGAACATCTGATTGTCTGCTCTGCTCTGTATGTTCAGACCAGATGACTGGCCCTGGAAATACATCCTTCTGGCTATTGTATTAGTAGAATTCTATTTTAAGTTGGTATATATATATATATATATATATATATATATATATATATCCATCACTCATACTATCACCAGTTTCACTGACTCAGTGTACAGGCATGGAAGTAGTACCAGGCCACATATTTGTTTGACTCATTCACAGTATGCCTCCTATCAGATATATTCAATAGAATCTCATTATGTGGGAGACTCATAACTTCTATTATAGTTTTCTCCTGGTTCCTCAGGTTCAAGAATTATGGATTTTTTAAAATAATCCTTTCTCTGATTTTGACAGAACAACATCAAAAATCCTTTTTTAGGGTCTGTTGTCTTTCTTCTGGCAATATCTCTGGGTTGAATCTCTATGTTTCTTTTAGGCTTCTTAATATCCCATGTGGGAACACCAGACCTTGAGCAGAGACCCACTTCCCCTTCTGCCTGGGAGTAGGCAGCTGTAAGACAATGTTTACTAAAAACAATACAATGCCTGGGGGCATTAAGTTCCTGGAAAAGGCCTGCCCGCAGAAACCACCCTGAGCTCGACCTTGTCCAGAGACTAACCGCCTCTTCTGCCACGCCCAGATCAGTTTCTGGGGGCAGAGCAGAACCAGCCAGGGTAGAGGAGAGAGCAGAAGCTTCTCTGGTGGGAGCCTTTCTTAGGAAGTTTTCTTGAACCTTTTTGGAGCCTGCTTAAAGTTTTCTTTACATCGTTGAACGAGTCTCTGTGTTGTCAATCCCCGACACCCTCCGCACGTTCTCGGACACAGGCCGCGCAGCAGACGCGACAATCCCAGTAATAGCTTTGCAGAAAGGCTGGAGGTATTTACCTTTCCAGTTTGACAGGAAGAAGCAGCCTCATAGATTCTGCAGTTTTCCCAGAACATTTAAAAATCTGTGAAGAATCTGTGAGCTATATTGAACCCATACACTCGTTTAGTTTAAAGTTTGTTCAGGGCTTCTTTTTGCCTCTAACATTAGCTATAACTTGCTTGTGACATTCATGTGGACTTCTCTGTCAACTTACCATTGTCTCTTCCTGATTATCTCCCTTGCCTTTTGCATTTCTAACTTCTCTGAATCACTCTTCCACCACAACCTCTCAAACGGATCTCACTCACAGCGTGCAATTGGGTCCTGCTCTTAGACCTTTGCATACACTATTTTACCCCTACACATACACATTCCAGATATATTACCTTCCATAAAATTTACATTGGAAAAATGTTCCCTTTTGGTAATCAGTCTCAAGTTACAGATGTTGTGGCCTTCATTGGTATTATGTTGTTATATGCAGGGTGATTGGCAATTTGGTAAGCTTACATCGTTTCTTATTTATTAAGCCAATATATATATCATTTCTTGCTTGTAAAAGCTCCCTAGCTTTGGAGTCATACATCTTTAACATTTTTAGCTTCAGAGTATGTGTAATGTAGTTTTTTTTTTCTAAATCTACATTTTCACTATGATTTCTATAAATTTGCACCTTAGTAATAATAAAGTAAAACAAGGAAATTCTCTATTTTATTCCTCCTATACCATTATATCCTGGTGGAGAGTTTTAAATGAAGTACTTTTTTTATCATTAGGACAGAAAGTAACACAATTATTCATATTTTTTAAATATTATGAAAAGAATGTCTGTGCTGTATAATATTCTTTCCATTATTGTTTCTCTTGCTCACTAAATTGTTCTGACTCACTTGTTGTTACGGGCAGTAAGCTAACAATTATAAGAATAGCTAATTTCATGTTTTAGCTATATTTCCATTTTGTTTTGCTTGTTATTGTGTGAAAAAAATAAAGAACAAGAATTAACCCAGAAAATATTTCTGCCACTAACAGTAGGCAACTTTATCAGAGAATACTTCATTTGGAATTTATTTTTATATCATACAAAAAAACCCCAGACATCCTGCCACCTATGTGAGATGAAGAGTTCTATGTAATGGAAAATCAATTTTGACACTGGAGAGAAAGACCTATATACTGTGGACAAGGCCCCGTACCAACCGTTCACATATTTCCTTCCCATTCTCTTTCTGTGTCTCTCAAAGCCATTGTCACACTTCACTCAGTGGTTTCCTCGGTTAGAAAAGATACCCACAGAGCTAAATAGCAGCTCTGCCTCTTCAAGGCCTCAGAAATTAACTGTGATGTTTAACCTTTGTTCCCATTTCCCCAACTGATTATTTTGGTGAGTTCACTAGGCAAGGTCTATAGTCTGAACTTGTGTTCACTGGTGCCATGGTGTCTACACACAGATGTTATCTGTTACCCATGTATCAAAGGTATGGGAGTTGGGTTAGGGAAGGATGTATTTTTGGAAGCTCCTCGGGGCTATAGCCTCAGACACTAGAGTCTTGTCTCTACATCTTACACTCATAGAAACCGTTGATGATGTCAAAATTCCTGAATATTCACTATTATAGGCAAAATTATCTTCATTTATTTAAACACAGAGAACCATTTATTAGTGCAGTGATAAAATGTCACCTACAGTGACTTGGAACTTGGTAGAATTAAAGCTGTTTCCGTAAACTTTGTCATTTTCATACATGAAAGAGCAACCATCGGTACATGTGGATAACTCTTTCTACACAAAGCCTGGCCAGCTAACAAAGACAGAAAAGAATAGTAGGGGAAATGGGAATAAGAGTTTTCCTAAAGTTCTCAACTTAGACCATTCATTATTACTGCTTAAGTCATATTAATTTCATAACCCTATAAAATTATAAACAATAGCCAATAGTCTGGTTGCAGAAGTAGATGAATTTCGTATTTGATAACAAACCAATGCATGATACGTGGAGCAAACAGAATGCTGTGAGAAGCATGGGGTGGCATGCTTTGTTTGTATGTTCTACACATGACCTCTTTGTTAAAGAAGTTTATTGTTTCCTCTCAGCAGTTACTACTTTTTCAGGTATGCACAGAAGGATGGAAAGTCAGCTTGGCAAAGTGGTATTGATCTGGATGACGAAAATCAATTGAGTATTATATCTACTCAGTGGCTGGGTTAACAGAAAAACAAATTTGAACTTTTCTTACTACTACATAAATAAAATGTTTTAAAAGAAGTGCTCATATTTGTTCAGATGTTAGTTTATTTTAAAAGATGTTTATTGTTTATTTGAGAACATAAATTATTATTTTCACATTTTATAAATTTTATCCATTTACTTAGTTTGGAGAAATTTACCATTCTACACACATTAATTACTCATAATTCATTTAATATGCCTGAATATTGCATGACTTATGAAAGTTTAGTCTGTTTTTAACATATATCATGAAAACAATAGCATATTAATACATTTATGAATAATTTTCACCACATGCACATTGTCCATGACTGCATTTGTAAATGTATTTCAAATGAAGTATTTTATCAACATGCTCAGAAAAAAACTTAAGAACATAGAAAGTCATATAATTAGTTTCTTGTTGAACAGCGCATTTGTTTCTTAGATATCACTGTACTCATGCTATCTATTTCATTGCTAACTTTCTAATACTTTTCCTATTTGTCTGTGATTACTGTGCCCTTGGGAGTCAATTAAAAAGTGGGGTACAGAACTAAATAGAGAATTCTCAATAGAGGAATCTAAAATGGCTGAGAGACACTTAAGAAAGGGGGGGTAATGGGTTGGGAGGATTGGGGGGTAGGGGAGGAGGGGAGGGAGAGGGAACTGAGGAACTGAAAGTGACATGCAGAAAAAGTTAAATAAAAATATATGGAAAAAATAAAATAAAATAAGTTAGAAAAAAATTAAAAAAAAAGAAAGTGCTCAACCTCCCTAACCATCAGGGAAATGCAAATCAAAACAACTCTGAGATACCATCTTACTCCTGTCAGAATGGCTAAAATCAAAAACACCAATAACAGTTTACGCTGGAGAGGATGTGGAGAAAGGGGAACACTCCTCTACTGCTGGTATGAGTGCCAACTTGTACAAACACTTTAGAAATAGCCTGGACTCTTGTGGGAGGGCCTAGGCCCTCTCTGGGTAACAGAATAGGGATTGGGTGGGAGATTGGTAGCTTGGTGGAGGTTGGAGGAGGGGAGGGAGAGGGAGCTGGGATTGACATGCGAAGCAAGTTTGTTTCTAATAAATTAAAAAATACTCAAAAAAAAAAAAAAGCCAGGCGGTGGTGGTGCATGCCTTTAATCCCAGCACTCGGGAGGCAGAGGCAGTCGGAGCTCTGTGAGTTCTAGGCCAGGCTGGACCGACAGCCTCCAAAACAATACAGAGAAACCCTGTCTCGTAAAAAAAAAAAAAAAAAAAAAATAGAGAAAGAATGAACATGACATGTAACATAGAAAATTCCCTGACAATTGACTCTCAACACATCTCCTCTGAAAGGCAATGGGGTAGCTAAAAACGAACATGGGTTCAGTATTAGGAGTAGTGTGATAGACTGATAATCATCCCCGTGTCTCTGAAAATATGGAATGGTTTTTTTCCACTCATTTTTCAGAGGCAAGTAAAATAAAGAAATACAATTTGTTAAACTTGTTTTGTAGTACAGAATTTGGCTGTTACTAAATAAGATTGTGCTAATAGACAGCAAAATATGGTTACAGAATAAGTTTTGTTAATCCACAGATATTCTCATGAAACTGACATGCTCTTTTTAAATACTTCAGCAACAGTGTTTTATCAGCATGTAAATGGAAGCCTCTCTTTTAAACACTTGGACTAAACAAAAAGCATGAATATCAGCTACAGTATTGTACATAACCGAAAGAAGATCATATTAAAGATGAAACCCAAGGGTAGCTTGTACCTTTCTGGGTTTCTATTTTTAATTCAAAAAGGACGAACTGCAGGTTGCCAGTCACTTAAGCAAGTGACATTGTAATTTGACCAGAAAAACACAGTGTGCAGCTGGAGAACAAACAACTGCAACACTCTGTTGCCTGAAATAGTGTGCATTCACATGGAGACACATCCCATTCTCCATCCACGCTGTTAATACATTAACCCACACATTTTCTCTGCGCCTATGAGAAACTGAGTTATGATTCACCCACATAGAAACCAGACATGGTATTGTGCACCTTTAATCTTGGTGCTAGGATAGTGATGGGACAGAGAAAGGTACATCTCTGGAGCTCAACGGCCAGCTAGTCTTGCTCAAAATGGTGGGGTCTAGGTTCAGTAATGACCCTGTCTTAAAAACAATAAGACAGAATGATACAGGAAGATGCTAGACTTCTGACCTCCACATACATACATGTATATACATACATACAGAGACAAAGACATACACACACACACACACACACACACACACACACACACACACACGAGAAAAACGGGGGAGAGAGGGAGAGAAAGAGAGAAGCTTTTCCTTACAATTATATCAAATGCTATATTGTGTTTAATGAATAACACATACAGTGGAATAGAATATTCTATGTTAGGTGAGAATATTTTTTCAATATTTGAGATAATATAATTATGTTATTTCCCCTCCAATCCCCATCCCCCCCTATATATTGTTCTCTTTCAAATTAATGGCCTCTTTTTTCATTAGTTCCTGTTAGAAACATAACTCTACAAATACATCAGTGAATTCTGATGTCAGGCCAGAAAATTGTTCTTTAATGGTTCACAGTAATTCTGCATAACAATCCATTATCAACAATAAAATACCCAAAACTAAAAGTGAGAGGGAAAACAGTATAGAAGTTCAAGAAGTTCACATACCTGATGTTAAGGTAAACTAAGTGTGTTGTTTTCATTCTTTTTTCCTAATTAGAGAATTAAATTTAAGGCATCTCATTGAAAAGGGTGAAATGATTTAGAAATAAGAGGATGTAGATGTGAACACTGACACACATCTGTGTGTTCAAATAATTCATATCTCTGTACATAATAATTTTGGTATAGTGTATATACCATATATTAATTAACCCATGATGTCCAAGCATATTAAAGGAACAACTGAGTTTGACTAAATACATTGCCTATCAGTGATTTCAAAGTTAGAAGAATAAAAATCCTGCTATTGGTTATATTTAAACATAGCAGACTCTGATCAATTTTGGGAATGGAGGATTGCAGTAGCAGAGAAAAGAATTAAGCATATGATTTAAATGTAAATAATTTAACAATATATTTTCAGAAATATAGTAATATTGAGCAAAATTACAGAATACATATATATATGTTTAACTTGATATATATATATATATAGTGCTTTCCTTTCCTGTGTACTGTTAGAAAATAATTAGAAGATGAAGATTTAAGAAGTTTGAACTTGCTGAGTGTTAGTGGTGTACACCTTTAATCCCAGCACTCGGGAGGCAGAGGCAGGTGAGTTCGAGGCCAGCCTGGTCTACTGAGTGAGTTCCAGGACAGCCTCCAAAACAATACAGAAAAACCCTGTCTCGAAAAAAAAAAAAAAACCAGAAGTTTGAACTTCAAATCCATAAAAAATGGGAGTATGTGATCAAAATACATTTTATACACGTATGAAATTATCAACGAAGACTAAGAAAATATAAGAAAAATCATAACAATTCTGGTAGAAATTTTCTAATATTTTATTACTATTTTAATTTCCTTATTTGTTATAGGTTTGCTTAGTGTTGTTCAAGAGACCACAAAACACTGCAGACTACCACAATTGACCTTGGATGCTCCCCACCCCCTTCCCTGAGATGGAAACTAAGTCCCTATTGTTGAAGACACCATGCACTTGAGACTGGGCCCAGAAATGACCTGAATGCCTCCTCCCTGAAGCTTAGCTTTCATGGTAGCAGAAGACATCATACAAGCGTCTACAGGAGGGAAACAACCAACAGTTGTACCCAGCTATGAAACCTAGGAACCACAACAACGACCAGCATGACATGACAAGCGTAAATGTGGAATGGCTGTAAATGGATTTCTTAATTGGTCTAATTAATAAAAGCCCGGAGTCAGATATAGAGGAAAATGCTGAAAGATCAGAGAGAAGGAGCAAGCCATAGCCACACCTTACCTCCTTAGTGTCTCAGCAGACAAGAGAGTGATTTCCTGTTTTTCCCTTCTTATATCCTGTTTCTGCCTCGTTTTCTTACTTCTGTCTGTCTGTACAGACCTCCAGACCTCTATTGTTAGCTAGTGGCAAGTTCCATTCTCTGACCTTCCAATGAGCTTTATTTGTACAAACAAGATATCACCACAAGTAGTGGCAAACATACTTTGGAAGTAACCATCAGCTCTAATTGAATCTAAGACCAGTCTCAACGAGAAGAAAACCAGGCCTGGTATTGGAAACCTAGCCAAACAACCAGGCCTTGTGGAGTCAGGGATCTTGGAGGAGAACCTACAAAAAACACTCTACTAAACCAGAATAATCCTTAACTACATTCTAAATATTTGTGCTTATTCCCATAGATAACTGTAATTCTTATCCCTCACCAAGGAAACGACTCTTTGTAACATATAGAGACCATTGCAGAAAATCACAGTCAATCAAACTGCAGAGTTGTGGAGTCTAGTTCCAATGGCTATACCCACAAAACACTCCTGTATCTAACTAAGGCTTGGGGATGTTGTGACAAAGGGAGTGGAAAGATTGTAAGAGACAGAGGAACAGGAAATTTGTTGTGAGTTTATGTGTTCTAAAAGTATTAGAAACTATACTCACAAAGCCTCACCTGCATGGCTGATTAAATATGAGATTAATAAGAGCAACAACAGACAAGCCAAAGTAGACATGGAAAAGTCCAGGCATTCTCTACTCTATACAAAGAGCTACAGGTAATCAAGGAATACTGAGAATAAAGAAATAGTTGTCTTGATTGAATGCCACAATTGGTTTTCTAATATCAAATGTTCATCCCTGAAAACATACATGTGATACAGACTGAGTAGATTATATTTATGACTATGTATATATATATATATGATATAATACATGAGTGTAATGACAATTAATGAAATGAAGGGTTCATGAATTTGAAAGAGAGTAAGGAGTGGATAGAAGCGGTTTTCACAAGGAAAGGGACAAATAAATGATACAATCTCATAAATAGAAATAAAATTTAATTAATTAGTTTCAAAAGTTAAGAGTAAATTTTGAAGTGAGCTTTGAGGGACCATTTGGGGAAAAGTTAGAACAGGGAATTAAGGGTGAATATGAATACTTCACACAGATACAATTTTTCAAACAATAAGAGTAAAAATAGTTAAGAAAAATGTCAAACAAACACAGATCCAAATAGGGCATATGTTCATAGCCTGGTCTATATGTATTTCAGTTTCCCTCGGTGAAATCTGGTAGTGAAATCATGAGGATTTGTAGATAAAATGATAAAACTGTTTCCATGTGAGTAGGCAATGAAGTAAATGAGCAAAACTATTGCCTAAGTTTGGAATGGAATTGTGCTTTATTTAGACCTTGTTCTATTTGAAATGCTTCAATGTGTATCCCTCAATCATAGCAAATATATCAATATACAAATCGAATACAAACGTCTCTTAGGTTTTCCTTCCTGGACTCATTTTTCAAAAATTACTGGAAAAGTGAAAGTCATTATTGATAAAAGTTGCAGTTTAAATAAAACAGCTACTGTTATAAATGTGCAAGAATTTAAATAAATAGAAATTAGTAGTCTAATAGTAATTCGTAAGAGAATATTATCTTTTATTTTTTGGTTTTTGTGTTCCTCACAAAAGTTAATTGAAGAAAATTTATCTCACAATAAATCCAGATGACTTTAGAACAAATGTCTTATATATGATTACAGGATCGTAGTTATCAGTGGTCAAAACACACACACACACACACACGCACGCACGCACGCACGCACGCATGCACGCACACACACACACACCAGCTCTACTGTGCCATGCAGTGATTCCCTTTCAGTCTTTTTTCTTTTGAGAACGTGTATGGGAGATTCCTTGTTTGTATGTGCTTTCTGTTTTTCTGTCCATCTAGGTAGGTAACTTGTCAGTTAGTAGCCCAGACACAGAAGAGCGGGTCTCAAACATTTCATTAGTATCTTAGTTCTAGATTGGGTATCGGGGGCTTTCCCTGCAGAAGGGATGCATAGGTTAGGTAAAAGTATACACACAACAAGCGTACTATGGTATTTTACACATCAGAAAAAATACCAAGACATATTACATTTTATCTTCCCTTTGAAAATCATCTACACAAATAGTAGGGTATCTGAGTATTAAGATGCAAATGGGGCATGTTCTCACATGTCGAGTGATATGGAACTAACTTTGAAGGCTAATCCTTACACTTGTTTAAAATTGAGGCACTCTGTACTTGCGGATAGATACTAACTCTTTAACATAAACTGTTCTTACTTAATGCAGAGGGAATCAACACTCTGCTTTCAAAATCAGCAAGGATGCTTATGCCCACTTGGAAAATACGAGCTGCTTAGCTGCAGCATTTTTTTGAGTAGTAAATACAGTTTAAAATTAACATATTTATGTAGTAAATAAAGTTATGATTTCCACATCTTAAAGACGTGATTCTGAAGCACAGCTTTTGCACCTGGCTCTCTACTGTGTAGCATTTGTTTACTACTTTTGGGGAATCCTAATACCAATGGTCAAATTATTTCCATCAATTCGTGGTCAGATCCCTGACTGCACTTGGACAGCTGCAGCCTTCCCAGTGACTCTCCAGCCACAGGCTTCCAGTAACTGGGGCTTTACTTGTTTTTTTGCCGTGTCTTCTCTTTCTTATAGTCCTGTTTTGTATTCTGTCTATTTTCCTTCTTCTGCCTTTACCATTTCTGATTTGGGGCCCACAATGAATTCATTTCCTGATTCTGTCTAGCTCGCCTCACAAACTACAGGCTTCCTTTCCTCACCGCCTGCTCTTGCTTTCTGGTGTGCTCTGCCAACCTCATCTCATCAGCTAGGTCTTTGCTGGTTCCATTCTATTTTTGTTGTGGTTATTTAAAAAAAATACACCCTCTTTTAGGAATTTTGAAATGCTTGTTAACTAGGTGACATTCTAGAGGTTATCATTTCAGTAAAGAACTAAAGTTTCAGGGGGCAAGGTGCCAAAACTGGGACCTAAACACTCTACGAAGCACTCCATCCCTGAGCAACAGTACTATTTCATGAACAGTGATCTACAGAGAACACGTTCTAAGGTCAGTTTGCTGTTGTTAGTCATGAAATCTAGTTCTGTCTTGCAGTCTCCTGCAAGTGAATCATCATTATCAAGATGGCCAGGGTGGCGAGAGAGGGACAGATATGCACGAAGGAGAAATCCAAGTTTCGTTTGCACTGTGCTTCCTTTTGTCTTTTTCCTTCTAAAACTAGACTCTGAATTGATTACTATGGTCGTGGCCTAAATTTTATGGGCTTTTATAGATTGCCATTCACAAAAAATGAGGCCAGCAACAAAACATGAATAGAAAAGTTCTGCTTGCTTTTAAAGATAGTATAGTAAATGTAATAGCATAATAAAATAAATTATTTCTCAAGAAGTAATTGAATTTCATGACAAAATAAAACCTCATGACATGAAAACCTCAAAATGTTAAAGAACGAATTCATTACAAAACTAAAATAAAGCTTGTCTTGATATATTTATTCCCCCCATTAAATATTTAGCCATATAAAACAAGGTCAATTTATTTATTTATTTATTTATTTATTTATTTATTTATTTATTTTTTGGTTTTTACGAGACAGGGTTTCTCTGTATTGTTTTGGAGGCTGTTGGTCCAGCCTGGTCTCGAACTCGCCTGCCTCTGCCTCCAGAGTGCTGGGATTAAAGGCATGCGCCACCACCGCCCGGCCAAACAAGGTCAATTTAATCCAAGGGATTAAATTATTTCAAATCAAGTAATAATGGCACCTCCTAGAAAGTTTTTGTCTAACAATTCTTTTTGAAATAAGATAGAAAATTTACTCACATTTACCAGGCCCTCCTTTAAACACAGCAGATGAAAATAGGGCAGTAGGAATTTAATACTTATTTTTATATCAATTGACATATCATTTCATAGTCTTACTAATATTTTTAAACCCAGGGATACATACGAGTTTTTTTTTTTCCGGGGAAAAAAGTTAATCTTGCAGCTCACAGTTCCATGGTCTCTTTGGATCAACATTGCAGACGTCAGAGAGTAGCTGGTAAGCGAAGGACAAGAAGAGCAAAGGGGAACTCCAGCGTTTCCTGCCTGTTGTGCTTCTGGTAGTCTCCATCAAGGCCTGAGCATCAAAACTGATGAGGGTAAGGTGAGAGTTGACTCCGGGGGTTAATCTGGGGCCACTGGAGAAAACCTGCCAACTTCAGTTCAGTCCCTGGGACTCACATGGTGGTAGGCATCCTGCAAGTTGTCTTCCAATCTCCGCATCCGCAGACACACATGGAACATGGACATGCACAGTCATTCCCCTGCCACCACCACAACTCTGAATAAAGGGAAACCACTGTTCTGTTAGCATCACTGATGACAGGGTGTTGTTATGTAAGTCACCATTCAGAGATTTTTTTAAAGGAAACAATATGGAAAGTAAAGATGAAGTTAGTGTAAAACTACAGATTTATGAGTGTGTGCGTGCATGCGTGTGTGTGTGTGTGTGCCTATGTGTGCTCGTGTGTGAGAGCTCATCAGTTACTGCATCATATAAAAGAATACTGAATAATGAAGCTGCCCTAAAGATGATTTTATATTATTGCTCCTTCTTCAGTTTCAGAATGACTCCCAAAAGGATGACTTCTAATTACTGAAAATATTACAAGATTTACTTTGAATATTATATATTCACTCATGACCAATAATTTATTTGCATCACCTGCGACTTCTCGAAATTTCACTTGAACTTAAGGGCTTTAAGACATAATTACTAGGAAATACTAATGTGAAATCTAATCACAATAAGCCTCCTAAGACACATTTGAAAAGGAGGGTGGGAGCAACTCTTAAAGAATTCCAAGTCAAACCCATCACTGGATGCCAGCAAGATTTAATGGTATGCCCTGCTCATTACATATTTGTGGGATTGATTAATTAAGTAATTAAAAGTTAAGCCTGAAGATTTTTATGTACGAAAGAACAATTATAAAATGAGGTTTGAGCCAATGAGCAAAGCCCACATGCAAACTTGTGCTTCCAGTAGTCAAAAGCTGCATTAACTAAATGGAAGATGATTTGGCCTGACTGCCTTAACGAACAAGGGAACCAACACTAGGGGCGCAGGGTGATTCTACTGCAGGTGTCTAATTGGTTGCAACCCAGGTGTGATTAGGCTGCACAATAGGCTGTGGGATTAAAACATGCACCCACTCTCAATCCTAGAGTGCAGACCAAGATAACTGTGTTTGGTCCATGTGATTAGCTGCAAAGGTTTTACTTTTGACAATGCAGTAATGGCCACATTAGCTAGAATGGAAAATGAGCCAACCTGAGGATCCGGAGGCAGGATCTGAGCATCTGCTAAAAGCTACCAGAAAAGGAAACAAGTTGAAGCATTAGAATAACGTGGTTCTGGCTGATCAATAAGTCTTTCCCTCCCCAACCCTGTTTTTTTTCTTTGCTATTAGAAACAAAACAAACAAAAAATTTTTAAATGAATTCTGTTGCCTGATTGACTTTTTCTTCAGAAAGTGACATCAGATAAGGGGAATCTTATATCTGTGGCTTGGGAGTGCCTCATAGAGATTCTTCTTACCTGATGTCACTTTCTGTTGTTCTAGTACTCCTCACCATGATTCTTTAGCAACAGCAACAGCTCTGTAGATTAAAGTCTCAAACATTATTTTAACCCCGGGACAAAGTTTGAGATATTTTTAAAAATGTGTTTTGCTTTGTTTTCTTTACTGTCAAAAGTTGTTTCTTTTTCTGTTTCCTATAGGTAGCTAGTGGGAGCAGATCAGACAACTACTTTCTGTTGCAGTAGCTTCGAATTTGACTGCAGATTAGAATGAAGAACTTGTAAACGTGTCTGACTAGATAAATGAAAATCTTGTAGGGAAGGTCCAGGCATGGATACACACAGAGAGATTGCGGTGGAGAGAGAGAGACAGAGACAGAGACAGAGATAGAGATAGAGAGATAGACAGAGAGACAGAGACACAGAGACAGACAGAGACACACACACAGAGAAAGAGAGACAGAGAGGGGGAGGGGAGGGAGAGACAGAGAAACAGGGGGAGAGAGAGACAGAGAATTTCAACTACTTGCGAAAATTCAGATAATTAATTGTAGC
The DNA here is from genome assembly GCF_017639785.1 of Mesocricetus auratus. Taxonomy (NCBI): domain Eukaryota; kingdom Metazoa; phylum Chordata; class Mammalia; order Rodentia; family Cricetidae; genus Mesocricetus; species Mesocricetus auratus. The sequence goes on along the minus strand of NW_024429199.1, from coordinate 16,042,386 downwards.
TTTTCCTTTGGGTACAACATGAGCATTACACTGCCATCATACACTAGGGACAGCCATGAGAATACAGTCAAAGGGACAAAAAAAAAAAAAAAAAAAAAAAAGAAGCAAAACAATCTAGTATTGCTTGGTCTATGGTAATGACAATGGGTTGTTAACACTCCCAAATAAAATGGTGCGTGTTAGGGTGTCATAAAACCCTTATCAGTTATTTCAATCTCAGTTCACTTTTGCATATGACTGTGGAGGAGGCATAATAGAATAAGTAGGAGGTGGAATGCTAACTGAATTCAGTATTGAATGATTCAGCTTCCCTCAAGGTTGCCACAGAGAAGCAGGTGCTTTTAAGTCACTCATGAACCTATAAGTAAGCCAAATAAACACATTGGTTTTCCAAGCTGGCCTTGGATGGAATTACTTCTTTGGTTTATCATTGGTGCCATACCTGGGGTAAAAAGATATTCATGTCACTTCAAAAAAACTCATGGGACATTTAAATGATCTTCTTCCTGAATTGATTTATATTTAGTTTTAATGAACTTAAATTATATACACCCTTGATATTATCTGTTCCTGTCAATATGATCAATGCAATACAGGGATTTGGGAAATAGATGAAGAAAAACAGAAGTGTTTGTAGATGAAATCAGAAGATCATCACTTTATGGTGTATATGTTCGGTGTGTGTGTTTATACTTACAATATATTCTCTCTCTCTCTCTCTCTCTCTCTCTCTCTCTCTCTCTGTATGTGTAGCTGTAATACTTACTGTAACATGTGTTTTTCCCATATCTATCTCTTCCATTGTTCTTCAGAGCCTACTTCTGTAAGAAATCTGTGTAGATGTGTGTGAAAAATGCTTTTATGTAGCTCTGTCTGCAAAGTAATTACCTAGGACATATTTAAATAAGTTAAAGCATGAATCATCCCCAGAAAAACAAATAAGACTAAAAGCAGTGAGGGGTTCAAGAGGAAATCATTTGTGAAGTCTTTACCCTTTCCCACATCTATAAATACATTTATAAATAAGATCCTTTTGAGGGACAGTCAGAGTACATGCAATGGTAAAATGAGGAAACAATTATTTACTTCTTTAATTGCTTAGTTATGTGAGAACAGCTTGAAAAGAATTCAAGAATGCTTGTCTAGGTATATTTAACATTTCAATTACCCTTAGATGAGTAGCCACTCATTGACAATTTAAACAATACATTTGTTTCTCATACAGTATTTATAAAATCATACAACTAGATACTTAAAATTGGTATCATCATTTTACAGATAAAGAATGTAAGGTAATTTCCAAAGGTAACAAGTGGGTGGGACCAAGATTTAAATTCCAATGATGTCATTTCCCTTGAACTATGTTACTGCTGGGAAGCCAAATGAAGACAGATGTCTCAATGAATGTAAAGCACTTCTGTCTGAATATGTATTCATCAGTAAAAATAACATCTAGAAATATATTTTTATTTTGTTTCTATACCACAAATACTATGAATCTTGATGTTGTCTTAGTAATTATTAATAACCCATACATTTTGTGTAATTAAACACTGACAAAATCATGGCTTGAGGAATATTTGTAGTATATAGTAAAAAATGAAGTGAAATTATAAAAAAATCCCTATCATTGTTCTTCCTCATTTTTTTGACAAGTAAGTTGACTAATAGGACATGAACACAAGAGTAAGATCTGGAAGGCCCTTATCAGCCTCAGTATTTCTTCTGCTGGAATAGTAATGTCTAAAACACATAAAATCCCAGAGTGTTTATTCTTTTAAATGCACCACCTAGAACTCTGCATGAGTAAATAATGTTGATCCCAGAAGCCATTAAGTAAAATCCCAGTGCAAGGTTGGAAGATACTTTCTTTCTACGAGTTGTTGATGTGTGAAGATCCCAAAACAGTTCTAGCTGTAGAAACTGCATTCTACCCATGAGAACTAGATCACAAGACCCTACTTCTATAGATGTCCCATGCTTTGGCTGTAGGACACAGACAAATCAAACTAAAGACGTCTGCCCTAATGACTAGCTTTCAAGATACTGGAAGGTACTATACAGTCGGAGGGAAGAAAAGCTATCAGTTTTCTTACATTGCTATGGACCCTGTGTGCAACCGAAAACAATTGTCAGCTAAGACTGGCCCACTGCTGTAATAGTAGCAGGCTTTCTAAGGGCGTAAGTAAATGCTCTACCTGGCCAAAAAGCTGTGGCTGAGGATGTTATAGCTCTAATAAGGAAGTTACTATGGTTCAATTTCCAAGTGGATGGGCTGGGCCCATCAAATTACCTCCCAAATATTTTTTAACCCAAACATTAGAGCCTCTCTCATCTTGATCACGACAACCAGCTATTGTAGTGAACAGTTATAACAACAGAGACTCATAACTGCTCAAAGTAATAGGCCCCAATGGAGCGTCTATCAAAGGTTCAAGGTATATTATGGAAGGCTGGAAAGGTAATTTAAGAGCCTGATGATGGGCAGGGGTGCTACAGAATGAGCTCTTCCAGACATGACTTGGTCTTTGCACTCAAGGACTCAATAGCTCTGCTTAATTGCCCAAGATCTGTGCTAAATTATACTGGACAACATCCAGTCATGGGTAGGGGAGGGTTCTTGAGGCCCAGCCTTGCCTGAAGAGCTAGTTGCAGTTAATCATTTATGGGAGATGAAGCATACACACAGTGTGGTAACCACTGGTATTTTACTCATGCAATGGTCCATAACGTTCCCCCCTCAAAACTCATGCTCGTGAAAGTGACCTGATTATGTAAAAGTCTCTCTCACACACACACATACTGACACACTAACACATAAAATTCGAAGGAGGTTGAGTAGAGAAAGAGGAGTTGTGACAAGAGACGAAAAAAAGGGAAGGTACATTAACAAAACACAATATTTGAGTGTATGAAATTGTCAAAAAGTTAATTAAGAAAATAGAATTGGATTTACAGACACATAATATAATAATACAATTTTCATTAAGATGGATTGGGATTTGTGAGCTTGATCTCAAACCTTGAGTATATGGATTGAATTCACACACTAACTTCCATCAGTAACAAACACATAAACCAAGAACAATTACAACATCCCACCTGGAAAGGTATTGATTTAGCAAGCTTATACCAGATATTTTGAGTCATTATACCAGATATTTTCCCAGGGAAGGTTTAAAAACTATAGAGAAAATCTAAAAACAAGTGCGTCTATAGAAAGTTTAGAAATGTGTAGGAAAGGAATCTGAGTCAACTGAGTACAAGCTGGGTAGAGGCAACCATTTCTCTCTGTTTCTAATTGCCTTGTCCTCTCACGTGTGGGCAATCCTTGGAAGATGATACAAATTGACCTATGATTTTTTTCCTATTTCAAGAGAAATATCCTGAACTCAGGGCACAGTCAGCTTTCAGAATTGCTGCAGGGGAGAATGTATCAAAATTTTACCCAGCTTACCGGGTAAAAATGCTTTAGTCTATTGTATCTTTTCTCTATATTTGGTCTAAAGAAAACATTTAGTGGCTCTGGAACTAAGTCCCTCCAGATTTGTAATAAATAAAGTTTGTAAATTAAAACTTATCCTTTGAAATATCCCAGAAAGTTTTTTCTGTGTTTTTTCTTGCTGATGACCTGGGATATACAACTAGTTTCTGTGTTTTCAAGATATTATGGCACTGACAACATGGTCCTCAGTAACACATAATTATCCAAATATATACAATCTCCCTTTATATCCTCAAAGAGTATACTATGCATGATAGAGATGAAGTAATTGTTTTAGCATCAAACAGGTATGTGTTGAAAGCATATTTGATGTCAGTTTACTGACAGATAATGCTATAAAAATGCAACTAGAATGCTTTCACAATATTTTGTAGGAAGATATTAACACAAAAACATTATACATATGGGTAAAATGGAAATATTGTTTATGCTATTTTGAGCAACTTGACAAAAATAATTATGAGAATAGCTGTTAATTAAAACATCATGCATAGTCTCCACACACCGTGAAATTCACAATTAGATCAAAACAAACTAAAAGGATCCAGGATGCCAATGGCCATGTATTATAAAATGTCAAGTTAAACACCTAACTGTGAGCCAGATTGCTTAGGATACAGGTCTTTTGGCTGTAAATATCAAATTCATAAAGGACAGTATGAATCTTTTAACTTTATAAAGATGACATGCAGGCTCTAACATTTTGAGAAAATTAAATCACTTAGTAACATTTATGAGGAAGCATGAATTTAACTATTACACTGGACACCTCTGAATCAGCTATGTGGAAGCCAAAATGTCATGCAGAGTACTTTACAATGGTATTAAAGGTCTTGCTAAAGAAAAGACCCAAATAATTTGTTAGGGGCAGTTTTTAAAAGTATGGAAAACAAGACCTTATTCAAATTATCATAAATGTCAGAGGGGTTATCCTACTTTTATGGTAAATTTAGGGAAATAGGTACTATCTTTTTTTAATGAATTTTTATTTAAATTTAAAACAATCTTACTTTGCATACCAATCCCAGTTGACTCTCCCTCCTGGTGGCACACACTGGTAGGATTTGCTGAAGAAGAAGGAGGATCACGAGTTCTATGCTAGCCTACATTTCTTTCAATAGGGCTCTTTGATGTGGTCTTTATCACCGTTCTCTGAAAACAAGCATCTTGTCTATATAAAATAATTTTTCTGCTAACACTTTTCAATACAGTTTTCTACCAAATTTCAGAAATCAGGGTAATCAGAGCCAGTGAACTGATAAAGGTACTATCCTTCTACACAAGCCTAAAGCCCAAGGTTTCCATCCCCAGAACCCAGATGAAAACCCAGACTCATAAAGATGAAGGGCAGAATCTTTAATTCCCAGGGATACAGGAGCCAGAGACAGGAGAACCACCTTGAAGCCTGCTGCTCAGCCAGCCTGGAGTACACTATGCAGTAGCAGAAACAAAAGAGCCTTTGTGTAAAGTTGAGGCTCTGTGAGCTTTTCCAAGCCAAGGGCAACAAAGGCATGCTTAGAGTAGGAGAAATCATCTTCCTCAGGGAAGAGCACACTAATTGGTTATTTCAGCCCTGAAAGCATACACACATGTTACATTATACAGAGTAAATAGATTATATTTATACCAATGAGAAAAGAGGCCATGGATTTTAAAGATAGCTAGGAGGAGTATATGGGAAGGTTTAAAGGGAGAAATGTAATTATAATCTTAAAAAATTCAATGCTGCTAAGATCTGAATCTTGATAGTAAAGAATGTTAAAATTGATTAAAAATATTAGAATATCTGTTTTTTTTATAATGAATCACAAAGTAATTTATTTCAAAACAGTTGTTATAAAAATAATTTTGCCATTCCTGTCTTAAGAATGTGGAATGCAAAAAACAAATCTCAAGTTTTCCTCAGATGTCTACACACGTATGGTACACGTGTACCACTCACACAAGCAAACATATATGCATGCAATTGCACAAAATAATTAATAATTATGGTAGTTACTCCTATAAAAATCAGTGTCCCCATTCAGTCAATTGAGAATAAAAAGGTACAAATTAGTTGACTTCTGCATGTCTTAAAGTGGTTCTTGGTTTGAATATATTTAGAATGGCAAACTTTGTGCATACTTTAGGAGTCCGGTATTACCTCTTTTGATTGACAAGAAACATTCATTTCTATGTCTCCTTTTATTTGCATCTTCGTTGTGAATTCGGCACAGGTTTTCAGCTTACTTTATAAAAGTCCAAGACTTCACATCACAGGCGTTATAGAATGCTGCCTTTTCGGATGTATTTAAAAGCTCAGTCACTTGAGCAAATAGTGTAAATGAAGGTAGACTTAGAAGGTGCCAATCAAATCATCTGGGTCTGCATCACACCACTTTATTCTTGATGTGAGAGAATAGTCACTTTCATCCAACACCTTGACTTCTCACTGACAAATTACTGGATGGGTGTGTATGGGTAAGTGTAGAAATTTTCTGAGTGGCAGATGAGTCATAGGCTCAGAAAACACATCTTGGTCTTATGAGGCAGAAAAAAAAGACTTCCAACTAGAAAAATGAAATGTAGAAATAACTGTAATAGTTTTAAAAAACTATAGGGAGTGTCTAGGTTACTTTTGTATTATTATGAAGAGATACCATGGCCAAGGCAACTTATGGAAGAGTTTATAAGGAGCTTATAGTTCCAGAGAGTTAAAGTCCTTGAGCATCACGTCAGGGAAGCATGGCAGCAGGCAGACACACATGGTGATGGAGCAGTAGCTGGAGCTTACATCCTGATCCACATGTTCAACCCAGAAAGGTAACTGGGAAGGACATGAACTTTCTAAACCTCAAAGTCTAACCGAAGGTTCCCCACTTCCTCCAAGAAGACCACACACAACTCCTAACCCTTCCCAGGCGGTTCTACCAACTGGGGCCTAAGTATTCAACATATGAAACTGTGGCGGGAGATGCATCCTCATTCAAACCACCACTGGAAACTTGTCTGTTCATTAAAGAGAACAAGCCTGAGTGTGTATTCATTAATGTCAGTGGGCAAAATGGACTACTCATTCCTATAGTCCTTTTCTTACGTCAAGGATCACCAGTTTTACAAAGCCATTGATAATTCTATCCTTCCTTCACAATCTATATTATGTCAATGATAAGCAACATCTCTTACCTTAAAGAGAATAAGAGGTAACTATTTCAGAGCCATTTTGAGTGGGGAACATAGATTTAGATTATCCAAATTTCATGCTCCAATGAGGAAGCACTTTCATGAAGTTTTATGGATTTACAGAACAGTAAAAGACATAAATCAAGGCAAGTTAAAAATATATTAGTGGGTATATCAGAGAGGAGGGTAGAGCAAGATAGGGAAGCTTATATATGGTAACATTGCTAGCTTTTGAGTGGTGGAAGCTAGTGGTCTCCTAAGTTAATAGATTCCAAAATGATTTTGTCTATTGGTCATAGATGTTAGTTCAAACATAGATGTGGGCAAAGAATGGCTCTTTCAGAGGGCTAGACCTAGATCAAGATGAGGCAGCTAGCCTCTAGATCGACACCATTGCAATCTCTCCACAGGACTGCAGTTTTAATCAGTTCATCAGACTATGCAGACACAGCATCTTCCCAGGAACTCTTGATCGCATTTATTAATAAAAAAGAACTAGCATAGCTGTATTTTAAATGTCTATGAACATGTTTCTAGTTTGCTTTTCCAATGAAGAGTTTTTTCTTTATTATTAAATGAAGTACACTTTTATCAGATGGGAGAGGAAAGGACTTGAACTCCATCCAGTAGTCTTTCTACTTCATTGTTCACCCACTCATTCATTTGACTTAAAAATACTCTTCGGGGTTAAGTTGTCACCTAGGAGAAACATTGCAGTACACAATTCTAGTGCCTCAGAACTTGACATTATTTAAAACAATAGGCATTTCAGGTATAATCAATTAAGATGACGTTAAACTGGAAGGTGGATAGTCCCTTCACCAAAAATGACTTTTTTTTTTTTATAAGCAGAGAGGCGAGGATAAAAAAAAAAAAAAAAAAGAGGAGGCAAACTGAGGAAGACAATTACAGGGAGTGAGATTGTAGTTACAGCTGCAGCCAAAGGGTGGCAAAATACAAAACAAAAACAACAATGCAAAAACACAAAAACAAACACAAAACAAAAAAAAATAAAAAGCCAAAGGTGTCCTGTACTACTTTAGAGGGTAGACAGATCCTGCCTCTCAAGACAAATTGCTTTCTAGTTTCCATAACTCTGTCACATCTAGTTTTTGGCTGTACAAGTGGTACTTTGTTATAGCAACCATAGAACCTAATATAGGCTTCTTAAGTATCAAAGACAATCAAACATAAAAGTTAAATATGAGGAAATTAAAGAAGTCCTAGAGACTTTCTTAGGTATCCTATAATGTGATGACATGAATTCTATTTTAAAATGCTAATTTCTTATTTTTCCCCCCATCAATAGGTTAGCTACCATGTGGAATTTAGAATCTAGTATTGTGGTGGGGAGAGGGCTGTAACATGTTGTATCACAAATACAGTAAATAGAATTCAGCAAAGAGTAGCTGAGGGCAGCTATGTTTTGAGTGTTAAGATCAAAACCTTCTTTCTTCATTACATTTTTTAAAATAAAGAGTGATGCAGAAAGTTGCTCCCCTATATATACATCCTTACTATGAAATTAAATCTAAATTCCAAAGAGCTTCATATTATAGTGGATAACATGAAAGAGTGAAATATGTAGACATAGTCTAAGAAGTATAAATTATTTACTCGAAGCATATATCAAAACCTAGTTAAAAACCTCTGTAATTAACATATCACTATAATTCATATATAACGGTTATGATGCAAGAAAGTCACACTCTTGGGAAAAACACTTAGTTCAATATCTGTAATTAAAATATAAGATAAATACAACCCATCATGTCCACATAGAAAATAGAGATGCTAAGGAAACTGCTTCCTGATTATTAAAATGAGATTCTCACCACGTATTAAAGATTGCAAATGGAGATTTATAATTTAGAAGTGATAAAACCCAATGCTGCCAAGGGTACTGTATGAATGCCCATTCAAATAAAAGTAGTAAAGCTTTCTACAAAACAATTGGATAACTTATATAGAGAATTGCGTAAAGACATATGCTTTCTTCATGGCTATTATATCTTTGGAATCATTTAGTAATCACATTAATCAGTAATAGAAATTAAAAGAGTGAAGTCACTCATACCAGAGTACCTTATGTACCCATGAATCACCTGGATCTCATGTTAATACTATCAGTTCTGACTGAGAAACTAATATGAGACCAAGAAGTCTGCATCTGTGACATAAGACATGTGACACACAGCCTGCCTGATAGAAGTGGAGGCCACTTTTTGGATAGCAATACATTTTCCATCATTTCCAAAAGTACCTTGCAAAAACACGGATTGTATCTTCCGACATGGGGACTAAATCGCTAGCAGAAACATATCTATGTATTAATCCTTTCCCTCTGTTTTCCTTACTGTGTAAAACCCTAATATCAGTGGTTTACAGAGCAAGCAGCTCCACTCAGGCATATCTCTTCGGCTTTAGAACTTACATCTTTGCCTGGGAAAGTTTTCACTGTCAATTTCCCTGAAAACATTCGTAACTGTGGTTCCCATCATTTAGTTAAACTGTATCATCTGAGAGGAGAAAGGTATAAAGGCTCATCCACGGCCACTCTAGCAAACTTAATAGCACTTCAATGCACTGACCCTTTGGGGATGAGCCAGCACTAACTACCCTTGCCCCTGTAGAGAGAATGGCTGCCAAGTTAATATACACTTGCTTGGCCCCTACTGCCCTGAGAAAGCTGCAGAGAACAATTCCATGGACTGTTTTTAAATCGGAACTTGACCAAGAAGTAGTTCAGATATAGGGCAGGGTTAAAAGCTACAGATTAGTTTGGACTAGACTATCTACCATCCCAGGGAAATGGAAGGTTCACATTGTTTTATATCTAAACCTATGTGAAATAAACAACTCCAGTAGTGGCCCGATAATGCTGCCCTTAGAAGTGTCACTGCCAGAGAAACGCAGTTACTCAAAGGAAGAGCCTGCCAGAAACTTCAGGGGAGGCCAAACTAGTTTGAATAATGGCTCCCCAGTTGTATCTTTAACTTCAGTCACTTTAACCTACCATGCTTGGATCTTGAAAGACCACGCCAGAAAGCAACAACAACAACATAAAAGCATTTTGAGTTAAATAAATTTAACCATGCCATTTAAAAATATCTGGCAGACAAGTTATTTTGACAAGAACAAGGATTTAGAAAAATACATATCATTTACTATCCTCAAGCATGCCATGACCTTTGGCCTTATTTCGTGGCTTAGTAGGAATGTTCAAAGTTACAAAGCTGCCCTGGTCCAGGTGTGGTGGGAAAGTCTTTAATTCCAGTATTCCACAGACGGAGGCAGGTTCATCTGCTTGAGTTCAAGGCCAGTCTGGTCTACAGAAAGAAGTTCCAGATCAGCTCAGGTAGGACCTTGTCTCAAAACCAAAACAAATCAAAAAAATGTTGCCTTCACAGTATGAAATTATTTCTATAAAATCTTCTTTCTATGCAAAAATAAAATTTCTAGAAACAATTATTACTGGAAATTTTATATAAGAGGTTTTCGTATTCAGCACATTTGGATGTCCTTTTCTCACTTGGCTTCAACATATTTTCATTTAAATACACGGAATTGATTACACAAGCCCCACAGAACCCTCACAGTAAAGAGGGCCAAAAGCCACTTGAACTTCAAGGACACATTAGGAAAGTGAAATGACACTGCTGAGTGTTTTACACTATGCTCACTGAATATAAAATACAAACATAAGGATTTCCTTTAGCTCAAAAGGAAATGGGGTTTCTGGCATTTTTTCTCTCTCTAATGGATATTTCAGAAGCCTTTTTTTCTAAGTTTCATTTTCAGTTTAGATCTAATCATCACCTGTGTGGACTTTACTCTAAGATATAATGATGTCATTTAGGGATGGATTTATAAAAGTTTCTTGCACATTTCACTGGTCAATACATTGTAATTCTGAGCTTCTTCCTGAACAGCTCATCATAGAGTGGAATGTGTCCACATACAGAACAGACAAGGACACAGCAAAAGCAAGATGTCTGCTTTAGTTCTCTGAGCTGAATGGACCATTTGCTTTGTGCTTCCTGAGTCAACTCCTATTCCTAAATTACTCATCTTGGAGTAGCTTTGAACAAGTGTCTTTACAAGTATTTAAAAAAATAAATCATATTTTAATCATATTCATTCATCTTCCCTAATCTTCTAGATTCATGGTTCTCAAACTTCCTCAAGCTGTGACCCTTTAATACAGTTATTGCGGTGAACTCTTACCATAAAGTTATTTCAGTGCTACTTCATAACTTTAATTTTGCTCCTGTTATTCACTATAATGTAAACATCTGATATTTAATATGTGACCCCTAAAGGGGTCCCCACCCACAGGTTGAAAACAGCTGTTCTAGATTCTCCTTCCTACCCAGACAACTTTCTGTTTTTTCTCTTAAAATGAAACAAACTCACAACCCAAACAAACAAAAGAAAATAAAGCCATAACCACCACCAACAGCAGCAATAAAAAAAAACCATAGAGTTTATGTTGTGTTGACCAACTACTTCTGAGTAGGGAAATGCCATGGAATGGTTTGATATACCCTGTGTCACTCTTTTGAAAAAAGATGATATTCCCTGTCCCAGAAGTTACTAATTAAAAACTGCGTCTTCGTTAGGGATAATGGAACTCTCTTCTTTGTGCTGGGAGTCTGTTTGGGTTGAATTTGTGCAGCTCTCTTTTGATGTTAATTCAAGTACAAAGAAACCTGATATTTACTGCATATAGTATGTGTAGGTATATAGATGTGCATATATCTATGTGGGTATATAAAATGGACCATATAAAATGACTACTAATCCTTTCAATTCAATTCAGTTCAAATATGTCTACTTTCATCATAAGAGGCATAACTGATTACTTGAAAAAGGCTATAACTGAGCCAAAATAATATAAAATATTCTTGTTCAGAATTTAGTGTTGGAAAATAATGTTAGTAAGTTGTTGATGAGTTATTCAACTCTCTGTATTCAAAAAGCAGTGAAAGAATTCTAAAGTATTTTATAATCACTTTAATGCAAAATTTAAAGTCAAGTTTCTTCAGATAAAGTGCTGTTATTTTCTCATAATAGCAGCACATATCAGCCTACTTAAGAAAAGAAAAACAAATGGAGCTTTATGTACATTGTTAATGTGTAATTTTAATGAAGTTACAATGTTACTTCTGATGTAAAGTTATAATGGGTAGTACACAGTGAAGGTTTATTTAGTTTACTAATGTTAGAGTCAGAAGGGTGAAGTTCATTCAAAAGAGGATGGGAACACTGGTGGTGACAAGTTTTTTGTCTCATTGTTTGTGTACAGACACACATACCAACACACACACACACACACACACACACACACAGTCTACACATAAATGTATACATATGTACACCTAAGTGGAAATTATCCAATCCTAGAATAAACATGATAAATTAAATATAAAAAAGGTTAATGCTATAGAGTGGAATACACTCCAATTACCTATAATTCTATTATAAACAACTTTTATTTACAATTCTATTGGATGAAAATCAGTATTTACCAGTCTTATAAAGTTAATATATGCAATTAATTAATACATTCTGTTCCCTAATCAGGTCTAAACAGCAAATCAAAGAAGGTTATCTCATTTATAATGTCAAATTTCCTTCTGTTGGGATGTGTGTTATAACCTTGAAAAAGCATATAGAAACCCTTTCTTAAGTTCAAAACCTATCATTCTTAAGAATCTTGACTATTTGTGGTTAACATGTCATTCAGATTATTATTTTTTTGAGTCTTTGCGCCTAGATCAGTGTCTGTTACATAACAGAAATTTGGCTAATACCTGCTTAGTGAAGAAATATTAATTTAGAAATGAAAGAAGGACACTTCTGACTGGCATAAAATTACTACAAAAGGATATTTAGAAATTAGTATGTTCCTTCTTACCTAATATTTTACTTTTAATCTCTATTAAATGTTATAACTAAGTTGTATCACCATTTGGTGAAAGATCTTGTGTGACTCGGTGTTGTGTAAGTCCATCTCAATTAAAGTTGGGCAATGACCAAGTAATCTTATCACATTCGTGGCATATCTTTATACTGTGTCTGGGAGAGTATTTCAGGAGATGTACAGCTGATGCAAGTGGATTTGAACTGGATCTCTGTACTTGTATTGTTTAAGCCTTATTTGATTGCTTTCTTGATCAGGATTGGAATTCAAGGCATTGCACAATCACTGGTTGAAAGTTGCAATGCATTAAATGCCTCATTAAAATTGACATAAGCTAAAGTGCCTGGAAATTTGCAGTATAAGTAGGTAGGATACTTTAAATTATTGAAAAATAGCAAGATATGCCATTGTTTAGAATAGAAAGATAATCAATCATAAAAGAATAGGCCATATCAACATTAATCTATAAATTCAACACCATTCCAATACCACACAATTTTTACTAATCTAAACAAAGCCATTCTAAAATTCATGTGGAAACACAAGGAAGATACATTGTCAAGTAAAGTCTACCAGAGAAAGGGTTGAGATCCATAGCAACTATTAAAAACACAGTGCACAGACAGATTGTTATAAGAGCTCAGAAAGTCTTTAAATAGGTCCACTGTATAGGACACTGAAGTCTGTGAGCATTTTATATGAGCAACAAAATTGTGGATTATCAAGAAAATTGGAATAGAAAACTTCTGAAAACTATTAACAATATCATAATACGTCTGCAAACATCGCAGATTTAAATGTAAAAGTAATTCATTAATATGCTTGCTGAAATTGTGAATTATTACAATAATCTTAGAGTTAAACTGTGCATGAACTCCTGGGAAATATGACTGCAAATCAAGTACAGATGGGGGACTTACATACTCATTTCTCTTTCTCAAAAATATGCCGAGTACTCCAAGAGTTTTCTGGAACCTGATAGTGGGTGGTTACAACACAGAGTTTCCATTTTTCACTGTACATTCTTTTATCAATTGAATATACAATAATTATTTTTTAAAGGAATTAAACCTAAAGATGTGTGTGTGTGTATGTATGTATCAGAAGTAGCCAGAAATACTGTATGTTTAATTTTCAATGTCATCAAGGCAAAGATGACCTCTTATATATTTGCTGTTATCTTTTAACATCTCCTGGTATGTTCACATTTACCTCATATTGTGCCAATCCGCCAATCCTCTCAAGTTCATTCTTTTTTTTCTACTACTACCTAACTCTGGCATCCAAGCATGACATGATATTTCCAAATTCACAGTTCCAGAAGAGAGAGAGAGAGAGAGAGAGAGAGAGAGAGAGAGAGAGAGAGAGAGAGAGAGAGAGAGAGAGAGATTTTGAGAGTACTATGAGAGAAAACAGTAGAGGATGAAAAGTCCCTGTGTTACAGGTGGGTCAAGGCACACCAGGTCTGGAATGTGCATCAGGCCTTGGTTTGCTCTAGAGAGGTATGGAAAGTGATTTGCATTTTAGAATGGCAATGCCATGAAGTGTAGCAAACTGTTTGAGGGAAGCTGTAAGAGCTGTAAGGAGGTAGCTAGTAACAAAACAAATAGCAGGCATAGTTTGGGGCAGCTGCAGGTGAAATAAGCTATCCCCCCTACTACAGTAGATGACAAAATTAGTTTTGCAGGGACCCTATGATGGTTAGAGTTCATTGTCAGCAGGGGATCTACAATCTCCTAGGAAATAAGCCTCAAACCCATGAAAGATGATTTAGCCTCTGGCATGCCTGTGAAGGGTTATATTAATTAGGCCTATCTACTTGGGAAAAGAAGTTCTTCATGTGGGTGGGGCCATTCCCTGGGCTGTAGAGAATGCAAAAAGAGAGCCGAGGAGAATGCTGTTTACATTCTGCTTCCTGGTTCTGAATGCAATGTGGCCAGCTGCTTCCTGGTCCTGCTACTTCCCCCTCTTATTATGATAGATTATAGCCTTAAACTGTGAATCAGAAAAAAAAAAAAAACAACCAACCAAACAAACAGAAGTAAAACAACCCTTTCTCCCTATAGTTGCTTTTGTCAAGGTATTTTGTCATAGCAACGGGAAACGAAGTAAGCTATAGCCTCGGAGGTATTTTATTTCTAATTAGACACAGCTGATTGTAGCTAACACTGCCTGCTTACTAATGAGATGCCAGGCGCTATTCTAGCACCATTCCAAGCGCTTTAAAATTTGAAGTGGCTCCCAAGCATAGGTAATATTCCTATCTGTATCCGATGAATGGAGAAGCTGTATTAGAACTTGCCTGAGTTTACACAAGTGATGGAGGTGTAGGGGGAGGGACAGTGGCAGCTCAGGAGCACTGCACTCTACACTGGAGGTGGGGACATTTGCAAGGCTGACTTCCAGCCTTTTCTGTCTGTGTGGATGAGCAGTTTCCACCTCCTGGCCTCACTCTTTCCAAGTTGTCCACCAAAAGCACAGCTGTCACCACTGTATCCCCTCTGATTATTACCCAGCATCTCCCACTGCCCACCCACAGTTTTCTTCTGCATTTAGCAACTTCTCTGTGTCAGTATCTACGCTTGTTGCAGTTATACCAATCTTTTAGACTCACATTCAACCTTTTGTATTTTGCCACTGCCTGATTACCTTAAAAATCCCCTTTCCCATTGCTTTTTAACCACATATTGAATTCAGTACCAAATAATCCAGCATAGTGTACAGCCTTGACTTACTTTGTGCTCATAAGTCTTATCTTTCAGTTTATTGTTTTTTTTTAGAAATAGTGTTTGTCTTATTGTGCTGTAATAGTTGTAGTTCTTGGTGGAGTGAGTGTGGACTCATGATAGAAGTCAGCTATACAACATATAACATATTGCTGTGCCAGATTTGCGGAATCCTAGAGACTAACCCACTCTGATACAAAAACAGCTTATTGTTTAAGCTGGCCGGCTTGGATCTCTTTACATGGCAGAAGAAATGAAATCCCAACCAGCCAAAAAGAGAAGCTTTTAAAGGGGGAGGCCATAGGGTTGAAGGCCACATATTTCAGGGTTTCCATGGCCACTTAAGGTCATACAAAGTACAGAGTCGAGCAGTAACTGAATATTTTAAGCAAGATGCGTTTGAGTGAGATAAGACAGAGCATGGACTTGCAGGGTTATGGGGTCATAGGGTCTCAATTATCCCTTAGGCCAGGGGATCTTTGCAACTGGCAGGGGACCTTTTTGACCAGCAACTAGCAAAGTAATGTTAACAGGAGTGGTGGACAGTTACCTCCCCTTTTCTGAGAGCAGGGCCTCAGGTGCCAGGCATGGCATTCCTGATTTAAGAAGTTAAATTTTCCTTTACCATCAGAAGTTCCCTTTCTCCCTATAGATTGAGTGCCCAAGTTTTTAACCTTTTATTAATTTTAACTTTTGGTTCTTCAATATAACACAGCATATATAATAGATAACAGCATTTTCTGGTAATATGAGAATTAACCATGAGAGAATGGACCTTCCAGTTTGGTTTCAGCTTAATTGGTTTATGTCCTGCAGGCAAAACGTGTAGTGTTTTGACAAAAGACTCTTAGCATCTGTTTTGGTGGGCAACCAAGAACAGTTCTAATAGACTGCATGCCTTTGATGGCTTCAAGGGCACCTTTGACCAGTGACTATAGGGAGGTAGCTAGGTCCTGCCTGGCACTGGAACTTTCATGTAATAGCCTATGATTTCTGAGACCATCGTTATATATGTATATGGCATAACCATATTGTATAAAATTCTTCATTTAAAAATTTCATTTTTAATTACCTTACAAAATGGCAGGTTTCCTCTTGTTTTTCAGTTAGCTCTTTGGGAGTTTCATACATGTTTTGATTATATTTGAATTGCACACTTCCTCTTTCTCAACTCTTCCCAGATCTACTCCTTCTTTCCCACACACTCAATTCTGTGTCATGTTAGTTTTAAACTCTTCAAGACCAGCTCGTACTCACCAGACATTCTTGCATGTGTAGTCTTTCACTGGAGAGTGATCCATTTACTGGTTATACTCTTAGTGTAATCTCTCTCTCTCTCTCTCTCTCTCTCTCTCTCTCTCTCTCTCTCTCTCTCTCTCTCTCTCCCTCCCTCGTCCCTCACTCCACCTCTCTTTGCCTCCCTTCTCCCTCTCTTGGAAGCTAATAATTGCCAACAGCTCCATGTTGGGCTCTGCTATTGTTGTGAAGAGAGCGGGAAAGAGGGTACAAACCAGATGTGGTGAATGACTATAAGAAAATGGTATCTTTGTTCACAGTAGGAGAGCTGCACATAGTAACTGACAACAGTTGGGAGAGCATGTACAAGACCTTATGGGTTTTTTTAATCTGAAGATTATATGTAATGACAGATACATGGTAGAAGAGACAGGTAGAAATATGCTTTATCCACTCCACAGTTCCTTTTTAATTACAGTGTTTTGCTGTACTGTCACAAAGAAACAAATGGTCAAAAATATCCTAATAGCTTCCTATTGTCTGTCAAAAATACAACTTTATGTCCATGAATACTACTGACCAAGAGTGAAAAATAAAATAATAATTGAGAAGTAATGGATATGTTATACAAAATATTATGCTTATAAGCCAAAGATTTTAAGTCTTATCCTTGTGACAAGTTTGGGATTTTTTGGAGTAAGTGTGAATTATTAGCAGTTCTATGTAACTACCATCATGTTCCATTATATATAAACACTTTCCTCCCTTGGGCATTATGAAAGGGTATTATATAAGCTCTCAATTCAAAGTGACCCTGTTCTCATATGAGGTATGAATTTGAGGGAAGTAGCTGCATACTTTTCTGGCTGTGTTTCATTTAGATGTTTCTATCGTTCTTGGTTAATTGGTCTGATTTGATGAGAATTCAGCACAATGCACAATACAGCATGTACTGTTGGTGGCCTCTACTACATGTGTCAGAAGGTATGATGGGCATGACGGACAAAAGTTTTGAAATAATATGTCTGGAAAATTTAACAGCAAAGCAAAAATACCGCAAACTCCATGCTATTATCCAGTTATCAACTGAAACCTCAGGGAGTCACTATGAAGTGACTGCTGCATGCTAGCTGGTAACAGGACAACCTTAAGTAAAACAAACAAAGCCCACCCTTGAAATTCACAATCATCCTATGAGTCCCAAATCATCACTCTAGGCATTCTCTGAGTTAGGCTTCTGCTGTCTACATGTTCATATGTGCCCCACGATTTCCTCCTAAATCCTTTGCTTAAAGAATAGTCAAGGATATTTCTGGTCACTGAGGCTCTAGACCAAGAATCCAACCCAATCTCTTAGATTTTTGCTGTGCTGTATGTCCCTCCATGCATGCTGTCTGCCAATCTTCACAGCTCAGTATCTCAGTCCCACACCAACTGACAGCATGTACTCAATACACTCGGAGTGGATAACTAACTCTTGTAACTTTCTTGTATTTCATACTTTATTGATTTCTCCTTTGATTCTGTATTAAATAATGTAATGGTGTATCAATATTTTTGTTTAAAACCTACACATATCTGTCTTCATAAATAATTGATATGGGCATTTTCTGGTAGTGAGGGAGAAAAGATTGCATGAATGCAAATTTCAGGAAGCCAGATATGGAACTGTAAGGGGGCTTACTTTTCCTCGATGGAATGATACATCACTATACAACAGATCACTTCAGATAGTCTTAATTCTTTCTATTTCATTCTTATTCTTTATTAAACTATATACTTTAAAAAAACAGAAACATACTAACTAAAATCTTCTTGATTTAATTGCTAACTTGATTTTTGTTATGTTTGAAGGTTTGATATGATAGACAACATAAGAAACACAGGTAACACAATGACCACTGAAAGTTTGATTTTATAAACACTGTACGTCCCATCTGAAGAAAGTTATGTTTCAAACTGTTACAACATTGTGTTTCAGACAAAATTCCTTCCACCTGGTTTTACTGATTTCTAGAGGGGAAAAAAATGCCTGACACTAATATCTCAAGTGGAACGACCATGACTACATATTATTGAGATTTAGTATTAAAAGTGGCATTTTCATTAGAATTCCCTTCTTGGCTGTGAAAAGCTATGATGATATATTATCTGCTTCAAACAAATATGATGCAAAAAAGTGCCTAGGAGGTAATAACAAAGTTTATGAAAAAATTAAATATGATGGCTAGCCAAATACAATCTGCACATTGATATTTTTCCATGGCAAGTCATATATCTTATAATGAAAGGGTGCACCTGAAGCATGGATAGAGAGAAAGTTTGTATGTTTATGAAACTAGAAACATATGAAAATGTTGCCTGAAAACCATCCCTAAAACAGAAGAAAGTTAAGTGTGGAGTTATTATTTTTTTTAATGGCTATTTCAAGTCAAAATGAGTCACCTGTTGTCTTTTGCCATCCTGCCCATGGGATGTGGAGTGAGTGTGCCTCCCTCCTTCTGAGATCCTTAGCATAAAGAGCATCCTTTCAGGCCCCCTATGATGAAGGATATCATCCTGCTTGAGAGCAGCCCTGGGAGCCAGATCTTAGGTTTCAGCTATAACACTCACCGTCTTCCTGATACCTGACCAGTCGGCTCATTTCCTGATATACCATCTTATTCAACAATAAAGTCATTTCAGCACTTTTCTTTAAAGTATAATGCCTCTTTTTTCTAAATATAGCCAAATCTGCCAGCAAGTGTTCTGCAGGAACGCACACATACATAGCAGGCCCCGTTCCTACATCTGTTCTGGTGCTGTCCCTCCATTTCTGCCAGGGGTTTCTACTGTCAGGTTCTTAACTAGTACATCACTCTTCTGCTTTCTGGGGGTCATTATCCCTGTTTGCATGATACCTTGTTCTATAGCAGTGGTCCTCAACCTGTGATCATGACCCCTATGGGGTCAAAGGAACCTTTCACAGGGTTTGCATATCCGATATTTACATTGTGATTCATAACTAGCAAAATTACAGCACGAGAAGCTCTATTAAAGCACAGCATTAGGGAGAATGAGGACCACTGCTCCACAGTAACACAGTAAGAATCAACAGTAGCCAAAGCAAAAAGATATTCTTTCTAGTCCCTAAGCAGCTTCCTTCGTTCTCCAGTTTTTCGATGTGTTGTTATAGATTCTGTCCACATGACCAGACACTGTGCAGGCCTGGAAGTCATTTCATGCTTTGATGACATTGTCCTAACATGTGATCTGTAATGTACTAAAGCACTTACTAACCTGTGATCTACACACATGCTGTGGTGGTTGGAATGAGACTGCCCCCCATAGGATCACAGGTTTTAATACTTGGTCCCTAGTGGGTAGTGCTATTTGGGTAAATTTAGGAGATGTGACTTTGCTGGAGAAGTACATTACTGAGTATATCACTTTGAGAACATAAAGCCTCTCCTATTTCTAATTTGTTCTCTCTACTTCCTGGTTGTAGTTCAAGACATGAGCTCTTAGCTTGTTGCTCCAGCCACCATGTCTGACTATTCCCTTCCATGACAGACTTTGATTCCTCTGGAACCATATAAATAGACCCTTACTTGGTTATCTTGTTTTCTCATAGCAAAAGAAAAGTAACAAATGCACTTGATTTCATCTCTCTCCTGTGTCACAGGTTCTCTGAGTGCAGTGGATGCTATTAATCTTAACATCTTCCTTAATGTCTCTGCTAGCCTTCTGGTAGAAGGAATTTAATTACTGTTTATTGTGTCAATGAGTTAAAATGGTTATCTGCACTCTTTCACTTGGCAAGAAGACAGGATAAAATAAGATTGAAGGTGTGAAAACACTTGGCAGGATTAAAGTTTTACTGAAATGGAAGGGCACATAGCTGGGATACTGTACAAGACTTTTGACCAGAGTAGAACCTCTTCAGGTTATATGTAGCTGACCAGTCTGAAGTGTGACTTGTCTACTAAGGAAATTCCTGGGATATAAGCATAGCTTTATGAGAAATTGAGGTGGCAAGTTTAGAGAATATGCCAAAAAGAACAGCTTTTTTAGAGCTGTGTAGACATCCTAATTTGTTTTCATGCAGAGAGACTTGTCAGACTGCCACTAACCATCTTTCCTTCTTGCCATTGCAAAGTGTCTATACAGTGTGCCAACTCTACCAACTTTGTAGCCAAAATTTCCAGCAAGTCTGATAAATCCACAGCAGAAAGTAAATGTGTTAAATTGTCACCATTTAAATCATCTATAGCTTCAGACTACCTACCCTTGGTAAAAAGCCTAAGAAGTGACACGTGAATTCTCAGAAATTGAAGCCAACAGTCAAGCATGAAGGTCTATGTCAGTTAGTGGGTTACAATGATTCTGTAGCCATTCCCTCCTGGAATTTTCCAGGAATTCTTTTCTTTAAGAAGAAAAAAAGTATAAGCACTAAGTCTGGGATGACAGAGGCAAAACAGCTCAGTGCTCTGAACTGGACTCTAGATGTGCTATCTGCAGACCAATAGCCTTGGAATCACCCCGGAGCTACTTGAAAACACAGTAGCTCAGTAGGTATATGGATTTCAGCATGATCATGAGATCAATTACATTGTCAGTCACATTGTTCTAAGCAAGGGGTCTACAAGGAAAGGAAATTAAGTGTTTGCTTCTCATTGTGATCTAAAACTTAAATATATATGCAAAAACTAACACAACCTTCAATAAATCTAAGATAATTTCTAAAAACTTGAGATGTATTTTGCAATAATTGAAGGTATTAAGACAGAAAGAGAAGCCCCATCTCTAAGACATTTCTTATCCAATCAATGAAGTAATTTGATTTTCTTCTAACATGCTGTCATCCAGATAAAGACTCACTGAAAACCATTTAGTGTTTACTTAGCACACCCAAGTTAGTCATTACACGTACTTGTTGCCTGCTCTTTTCTAGCCAATTTTTGTTAATTAGGCACTTATTATAATATTATCATAACATATAGTGTAAGCCAATGACTACGGAGTGTGAATTCAACTGTAATTTTGAAGAAAATTTTAAAATGTTAAATGTTCTATTTTTATATTGTTAGTAAGAACAGAATTCCTTCAGAAAAATGTTCATGTGGTTTTACTACTTCCCTCTTCCTTAACTCTAATATTTATTTTTTTAGCTAAAGAAATGTAAACATGGGATGCAAAATCAAGTTATTCCCTCAATAAAACAACCCCAACAAAGCAAATAATCTATCAAAAAAGACTCAAAAATGTCTTTTGGTAACAGTATAATATATTCTATACATAAGTTTCAGTCTAGTCTCAGAGAAGGTTTGGTTTCCCAGGACAAGGGAACATGATAGTCAGCCACTGGTTGCAGGTTGTGTGGGTGTAGTGGCTATTGGTGAGCATAAGTGGTAGAGATATCTTGGGAAAGGTGAACAGAAGTATTAGTGGAATTTACAGAGGAAAAAGAAGATGCATTCATCATTCGCTCCTGCCATCATCCCCTCACCCACAGGCCTTACTCCAGACCTATGGCTCTGACTTTACCTACAAATGTAATTCTCACCCCTAATCAAGAAGGTTCATTTTGAAGCAGTTAAGGGATATTATAGAAAACGACAACTGGTCAAAATGCAGGGAACATTTCGGTAGGGATTGCTAACCTTAATAAAAAGAACACAACTTCTGTACCTAAGGCTTAGGGTACATCATGACAGCTGGAGTGGAAAGTCTGAGTCATAGGACCAGGAAATCTTGTATGACATTTTGACTGTGACTCCTATAAATGTCAAGGTAGCTTCACCTGTGATATCCCAACAGTACGGTTGCTTAGACAAGATCTGAGCAATGACACCAACAGATGTGCTGTCATAAAAGTGGGAAATCCCACAGAGCCTCAAGCCTATGCAAAGAACTACTGACAGCAAAGGAGTGATGAGAGAGGGCAGACTAACCTTCCCGCGGAATGAACCTCTTAATTGACTATCCAACACTAACTGGTCAGTCCTGAAATCATATACATATAGGCAACATTGAACAGACTCAGCAGGATGTTTTTATATACTTATGTGCATATATGCAACACTAAAAGTTAAGAAAAAGGGGCCATGAATTTGAGAGGGATTGAGGGATAAGGACATGGGAGTTGGAGGAAGGGATGGGCAGGAAGGAAACACTGTAATTAAAAACTAAAAAGGGTTCATAATAAATAAGTAAGACTATGTAGTGTCAGAGATAATATCTTCTAAATAACACAGAAATATAAATTATTATTATTAATAATATTATTACACATTACTATATGTATTACTCAGAGAATTCCCAAGAGTTTGAGGAAAAGATAGCTCCAACTGACAATGAGCTCTTAAACTGTTGAAATTAGTTCATGTTATGTAGCAGCTTGAGCCCTGAGGACACGCTTCCTGTTCATTATCAGTTAATCACATGCAAGCACATCTAATATCATTTGGATGTTCATGGTGAAACCTAGTTTCAATTTATATTACGCTGAATCCACTGGGTATATCCCCACTGACATAATGCTCAAACTGTATTTTTATTATTGTCCTTCCTATAAAGCTGAGATAACTGTTAGACATTTCTATAGGTTAAAGTTGTCAAACTCACTAATACTTACTCATCTGAAACCTTGGTATGTTCTAAGCACTACATCCAGGCTAAATAAATTTTATATATTTCTGATTGAGCTCATTATACATTAATAAAGTCTCCCTGTAATCAAATCATGCTTATTTCATTTCATTCTTCTTGAAATTTTATCTGTAGTGGTACTAGATGATAGTTAATGAGGATGCTAACTATATCCTAAAAACATTCCTTTATATTTATTTTCTAATATACTTAGCATAGCAACCCTATTAGTGAATCCTGTATTAATTTTATTTTGTTGATGAAGACATAGGCTGACTGAGGCTACTATTCTTCCTAGGCTCATTTGACTCATGCATGGTTGGGACAACCAGGCAGTCTGTAGTATATGATTCCTGACTGCTGTGGTGTTCTGTTCTCAAGATATTATAGGAGCTGAGTGTCAAGAATGGACAAGAGACACAATCCTTATCATTTGCCTTCATTTGCATAAATCTTGTTAAAGTTTTTGATGGGGGAATGTCCTTCTGTATATATGTGTATCTTACTGGTTGATGAATGAAACACTGATTGTTCAGTAGAGGTAGTAAGATAGATGGGGCTAGAAGACAAGGAGAATACTGGGAGAGAGGCAGAGAAGCCACGAAGAGACGTCATGTAGCCGCCAAAGGAGTAACAGGTCTGGATATTCTCCAGTAAACCAAGACCACATGAGAATACATAGATTAATAGTTATGGGTTAATAATTAAGACAGAGATAGCCAATAAGAAGTCCTAGCTATCGGCCAATAGTTTAACAATCAATATGTCTCTGTGTGTTTATTTGGGGCTGAAGGGCGGTGGGACCTGGTGGGACAGAAACTTACATCTTCAGTTTTAAATATGTTTAAAATAATATCTCTTAAACAATTGCTAGAGCTTTAAATGAGTTACTGTATATTAAGCACTGCATAGATTGTGATTGTAGAGACAACACGAATACCAACAAACTCTATATGATAAATTTACTTAAAATCTATGTGGCAAAAAAACATGCCAAAAATCATAAACAATAAGTCATTTATTAGGAAGTATCTCCTTGTTCCTTAAAACTCTGACTTCTGCTCAATGGTCTCAAACAAATTTATTCTCTTGCAAAATACTGAATTCAGATAAATGACAAACATGTATTGAAATTAGTTGTAATCTATAAGTAAAATACTGTTATACACACATATATATATATAAAACAGACTATCTGTAAGAATAGTAGCTTATAAGTTTTCCTATGCCCCCACTATCTACTCAAGTAAATTTCATTCTTTGTAAATTCATCATTGTCATTGGCTTCCTTGGTCCCCAGACTTCAGGGCTCTTTGCAGCAATGGACTTCAAGTTCTGTTAAAATTTATTCCTGTCTCAAAAGGAAATTCTCAGACAAATGTCAGCATATTCTTATGCTGAGTTCACTCTTTTCCTTAAAGTAGCATTTGAAGCTATCTGGACACAATAGCTTAAATATTCAGCTCTTTCTGAACATTATACCTTGCTGCTAATCTTGGAATTGAGTACATTATCTGTCACATTATATCAATTTGACTAGTAATTTAGAAATGTAAGAATTCTGGATATTGTAAAATATTGTTGTTGTCCATTTGTATTTTAAGGTCTATGTACAAGTTGCTCCTTTTTTTTTTTTTTTTTTTTGAGACAGGGTCTCATTTACCGCAGGTTCACCTGAAACGTGTGTGAACCCAGAGAGTCCTTTGGCTCCAGATCCTGTGGTCTTTGCCTCAGAAGTGAAGCATTGTGATTACTGGCCTGTGACACCAGAATCCCTCCCAGGTCTGCTTATTTCTTCAGACTTCTTACTAGCTTTGGAGATACAAGACAAAAACTAGTATCGAAACTTTTTTTTTAATTTTAAAATTTATTTTACATGCCAACCACAATT
The DNA here is from genome assembly GCF_017639785.1 of Mesocricetus auratus. Taxonomy (NCBI): domain Eukaryota; kingdom Metazoa; phylum Chordata; class Mammalia; order Rodentia; family Cricetidae; genus Mesocricetus; species Mesocricetus auratus. Next base: position 16,017,310 of record NW_024429199.1, on the reverse strand, counting down.
TCCCCTTCCTCCTCTCCGTTCCCTCACACCACCTCCCATCTACCATGTTCCCCTCTCCCCCTGCCCCAGCCTCTGTCCACTTCTCAATTCAGAAAGGGCTGGCCTCCCGTGGGAATGAACAAAGCTTGGTATATCAAGTTGAGGCAGGACCAAGCTCCTCCCACGGCATCAGTGCTGGTCAAGGCATCCAGCACCGGGAATAGATTTTGAAGAGCCAGATCAGTAGCTCGGGCCAGCTATCTCTGGGTGTCTCCATCACATTCTTGATCACCCATGCACACACAATCCCTCCTCCTTCTCTTTGGATGGAGCTTGGCCCAGGGCTTGGCTGTGGATCTCTGCACCTGCTTGAAGACCTTTATAAATTTAAATCGCTCTTAAGGGAGGTTGTGGTCAAAGCTAGGACAAGACAGTATCTTTTTCGTACCATTCAATAAAGGCATTTGAATTCAGTGACTGAATTGAAAGACAAACCAGGACCCAACCCTAGATCAGGGTTTCCCTACAGTACATCATCCAACAGCTCAAGTTCAGAGTCACACGAATGTGCCAGAATCCCTTACCCAGGATTCACTTAGCACAAGGCCCTGCTCTTATGTACACAATGATCACAACCATACCATTTGTGAAGTATTTTAATAATTGAATGGATTATATATTTACCACAGAGTTCATGCTTAGTATGCAGTGTAATATCTCATACTTTTCTAAAAGAAGATTTCCTCTAAAGATTAATTTGAAGAAAGAAATGTAATGCAAATATTGCAACTAAAATCTTTAAGCATAGAAATTATGTATTGTAACTTAATATATGTCCAATGAAAAATAATAGAAAATGGGTAAGTTTGCTTTAAAACAAGTGAGGTATTTCTGGAAATGATCTTCCTGCCTTGAGGTTCAGCTAAATGTTAGTTAGATAAGATCTTCAGGATTTAGAAAATATTGTATCTCTTAAATAGTACAGCAGTTTCAAAACCATGGGCTCTAGTCCTTTGCCCTCATTTACAGGAAAATAAATATAAGAACAATTATGTTTTTACTAATGGCATTGAGCCATGTTCTCTTTTACTAAACACTGTCATTTTCCATGCTCAGGGATTATAAAGGAGACCATATTCTAAATGAGATCTTCAAACTAATTAGCTCCCGTTTGACACATTCAGCGACAAGAAAAATAAATAGTGCATCAAGATTCATTTATATTTGCATGAGTGAAACTAATGGTATCACTACTTGGTATTTTTACCACAGAGGGAAGTCATGTCCAAATCAATATATCTCTACTCTATCCATTGGTTATTTGTGTTGAAGTTCAGGTTTCTTTCCTTCACATCTTAAACCATCAGCTATTCACATGACAGCAAGGAAAGCTTAGGCAGTGAACAAGGACTGTTAAAACAACACATATACAGTGCTCTTTGCTCCCATTTTTGTAGGAAATCTGTAACCCCTTGATACATGGAAGTGCTTCCATTTAGAAATTATTCACTTGGCCTTGCATCCTTTAATTAGTGACACTGACATCTTAATTTGCATTCTACAGAGAACCAGCTTGTTTTGCTTAGAATACTCCAAGGAACCTGACTGACTCAAACACTGAATTTTTTTTTTTACGATCAACAAGGGTGCATTTGAAGTTCTGCTGGAGAAGGTCAAAGTACAGCCTGGGCTAAGCAATAGGGCCAATGTAAATTGGACTTGGGGTCAGTATATAGAAAAGTATTAAAACAGCAACAACCTCATAACCCTGTTCATATACATCAGTTACCTGCTATTGGAAGTGTGCATTCAAGTTCTCTTTTTTTGAAATATATTTTATTTATTTAAATTAAAAACAATCTTGCTTCACATGTCAATCCCAGCTCCCTCTCCCTCCCCTCCTTCAAGTTCTTATGATTGTATTGTAACTTGTAGTTAAAGAATGAAGTATGATGACAATGATGTTATAATAGATCAAGCATATATTTACTTAGCATCACTCAATGAGAAAGAGGAGAAAAGAAAATGTATCATTGCCATAATTATGCCACAATATTATGAATGTCTTCAGTGGTTTGGTCATCTAGATCATCAAACCTTTAAATTTTGTAGACGACAGTCATGAAACAGTAAAATAGCTTAAAGTCAATACAATTATGAATGTGGAACTTGCTTAAAAATGAAAGTAATTGCTGAAGAAGTAACAAATGTTACAACATCATCAACTCAACTCTCACTCAATACCTGTCCTTTTAATACCAATTAGGAAATTTAAAGCATTCAGAAGTACACAGACATAGCTGAGAGTTTAAAAACAAAAACACTAGTATACAATGCATCCTCTTTCACTTATTTTTATACTTCTAGTAGTTCTTTATGGGTTATTTCTTTTATATTATGCAATATACTAGACAATTAGGATAGTTTTATGATAAACTATATTTTCTTCTTTAAGAATTTCAGTATCTAATGGAAGCCAGGCCCGAAAACAATAGGAGTATTTCAAAATGGAGGGTGAGTGAAGAGGAGAAAATGACTCATTTCTTTTTCTCTTTCAGAAGGAGGCACCTCTTTCCAGTGGCTGCCATCAATCAGACCAGGGAAAATAACATGTAGCCAATGAGAACTCCACACAAAATAGTCATCACAACTCCCAGTTTATGGAGATCATAACAGAATAACAAGCAGCAAACAGCTCTTTTGTATTGCTTTCAGGATTCACAGTTTTCTATCTTAAAATCCTTACTACACCAATAAATCCAGCTAGAACTCTATTTCCCTGGATCCATCATCTTTAAATGGGACTAGCAATCAATGTAAAGTCATATATCTATGTTTACTGGGTACAAACTGTTATCCTTACTGTGTACTCCTTTCAAGTTTTGAAACAGTTAAAGATGTATTTAATGGCAATTCTTCAAACCAATGGAATTGTGATGGACATAGCAGGAAAATGGGTAGATGATAAATATTTTCTTCTGGAAAAATTGCAAATAGCACGGTTGATTATGCTATTTGATTTTTTCACCCTCGTTTATATCCTAAGCAGGTATGATTACACAAACAAAATGTAAATATCTTATATTGCTTGGATAAGGTTATGGCTTAATTTAATTATAGTAATTTACAGCCCCATTGCACAAAGTTGTTTAAAAATAAGTGCTGCTTGCTTTGGCCAGTAGGTTGACATGACTAACACTGTACATTTAAATTAAACTACCTCATTAATTTTTAGGATGTCATTATTCCTGGCCTTACTATTATTGTAAATATTGTGTTGTGGTTTCTATGAGTCATACAGGGAAGCTCATGACATTCTGCTTGTGATGCATTCTGCATTAGTCACACTTTTCTCTCAATTCAAATAGCATACATGGCGATAAATGTGTGGGAGGAAATATCCAGTGAATTCCCTGATATACTCACTAACATCAAGAACATAGTCATCTTTCTGAGTAATTCTAAGAAGACAAGAAAACCAAATCATTTGAGAAGACAGGAAAACCAAATCATTTGAGAAGACAGGAAAACCAAATCATTTGAGAAGACAGGAAAACCAAATCATTTGACTCGTGTTTTCTGTAATGGAACAATAGAAGTCACGAAGCATAAACAGAGTGCAGTTAATGTGAGGATGGGTCCTACACTGAGAGGCAAAAGCTGACTTTCCTCTTTCATTTGTTCAAGTACACTCTTTGTGAGTTAGGGCTCTTGAAACACATTTTCTATGAGTTCCCTATTATTCCAAAACTCCAAAACAGCAATATTTTCTTTCTTTTTTTTCTTTTTTTCTTTTCTTTCTTTTTGTTGTTGTTGTTTTTGTTTTGTTTTGTTTTCTTTTCTTTTTTTATTTTAATTTTAAATAGCTTGTTTTACATGTCAATCCCAGTTCCCTCTCCCTCCCCTCTTCCCGCACTCCCCTTCCCCCCCTCCCTCCCACCCTATTGCCAAATCCTTCCACATAGGGGATATCTAGAGTCTGTCATTTTACTCTTGGTAGGGTCAAGACACACCCCTAAGAGTCCAGGCTGAGAGAGCATCTCTCTTTGTGCTATAGGCACATGAAGACAGTTTGTATACCAGGGATAGACACTGATCCACAGCTCAGGGCCCCATAGGTTTCCCAGGCCTTCTCACTGACACTCACATTTGGGGGGTCCAGATCAGTCCCATGCTGGCCTCCCCACTGTCGGTCTGGGGTCCAAGAGCACTCCCCTGTTCAGATCAGCTGTCTCTGCTGGTTTTGCCAGCCCATTCTTTGCCAATTTGCTCATCACTCCTCTCTCTCTGTCACTGGGTTCCTTGGGTTCAGTTCAGTGATTAGTTGTGTGTTTGCCTCTGCTTCCATCAGTCACAGGATGAAGGCTCCCGGATGGTTATAGACATCAAGTTCATTATCAGGAATGGGCATTCGAGGTGGTCCCTCCACTATTGCTTAGCTTGCCAATTGGTGTTATACCTTTAGATCACTCGAGGTCGCTCTGGTGCCTGATCTGTCTTCGATCCTATGATTCCCTCTTCCCCCTATTCTACCCCCACCCCCTCAACTTCCTGTCAGCAATATTTTCTTTACCTCTAAATATGAAACACATAAATATGAAGAGAATGAGTTTTGACCTAGAAGACTACTCTACTTCTCTTTTATAAAATGATGTATTTTATTACTAACAACTACTGATGTGGATGTTAGAAAATGAGAAATACATGTTCCTTGTGAATTGTAAAATGCAGTGTGATTTGGGAAGATTAGTATATTCAAGCTCGTAGTAAATTAAATGACTGGAATTTTAGGACTGAATGTTTTTACAGTTCAGAAATTTCTGGACTGAGCTTTTCTTGGACCACATGGCTCATCTTTCACACTCAGATAAATGATGTTCTAGAAGGTCTAAATACACACATTCCTGTATTTGAATTCTATTTTTCTGTGTGCCAAAGGTATTTGGTAAACAAGAAAACCACCAGCTTCCTGAGTAATGACCCGTGCGACAGAACCTCAGGAAACAACATAAAGGCTCTCAGTGTGAAATTCAAACACCTTTATATAAACAGACCAACAATGTACAAACTAATTTTGATAAACTGTACTCTTATAATTTATCTCATTGAATTTTATGGTACCAAGTCCTTAAATTCACAGGTTCTGATAAGAGACTACATTTAAAGTTTAACTGAGGATGTCCTATAAGTTTTTGCTTAGTGTCAGTCTTGTACAGACTTCAGGTTTAAACTTAATATGTACCACCTTATCAAAGTAGACATAACTGAGCTGGTGTGATGGCTCAGCAGCTAAGGTACTGACTGTCATACCTAATAACGTGATATGGTACTCTTGACCTACATGGTACAAAGAGAGAACCACAAGTTGTCTTCTGACTCTGACATCTACACACAAACATTGCACTCATGTGTTCAAGCATTCACCTCAACACACAAGCAGTTAAGAACAGTTGTTGCTCTTGAAAACCAAACCCATACCAGATTGCTTACAACTGCCATAAGTCCACATCCATGGGATCTGACACTTTTCTGGCTGTCTTGGCATTGGCTAAGCACATGGTATACATATATGTATGTAGAAATGCACACAAATACATACAACAAAATAATAAACGAATATTCATAAACTACTATATTGGCTTAAATTACATTACAATAATTGTCTAAAACAAGCTTTTTGAAGGAGTCCCTGTCAAGCAAAACGAAAAACAACAGTGTTAGATTGCAGGCAAAACAAGCGATTGATTGATTTGAAGGCCATTCAGTGAGGTCTCCCCGTGTGGTCAATGGAGGGCAAGATTGAGTCAGGGCCATTGTGAAAATAAGACAGATAATGGAAATACGAATTCCTTTCCTTTTTCATGATATTATTTTAAATCCTTTAAATGGAAAGCAACTAATTACAGTAAAATAAAACTTCAGAAATCATAGCATTTTAGACAATGCACGAGGGAGGATAGGATAAAGTTGAGGGATGGAAGAAGGTAAAAAGGAGGTAAGAATATAAGGAGGGACAACTTAAATGAGCCAGGCCATGGAAAATGGCCATATGATTTCACACAAATCTAAGAAGGCTGATTGAGGGTAAGAGGGAGCAAGATCTTCCGGTGTTATGATGGACAGGAAGGTGGCTTCTTACTCATTTCAAAAGGCTGGAGGAAGAGATGGTAATACCTACACTGTAAAAATAATGTTGGAAGAGGTAGATATTTTCATCCTGAAAATATCCATATAGCAAAACATCATACAATAGTCATACGTGTTATATTTTTATATCTGTGTACTGGTCAACAGAAAATTATGATTTAAATGTTAACTTTGATTGACCTTTATAAACACACAGAAATAAATAGTATGCTACAAAATTTCTACTCAGTTTTATGAAGGAAATACACATCTCTCTGACTTGGAGTCATTGAAATTTGGGAAATATATTTTTGTGAGCCTTTGGGACCCCACTCCCACTGTCTGTTTGCCTAGGTGGATCCTAGATCATAGAAGAAGACCCATGCTGTCAAATCAAAGGTATGGCTCAGCACTAATGTTTATTCTACAAAAATGGACTTGAGTTACTTGACATTGGATGTGAAACTGCTGACAGGTAGGGAATGACTAGATGAGAGGACAAACAGAAACAAATAGAAATCATAAGGCAAGTGATCAACTGAGGAGAGAATCTAAAATGGAAGTAGTGCTTGGATGTAGTCATTATGGAGAACAAAACTTAGTAGAAATACAATATAAAGCATCATCCAAAGATTCATCTAATGTCAGAATATTATACAAAATGATTAAAATCAAAATGCCATTATATAGGTATGTATGTATACCAATAGACTAATGGAATACAATAGATAACCCAGAAGTAAGTCATATGTTTCACAGATAGGCAAAGATATAAAAGGAAAATTAATTCCATAAATGATGCTGAGCAAATTTGTTGACTCCATGAAGAAGAGTGGAACAATTGCGCTATTACTTGCTGTTGTACCATATGTTGTCCAAAGGAGCCAGATAAGAGTGTTGGATGCCTTAGAACTAGAGTTACAAGTGTTTGTAAGCAAGCCAGTGTGGGTTTTGGCAACCAAATGCAAATCCTCTACAAGAGCAGTAAGTAGCAAGTACTCTTAATTTCTCTCTCTCTCTCTCTCTCTCTCTCTCTCTCTCTCTCTCTGTCTCTCTCTCTCTCTCTCTCTCTGTCTCTCTCTCTCCATGTGTGTGTGTGTGTGTGTATTTACATATGTAATCTTTCATCTCTGAAGCCTTCTTTGCAGGAGTTTTATGCATACATACCTATATATATGCATTAATTTATTTAGTTATGTTGCAAAAATGTTACTTTCAAAACTTAATTCTCTTAAAAGTAAACCAAACGAAAGTATAAAGCCAGAAATTAAACTCCCAGTTCTATATAACTAGTTAAAATTTAGCAAAATGATTTTTGTTCCAAATTTCTTAACAAAATGCTTTTTCTTATGATCATCTAAGGTGTTTTGAACAGGTATTAGTAGTTTATCTTCTACCTCCATAAAGGAAGCCAGAAATCCTAGCTGAGGTATGGAGATAACAACAATAAAAGTCCCAATCAAACTGACCTTCTGATATAGTAGGGTGTAATTTAGGACTCAATTTGTCATCCTGGATCATTCAAAAGCAAAAGATTTTTTACCAGTCACACACATACCATGTTTTTGGGTTAACTTGTTCTTGAGTAAGTCTTATAAACAGAAATAAAATAAAACATTTCACTTGGTGTCTGCTTTTAAATATAAGTTCAGGCAATCTATGGTGGTTGAACTGAACTGAAAAATAACAGATAAAAGAAAGTCAGTTATTACCAATGTTCTCTGTTCAATGTCCTGAACCCTGAGTTCGTACCACACATGATCTCAAGGCTTCCATGCTCTGGCTTCATAGACATCTAGAATGCTTGTATAGAGAAAATATTTTGTAATTTTTCTGAGGAAGCATTCAGCCAGCGTATAATTTTCATTCAGATTTCACCATGACCTGATTATTTCAGAAACGCACAAAAACAATTCCTTTCTTTAAATAAAGAAAAGCAAAGGAGGACTGTGGCTCAGGGAGTTGGTACATAAACTTTGACCAGTGACTCTATTCTTTGTTGACATATTCTGTTGGCTCTGATCTAAAACTGTAAAAGTCTGTACTAAATGACAATCTCAGGGGTCAGTGATACAGAATAGTCAGTAGATAAACGTTTACTAATAGTTGAACAATATTTTGCTATATATTTCAGGCTGGCCTTCAACTCCTAATTCTGTGGTCCTAGTTTTCAGAAAGGTGTATAGTATTACACCTGCCTTACTTTTAATGACTAGTTCCACCTTTAAGATCATAGCCACTAGTCATGAAGTATTAAGAAGATGGTTCACTACCTAACTGTAGCTGACTTACATAAACATCTTTTCTATTACATAAAATCACACATGTGTTGATATTGATACGTATAAACTTTTTCCTACTATATACAACTTAAGTTTTCTGAAGCTGTAAAGAATCAAGACTCTCATGTGGTTTTCAGCTGTGCTCTTGCAAGGATTTTAAAGTAAGTTTTATAAACCTCAAATTGCTCATGTAGTCTGCATTCTTATTCGCAGTTTATCCTCTTATTCATATTTATTTACTTATTCTCCTTGTTTTTCTACCATATGTATTGTTTTATCTAGTGACAAACACAGACTAACCCAGCCATTTCGTTGTCCTGATAACTAAAAATTAAAATGTTTCAATGCATACTGATATATTAATTAAAAACATAAGGATGTGAGGAGATAACTTTAGAGCTGAAATACAAGATCTGTAAACTTCTACCATTTTTTCTGATTTGATTTAGATTATAATCCTAATTTACTATTTAGTGAGCCAGTTTGTACATTATTTGGGTGTGATTAGTAAAATACATTGCAAGTACAGTGTAATACACATTTTCTTTACCTCTTACTCTTTTGCGTATAGGATATATAGAATTGGTGTTGCCAAAAATTAATCAAAACTTAATATACTTGAAAAGAAACACTTTACAGTAAGGTTATTATCTAAGATTTGTTATTATGATTGACATTTGTGTAAGTCATTTGCTGAGGAGTATGGCTAATCACTAACATTATTAACAATATATAAATATAGCATGAACATGAAGCACTGACATGTGAAACTACTTGATTACACACCACATACACATTTTAACATCGTGAAATGTCATATCACAGATACAGTGGTACACAGGCATGTACACAAAATGGAATTAGTACTGGCGATGACAACTGGTACTTTCTCTTAGTTTGTGCCTAAGTATAGAATTAAAGAGAAAAGTTTTTCCAGGAAATCCATTGTAAGAACAAGTAATCCACAACACACACATACACACACACTCACACACTCACATACACACACACTCACACACTCACACACACACACACACACACACACACACACACCACACAATTGGAAGGTGGGAGAGACATGACATTTATGGCCTCTTTTTTATGCTGATTGTGTTTTTAAACATACTTGGGTATATTAGAAGAAGCAGAACATTCAGATGTCATATCTTTACTGAACTATAAAGAAATTTTATTGCACAGTTTAAGATCAAATATTTTCAGGACCAAGAGACAAATCATTTAGAGTAAACTCTTGTAAGTACCAATCACACAATTTCAATTAGACTCACAGAGATTGTTGGAATAACCCAGTGTTTGCAGGAATGTCTATAGTTAAAAGTCTGCATTCTTATTATAAGTGTAATTTTTAAAGACATTATAACTCAGCCAGCTTAATTAGCCTTGGGAAGGGACTTGGGACTCTGCTTTTTAACACAGCTAAAAATTTAAGGATTTAAAAGTATGACGTTTTGAAATTGTTTTTTAAAACTTTTTCTAAAAAATTTGGTCTTCTCTTCATTTTCACCCCTATGACATTCTCTACATTGTTTTCCTAATCACTCCCTATGATTTTAACATAGCAGTTCAGTGTACCTGCTTCTTCCTGTACTGAGAGTCTACAGAGGACATAAAGCATGGTGATAGCAATAGCCTTTCTTTCTCTCTTTGGAAATATATGACCACTATTGAAGGTCAAGAAAAGGTCAAACTATCCTGGCATTCAAAGATCTTAAAAGTGCCTTATTTATTAGCTTAAATGACTGTCTAAACAGTTTCCTCTAGATTGAAAGTAAATTGCATCAAAATTTAGATGCAGCTATGACTTTCTCTAATATAAAACCCTGGTGAGGAGAACTTTTAAAATATGTCATCAAATCTGAAATAAGAAACACTTTGTAACCTAAATTATGATACTGATCAAAGTTCCAAGTCATACGTTTGGAGGGATATAATTATGAGCAATAGCGATACCCCCAGGTCGATGGTGATAAGGTTGTCATAGATTAGAGTGAACCATCATTTTCTGTTTGACAAATGCAGATGGAGATTTTAACTATTGTTATCTAGACATATAAAATGACACTTAGTAACTGGGCACTTTGAAGAGAATGAAATTGTTTTAGAGCTAGAAGAGACATTTTATTGCCAACTGGTCCCAGGCTTTTTTCAAAATAACATATAACCTGGGAACCAGCACTAGTTCTAGGGTCATTTAATGCCAGTTAAAAGATGGAAACATCTTGGATTGGTAGGATCAACATAGTAAAAATGGCAATCTCACAAAATGCAATACACAGATTTAACGCAATCCCCATTAAGATCCCAGCACAATTCTTCACTGACCTTGAAAGAACAATTCTCAACTTTATATGGAAAAACAAAAGACCCAGGGTAGCCAAAACAACCCTGTTTAACAAGGCAACAACCAGAGGCATCACCATCAGAGCTATAGTTCTGAAAACAGGTTGGTATTGGCACGAAAATAGACAGATAGACCAATGGAATCAAATTGAACACCCCGACATTAACCCATACATGTATGAACACCTGACTTTGACAACAAAGCTAAAATTATACAATGGAAAAAAAAGCATCTTCAACACATGGTGCTAGCATAACTGGAGGCTGGCATGTAGAAGACTGCAGATAGATCCATGTCTATTGCTGTGCACAAAACTTAAATCCAAATGGATCAAAGACCTCAACATAAATCCAGCCACACTGAACCTCTTAGAAGAGAAAGTAGGAGGTACCCTTGAATGAATTGGTACAGGAGACTACTTTCTGAACATAACTCCAGTAGCACAGACACTAAGATCGACAATTAATAAATGGGCCCTCCTGAAACTGAGAAGCTTCTGTAAGGGAAAGGACACAGTCAGCAAGACAAAAAGGCAACCCACAGATTGGGAAAAGATATTCACTAACCCCACATTTAACAGAGGGCTGATCTCCAAAATTACCAAGAAATCAAGAAGCAAGTCTCTATAATACCAAAGGATCCAATCAAAAAGTAGGGTACAGAACTAAATAGAGAATTCTCAGTAGATGAGTCTAACATGTCTGAGAGACACTTAAGAAAGTGCTCAACATCTCTAGCCATTCGGGAAATGCAAATCAAAACAACTCTGAGATACCATCTTACTCAGAATGGCTAAAATCAAAAACTCCAATGACAGTTTTTATGCTGGAGAGGATGTGGAGAAAGGGGAACACTCCTTCACTGCTGGTGTGAGTGCCAACTTGTACAGCCACTTTGGAAATCAGTATGGAGATTCCTCAGGAAAATGGGAATCAGTCTACCACAAGACCCAGTAATTTCACTCTCCAAAAGATGCACATACATTCAACAAGGATGTCTGTTCTACTATATTCATAGCAGCATTATTTGTAATAGCCAGAACTTGGTAGCAACCTAGATGCCTCTCAACTGAAGAGTAGATAGAGAAAATGTGGCATATTTACATAATGGAGTACTATTCAGTGGAAAAAAAAAACAATGGAATCTTGAAATTTGTAGGCAAATGGACAGCAATAGAAAAAAACATCCTGAGTGAGGTAACCCAGTCACAAAAAGAGAAACATGGTGTGTACTCACTCATTTATGGATTTTAGACATGAATCAGGGGAGTGCCAGCATACACTCCCACTTCCAGAGAGTCTGGCAAACAGAAACTTCATCCAGTGACTGATAGAAGCAGAGGCAGACACCCACAGCTAAACACTGAACTGAACTCCTGGAATCCAGTCACAGAAAGGGAGAACTGATGAGCAAAGACAGGGCTGGTTTAACCCACAGAAACAGTTGACCTGAACAAGGGGGAGATCTTGGACCCCAGACTGATGGCTGAGAGGCCAGCTTGGGACTGTTTCAGACTCCCTGAATGTGGGTCTCAGTGAGGAGGCCTATGTAATCTATGGGGCCTTGGATAGTATTTATCCCTGGCATACAAATGGACTTTGGCTGCCCATCCCACAATGAGGGATGCTCTCTCAGCCTGGACTCGTGGGGGAGGGCCTATACCCTGCCCCAGATGAACTGACAGAGTCTGGAGATCCTCCATGGAGAGCCTCCCAGGGGATCGGAGTGGAGATTGGGGGGCACTGAGGGCCCTGGTTGGGGTGCGGGGAAGGAGGGGAGGGAGAGGGAGCTGGGATTGACCTGTGAAGAAAGCTTGTTTCTTACTTAAATGAAACAAAAGGAAGAAGAAAAAAAAGATGGAAACAAAAATTTCTTCCTTTCTCAGAATACTTGGCATCATGCTTCTTATTAAATTTATTTTCGTGTGCGTGGGTGTATGTGTGTGTGTGTATGTGTGAGTGTGTTTACAGTTGAGCACAGTTGGAGTCTAGAAGAGGGTGTTTTGACCTTTGAAACAGAGAAGACATTTGTGGGGTTCCTGACATGAGCATAGGGTACTACAGCCAGTCCTCTGAAAGACTAGTGAGTGATCTTAACTGCTGAGCCATCTTTCCAGGTCTCATCACAATTCTTAAAATAAATCCTCTTCTTTGGAGTGACCATCAACAGGAAACAGCAGCAACTCTAACTTGCCTGGATCCAGTCACCACTATTCTCCCTCATTATGAGTTACTCTCAGTCTGTTTCCTTTCCTTTCTTTGTGCATGTGTAGGAAGGAATAGCCCTAATTGAGATTCAGGAATCCTAAGCCTACACTTGTAGACTTCTACATGTCCGGCATAACTCCTAACCAAAATTTACAAAATCCATAAATATCCATTTTCTGGTTGTAAACAGCCTTATTTTACGGGTAGGTATAGCTTATCTCAGTTGATTATTTACAGGGGACTATAAAGTTTCATTGTTTTAGAGTTCCTGTGGTTACTGAGTTTTGAAATTTATTACTGATAATAATTCCAAATTCTATGAATTAATTTCAAGCTTTACTGTTTCCCATTGTGGTAGTTTGAATGTAATTCACCCCCATAAGCTCACAGGGAGTGGCACTATTAGGAGGTGTGGCTTTGCTGAGGTAGGTATGGTCTTGTTGGGGGAGGTTTGTTACTGTGGGGCTGGGTTTTGAGGTCTCCTATGCTCAATCTATGCCTAGTTAGTTCACTTCCTGTTGCCTGCATATCAAGATGTAGGACTCTCCACTCCTTGTCCAGCACCATGGCTGTCTGTATGCTGCCATGTCCTGTTATAATGATAATGGACTAAACCTTTGAACTATAAGCCACCCAATTAAAAGTTTTCCTTTATAACAGTTGTTGTGGTCATGGTGTCTCTTCACAGCAATAGAAACCTTAACTAAGACACACATTGACATGATAAAATAGGAGGAGAAGCACACCAAAGGCATTGCAGAGGAATGGAAATACACAGAAAGAATGAATAAGAATGAAAACCTTAAACTCCCACTTCTGGCAAGTCTAATACTGAATATGAAGATAAGGGTAGCAATAACAGTGATAGGGATGATAATAATGAAATATCAACATAGTGAAGTAAAGAAGTGCACATTTGAGGTTAGAAATTAACATAAATTCTGACAATCAGCAAGGAGAGCAGAGACAGAGTTTAGATGTGAGCCTGCATATGAGCCCATCTGCATCCTGCTTTCTCTCCACTCACTGTGGGCCTTCTCTACTACCCTTTAGGACTCACACACCTTGGCCTAAAGGGGCTGGCATTGATCTATGTTTTGTTTTTCCTCTTCAGAGCTAAGCACTCTTAAATTGTGGCTGTCCATTATCACCTCACTAAATATTTTAATTCTTGGAAATGAAATGCCTCACAATATACTGAACAAATAGTTACCCCTTCCAGAGCAAAAAAAAAAGCTGTTCATTAACTGTTTGCACTGGATCACCATGTAGTAGGTAGGAGCAATGTCTATGTGTTACACAGATGTAAAAAGCCCACAATCTTGGATGCTCAGAGTGTCTGCCAAACTCATTCAAATGAGAGTGCCTTTCCCCTGCAATCTGTTTGATGCAGGATGCATTAGTGTCTTCATGTTGGATACCCGTGATTCCATCTAAAGAGAGAAAGACTGACTGTTGGCTGTTTTTGTTTCTTTATTTTCTTGTTTCTGTTCATAAAAATATTCAAATTGGTTTTTAGTACCTTTTCCTGAATTCAATCTATTATTCCTTTCTCCCTCTTTTTTTGATGCTTTTCTTCCTTGAAAAACCACACACTACTATTTTTTATGTCTCAATTAGAACTACATTAACAGTGTTTACAATAGCTTCATGAGTTTTCAAGTTGTGTTCTACTTTTGATTCTTGAGCAAACAAAGATAAAGAGTAAAAATGAGTATTTAAGAAAACATGTTTCTCCTAAATTTCTTTTTTAAACTCCCAATGAAACATTGATCAGTGCCATGAATGTTTCAATAACCAACTTGAAAATTCAGCCTTTGTATTCTTAGTATCTCCCACATCCTGATCCTAAGCACTGGCAGAGCTCTCCCTAGCTGCCACTGTGTAAGATACACCACTTTGTAGAAATGACACAAATGCATGGGTCATTCCACCCCATAGATTGTGGGTGGGGTATGATTTGATTTCCTAAAATAAAGCATACTTGATCTCAAGATATAAACTCCCTACATATTCAAAGCCAGTTTGCCTCTTATTAACATCTTGGTAATGTACGGTGCACTTACTATAGTTAATGAAACAATATGAAAATGCCATTATTGCTTAAATTTCACATTTTACTCTGGTTTCCTGAGTTTTCATGTGACAGCTTGTTTCTCTTTCAGAAAATATGAATTCCACATTACAGTTAGTAATCAGTCTCCCCAGACCCCTGTAGAGTTTCATTCTCTCAGACTCACTTCCCTTGCTTTTGAGCTTTATATAGTTTCCACAGTACTGGTCAGGTATTGTATCTCAGTTTGTACTTGTTTGTTTTCTTAATGATTTGACTTGGATCTTCTATTTTGGGGCAAAGGCGGTAATGTTACAGCAAATATGAAGAACACATGCTATCAACAGATCAACAGAATTCATACCTACTGATATGAACCCTCATCTGGCTCATTTCCCCATTCTACACACCCCCATTTCTATACTTTGCTCCTTGAAGAAAGTGTGGGCAGGCCTGACTTAGGAACGAAGAACTATGTGTTATATCACTGAGAGCAGCATATTCTATGTAATGGAATTCTACTGCCCATAAAATTTGCATATTACTCTCATGTATTTACACATTCTGGTATTTAGACTTTGGTTTATACAGAATAGCATGTTATCTACTTTGTTGCTCAAATTGTTGTAGCAGTAGAATTTGGGCTTCTACGACCTCCATTCAGTGACCCTAGCATCACTTGCATGTTTTAACACTTTCTGATTTTTGGGAGCTACTAGATGTTTCAGGTTCTCCACATATATTCTGGGCTATGACAGACTCAGTCATTTCTTGAGAAGATGCCTGGTTCCTTTTAGTTACAAACAGCATTATAGAATGAAATTTCTGTAGGGTGAGTGCTCCATTTAATTTTTATTTGAGAAACATGGCAGTGTTTTAAACTGCATTGCTATTTGACCTGACAGTGTCACTAAGATGCTTCCCCTTTTAAAGTCCTTTCATTCTACCTGCTAATACAGAACACACTCAATGCAACTGCTAAAAGCCAGGCTTCAGAGAAAAAGCCCTTTCTTCTTTGAAGTGAAGGGAGGCCATTCTGAGCTGTGCACAATTATAGTGTTCAGAGAAGGAACAGGGTATTCCTTGATGAGTACTTCCCATTTCCTTTCATCCTTAGCCCATAGTTGGCTTTTATGATCATTGTCCAAGGGCAGAATTCCAGAGTAATTCGAAAGTCTGATGAGGCTGTGTTCCAGGCACTAAAGTTCTTTGTGTAAGGTATTGAGGGAGGGTTAGGGAGGGAGAGAGGAAAGGAGAGAAGGTCAGTCTCTGTATGTGTTCTGATCATGAGGAAAAAGACATTTCATAGAAATGAGAACAGAAAAGTAAATTGAGTGAGAGAGATAACGAGAAGCATTACTCTTTTGGGGCTTCAGCAGAGGGAGCACATTGGGGAAGTGGCCTCCAGGTGGATCCAGGGTAGGTGATGCACTGCTCTGTAAAAGGCTCTAGCAGTGAGCTAAAGACCTCAAGATTGCCCTCAAATCCAGAGAGATAAGTCAGCTGCATGGTCCAGTAACTAGAGCAGGTGGCCAGTTTCCCTCCTCCATAGTTTCCAGGCACAGGGTGAGCACCTAGACATAAGCTAGAAGCCTGCTGTGGGTCCATGAAAGGCAGCTCAGACTGAAAATTAGATTGACCTATGGAATGCTAAGGATATATTTTGAATTTCTTTGAGATTTTAAACTGAACTAATGCTCATAATACTGCTTTCATTCCCCTTACTTTGAGAGAGGGTTAGATCAAACCCATCATGCCTTTGAAAGTTATATAAGAAATTCATTTTATGTCGTTGGGGTATCTCAGAGGGGAAAATGAATGGATAGTTATGGAGCTCTTGCCTTCTGCTTTGGGATTATGTCCTCACAGTTGGAAGTCTAAGGTTCAGTGCTTGTAAATAATTTTCAGTTTAAAAGGCGACACTGATAAAGTCAGTTGGTCGTAGTGGTTGAAGAGCAGATTCTGAAGCTGGTAAGTAATTGGACAGGGCAGAATCCAGGCTAACATCCTCCATGAACTCCATCGCTTCACAAAGCTGTGGGACATGGTGTCACATGTCATTATAAAGAAACTACATAGGGAGACTTGGAGTATGTACCTCACAACATTGATGTGACAGTTCAGTTCACATGGGCAAGATGTGTAGAATACAGTAAACAAGATGTAATGTTATTAAGTGACAATGAAGCCCATAACCTGGTGCTAATTTTGCTTTATGAAAGGAAACTCTGGTCTGGTCAAAGTGAAATCTTGACATATTTTGTATTTAATTGGTTCCTAACCCTGGTATTTGAGAATTTTGATTATATCTAGTTTTTGATTCTCATTACTTGAGCAAATGAAAGTATGCCTTACAAATGCCTATCAAAATCAGATTATACTTCTCTTTTGCATATGTATATGCATACTTAGCTATATGGGTATATACATACATTCTTATACAATCCAAATCAGGAAAAGGAACAGATTTAAATGATTTAAGCCACCTCAACAGGTAAGAAATCTTGAAAATGTCAGTGATACTTAAAATGAGCAATATGCAAAGGCTAGTCAAAACACTGTTTAGAAACAGGCTTTCAGTTTTCTTTTTAAGATTTAAGGGCCAAGTTCTTTACCTATGAACATGTTGTCTATACCTTAATAATTAGAAGGGAATTGCAATCCCAGAAAAAATATTTTCCTGTGTAACATACAGGCACACACACAGGCATACGCACGCACGCACGCGCACACACACACACACACACACACACACACACACACTGCTTAGAAGCTATTAGCAGCCATCTTCATGTTTAGGAATAGAAACAGCTTCCTTCCTTTGAAAATTAGCTCTTTAACTTTTTCAAATATTTATTTATTTAGAGAAACCAGATAGTTCTGTCAATAAAATCTTGAAATTTTTTTTGGACAGAAATAAATTTTAAAGTGTGTTCAGTCAGACTCTACTCAAGCAAAGCAGTGAAAAAGTCTTTGAATCAGGACTGTGGCTTCCCGTAATCTGGTTAAAATTATCTCCAGCACCACCTGTCATTATTAATATGCAGAAAGGGAAAAGCACCTGCTAGGAGTTCCAGTGCAGGGAAGGAAGCTTAGGAGCTCCTGGGTGCTCTTATCACGGTGGCAGGCACACCCACAGCCCTTTCTGGACTGTCCCCTAATCACTAAAGTGGCCTTGTGCTTTAGTTTAAGTGGCTTAAGAACATTTCATCTGCATGTACAGGCAATCCACTGGAAGAAAACCCACAAGTCGTTTTTCATTTCTATCTTTAGCTTTTGTTAAAATCCCAAGCTTAAACATCTTGCCTGGCTTCAGAAAAAGTGTTACGATGTTTCAGGAAAGCGATAATGTGCTGCAGCATGAGTGCCAACTTGTTAACAGCTAGACTCATTTTAGAAGGGACTGGAGCTATGTGACGCAAATGCCTGTTACTAAGAATGCCTGGTGATGAGAAAAGGAAGGAAGGTTAGGGTTAGGATCAATCACAACGTATCCTCTCATTTAATGCTTTCTGACTTCCTCAGACTGGCTCAAGTAAGTTGCATCCTTCTTTTTACCTGAGAGCTATGAGCATGGCCTTTCAAATGAGTCACCTGGTGTTAGATCAGAATGTTTGGATTGATACTTACCTATTGATTTATGTTCAGTTTTGTCAAAGCAATCCTGGATCAGTTCTTGCAGGGATGTGGGAAATCTTGTAGTTAAACATAGAATACATATTTCAGTGCTCAAATAAGGTTATACTGATACATTCTAAGCATAATTATTGGAGAAAGGTAATTCAAAAAGCACTTAAAATTCATTAAATGTTAGTCTGGAATCCTATGACGCTTTGAAGTGTTTACTGCATTTATATAAAACCAGATACATGGGAACTGATAGAAAAGAAGTTAGGGGAATAGCCCTAAATTCATTAGAAAAGGAAAAGACTTTCTGGACAGAACACTATAAATGCAGGCACTAAGATCAACAATAAATGGGACCACCTGAAACTGAGGAACTTCTGTAATGCAAAGGATATCATCCATCAGACAAAGTGGCAGCCTACAGAATGGAAATTTTTTTCACCAACTGTACATCTGATAGAAGGCTAATCTTGAAAATATATAAAGACTTAAAAAACTAGATGCCAATAAAACAAATAATCCAATTAAAATGGGGAGAGTTATCAATAGAGGAAACTCAAATAGCGGAGAAGCATGTGAAGAAGTGTTCAACATCCTTGGCCATCAGGGATATAAATGCAGATCAAATTCCTTTGAGATTTCTTATTACACCAGCTAGAATGGCTATTATCAATAAAACAAATGACAACTCATGCTGGTGAGGATGTGGAGCAAGGGGGATACTCATCTATTACTGATAGGAGTGAACACTCATACAACTACCAAAGAAATCAGCGTGGTGGTTCTTCAGGAAGATGGGAATAGATCTACCCAAGATCTAGCTATACCACTCCTGGAAATATGCCCAAAGGAACACTTCATTCTACTATGGACACTTGCTCAAACATGTTCATTGTTGCTGTATTCATAGTAGCTAGAAACTGGAGACAATCTATCAGAAGAAAACGTGGTGCACGTACACAACGCAGCTTTACTCAGCGTTTTAAGAAAAGACATCCTGAAATTTCCAGCTACTGACCTACAAAAATCATCCTGATTGAGGTTTTCCATATCCAGAAAGACAAATATGGTGCATATTTGCTTATAATGTGGACATTAGCTGTTAAGTCAATGATATCTAAGCTACAATCCACAGAACTGCAAAGGTTAGCTATAGAGTAAGATACTAAAGGGTACAGATATATCTGACTAGAAAGGGAAAATAGATTAGATAGTTATGGATGGATGGATGGATGGGGGTAGGGGATGAAAATGGGAGGAGTAAGTGGGAAAGACAGAGGGCAGAAGTGGATAAGAGAGGGAATAGAGGAGGAGACAGCAAACTAAGGGGCATTTGAGGGGCTAGTATGGAAACCTAACATAGTAGAAGCTTCCATCTAAATGAAATTGAAAAGTAATGGGGAGATAGAGCCCCAACTGACTATCTCTCATTACCAAATGCAATTTCCAGTACCATGCCTGGGTTGTTAGCCAAGGGAGTCATGTATAGGAATTCCCAAACAACCTAAGTTGTCTCCAAGACTACAAGCTGCTCTTCACATATTGACAGCAAGGCCCCATTGTTGAAGAAAATACCTACACAACCTATTGAACACGGAGAAGTAGAGCTGGTGACTACATAGATGCTTTAGTGTATTTGACACAGGAATGTACTCTGTATGCTACAAAAGGAGAATTGTAAACACCAATCCAGCTACAAACCCTTTGATTCACAATGGAGTTCTGCCTGCAAGATAAGCAAGTTTAATGGTGGCAGAAACTTGTGATATTAACCAACCAATATCTGATTTAGCTTAAGGCCCTCTTCACATGAGGAACTCACACCCAACACTGCTTAGGTGACCAAGAACAAGAGACTAGATAATCTAGTGACCCAGGGTAAAACCAAATACTACTGATTTGAAAAAAGAAAGTAGCCATAAAAGTACTCTTAGTAGATTATCATTAGAGAAGCTTTATCTTGCAGCAGATGGAATTAAGTACAATGTGCAGAGTAAGAACTTGGAACACTCATCCCTCAATGAGATGTCTTCATCACATATCTCCGTTCAGGGATCACAGAAAAAAAGAGTATAAGAGCCAGATGGGATGGAGGGCACCTAAAAACAAGGTCCTCTAAACCAACATGATCAAAACTCATATGTACTCACAGAGCCTGAGACAACATGCTCATGGATGTATGAGTCTACGTCAGGTCCTCTAACCATGGCTCATGGCTTCCAGTTTAGTTTTTTTAAAGATTCCTGAGTGTGAGAACAAGTAGGTCTCTGATTCTCATACCTTCTCTTGGACTTGTTTCCTTCTGTTGATTTATCTTATCCGACTATGGTGTGATAGTTTTTGTTTTATCTCAAAGAAAGACACAGGTGACTACAATGAATGTACTACATTCTTAAATAACTTCAAGATGTGTATTTTCTTAAATAGTGAAATACCTTTCAAGTTTTAATGGGAACAGTTGTAATATTTCTACTCTAGTCTTAAAAACTTTTATCTATAAAACCTATAGAAGCCATGCTACTGTTAGTCTTACCATGTCTTATTTTTCCTCAAGATGCGTTAGATTTCCAGTGAACATGCTGGAGCTCAGTGTTGTGTGCTGGAAAGATGACCTGAGGAACCCACAATGACCAGTCTTTAACAGAGTGAGTGTTTATTAGTTTTCATCATCCCAGGAAGACAAATTGCTACTAAGAAGCATGATATTTAAGTTTGGACTTTTATTAGTGGGTTCTTTGCTCTGTTTGGAAGCTGTCATTACGGGGCACATGGCCCAGTGAGGCTGCTATTCCCTCAGCAAAAGCTGCAACAGGGACAGGTGGCAGGGAACAAGTGATTTTTGAGCCTAGTTCCCCCAATGTATCATGGAATTTCGTTTTAATAAGTTTTACTTGTGCATCTCAATACAAAAGATTGTATCTCTTTGTATGTATGCATATATAGACCCATATACAGGCATATATGGTTGTGTGTATATCTTCTACAGTCAATATAGCAATTGAAAAGTATAAAATCTAAAGTAAGTAGTGAATAAGTAATATATAAGTAATAAAGTAACTAATATATAAAATCTATATGCCATAAAATGTAATAAAAGTTCTTCCATAATCTGGTCTCTGCTTTCCATCCATACCTCTGTTCTCTCTTACATTAATCAACAGGAACCCGGAGATTACTTTGTAATCTTGTATAGGTCTGTGTTACTCATTACGTTATTGAGGGAGCATTGCATTGAGGGCTACCTGAGACTATTCCATCTTGGCTTCCTGAGTTATTCTGCACACCCTGGTTAGATGTTCCTTGTGTGCCTCTTTTACACTATACCCTCCGAAAACCAAGAGCCTCTATACAGGTGAGGCTCCAACTTTATTCACACTGCTTTATAAACATATAAACACTCTAGAGCTATGTGTTCCTTAAGGAGTGGAATGTCTGTTCTCACTGTAATATTTTGAATACCATCTCAGTGTCTTATTCAAGTTAAGTTCCCAGTAAATTGCTATTTTAGGAAGACTTTCTTTTGAGAGTCTTAAGGAATTTTCAAGTGTATATTGCAAGTATTTTGATATAGCATTAGTTAATTCTGCATAGTACAATTTAGTTGGATAAAATGTGGCAGCTCTAGGGTAGACAAAACTTCCCATCTCAGTTCCTGTTCATTAAGATTCTCAAGTTCATAAAAGTGATAAAAATAAATCTGAGAAGCTTTGCCATCACCTCCTGATGATTCCAACAAATAAAAAATAAACGAAAAACTATTTACTCATTAATATAACTTTATGTGATAGAAGAACAGCAGGAAAATAATAACCGTACTTGTTCAGTAGGTTTTCTCAGATGTAAAAGTATGTTTTATCTTAATTACTTGTCCTGTGTTAATGTTGACATATCAAACAAACTCACAGAAGTAGAAAGGTAGAATAAACCAAATCATATGAAAGAATATGCAGGAACTTTCCTTCTCATCAAAATTTCATCTACATGATTGAAAAAGTTCTCACTGAGTTCCTCTGCTTCTTCTGAAAATTCAAAAATGTAAGGAAAGCATTCTCTCAACACAGCATGCCAAAGCTTCATTATCACTCTGAGATGAAGCCTTTTAATTTATTCTTTTAGTAAAGTAAAGCATTTAGATTCAGAACACACTGGAATGCATGAACAGCTTCCAAATATTTTAATCAAGCAGCTGATGTACTGATTTACTGCCAAAGAGTTGTGTAATAAAATGTAAGGTTACACACTACCACCCCCCCACACTCATTGTGAGACTGTGTCTACATTTGGATATGCTAGAGTTTTACTGATGAGGTCTGTAACAGTATCATGAAAAAGTTGCAAAAAACTAGAGTTAAAGTGATTCATTCCCGAACCCATACTGACAACCAGGTTTGATATCATTTAAAAGAAAAGAAAACTATAAATTTATGAAGATAACAGGGGTATTCAAATTAACTCAATTGAAGGACACACATATCCACATACACACTTGGACTTGTCCTATTATACGAATATTATCATAACAGTTTTTAAATAAAAGAACATTAGCATTCACACATACTCAATGTATTTTAGATTTTGGGCTTCCCAAATTCTACTCCCATAATTACAGAAACAATAATCGTCTGCATGACTGTTCTCTAATCAGAAAAGATATTCTGTTTCCCTGCATGTGTTCAGCGTATTTGACCTAATTGTCTCTCCCAATTACAATGATGAGAACATCTGGAAGAAATTAATGGCACCTGCCTCATCTAAGTTCACCTTCATCCTCTTGTGTCTAGACTCTTGCAAACCCTTCACCTCACTGGAAGCCACACCACTGCATGCTCCCTCCATACCACCTTCCTGCTTCATTTCAAAAGACAAAGATGATCATTTCAACAATTTGCTTAAATTCTTTGTGTCTAGCTAGGTCTCCCCATGCCTGCCTCCTTTCCACCTGAATTGCTAGCTGGGTTTTATCCACAGTCACCTATTCTCAGTTCTTCATACTTACAGTTGCTGCTGTCAATAGACTGCTGCAAACACTGCTCTTACTGGAAACATCCTCTGTCTCCAATTGTAAATTCCCATCTACTTAACTTGTTCTACTCAGGACGTCAGCTGCACTTCTAGTGAATAGCCCTGACTTCTCTAGGTAGGTCAAGTGCTGCTTCCAGGGCTCTCGGTGAGTACTAGGGACTAGGGAGGTACTGACTTTACCTTTTTTTAAGGATAAACTTATTTTTATTTAACACCATTTTATTTTTTGAAATTAAAATGAAACACATCATTTCTCCCATTTCTTTCCTCGAGGAAGGTGCAAAGTTCCTCAAGGTACATTAGTGGCATTATATCTTGGTAGTAAACCATAGCTCTCTAATTGGACTTAAGAGCCTCTCAATGAGACAGATAATCATGCCTGGTACTGGAAGTCTTGCCAACTACCTGGTGCTAGTAAGGTCATGAGTCTTGGAGGAGAAACTACAAGTTTACTGGAGCAACACAATCCCTAAACTACATCCTCAATATTTATGTTTGTACAACAGATTAGTATATATCTCAGTTCTCATTAAAAAAAATACAACTAAAATAAAAACAGCTCCTTCCCACAGACAAAGACCATTACAAAAAATAAAACAGAACAAAACCAACTCATGACTGATCAAAACGCAGAGAACAAATGATTGTGTGGTGCTTAGTCCCAACTGATATATTGGCACGTCGTTTGGGGGCTTTGCAACAAGGGTGACAATCATCAGGGGTATACATCCAGATGGCAGAGAACAGAACACTGTATCAGTATACAATCTGAAGCCAGGGTAGAGGCCATACCTTGGGCAGGGCAGTACAGGTCAGCCCTCTTTCCTTTTGAAGCCTTTGCTTCATTTTCTGTTGTGAATTTCTAGGCTACTTAGGATGGAAAGTTGTCCCTGTGAAGCTGACAAACTGAGATCTATAAGGATGTTCCTGCTGGGAGTATGTGTGAATTTTCTATTTTTAAATGAAGTAGTGTGTAATTTTAAGCACATTTATGAATAAGTATACAGTATTTGAAAATTCAGGAAATAAGCTTTAAAGTCTTGTGTTATGTGTGTTGATTATCTGGACAACAATGGAAATGCACTTTGAATTCACACCACAAGTTTTATTTTCTTGAGTATATACATGTTTGTATATTTGATATGTGCATATACAAGAAATGAAATATATGTATATATATATTCATGCATTTACATATTTATATTTTGGCAGTAATTGCAAAACTTACCATCTGGTCTTAGAATAAAGTACCTGAAACCTGACCAGAAATATGAATTAACAAATTACTTGATTAATAATTGTTTGGAATTCTTTAGAAATGATAAATTTGTTTTTTCTATAAAGGATCATAAAATTATCTTGGCTATGGTCTATAAATAAGTGCATTTTACCAAGAGAATCTTGTCACCCTGGAAGAGAAAGCCCTGCAGAGCAGAATTATTTTTCATAGGCTAGTTGAGTTTTATGTTGCTTTATCTTTCTCCACTAAGAGTTATTGCCAAAGTTACAATGTTGTAACTTTTTATCACATTGTTAAAAGAAGACAAGGAAGGAAGGAAGGAAGGAAGGAAGAAGAATCTACTTAAGGGAACAGTTGAAGCAATAGGGAAGCATTCAACCAACTGTTTCAGAGTACACTCACTTATATACATTATGTACACTTTTAGATAAATATAAAATAATATTATTCTTTCAGTCTTTATCAAACAAACTTGGAACTATTCGTCCCCCATCCCTTCCTCTCCCTACCTCTTTCTCAGTTGGAGCACTATCCCTGTCACTCCATTTCCCATTTCATGTCACCTGTGCCTATCCCCAACTTCCCATCAATGGTACCTTTATACTTTCTTTGTTTTTGTGGTTACTCCATGCTGTACATTCACATCTGAGGATTTGCAGCCAAGAACCATTGATGAAAGAGTATACACAACATTTGTCTTTCTTAGTTTGAGTTACCTCACACAATATAATCTTTCCTAGGCCTATACATACCTGCAAATTTCATTTTTTTCTTTACAACTGACTAGTATTCTATTGTGTATATGTACCACATTTTATAATTTTATGCATGATACATATAAGTGTATGTTCAGACACACACACACACACACAGAGAGAGAGAGAGAGAGAGAGAGAGAGAGAGAGAGAGAGAGAGAGAGAGAGAGAAGAGAGGGAGCAAAGTCACTAGGGATAACAATATTCTCCACAAGCGCCATAGTCAAACAAAAACGCAAGCACCAAGCATGAGAAAGCTCCTTTTGAATGGCAATTCAGAGTACTCCAAACAAATAGATTATTATTAGATCTCTTGGCACCTCTCAAAAGTTGAAGGTGGGCCCCTATTCATGAAGACACTGTACACTTGGGACACAGGACTCAAATGATTCAAGCTGGATCTGACCTGAAAGCCTCTTTCCTGTGGTCTAGCTTCAGTGGTTCCCACAAATACTTTGGGTGCTTCCAAGGGAGGGAAGCAATTAAACAGTCCTATAGAACTTCAACTCCCATGAACCATGAAAATCATCAGCATGGCAAGATATGTATAAAGGGACCAGAAGTGGCCCCTACATATTGGTAGCAGCCAACAACTGTCTATTTAAGGCTCACTCAACAGGAAGGAAACCATGCCTGCAATGAGAAACCTAGCCATCATTCTGGGACTAGTGATGTCATGGATCTTAGAAGGAAATCTACAACCACCACTTTGCTAGACTAACACAATTCCTTACTATATTCTAAGTCTTACCCTTACACCAATAGATGAGTGTAGTCACCTCCATTCATCAAAAAGCTTCTCTTTGTAGTAGGTGAAGACTGTTACAGAGACTGGACACAATGTAGAAATCATAGGATTGTGAGGAACCCTGCAAAAATGGTTATATATACATCACAGGTCCTGCATCTGTGACTAGTGAACATCGTGGAAGAGATAGCAGAAAGACTGTAAGAGTCACAATACCAGGAAGTTTGCTATGAAACAGTCTCTTCTAGAAATGGCTATAAACAAGACTGAACAATGGAAACATCAATGGGTATATCAATGTGAAAAGGCAAAGGAAATATTGTGAGGTCCCACTTATAGATGAAGAATTATAGTTAACTAATGACTCCTAGGCGAATTTCCCTTCACCACAGATGAGTCTCCTCATTGGTTGTCCAGTAGAGAGTAATGAGCCCTGAAGCTATTTAAATCCAGTATAAATGGAGTCAGCAAGATCTATCTGCCTATCTATCTACTATCTATCTGTGCATAAGAACACATGTATATATATATATATATATATGTATGTATGTAACAATGATAATCAAAGAAAAAGGCTATCAACATGATAATGAAGAGGTATAAGAGGATTTTGAAGAGAACAGCTGGAAAGGAATGAAGGGAGGAAAGGGAGAAGGAGAAGTGATATAACTCTATTTCAATTAAAACCATATTCAAAATGAAAAATAAAAGGATTTACATAACAGAAAACTTCAGTTATTCATAGTGCCCCAGACAACAGTAGGATGCTGCCTTAGGCCAGGGATTCACAAGATTAATTAAATTTCCATCAGTACTATTACAGTCTCTGAGAATGTGGGTCTCTGAAATTATGGAATGTGGGTGACCATGAAGGGCTGAAATGTTAATACTATGTTAGATAAATATGTAAATTAGAAAATCAAATTTAAAACTGCCACAAAAAGCATTCACCATCTTTCATAGGAACAGTGTTTGAACCATTTTAATCTAAGCTTTTATGTTTTCTGGTACTTTTTGTTGCATGCTTGTTTGTAACAGTACAATTATAATCCAGATAAAGAACCAAGGTGCATTTTTCTAATAGCCTCCTGGGTCACATAAGATACACTGATAGGTTTCTTACTCTTTTTCAGTATCTAGTGGAATTAAATGTTATAATAATACTTGGAGCTATTGTGTTTGCAACTCACATTTCAAAGTTAATCCAACAAAATTCTAGATATGTGTATTCTCTAAACACTGCAAAGAATGTTAATTTAGCTACAACTGTGATAGAGTCTACATTAAAACAACTTAGCAAAAGCCATTCATACTTTTGCATCATCTTTAATCATCATTTTAGAGACATTTAATTACAAATTAAAACAAGAGTCTGCATTGGTAGTTATACTGTACTATAACACATGGGTCTCTCAGTATTGTAAGCTGGGTATTAAATCACTCACTGATTATAACTGACACCCACTCATCACTTGCCACTTGACATTTATTGGGCTGTCAATAGATATTTGCAAGCTGTATTAGCATAGGAATCATTTATGTTTGTGTAAACTAGATATATTTGGTTTTTTCTCTTTTAAATAAGGTTTGGCTTAAGTGCAAAAATTTGTGAAGTAATTACACTCAACTCTTGGAATATCATTTATCAAATAAGTTGTTCATGGTTTTATAAATTTTTTAATATATCATTTCATATATTTCCTAAACTGTTGAATACAGTTTAGAGCATGAACTTTTGATTTTTTAAAAATATATTGGTTTATTCTTGAGGGAATCTCTTAAATCAAGATATCAAAAATTTAGTGTCTTTATGTTTTCCTTGTTTGGGTCTAATGACTTTGGATGAGATGTGAACCCCATTATAACTTTAATTTTAATTGAAAAATTCTACCATGCATTGGATTGATAAAACATGTTATTTTGTGAATGTATTAAATTAATATTGAATGCATATGAAATTATCACTAACAAACTATTTGCATTTGGTTGTCTTCTTATTATTATTAAGATACAAATTTGACAATGGTTGATGTCACAAATATATATGGGGCATTTTGTAAAGAGACAGCAGCACTGGGTTTGGAAATGTGGGAATCCTCTGGGGAGACTCCATCCACCAAAAAACGTATTGCAGTAAAAATGGTGTATAGATAGGATCAATGTAAGTTTTAATTAGGTATGGTGATACCATGTGCAGTTAATATGTTAATACAATAGACTTTAAAACTAAGAAAATGAAATGTTGGGGAGATATCCCTCTAGTGGAATATTATATTTCATTTTCGGATAAAGGTCCTATGTGACATTAGTAGTGAAAATATTATAATCCATAATATAAAGGAGAATAGTCATTTGAATAGACTGCAATCTTTATACTCCCAGATCATGTCAAATGTTCTTTTGTCTTGAATGCCTCAGTCATGCTTTTATTCTGAATACTGTTTTCCTGGATGATTATGGATGACAGGCCTTTGTATTATTTGGTGTATGGTATGGTTTCACATACAGGTTACAAATTGTGAAAACACAAAAGAAGGGCTGCATCTTACAGTTTTATCCAATTTTCCAATGCTGTGAAATCAGGGGGTTCTCCTCACTGAGAATAGCCTTGACTCTGAAACATAGAGTGTTCTGTATACTGCAGTATACATTGCCTGGTTATTCTAATTTTGCATTTATTATAATAAAAAGAGCCCTATGCCGCGAAACTTAAACATGCTTTCTCATTTGTATTTTTGATAACACAGAGGTACATCGATATCCACAGCTTTGCTAATATTGATGCTCTTCTTTTGGGAAGAATATTTCTAGGGAGCAGATGTTCCCAGTGCTTCAGTCGTGAAAATGTGAAGATTCATGAGACTTCACAGAGACACAATTTAAATTTTTTTATTTCCATGAAAGGCTTTCACAGGCATTCTTTCTTGATTTGTAGATTTCACATACTTTACTGATTCTTTTTCTTCTCTCTTTTTTTCTTTTCCTAACTGAGTTAAAACAAATCCCTTTTGACTCCATATGTCACTGAAGAATTATCACTGAGTGCCTGCTGTGATCAGATCTTCTGTTACATGTCTTATTACATGTTGCTGTGGGTCTCCACTGAGAAGATCTATTTTAATTTTCATTTACAGACTCTCTCCTGAGAAGGAGAGCTGCAGAATTATTTCAAGGTCACAGGATATGATGGATGAGGAGTACAGCAAAGATCCCAGTATCGTTCCAAATTGAAAGAACAAGAGAAAAAAAGATTAACCTGTTTCAATTAAGCTGAAATGAGGCCAAGGGCAGATGACCTTTATAACAACTCAACACTATCATCTCAATGTAGAATCACTGCTTTTCTAAAACCCTGATTTTTCTCCAGCACCCTGCTACTGCTTGCTAAAAGTAGCTTACTTCTATGTCAGACTGTTCTGTTTTTCAATGCATTTTCACTTAGAGGGCTCATTCTCTCACTGAGCATCACAAAAAGTTACCACATGATAGTAGTTATAAGTGATCCTGTTGTATGAAATGCAAGTAAAATATATTTATCACAATATAAGGATGAGGTTGACAGCCAAGGCTTGTACTTTGAATTGGAATTCTTAATCTAAATGTAAATTATTGTAGACTAACCTGTATGGCAGTATACGAAACCCACCAATGAGAATCTAAAATCTATGGTCATATTGACCTGTCTGTCATGTATCAATCTGTCTGTCTGTCCACCAACCTATGGAACTATCTAATCTATCTCTGTAGTGTTTCTATATTATATCATACCTTTAACAGATCCAGAAGATAGCGAGATCCCAGTGGGAATAAAGAAACAATAAATCTAGGTTATCTGTGGTATAACCACTTATACAACACCTTAGGTTGGAAATAAATAAATTTATAGTTCATGGATATTTTTGTCATGCAACTAAAAGAATGGCAGCAACAAATTAGCACCATCCAAGATTTGTACTAAATAATGCAAGAATTTGATTTGTTATTATTTGAAATTATTAAATGAATGGTGTCATTCCAATATTTCCTATGCCAACTTTAACTTCATTATTTTCTTCCTATGTAGGAATGACTATGAATTAAATAATAAGTCTTCTATCACAGAGTTCTATCTCCAGAGAGCCATAGTTTCTTTACAGGTCACGACTAGCTACAACATAGTTGTTTTATTCACTTTTGATAGAAACTGATTGGGATCGTAATACAACAAACTTGACTGTAATGTTTAATCATCCTGGGAAAGCAATATTTTGAATGAGAATAGAACAGAAGAACAAAGCAATTTCTAAGTAACATTTAACAACAACATATGTATGTATGTATGTATGTATGTATGTGAGGTGCTATGGGAGGTTAGGAAAAGAGTGTCAGTTATGGGCAGAAAAGTTGATAGCCAAGCATCAGGGAAGATTCTCTTTCATCTCTTAAATGAGTGAGAAAGAAGAATGCCATGGCAAAGTGTCCAAGTGGAGTGATATGCCCCAAACACATGGAGGAAGAAGGAGACAAAAGATTTGGGGAAAGGAGATACAGGGTATTAGTGTTTCTGTTGTTGAAACATTAGGATACTCAAAGGTAATGGAGGCTTCCCTGGCAACAGAGAAGTGTGTTCATGTGTATGCATACCACTGGTAGAAGCAGCCCCATATATTGGTAAGTAATGAGGGCAATATACACTTTTTAAATTACATTTTAT
Source organism: Mesocricetus auratus (assembly GCF_017639785.1). Classification (NCBI taxonomy): domain Eukaryota; kingdom Metazoa; phylum Chordata; class Mammalia; order Rodentia; family Cricetidae; genus Mesocricetus; species Mesocricetus auratus. The sequence goes on along the minus strand of NW_024429199.1, from coordinate 15,986,216 downwards.
CAAGCTATTTTATATTATCCAATGATGAGATATTCTTTAAGCTTAGTCTTGCAGTTAAATGGATAAAACATAAGTGCTTTGTTTTATTTTATCCTATTCATTTATATCTCATACTTATTACAAAATTCAAATTCTTTGAATGGTAACTGGTTTAATGTAGCATAGATACTTGATTCAATTTTCTTGTCTGGGAATCATCAGTCAACGGGCAGCTTTTCTCTACTGGCAGCTTTCAATCATTGCATTTCTGTCACATTTTTAGAACTGATGTTCTGCGTGAGGCTGTTTTGCAGAACTGAAGAATAAATGCTCAAGATTTCCTTCTTGTGATTCACTTCACTCGTGTTACATGAATTACAGTCACATGTCAGAGTATTTTGTGAACCTTGAAAGCCAAAATATCCATATCCTATATTTTCCCTGATGTAGTTCTCAGCACCAATATAAAAGAATGCACATGTAAAATTGGAAATTGTGCTAGTGGAATTCTCTTCTTTAGACTGCTGAGAAAGAGTTTGCTAATTTGATGTGAGGTACATAATGTGATGCTAAGGTTCCAGGGGACTTCTCTGTGCTTGTTCTAGGTTTGTGACTGTAGTTCACTGGTAGAGCATTTACTCAGCAGGCTTGGTTCCCTGGGTTCAATTCCGTAGGACTGATAAATAAATAAGTGACCATTATAACTTTGAGCGTCAGGAGAAGGGGTTATAGAAAGCTGACTTTCTGTGTGGGTCTGGGTATTGGGCCCATGCCATCAGTCTTGCACTACGTACCTTTTCCCACTGAGCCATATTGCTGGTTTTCATTGTTTTTCGTGATAAAACTGTTCACTCATTTCCTTTGATTTTTTTTCTGTATTTTTATTTATTCTTAGTCTCAGTGAGAAGAGAGACTAAACATAACAAAATGAAAAAGGAAACAGAAATTGTCCAAAAACTTTAAATGAAAAGATTGAGGCTAGTAAGAAACAGAAACAAGGAGAAATTGAACACAAAGTCAGCAGAATGAATGCATGTTTTCAATTAAACATTCGTGCATTCTTCAGGGTTTTTCTCTAATTATGCTAATCTGTGATTTTGCTTTTAATTTGCCTTTTACTGTTATTTCTAAGTCTATGGATGCCATATGAAAGGTTATATTTATCTTCATCTCTCTATAACTCCTGGTACAAAGCTTTAGTGAAACAGGCCTGCCTTCAATGGGTATGCTGGCTACTGACCTGTTAACTGTCAAAGTGGAGTTTCCAAGCATCTCAAGGGTTTTGATGATGAAACTCTTGCTTTATTAATTTAAATCTAAGATGAGGTTAAATTTACAGATATAATTTATTAAACATGTACAAATACTAATTTAAGTGACTTTTGAAAAATAAAAAGGAATGAAGAAACAAAAGTAGGCAGGTGGTATATAGTGAATATATATTATATTTTATAATTTTATACATGTTACACAATATTAAGCATTATATTTTGTTTAAGAGACTTATAAAGAATGTACTTTAGTAAGAAGAAACCTGAAGTCAGTGAAGGGATATGGAAAACATAGCCATTATGAGCAATTAAACCATTCAATTTATAGATTAATGGAAATAAATAAGCATTATCAAAGGAACAGTGAAATTTCTCAACTAGGAAAATAGATGATTTAGATATTCACAAGTCTATTATAAGGTAGGACAGGAACCAAGGAAAATGGATAGTACATCAGTACACATGTACCTGCCTAACAGCCACTGTTACATGAGCAACAATGACAAATTCAAATGTTTTAAACCTGTCACATGAATGAGAAATTCTACAAAACAGCGGCAAAAGAAAATACTGCTAAACACTAAGTGTTCAAGACATGCTTTAGCAAAATTACCTACACCAAGGAGATGAAAACAATTATGCCATTCAGATGAAAGTTGATGAAGCAATATTAACACCAGGTTAAATGCATGTCAAGGAACAGAATATTCAACTCCAATCTTCTCCCTCTAATGAAAACATAGATCATAAAGCAAACTCCTGGAGCAATACCTGTTGTAAGTAAAATGATTCAGAATACAGATAACAAGATCATCACCAAGCTGTCAGGGTATTTTTTCTTATACCCTTTCATCTGTCATTTGTGATCACTACTCAACTTATAATCATGACAGCACAAGATTTTAACATGACATTTAGCCACAAATTATTCCAGGTAGTATGTGGAAGATTTCCTGTCTTATAGTCTTTTGATATCATGTCACATTTCAATGTAAATGTCTCAGACAAGTCATTTTAAATGTATCAGTTTTCCTTGTTTAGGACATATGTAAGCTGAGGAGTCAAGTATTCACTTTTTTACTTTTTATTTTTTGTGACCTTAGTTCAGACCATTGAGACTGCAGACAGAAATACTCTAGCTAATCAGTTCCTTCAGGTCCAGTCTTTCATTCATTTTGAGGCAGCCATTGTCTCTTTATTTCAATTGGGGAAATAGCAATGTTCACAGTTATCTTTCTAAAGTATTTTTTAAATGGTAATTATGTTTTAGAGCCATAGACAACCTAGCAAATACCCTAGTGTCAGACATGGAAAAACCTTTTTTGAGATATTGGTCAGAGGCACACAAAAGACCAAATCTTCAAACAATGTAGCATACTGCTGTTGTCTTTGGTTGCCTCACATGAGTAGAATGTAAGCCCATGTTATAGAAGATCTGAACACCTCCTTCCTGCTGGCTAGCTTTCATAGTACTGGAATGAAGGAAATAAACAAGCTGTCATAGGAGGAAGGTAATCCATCCATCTGTGATATATAAAAATCATAACCATGGCTACCAAGACAAGGTATCTCTCAACATGTAATAGTGGCACTTATATCTTTGTGGCAGCTGACTACCACGTAATTAGAATTAAGGCCAGTTCAATAGGAGGGAAATCATTTCTGGTAATGGAAACTTAGCCAACTAACTAAGGTTAATTAATTCATAGATTTTAGAGGATAACCTACTTCTGCTACTTCCTTAAGCCAGCATGATTTCTAACAATATTCCAAGCGCTTGTCCTTATGCCCACAGTAAGTATATTTCTCACTCGTCATCAAAGAACCTTCTTTTTGCAGCAGATACAGACAATTACAGAAAGTCACAAGCGCCCAAAATGCAGAGATCAGCTCAACATGTAATATCTACCCCCAACTAATACATATAAAATACAAACCCTACACCTAAGGCTCAGAGCACACTGAATAGAGAGTCAGAAATATTGTAAGAAGTCTCCTGATACTGTTTCTTTTAGTTATTATAGGTAGGATACACCCATGAAATCTCAACATGGTTGCCTAAACAAGACTTGGACAATGATACCACCAGTTGACATGCCAACATGGATGAGGGGAATCTCACCGGGTTCTACTTTTAGATGAAGAGTTACAGGCAATTACTGACTTCAAAGAAAGGTAAGAATTAATCTTTCCCAGGTATGTACTCCCTAACTGGTTATGTAATAGCTAGTTATAAGGCCTAGATGAAGAGACATCCACACAACATTAATATGTTTATTAGTATATATGTGTATATACACACATGTGTATAAAACTAACAGTTAAAAAAGAGGCCACAAACTTGAGAGTGTGTGATGGGCCAGGAAGGTTAGACAAGGGAGAACTTTGATGGAGAGAGATGTAATTTTATTTTAATTGAAAATAAAATAAAAATTTAAAAACACAGAAAGGTAATAAAAATTCAGTATGTATCATTAAACTGAGACATCATTTGTCTATTGGCCAGTGCTGAACTCTGAGTCAGTATCACCAGGACATATGAAAGAAAGAATCTCTTTCTTTGCCTATAATAGTTGAAATTTTATGACAAGACCCCCTGAATCTCTGTAGCCCTCTTTCCTACAATATCCTATTTTAGGTTATGCTCAGACTCCAAACATTTGCCTAGACAGAGCTGTGAGGGTCAAGGTCACAATGTGGTTCCCTTCTTCAGCTTTGTGAATGGGGTGACTGGGTCCCACGAAAATATCCAGTTTAATAAAATATGCTGTGACACCTAGATACAGTTCTCAAATTGGTCACCTTAGCACACCTATAGTTTTATTTAAACCTCATCAGAATACTAGATTGTATTTACTTTTTTCTTTGTGCATAAGTTATGCATGAAAGATGAGACTTAATAGGTCTGTCCAGCTCTGAATCCTCACAGGAATCAGTATTCTTTCTCTGGGATATTTTGTTGTTAATTAATGGTCCACAGGCACAGAGCAGGCGCACACTGCATCCAGTGCTCATTCTATTTCCTTTAAACAATACCTCCCTTTAGTTTTCATTGACAATGTTCAAACCAGTGGTGTATGTCTCACTACTTCTATATCTTACTTATTCTTCTGGGGTTTAAAAACTATGTCAAATCTGCTGTAATATATATATTTTTAGATTTTCCTTGGTCATTTTATAGTCTTACTTAAACTAATTACATCTCAAAATTGTTTTATAGAGTGGTTCCTTGATCATATGGCTTATTTGTTTTTAGTAATGACTCTATAACATTTGCACAAATTACACAGCTTCCTTTTGCAATAAACACCTACAGAAAAGCATATAATAAATCTATATACATACTAAAAACGGAATCTCTTTAAGGAAATGTGAGATGGAAAGAACTTGTGTCTCAATTTAGAAGCTATAAGACAAAAGAAAAATACTTTTAAATTTTAAAACAGACCATTTACTAAGTGGGAACAAGCTTGATGCCTTTAGCATCTTGGGATATTACAATTTATGCAATTTAATGAGTATATTAATGGATAATTAATTCTTTAAAGTAGATTTTATTGTGTAACTAAACAGCTAATTTTGTTCTGAGCATCCTACATAGGTACAAATACCTGCAAATGAAAGCACCTCACATAGCTTAAAGGATAGAAACAGTGATAAAAATGGGATATGCATAAATATAGGGTACATTGTAAGAAACGCTTATGATTATTGACAAAACTTCCTAACCCTGTTTAATTATGATTTCATGTTATTTCAATGCTACTCAAACTCAGAATTTCTGGTGTTTCTGGATCATTAGAGAAGAAAAATTACTTGGAGATATTAGCTTAGGTCGTTTACAAGTTATAGTCCCTAAGGTACTGTAATTTTTTGTGACATTGCCTGAAGAGGAAAACAATATGATTAGGTATATCCAGCAAATAGTATGTAACACATGGAGATTTATAACATGCTATGGTAATGGCTTTGAGACGGTTTAGGGTACAAAACAAACAGAATACTCAGGCGTAGTACATGTTAAGCATTCTTTAACGCAGCACTTTTGTAACAAATGTCATTTTATTTTCTCACACAAACATTTTACAAGCAGTGATTCTGAGAAGACAAATTCAAGAATGACAGAGAGACTGATTCTCAGCTAAAATTTCAGGATATATTATCAAAACTACAGCTTAACTAACCACTTGCTGAGAGTGATCTAGAAAATCATTGCACACTTTTAATCACTATACATTCTACTATGTGGCCATCCTTCCTACAGTGGCAGCTAGTTCAGCATACGTATCATAAGTATTGGAAAGTGAACGCAGTCTACCAGATAACTAGCACACATTTTAGTGAAATGACTGAGTTTCCAGGGTCCTTTAAATGTTTTAATCGTAAAACTAAGTAAAGTTTCATTTGATTCTGTATATCACAAAGCAGCTGGAGAAACCCACAGAAACAGCAGACCCACCAAGTGAAGCACATGGACCCCAGTCATAAAGTTGGGGAACCAGCATTGGACTGAACCAAGTCCTCTGAATGTGGTGCCAGCTAGGAGGCCTGGGCAGTCTATGGGACCTCTAACAGTGGAGCTAGTGTTTATCCCTAGTGTACAAATGGACTTTGGGAGCCCATTCCCCAAGGAGGGATACTCTCTACACCCAGATACAGGGAGGAGCACCTAAACCCTCCCCCAAATGATGTGACAGACTTTGATGATCCCCCATGGAAAATATCACCCTTCTTGGAGATTGGATTAGGGATGGGATGGGAGGATCGGTGGGGGGCATGGGAGGATGAGAGGAAACTGGGATTGCTATGTAAAATATGATTGTTTCTAAACTAAATAAAAAAGGAATAGCATTATGGAAATTGTGGAACAGCAAAACCATTACTGAATGTGATGAATGAATTAAAGTTTACTGAAAAATGCAAAAAACAAACCCCCCCAAAAAAACAGCAGTGTAATTGTTTTACTTAGAGTTTCTATTGCTGAGATAAAATAACATGATCATATTGGTCATGCAACTTGGGGAGAAGAGGGTTTATTTCAAGGTTATACTTGCACTTCCATCACTGAAAGAAATTAGCAAAAACTCACATTGGGCAGACATGTGAAGGCAGAAACTGATGCAGAAGTCATGGAATAGTGTTGCTTACATGCACTATTCCATGGTTTGCGCAAGACCAGTAGCCAAGGAGTGGTATCACTCACTGAGCTAGGCTCTTCCACTTCAGTCACCAATCAAGACAATGTATCACAGGCTTAACTGCAGGACAGTGTGGTTGGGGCAGTTTCACAACTGAGGTTCCCTTTCCCAATAAGATTCTAGTTTGCGTCATTTATCTGAAAGTATCCAACACAATAACAGCCAAACTGAATTAGAAAAAAGAAGACAATTTTAATTGGATTTTATCATTTAAATGGATAGTGTGTTACTTACATAATGTATGAATCATGAAATTATAGTAAATGTTTCATTATAATAAAAAATAACAATTCATGATTATACCACAAATATGCAAAATCAACGAGAAGCATTCTAAAAGAAAATGATGATAGAATCATCAAAGGTCATCTTCTAGTTTAAAATTCTTATGTTCATCATTTCGTGTGTTTATACATATGTGGGTACATACATGACAAAGTGTATTATGTGGTGGTCAGAGAACAAATTGTGGTAGTCACTTCTCTCCTTCCACTATGTGGATCCCAAGGATTGAACTAAGGTTTTTATGGCAAGTGAACCATCTCACCAGACCCAAAGTCACATACACATGTGTGTGTGTGTGTTTGTGTGTGTGTGTGTGTGTGTGCGCGCGTGTGTAGGGCAACTCCATGAATACTGAACACCCCAAGTTTATTCCTCAACATTCTTATATACCCCAACCAAAAAGGGGAAAAAGGCAAGAAACTTTTTTTAAATCAAAATACAAGGAACAAACAAGAAAAACTTCCTTCCTTAATTTTTCAAACATTTAGTAGATTAAATATTCATTATCTGACTGTGGGCAAAGAGCAACCACACATTATATTTTTATTGTAGAAAATTATTCTACAAATAAGTAAAACAAACAATATACAGGTAGGCTAAAAACCGTAAGTAAACAAGTTGCCAATAATTACCTTCAAAGGTATATGGATTTTGAAGTAAAACTGATGCATTTTTAGATCAACTAAACTAAAATTTTTATTTTATATATTTATTTGTGGGAGGGAGGAAGGGAGAGGGCAGGAGAGAGAGAGACAGAGAGACAGACAGACAGAGAGAGACAGAGAGAGAGTCGGACAGACAGACACAGACGCAGACGCAGACACAGATGCAGACACAGACACAGACACAGACACAGACGCAGACACAGAGAGGAGAGATTGAATGTGAACATGCACAAGTTAATCAGAGGGCAACTTCGGGGAAGCTTGTTCTGTCTTTGGTCTGCAGAAGTCCCAGTTTCAAACTCAGGTCATCGGGTTTCCAGAGTGAATGTTTTCATCTGATGAGCCATCTCTCCTGCCTAAATCAAACATTTGATAAACTCCAATGCTAGAAAATATATAATAA